>NW_026126416.1:24880000-25617500 GCF_943737965.1 Phodopus roborovskii
GCTGGCCTTGATTTCAGAGATTTCAAATGCCAGGCATGTACAACCACATCCAGCTACAGATTCTTTGTTCTGAAGAAGACTGAGACCACAAATCCAAATGCCAATAGCCGTCACCTAACTCACATCTGTGTACACACTGCTAAGACTTATCAGATTATTTCCAAATTCAGGCAACTTAATGGCAATGAAACTGACTTTATGAGTCAGTTCTAAAGATGGCTTTATGAGGGTGGCAGGCCCTCCCACACCTGAATTCTTCATTCGCGTACACAAATCTCCAAGACAACACAGTAAAACATATATTAAGCCGTCCACTGCAGGTCCCAGTCACATTATCTTTTCTGAAGAGAACATTTTTTCAGCTATTTCAGATCTGGTCATAATTTCCTAGAGGGAAAAAAGACAGGTGTCAAATGTTGGGACTACACCAGAGCCTACTAATACATTTAATCTTACAAGTCACCATATTTAATCTTTTTAGCAGCCCTAACATTGGGGAAATATCAGATAAGAACCACAGGCCCCACACTCTTTAATTTAGCGAGACCTCCTCCACCCTGTCTGTCACCCTGCCACAAAGGAACACAGTACCACCTCAGAGCCATCTCCCTTCCTGCTCTGCCGCCAACACTGTACACCAACTGCTAATAGCCACCCCTCCTCTATATGAGCCGAAGCTTCGTCATTTGTCCTTTAATCCATATACTGAAGATGTGCCCTGCCTTGGGCTACCCTGCAATGTCTAGTTGACCAATAACTAACCCCCAAAAGCCTTTAGTTAAATTTCAAGCTTAGTAAATAAAGCTGGAAAGAAACTATTCCAATAAATTATCTACATGTGTTGGAAGCTACACAACGGACACAAAAGGCCTCTTCGTTTACACCAAGCTTCTTTTACCCTGCTTCTCTCTGAAGTGAGACTTAGCCCACAATCCTTCACTCTTCGGGCCAGCTCTGTGTCCTGCCTGCTTGGGTGGTAATTGCTTCAAAAGGTTATTTTCAGGATTAACTTCTGAAATACACTGTGAACATGGAAACAGCTCTAAGGAAATAAGCAAAAGCAGCTTTACCTCATCTGAGTCCACTAAGACTGGGAGAGCCCTGAAACAAAAGAGACAAGAACAGTGAACTCGACAAAAGCTGCAGGTCATCCGGGAGGAAGCAGGGCTAGGGTACTGGCAGTGCTCTGCCTTTGGATCACAGAAAGGGACTCATTTAAAAACTGCACCGGCATCTACATAGGATGTGGGCGATTTCCAGAATGTGTGTTCCTTTGAAATGTTCAGTCTAAAGTTAAAAGAAATATTTTAAAAATTTGAACTTCAAATAGAAACAAGCTTAAGTACAAGTGCAAGGGAATCCTACTAAATATGAGGCAACTGGTTGAAAACTCACATGAGAATTCAAACACAACCTATTTCCTATTTACTTTTCAATCCTTGGCTTTTTTTTTTTTTTTTTTTTTTTTTTTTTACTTTTAACAATTGTCCAATTGTCTTGGTATTTGCCCCTTAACTAGAAACTTGTGCTTTTGTGAAAATGAGGGGATAAGCACATTATCAAAGGTAATAATTCTTTTTTATGGATAACACTTGTTTGGAGATGTATTTATTTATTGCATGTGTTAGCAGGTACGTGTGCTTGGAGCACAGGTGTGGATGTCAGGGGCTTGCTCTTGCCTTCACGGTCAGGGCCTGAGAACTGAACTCTCGGCCTTTGCCTGCAGTGCCAGATACAAACAGACCAAAATTCCCAGTGTTTAAAGATGAAATGTAAAGAACCTTGAAAGGAGGGGGGAAGGAAGCAAATGCACAAAAAATAAAACCACCACACAAAGTGAAGTCCACAGAACACACAGGGATGAAAACTAAAGCAGACTCCTTCTGAAACCTTGAAAGCTTGGGCTCGTGAGACAGTTCAGTGGATAAGTACGCCACCAACATGGTGACGAATTAGACCCCTGGGCCCATCGGGAAAGAGGGAACCAACTTCTACAAATTGTTACCTGACCTTTGTCATAACCCCTGTGAGCATGCATGTGCATATACACAGGATATAAAAATTGCTTTACATATGTCTGAACTTTTCTGTAATAAAAAAATTAAAACAAAGTGAGATGATTCTGGAAACTGTAACCAGGAAGAGACGGAGTTAGTTGCAGCCCACTAGTATTGAAATGGTTGTACATTGGAAGGGCAGGGAGAGGGGTTGGGGCTGTGTTTAGCTTTGCAAGAAGTAGTGACGACACACACACACACACACACACACACACACAGAGAGAGAGAGAGAGAGAGAGAGAGAGAAACATCCAATGAAATCCCCTTAAACTACAGCCTGAGGTTCAAACTTGAACAGAGAATATTTACACATCTGTGAACGAAGAGGGAATATTTTCTTCCACCCACTTCAAATCTTCATCCTGTAGAAATAAATACTTCTATTTAGTATTTGCTAAATATCACCTGAAAACATACATTTTAGGGGGAAGCATGTTTGTAAATTTACAAACCTAATTCTGATGCATGGAGTTTGTTAGTTGCCACATGAGCTCTAAGAAGCTGGCTCAGGATGTCACACACCAAGTGACAGTGTTTCATAAACAGACAAAAAACAAAAAATGCTGATTTTTCTGTTTCTTGGTTTTAGCTAAGAATATTACTCTTTTTGTCTCAAGATGTCAAAATGAAAACGTAGAATTGGGTTGTAAGACAGAAAATAGCAAGGTTCACTTGGATCTTTTGCTTCAATATGTCTAACTTGTACAAATTCTTGACTTTATATTTTTTCAATTGAAAACAATAATGGACAATGCTCCCATGTCAGTTAAGTACTGAAATGGTGTGTGTATGCCTGTGTTCATAGTCCTACACGAGGCAAGGAAGGCCAATCACCTGGGGTAGGTAAGTGTTTTCCCTTCTAATAGACATTTACTTCTAGTTATTATAATTAGAAAGGAGAAATCAGAGTACAAAATAAATCAAGTTTTTCTTTCCTGTGTACCTGGCTACCTGGATTGCTCTACCTGCAGCAGTAAGCACCTTGCTGACCGAGACAAGGCAACAGAATCCCATTTCTGTGTGTGGGTCCCAGGCAGAAATTGGTAGTGAAAAATAAGACCTCTAATTTCTAATCAAAAGTTGACAACACTTAGCTTAGAAGAATGAGTAAAAACCCTTTGACATGTTTGTGACTACTGAGTTTTAAATAAACTGTTATATATTACCAAAAAGAAAATAATAAGTTGGAAACATTAACACAGCTTAAATATTTCTCATCTAAAAACTATTGGGGCCAGAAGTGTTTTAGATTTCATGTTTTATATTTCCAAGTATTTTCATAAACATAATGAAACGCACAGGGATAGGATCCACGTTGAAACATGAAAGTTATTTACGATTTTAAGTAGTATCTGTAAGAATTTAGTATATGAAACAACGTTCCACAGTAGTTTTTCCACTTGTGGTTTCATGCTGATGCTCAGAAATTTGGGGGCTTTAAATTTTCAGATTAGAGCGCTCTAGCTGCAGCTCTAATACAGCTAAGTAAAACTAGAGGTTTTTAAAAGCAAACATTCATGTGAAATTACTCAAAGAATACATTTTACAGACTGCCAAGAGTAAAAATAAGAGAATTCATCGAATCCAACAGTGTTGTCATACAGTACTTGTCCTGTGAAACTGCCACATGTGTAATTTTTATACAGTGTCATTCCATGGCAGCAGAGTGCAAGTGTGTGTAAGGCGTCACTGCCATCATCAGCATGTATAAGGTATTTTAAGACTCATTTTTGAGCCAAGTGTGGTAGTGCAGGCCTTTAGTCCCACACTCGGAAGGCAGAGATAGGTAGATCTGTGAGTTTGAGGCTGGCCTGGTCTACATAGTGATCTCTGGGTTGGTTCATTGCACCCAAGTGATGGCTCACAACCAGCCATAACTACAGTTCCAGATGTTCTGACTCTCTCCTCTGACCCGAGGGCACCGGGCACAAACATACATGTGAACAACACTCATATACACAGAAATAAATAAAATAGTTTATAAACTCATCCCTGCCTTATATTCTTGCCGAGAGCTGCTGGTTGTAAAGGGCTGTGGGAATGTACAGCAGTGACAGCTAGTATTTAACAAATTGAACCACCAGACATATAAGTCCCTGTTGGGGAACCGCATTTGACAAAGCCGTGTGGTTACGGAGTGTAAATGGCTGGTTGTTTCTGTCCATAACTTTCTTGGGTGCCACTACTATACCTCCCTAATAAGAACAGCTGTGGGGTTCTTCCATAGCCCCTTGTTGCTGTGCTTTACACTCACTGAGCACACATATAACTGTGGATCGTCAGGAAGATGATTTCTGCTTAAGCGGTATAATTTTGACAAATAGAAATAATACAGTATATACTCATACTGACATAGGATTCTCAGTCACAAAGACAGCTTTTTACACAGACAGCTAATCTTAGACCCCAGAACAAATTCAAAGCAGGCTGGCTGCCCCTGGAGATGAATATCTGGTTGCCTCTAGAGACAAATATATGAGGTTATTTTCCCAGGTGTTTTGCTGATTCAAAGTCAGAGCTTGAAGCAACCTTAGTAGACATAACTCCCTGAAGCTATGGACTTTCTGCACATACTCCCTTATGGCTCAGCTAATTAATTGTTAAGTCTTGAGTTACAATGTCATTTTCTGTCTGGGAACACTAACCATTTAGGCTATGTGCGTGACCAAGTGTTACTCACTGGCCCCTGGCGGGTCAATGTGACATCCCTAGAAACTATGTGACTTATCTCGTGTTATGAGAATGGGTCAGGTCCTGGAATGTAATATGTAACTACTCAGAGTTTGGCTGTGGGAGCAGGGGCAGTGAAGGGAGCAGAGGAAGGGTGTAGAGACAGAGAGATGTGGAGGTTATGGAGAAAAATTAGAGATTTTTAGAGGAATGAGAAGAAATGCAGAGCTAATTAGGAAGCTGTGAAGAGACTTTTCAGAGAGGTTTTTTTTTTTTTTTCTTCAAGATGAAGACAAAGTTATTATCAGAAAGATTTAACCCTCAAATAGATAAGATTTTTCTCCTAAGCCCTCAGCCACATTTGAGGATTTTTTTTTTTTTTTTTTTTGCATTCCTGGGTGCTGAGCAGAGGCTGCCCCCAACCCTCCAGTTAGACAAATAGTCTACATTTTATTCACGCTTTCACAGTTTTAAAAGTCTGTTGTTTTGGAAAATGAATGGAACATCACTTTCACAACAGGTGACAACCTGTACCTAACACAGCTTCAAAAGAAATTGCTTGGATGTGCTGCAAAAGCCACCACTGCCTTTTACCAAGGCAAAGCCTATCCATCTGGGATGAGCCTGGCAGAGAGAGCCCTGGCCAGACATGGACTCAGACACCACAGGGCTAGGGAAGCCTGAGGTGCTGCACCTCCAGCAAGTGCCCGACCTCAGGCTGCTGGTGCACAGCACCTGATAAATGAGAACAGACAGCAGCGACACTGCAGCTATGGGCCTGAGCCTGCACCGGTGCCTGGAAACAGCCGATTTAATAACAACAAACCTTAGCAAAAGCTCCTTTGACAACTAGTGACTCTGACATGGACAGACTCTGAAGTATTAGACAGAGACCCCACTAAATACACAGATACTCACAAAATTATCACAAGTAGGTTTGGCTGTTCCGTTTGAAACTGTTTTCGAAGCTCTTAGTTTTATTCCTTCAGCTACAATGAGAAACATTACAGAGACATATGGATGATTATAAAATTATACTTTCCTTTATAACTTCACCCTTAATACCCCCAAAAAAGAAAAAAAAAAGATTTACTTATTTTTTTTTTTTTTTTAAAGAAATAGCAATGGCTACTTTGGCCAGGGCAGTAGCTTTAATGTGCTACCAACGCCCAGCAAATTCTGTCCCTTTTAAGCAACTGTTGTCTATTACTGCTCCTGCTTTTTCTCCTCACTTTCAGCCTCTGTCACCCCTGCTCCTGAGATCAATCGTTCCACTTCTACATCTAAGAAGATGCAGTGTCTGCCTTCCTGTCCCTGGCCTACCTCACTGAGCAGTCAGTCTCCTCCAGGCTCAGGCTCTGCAACTAACCATTCCACAGCAAGCAGGTTTTCAACTTGCTGGTCTGCAATGAACCTGTGGAGAAGCTCAAGCATATACACTTCCCCCAATTCAATTTAGAGTTTAAGGATAAATGTGTAAGATTTACAATATTTCAAAATAAGACATCTCTGGGAGCTCAGTAGTAAAGCATTTACCCAGATTGTGTGAAGCCCTAGGTTTTATCACTAGCACCCCAACACACACACATCTTAGAAATTTTTACTTGCTTGCCATATAAATAGCAGGGTATGCTTATGCTACAAAATATGATATGAAAATTATTTTCTTTATATTTGATGAAAGCTTTTTTTTTTTTTTTTTTTTTTTTTAGAGTGGGTAAGTCCTGTCCCACTTCTCTTAAAGAGACTTTACACTGTCTGTGATTTGTAGTAAGTGGTGTGTGAGGCATCCTCTTTAACTGGCTATCAGTCATGCTGACTGTAACCACTGAGGGGTTTGCAATAGTTCACTGCTGTTTTGTGTCTCCTTGATTATTAAGAACACCGAGCACTTTCAATGTGACCGCCTGTCCAAGTCTTCTGTTCACTGTTACCATGTGGATAACCTTTCAATGGACGCCTTTCTCTCATTCTCCACCTTCTTTCTTTTCAGGGGGTGGTGTTTCATTTAGTCTAGAGTTCACTGTTTCAGGAAGACTGGCTGGCCAGCAAGCCCTACAGTAAATCTTGCTGTTTACACTGCCTCTCCTCTCCCTCTTGCCTCCAGCACTGGTGTTACACCTGGCTCTTATGTAGGTGCTAGGATCCAACTCAAGTTCTTATTATGTACTTAGCAAACACTCCTGAGTTACCTCCCCTGTGTGTGTAGGTGCATGCGTGCGTGCGTGTGTGTGGTGGGTCTACACTAGCCTGGAATCAGTCAAGAAGGCCAGGTTGGCTGGCCAGTGAGCAGTGACTTGCCTCCCCAGTATGCTACCCAGCTACCAGGCTTTCTTTCTTTTTTTAAACATTGGTTCTGCAGATAGAACTCATGTCCTCTTGCTTGCAAGGCAAACACTTTACAGGCTAAGACATCTCCCCAATCCTCATAGGAAAAATTTTAAACAATACATGTGACCTTGCATCTCAAGTAAAGATTTTGTTCTCTTAAAATATGTACAATAGTCATTTGAAAAGAAAACATATGACGCACTTAAATTTTCAGATGTTACCATGAATTCCTCAACTTCATCATCAGAATCATCTATCAAGGGCATGAAGGCATACCTAGATAAAAACAAAGGAGACTTTAACCCTGATCACTGCCAGTCATTGCATATAAAAAAGCTGTACTGTTCAAGTTTCTTACGCATTAAGATAATAACCAACCTCCCGCCTACCCCATCTTAGCATTTTCCATTGAAAGGAAGGTGCTAATCTGATTAGTGACATTCAAGACAAGATCAAATACCTTCTCAAAAATACTGTTTATAACAAACTTGATTCTACAAATTGTCCAATATAGCAAGGAGTAGAATTTTTTTTAAGAATTACCTTATGTGTGTGAGTGTATTGCCTGTACGTATTAAATACATTGCATGCCTCATGTCTGTAGAGACCAGAAAAGGGCATCAGATGCCCTGAAGCTGGAGTTACAGGTTGTTTTGAGCTGCTATGTGGGTAGTAAAAGCTAAACCTGGGTTCTCTGCAAGAGCAACAAGTGCTCTTAATCATTGAGTTATCTCTCCAGCCCTCAAGAAGAAAATGTTTACGTAAGACAAAAAAGCATTATGTTTAAAGGGCTGATGATGATTTTCATATCACCAAATGAATCTATATTTAAAGAACATTTACATTTTATAATTCTCTAAGCTTTTTTATTTTAATTATTAAATACATAATATGTGATGCACTGTTGATGGAAATAATCTTTCCTAAGGTCTTTTGGGCCATATCTGTAAAGATTCCTTTGCCTTATAGGACATTAGAAAAGTGCTTCTAAAAGCATTCAGGAAACATTGCTGATAACCACAATGTCAAATGTCCAGTATTTTTGAATGCATATGTACATGTACATACACACATACATAAGTATATGTATATATACACATACATATACATAGTGCCACTCACATTACAACATACTGCACAGCCTTTGGTTACTGTGATGCATCTATTCATGGTGATACAGAAGTATATTTTAAAAAGGTATAGAACAGTATTTATTTTTAATTCTTTTTTTGGGGGGGGAGGGGGCCCTCAAGACAGGCTTTCTCTGTGTAATAGCTCTGTCTGTCCTGGAAGTCACTTTGTAGACCAGGTTGGCTTTGAATAGAGATCAGCCTGTCTCTGCTTCACTATTGCTGAGATTAAAGGAATGCATGACCACTGCATGGCTTAAAAATTCTTTTATGCACTCCAGGCTGGCCCTGAACTCACAGAGAGGCTGAGATTAAAGGTGTGACCTAACATGCCCAGTTATTTACATTTTTATTATATTTATCTATTTGTGTGTGCGCATATGCATGCATGTGTTCACACAACTGGAGGCCAGAGGACAACTTTTCAGGAGTTGGTTCTCTCCTTCCAACATGTGGGTCCCAGGCAATGAACTCAGGTGTGCAGGGTTGATGGGAAGAGCTTTTACCTGCTGAGCCACCTCACTGGACCAATATGATTATTAATTGTTGAAGGGGGAAGGAAACAGACTTCCTAATAAGAAATGCAATAATTCTTTCTTTGGAGAACAAGGCAGGCAAAAGAAGGTGGAGCTGGCCACCACAGTTCAGAGTACAGATTTCTGAATTGGCACTCAGTCCTGTGCCATTCGGTCCCTCTCTCCCTGTCCTGAATCCCAAATTTCATACATGCCCGAGCATCAGGTCAATTGCTCTAGAAGCTTTTGGCTCTGAGCATCCTGGATTTCAGATTGGGATACTTACAGGCTATGCAAATATTCTAAACCAAAAACGCTTCTAAACATATGTTAGAAGAATGCTGCATAGGAGAGGTGGCCCTGATAGTGTAGGTGGGGGAGAGCTGACCTTGAGATGTAAAAGCAGAACTGACCCCATCTCACTCATTGCTGCAAGGGTGAATTAGCCTGGGCAATGCTGGAAAGCTCACACTGGTGGTGAGGACAGGGGAGAATTGGTGGACTAATCAACCCGACAGCTGCCCAGGTCTAGAACCAGGGTTATGACTTGGCCCATCACAACATCCACCCCATCTATGATCTGCTGGAACACATAAAGGAACCTCGCCCACATACCAAAAGATGCAGGATCTCCACTGTAATATGAATTAATAAAAGACCCAGAGACTGATATTTGGGTCCAAACTTCAAGCTGAATATCAGAAAAGCAAAGTAGCTGGCCACTAGCTTTTAACCTCTACCTCAGGCTGAATGGGCTGATCTTGTCTCCAGAGCTCTCACCAAGCCTCTCCTCAGCATGGCTGGAGAATGAATCCTCCTACTGAGATCTTGCTCCTGTCTTATATACCTCTCCTGAGTCATGGGATTAAAGGTGTGAGCTTTAATTCTCTTTTAGACTGATTCAATCTTGTATAGATCTGGGGTGGCCTTGGACTCAGAGATCCATCTATCTCTTACTCCTGAGTCCTAGGATTAAAAGTGTGTACCACCACCTCCTAGTTTTTGGCTGCTGGGATTAAAGATGTGTGCCTGGCTTCTATGGTTTGTGGACAACTCTGCTTTCTGAATCTTCATGAAAGCTTTAATAAATCATAAATAATATATCACCACACTTCATATCCCAAGGCATCTAAGAATATCTAAGAAGAATATCTAAGAAGAGTCCTAATGAGGGCCCACCATCGATGGTATAGCAGAAACTAAAGGCCTTGAACCAGACCAATGACTTTGCAATAAACACTTGCATGTAAAGATGTATGGAAAGGGGTTTACTGTGTGACTCACTGTGTCACATGGCAGCTTCCAAGACGAGATTTAAAAATTTTTATACTGCACACCTCGCCGATGTCTATGTACCATGACTTCCACAATTCTCCCAATGCATTCTTTCCCAGCCCAGTCTTTCACTGTGCTGTTGCTATCTTAAAGCTATACCATAATTCCAGCTCTTCATGGAGTCTTCATCTTCTTCCCTGACTGCTTAACGTATCTATCTTACTGTCTTCCATTTGTTATACCTGTCTTCACACTTGAGTATACTTAAAAACTAAGTACTTCCCAGTAGTCTCTGTGTATTTTCTGTCATGATCCCTGCAAGCATCAAGGTCAGCAGGGAAATGATCTGTGTGAGGTGAAGGATGACACTCGGGTCAGCACCATTTGAGTAGGTGCTAGGTCAAGATTCCTAGAGTCTGCTCTAGAGGGTTTTTTTTTCTTACACATTTAAGCACAGTAAAACTTTGGGAAAAAAAAAAAAAAAAAAAAAAAAAGTCTTCATGTGACAATTACCACAACAAAGTTTCAGGGATGGCTACATCAAAATTCCCTTGCAAAAACACACCTCTATAGCAAAGCACCTGTGACCTTTGCAATAAGAACGAGTTCTGCTGCCTGATAACAGTGCTTGGGGTAAGGATTTGTAATAAGCATAAGGAAGGATTCTACTCATTGAGAGATGAAACTTAGGATTAGGGCCTAAACAGTGCTTAGGGTTTGGGGGACTCAAGTAAAGGCTGGCCCCACAGAATAGCAAAGGTTCACCAGGTTGTTAGACAACATCCACCCCAGCCTTCTCCAGCCTTGCAGGTGAACAGGCATCATTTCCTTCCCTTGAAGAAAAAAGTCTCTGGATTGTCTAATGCTTTCTGTGAGCTGTGCCTCCTAAGGTTCTCAACCACAGAAAGCAGCCAACAAATGCCTGCAAGTCATAATTTCCCCTCTTGTTACCTCTGATTATTCGCTGATGGCCTCCATAAGAACATTATCACGATAAGGATGAGAGAAAAGAGAAAGCTCCAAAATGCATCATCAACCCAGAGCTCCATCCAGTCCTACAACAAGGATGATCAAACGTAAACTGTCAATTTTCTGATATTTGTGCAACTGCCCTATTCAAACAGTACACAGCAGTACTGAGACCTCTCCAGCTGGCAAGCCCTCCTAGCAAATAAACAAGTAATAATTTTCTTCTAAGGAAACCTATGTTGTAAGCATTGCTTCTAAAGAGCACTTATATTTCCCTTCATGAACAGAAATTTAGAGGAAAAAATTCAATTTCCCTTCATGAACAGAAAGTTAGAGGAAAAAAATCAAAACACAGACAGAACTTCAAGCAGGAAATATTACAGAAGGAACTGGCAAGAGGTCCAGCTTCTTTCCTTCAGCCGTGTCTTCCACTGCAGCGGAGTGGGGCTTCTGGGCCCTTTGTGGGTGTCCCTGTGACTGAATGAGAACTGAGATGAAGGACGGGACATCTCCCTAAGCAATGCCAAGCGTGATGTCAAAGCAGCACTGCATCTTGGGTGTTTAATTCCACTTAGGTACCAAGCCAGGCTGGGGTGTAGCTCAGAGAAGCAGAGCATGTGCAGCACCCTGGGTGCCATCTCTAGCACAAAAGGTACAAGGAAGTTCAGAAAAAGGGATAATAAATTTGAGAGGAACTTGATCAAATATGTATGTATTTTTGGTGTTATGATACAGGGTCAAATACAGCTCAGGCTGGTTTGAACTTCTGATCCTCTGGCTCCTGAGTGCTGTACAGGACTGTGTAAATACTGACAGTTTACATGGGATATAAAACACAGGGTTGTGCACATGAGACAAGCATTCTACCAAGTGAGAGCCACCCCCAGCTTCAGCATTATTTAGAAGAGAAAAAAGTTTTGATAACTCTACAAAAAATAAGTAAAATACCCAATGAAATTATATCTTTACAAACTAAACTCTTTGAAATTCCACAAAAGAAAAAAACTATAATTAAAAGCAATAACTGTTTAAATAATTAATTTAAACACTTTAATTCTTTAATAATCTAATAACCATTTACTTTTTTGGTCGGCTTAGTGGCTGCACAAGAATCTACTGATATTTTAATATCATCTACAGCCCCTCAGTCAGCTCCCCACGGCCTGGTGGAGCTTCCTGTCCTGCAGCCATAGGTCTCTATCATCTGTGTATCGGTAAGACTCAGGACTCAAAGGCTGGGGTAGAAACCTGATAGCTCAGAGAGACGGAGTAGCAACTAGCTGATCTTGTTTTTTGGTCAGAGACACCATAACAGATGTCTATTCCTTCGTCCCAAAACCAAGAAGAAGCAAATTCCAGTCCCCACCTTTTCCTTCCTGTGTATCTTTTCGGTCCAAATTGCTGGCTTCAAAATGGCCAATTTCAGGATGTCAGTCCCTGGCTCTACCCCGATTCAAAGTATAACTTTATTGGGCAGTCTCAGGAGTGTCATCAAAATATCCCACAATATTTCCCCTTTTTGTCTAATAAAAAGGCATGTCCTCTTGTGGTGTCTCCGGCCAAAAAAACAAGGTCAGCTAGTTGCTACTCAGCCTAAGTTAGCACATTCTCTTTTTCTTCCTTCCTTCCTTCCTTCCTTCCTTCCTTCCTTCCTTCCTTCCTTCCTTCCTCCCTCCCTCCCTTCCTTTCTTTTCTCTCGTTTTTTGGATTTTTCAAGACAGGGTTTCTCTGTAGCTTTGTAGACCAGGCTGAGGCTAGCCTCAAACTCACAGAGATCCACCTGCCTCTGCCTTCCAAGTACTGGGATTAAAGGCATGTGCCATCACCACCTAGTTTAAATTAGCATAATTTTACCCCAGCCTTTGACTCCTGAGTCTTACTGCTAAATAGAACAAGAGACTTAATTTAAACCTAACTAGCTCTCACAACTTAAATTAATTTACATTAATCTACATTCTATCACATGGTATTGCCTCTCCTTCGATCTTCACCTCCTGATTCTTCTCTGTCTCCTGGTGTCTCTTGCACACCTAGATTCCTCCTCCTCTTCTTTACTCTCCCCAGAAACCCTGTCTAGCTGTTGGCCATTCAGCTTCTTATTATATCAATCACAGCAATACACCTTTATACAGTGTACAAATACCCCACAACAAACCATTTTAATTATCTAGCCAAAAATTTAATAAATTTTAAAATACTTAAAATTTTACTTACTGATTGGCATTTTGCAATCCTGAAGGTCTTTGTTGTCCACACCATAAACACTATAGAAGCTGAAAGACAGAAAGTCATCTTTTAAAGAACATATAATAATGAAATGGGTAGTTTTTGAAAGAGGCACAGATGGCTTACCTAGCACAGCAAAGATGAGTGTATTTGTAAAATGCCTATACAATGAAAATTTCACAGTGTTCTTTCTTAGCCTTAGAGTCTTCATAGTCTGTGCCAAACTTATAAAAATGTGAAAACTAGTTAAGGAGAAACATGAAAAATGGCAACGTATAGTTAAAAGAAAACACAGTAAGAATCATATACTATAGACCCAAACACAGCATTGCTAAATACAGTTCTTAAAACAAAATATAGAAAATGTATCTTAATCTATACCATTCTAAAATGACACTTAATTACAGTTTTCTACATAAAATCCATTGTCTGAAACAAATGAACAGACTTTAATGGAAAAAAGGCAAGAAGACTTGTAATGTGTTCCCATGACATAGGACAGTGCAGTGTACACAGTCAAAACAGAAACCCTCAGCTAAGACACCTCTTGCTACCTATGACACCATTTCTTTTGCTTTCTTGTTTTCTTTTTCTAGCTGATTCTCATGTTAATCTCTAAATAGCCATAACTGAGTAGTTAGGACATCTATCAGTTTCTTTTTATAAATTAAAAAACTGACAAAGAAAACATGCCTTAGTTTAAGTAAGTCTCTTTTGGAATGACAGGGGCATACTAGGAATGCAAGCTCTTCAAGCAACTTAAAGGCCAGAGAGAAAAGGCCTGTGGATAGAAGGACAGAAGGACACAAGCACAGGGAGTTGGCTGGGCAGTGACAACATGTAGGTCTTCCTGTAGTTCTATTCTAATAACCTTTAAAGTGGCTGTATACTGGCTCAGGCTAACAGTGGGTCCAAGGGCATTAGAGGGAAAAGTCTTGCAGTTTGATGTTGATTAGAAAGAAGATACAGAAGGTCCAGCTAATCATTCATGAGGCAAAGAATGGGAACTTGGAGGGTCTGGTCTGGTTTAGTCAGGTAAAGCAAGGGCATTCTAGACTCTGAACCAGGTGCTATGGGAAGGGCTTTCCCAGAACACAAACGGTGGAGGGGAAGTTTTAGCATTGGCTGCTTTCCAGGAGCACCAGGTTCAAGTAAGGCTAATATTGTTCTGAATGAGGACACAGAGAGACTTTCTTGTTGACTCCTCAGGTCAGCAGAGGCCTGAAGGTCCCTGCTCATGCAGGTGGGTCCCTCCTTAGGGGCAGACCAGCAGCCCTTGTTTATGAACCAGACACCAACAGAGAGACAGCAGGGCAAGCTTTGGATTTATACCTATTTAAAACACTACATATTTTTAAAAAGCTGGGCAGTGGTGGTGCATACCTTTAATCCCAGCACTAAGGAGGCAGGCCGGTGGATCTCTGTGAGTTCAAGGCCAGCCTAGTCTACAAAGTGAGTTCAGGAATGTTACATAGAGAAACCCTGTCTCAAAAAACAAGAACAACAAAAGCTAAAAAACAAAAGACTAAATACTTCATTAAAAAACTACTTTGTAAAAACTGATTTTTCAATCATTCTAAATGTCCAATATTATTTTACAGAGAAAGTCTCTCTTTCTTCCTTCTTTTTTTTTTTTTTTTTTAAATTTAGTAAATTAAAAAAAGAAGAAGTTATTTGAGAAAGGGTCTCACTGTATAGCCATGGCTGGTCTGGAACTCAGAGATCCTCCTGCCTGCCTCCAAGTCCTGGGATTAAGATGTACACAACCTTGCCTGTCTGGCAAGATCAGCTTCCGAGGTAATGCACACCAACAAATTTGGTCCTACTGTGAGAACCTACAAAAATGCAAACATACTATACTCCTTAAACACCTCAAACAAACATATGGAACAAACAAATATGTTTCTGTTTGATCATCCAACAGTGTTCTTTAAAAACCAAGGAGTTAAAAATATCAAAAGCAAATTTGAAACTGCCTAAGCCTTTACTTACCCCACCGCCACCCCCTGCAGAAGAGAAAGCAATAATTAAAGCACACAGACTCTATAAGGTGGAGAGAGCCAGGCGAGCATGCTGCTGTAGTAGGAAAAGGATATCCACCAGCACAAGCCTGAGTCAAGAAGAGAGAGAGGCAGGCTGGCCAGAAGAACAAGATCAGAGTCATTCGCCTGCAGCAAAACAGCAAAACAAATAACCAAGCAGCAAAGGGGGTATGGGGAGACATAAGAAAGGCTATCAACTTTGAATTTCTGTCAGTTAAGATCTTACAGAATTAATTTGTGTTAGATTCATTGAAATCAAAGAGATCAAGGTCATCATCCAAAACCATCAATTTTATATGCAGCCCTGCTTATATCTACTTGTCATCTGTAACCACCCAAGAAACCTACTTCTCATCTCAGAGTGGTAAAAATGACCAAATAGCAGGAGACAGCAAACTTGGCAATTTCAGGTTCAAAGGAAAGGGGTATTACAGTAACTTACTTCCAGTCACCACCCAATACTGTCCAGGATAATCTTAACTTCTGGATTTCTTTATGACCACTGAGTAAATTAAACCACTCATTTTGCTTCCCTTACCTGCCCACCCCAATCTGGCTGACTGTACTGGAAGGTAACAAAGTCAGTGCTGTCCAAAGGAGACAGGCTGCTCACATTTACACAGAGCTATTTCCTTGGAATTTTCTGCCAAGGTTTCTACTTGAGTGTCTTCCCAATGAATATATATCTGTAAATCCCAAGAGAAAACAGCACATTTTGTTTGTTTTGAGGCATGGTCTCTTTATATGTAGCCCTGGCTGTCTTTGAACTCTCTCTGAAGGTCAGGCTGGCCTCTAACTCAGAGATCACCTCTGCCTCCCAAGTACTAGGATTAAAGGTGTACACCACCACACCAACTACAAAATTCTTCTGGATGGAAAGTCTGAAGCTCAATTGCTTAAAGCAAGGGCATATTCCCTGACTTGTCCAAAGCTCTTCTAAGCACAAACTACTTTAGAAAAGAGGCAATTTCAAAGGGGAAGCTCAGACTCCTTTCTAAATATAATGTCGAAGACAAGCCATCAGCAGAGTTGTACTGCTGAAGGTGGTTGCCTGTCCATCTCTACTGCAGCTCTGCCATCCCAATGCCAGAGGTGTCTATTTGCACTCCATTCTCCACAGGAAGGCAAGCATCCCTAAGAAGCCACTGCGAGGTTGCACAGGACCCACCCGAGGACTCATCTGCCATGATTCCCCACCATATTTACATGCAGAAAAGCTAAGCTGAGACATTCTGCCACTGTCCCCTTTAACTTCACACTTGCAACTATTCTTTCTCCTCAATTCTCTTCCTACTTACTCAACCATTTCTGTGAAGTCTTTATTTTTTCTGCCAGAGTTTTCCTTTTGCCTCTATTCTCACACCAGCACTCTAAAATGGCATCTCTCCTGCTATGCTGTTTCAGTAAAGTTATATGTGTCTCTTTATCGGGTGTGAATTCTGTAAACACAGAGACAATATTCTCTATTTATTCCTCACTGTGTGAAGTGTACATTGAGTACTTACATGTTTAGTGAGCTAATAGGAAAATAAAGACATTCCTATCTGGGGAGTTATTACGTTCTTGCCTTTAGCTAAATTCCTACATTGAGAAAACAATAATGCACAATTATATTTCATTCCACCATTATTACAAATTAAAAGTAATCTGATTTTAATAATACCACAAACTATTTTGGTAGGACATGATAAAGGATATGAACCACACAAAAATGGAGTCAATAACTGCTAAAGTAATGTCACTCAAAACAACAGCTAAATGTTTAGAACCCTGAAAAATAAAAGTAGGGAAAGCCTAAATTTATGCAAGTTTCAATGTAGTGTATAAGTATCATCTGAAGAAAAACAATTTCACTTTTTATCACCTTCAACGCCATGTAAGATTTTATATTTTGATGGAATTGTGTTAGCACATAGAAACCATCGGCTTTGTGAACAACAAACATAATTTATCAATTTATTTCATGCTAGAAATAAATAGACTGGCAAATAAACAAAAGGCTTGTCATGCCCCAATCTCACCCAGACCTGCCATTTCAATCTCCTTTCTCATCACACCAAACCCAGACCTGATTCTATCAAAGGAACAGACTCCTGCCCTCTCCTGAATAAAGGGACACACTCATGCAAAAAAGGCAAAGTAAAGGTAGGATACTATGTGAAAAGGGAGGAACAGATTATATATTAGACCCCTGTTTCGGCAGTCACATTTAAAACAGCCACCATTTAAACTGCCAACTATGTAAATTTTAAAATGTGTAATATTGTATTTATATGTGTGTTATTATTTTTTCTAAAGACTAATTTCTTATGAATTATATGTATACATATATATTTCAATATATATGAGGCTAGCTAGGTGTGGTAGCATAGGCCTTTAATTCCAGCACTCAGGAGAGTAGAGGCAGTCGGATTTCTGTGAGTTCAAAGCCAGGTTGGTCTAGAAAAAGTTCCAGGACAGCCAGGACTGTTACACAGAGAAGCCTTGTCTCAAAAACCATCTCTCTCTATCTCTCTATCTCTGTGTGTGTGTGTGTGTGGGGGGGGTTCTTCATGTTTATACAAAGTAACAAATACACTCGAAGAATAAATGAACAGGTTTGTAACACAGAATATACATGCATTAACATAATGGAATGAGGCTCTATAATATTACTGAAAAATATCCTCCTTTAAGAGCCAAACAAAAATATGTGAGGTAAATGTATGTGACAGCATAACAGATTAACTGTTCTGTGCACAGTGATCTGATCTACACACTGAATTCAAATATGTTTTGAGTAAAATGCAAGTCTTTGAATCAGGTGAACCACAGTAAGCTTTTAGATCACTTAGCTTCCTAAGAACACAAGCTCCTTTCATGGAGCTTGGTTGTTTGGTTGGTTTTACTTTTTTGTTAGAGGTTTTCACAGATTAAAATCTAACACTTCCTCAGAGGACAATGTGCTGTCCACATGACCACAATCTTCTCTGAAGATGACCTCCTCCTGGTTCTTCCAAATGTGGGACTTACTAACTCCCCAGAGAGTAAGTCCAGTTAGAGCAAAGTTAAGAGTCAAATGAGAGAAGGATGCTTACATAAGTGAAGGGGATAACTTCCTTTCTGCTCATTTGATCCATTTCTAAGCCCAGGATTAAGAAAGATATGTCTGTGTTTAAACTATGTAAGGGCAAAAACAGACACCCCTAATAATGACCACAGGCATTTCCGGATAGAGCTACTTCCAAGGGTGATGACATCAGTGGTGCTTTCACCGTCTGCCACTTTAGGAAGGACTCTGCTGGGTTCTTCCTTCACCAAGTATTAAAAAAGCAGACTATTCCATCTGGAAGAGGCTCATATTGGGACTGTCTCATACATTTTTATCTTAAAAACAAAGAAAAATGAAGAGACTAAATACGATTGCATTCCATGGCAACAAAAAGTGGTGATGGGTTAATGTGGCCTTTACCCCGATGACTCTCATGACGCCTTCAATGGCTGCAAAGATCAAGTAAAGCAGTCCCAGTCCAATCACCCGATGCATAACTGTTCCTAGCCGAGGCCTGGAGGAAGCAAGAGGGTTGGGGGAGAGACAGAGAGTGCATTGGTAAGCAGAGTAAATCTGAACCCAGAACTCACAGGCTCAATATAGAGAGGGCACTATTTAGTGATGTGGATGTGCTTGGAACTCTGCATTCTCTTTCAAGGACACAGTCATGAGCCCTGGGACCACCAGGCCTTCCCTCCAGGACCTGAAGCTGTAAAGGTGACAGAGAGTTTCAAGTTCAAGCAACAGGATGAACATAACCAAGTAATACTCAGAATGGAGGAGCAGGTTGGTGAGCCTAGGCAGGGATGCTATGCCAGCTTCTAGCAGCTGCTGACAGAGATGATAACTTCTATTACCATTAACTGCAAAGCACATGGAGCACTACCTTGAGAAGCCCACTGATCATGTGACTGGACACAGAGCAGAGCATGAGCACAAGGAACCTCAGTGCCCTCCCTCTCTTTCCTGCCTCTTACCCCAGAGCAGGAGTGACAACATAATTTGTTTTTAATCTTCCAACTTAAAAGTTAAAATATATTAGATTCTTAAAACAAAAAGGATTAGGACAAAATGTATTTTCTTTTCCAATTAATAATATGATTATACTTCATGGGATCTACAAATCAGAATTGATTGCACATACATTTTGCAATACTTTAAAATCCTCTTCTTAGAGTAATCAGAAGGAAAAAATGGCTTTTATATTCCTCCTGGAAGGCATCACCCTCCCTGGAGAGTGGGAGGGGGTGGGGGAGGAGGGGGGTCAGGGGGCATGGGAGGGAGAGAGGGGGAACTGGGATTGATATGTGAAATAAGAAAAAATAATAAATATATATATATATATATATATATATATATAAAACATATCTAAGACAGTCATAATAAAACAAAACTTAAGGCAAAGAGCTAAGTGTCAGGTGTAGAGAAAGGGACCAGGGTGGTGGCCTCCCTCAGGTAATAGGCAAGAAAGGGCTTGGAATGTAGCCCAGGCTCACCTTGAGCTGGAGATCATTTGGACTCCATGCCCTGAGTGCTGGGACTACAGGTACTGACAGACTGTATTAAGGTGTTGCATCCAATGAAACTGGAGTTACAGGCAATTATGAGCTGAACCTGGGTCCTGTGGAAGAGCACCTAGTGCTCTTAACTACTAAGCCACCTCTCTAGTCCCTAGATGGCAGTTTCTAGACAGAGTCTCTACTGAAACATCAGACACAGCAATGTCACCTCTGCCTGGATCCATAGTCAACTGAACCCAATTCCATCATTTGTTTTCATTTCACTCCCATCAACACTTCAGGAAGGGAGCCTGACATTTTGGCACTAACTGTGCTACCAAATGCAATGAGAATCGACAGGAATGCATAAGGAATGCAGATCCCTGAAGCCATACTCTTATATCAGGCTGCTCAAGAGATAAGGTGTGGGGCACATGCTTATAACCCAAGACTCTAGGAGGCTCAGGCCACATTGGGCTACTGGGATTCAATACAAGATCAAGAGCTAATATAAAATGGCTAGATGGCTAGTCCATGCAAGTTTTTGTTTGTTTGTTTGTTTGTTTTCAGACAGGGTTTCTCTGTGTAGTTATACAGACCAAGCTGGCCTTGAACTCAACAGAGTTTTTTAAGCCCATGCTCTTTCAGGGTTTTCCCTTGGGGATTCAGGTTGTGACATTGACAAATCCTGAGTTCCACAGAGGTCATGTGTGCATGGGCTAGAACACTAGACTGGAGAGTCAGGAGTTGTTCAATGCAGCAATACTTACTTGACAATGCCATAACCCAAGCTCACAATGATCACAAGCAGGCGAGCCAATGTCCTCTTAACTGCAGATATCAACTCCGCAAATATCAGTAAACCTTGGGCTGAGGGGCAAGGAAAGAAAACAATCCATTATGTACACTCAGAGGCCTTATAAGATTCTTAAAAAAAAAAAAAAAAAAAAAAAAAAAAAATTACCATGTGCAATGCAATGACACTGACCCCAGATTTATTAGCTATATGTGACTTACAAGGCATTTAACCCAACTGATATTTCAGGCCTCAGTGAGGGCAGTACTACCTCCTGAAGACTCACCTCAAGTCTCATCAGCTCTATTAGGCACTTCTCATTATCATCATCATCTTTTTTTCTTATAGTTTTGGTTGTGAGCCTAGCCTTTAATGGCTGAGCCATCTCTCCAGCCTTTTTTTATTTTCTTTTTTGTTTGTTTGTTTGTTTGAGACAGGATTTCTCTGTATAGCTTTGGCTGTTCTGGAATTCACTCTATAGAAGAAGCTGGCCTTGAACCCACAGAAATCCACCTGCCTCTGTCTCCCTGAGTGCTGGAATTAAAGGTATGTGCTACCACTGCCCAGAGTAGGCAGTTTTCTTATGTCAACCTGAAACCTACCAGAGCACCCCTCCACCTACATCCCTCTTCAAGTCCAGCAAACATATGAAAGCTATCTCTAGAGTTTTCTTTTCTCCATGTGCCTTCATCATTTATTCATTTAAAATCTATATTTATAGCAATAAAGTGCTAACCTAGAATATGCAAGGCCCTGGGCTAAAACCTAACATCACAAAAAGAAATGAAAGTATTCACTGTACTCCTACTATTATGACTGCAATAATAAAAGAGGCATCTTGATCCCTACATGCATAGACTTTGAACTCTGGTTAGGTCGTGGAAGCAGACACAACTCAGCATGGGGAGTGCTACATGTGACACCATAACTCTGGGACTAGGACAAGGAGCAACTTAATACATAATACACACTTGGGGTTGGCATAATTGGTCAAGAAAACTCACAAAAGGTGAATAAATGAGGAGTAGAAGAGTAAGTGGACATATATCGGGGAAGGGAGCATGGAGAAGGGGAAAGCATATATGTGTGCAGCACAGTGCCACATCAGATGCCGAGAAAGGAACACCGGATAGAGGAGAGCCCATGGCTCTGGGGACTTTATTATGGAGTCTAGACTTAATGCTCAAGGCCGTGGGAAGTCAACAGTAAAAACAGAAGAGGTGGATGGGATAGAGGCCAGGACCACTGGTGGCTCTGGGGACTGTTACAGAGTCTAGACTTAATGCTCAAGGCAGTGGGAAATCAATAACAATAAATACAGAAGAGGACTTGGTAAACTATAGCCCAGGGGCTAAATCTGGCCTTGCATATTTATGTAAATCAAGTTTTATTATAACACAGACATGCTCATCTGTTTGTTGTTGTCTGTGGCTGCTTTTCACAATGACAGAGCTAAGTGATTACAAAAAAAACCATGTGGCTTGCAAAATCAAAACTATCTAGCACATGGCCTTTACAGACTCTTCAAACATACTGACAGTGACTCACAGTCTCTTTGACAACCCCTATGGTGACACCTTAGATGAAGGCCTTGGATTCCCTGATGGTTGCAAATGGCGCTTCATCTCTTCATGGATCTCTGGCTTTTGCTGTTCTTCAGTTCCTACCACCCTTGCTCTCTAGGTAAGAGATACCTTACCAGAAGAGAAAGGGGATGAACTACCTTCTCTGACACTCAGTCAAGTTTCCACCCTTACCATCTGATACTTCCCCCAACCAAGCCCTGACAGTGCTTGGGAAGGAATCCAGGGCCTATGTATGCTAGGTAAGTTATCTACCACTGGGGTACATCCCCAGCACTTCACTATCTGTCTTAGAGCACATATGCAAACATCTGTGTGCACATACACACAAGCACATACACAGCAGGAGCTCACTTTTCTGGCCTGTTTGAATCTATCTTCTACAAGCCTGAAGCACACATCTGAAATATGTACCAGCATCTTTCCCAGCTTCAGACATCCCACTGTACAAACCAGGGCAGTACTTCCTTTAGTCATACATAGGAAGCTCTTGCAGGTTGCTACTCATTTTACTCTCTTCTTTTTCAAGGAAGAAAAAGAAAACAAACAAACAAAGAAGGAAGATTATCAAAAGCACTGGCCATACCTAAGGTACCGTTATCCATTTTTTTTTTTTTTTTTTTTTTTTTTTTGAGACATTGTTTGAGGTATTGTTCTGGAGCCTGTCCTGGAACTCACTCTGTAGACCAGGCTGGCCTTGAATTCAGAGATCAGCCTGCCTCTGCCTCCCGAGTGCTGGGATTAAAGGTGTGCACCACCAATGCCCAGCTTTGTATTGTTTAAATATTATTAGAGAATGGGAATTTTCTTTTTCCAGAAACAAAAGTGAAGAGAAAATTAGCAAAAGAAAGCAAATGGAAAGAACACATATACTAGGTCAAATGATCAGGGTCCTCCTCTAACATTTTCACTTTTGGGTGGGAGCATGGAGAGTGCACATGCCTATACATTCCTAGTCACCAGAGGACACAGTGTCCTGATTTACCACTCTACATTCTATTCCCCACTGTACCTGGAGCTAAGCTGCTAACAAGCAAGCTCATGGCTCCAACAGTGCTGGGGTTGGAAGTGCATGTGCAGCCATGTCTGGCTCTTTCATGAGTACTGGAATTCTCCCTCAGGTCCTCATGCTTTCTTAGTAAGAGCTTTACGAATTGAGCCATCTCCCCAGCCTCCTGACATTTTCTTGTTGGCTTCCATCCTGACACCTATGTATAAAAGGGGCCTTCCTGCAGCTCTGCTCACACTAGCTAAAATACATTACACATAACTCATGGAAATGCTTGAAACTTACTTGACAGTCCAGTGCTGTTGATGTTTTGGTATTCACTATAAAAAACTGCTTTTTCAAGCATTCCTAGGAAAATAACAGCTGCAATCCAGAACTGGATTCTTAATATATCCTTCCAGTAACAGGCAGACCACATCAGCCAGAGGACACCATACAATATGTAAACAATACACATCACCATGTAAAACTGTAGGGAGAGAAACAGTGTTAGCCTCTGACCCTCTGACTTGAAAGCTGACATCTCAGGAGGCTCTCCCACCCCCACCCCCTTCATTTCCTCATCACTCTGGAAGCAGAAATAGAGGGCTTGTCGGAGCATATCTTCAGAGAAGTTATACTACTGAACTCAAATTCATTTGGAAAAAAAGGATGAGATATACTCACAATCATTAGAGGCCAGTCTGATGCAGAGATGTATCCATGAGGCCCCACCATAGAAAGAGAAACTAGTGACAGAAGGAGAGAGGGAGAAGAAGAAATGTAAGAGATTATTAATAATCAGGGTTTTGGTTTTATTGTTTTGTTCTTTAGGTTTCTTTTGACAGGATTTTTCTATGTAGCCTGACCATCCTGGAACTCACTCTGCAGACCAGGCTGACCTTAAATCACGGAGATACACCTGCCTCGGCCTCTGCCTCCCAAGTACAGGGATTAAAGGCATGCACTACCATGCCTGGAAAGAATCGTCTTAAAAAAAAACATTTTAAACATAAGCTCATTTCTCTCTATCTACTAAAAAAAGTATATTAGTATTAAGCATCAAGTTTTAAGTCTTCAAAATAGAAGACTTAATCAAAATCCGTGTTTGAAAGACATGTTTTAAACAGACAATACAGATTCACATTAATGACAAAAATTATAGGATACACAGAATGCATGGATAGGGGTTAACTATACCATTCAAATCCCAGATTGCATCTGTTTTTTCTGTCTTAATAGAAACGATGAAGATGTGAAAGCCATCTTTCTGGGTCCTGGCTACAACATCCTGCAATGGAGAGAATAAGTCTTTGTTCTTTAAAACAGATTATTATATGAGATACAGTAAACAGTTAACACTTTTAAACAATTTTAATAACTGAACAGGTAACCCAGAGGGAAGGAATGGCAGGCAGTGGAAGAGAAAACACTGCTGTAAAATCCTTTTCTTACCCTATACCCCATACCCAAGAGGGGGACAAAAGGCTCTCATCTTCACTGTCTTCCACTACTTATACTGCCACAGGTCCCTCTAAGTCCTCACTCCATACTTTCTTTAATATTATCATCCAAATATTCTTCCTGTTGGTCTTAGTGGCACATGCCTTTATCCTAATACCTAGGAGGCAGAGGCAAGTGGATCTCTGTGGGTTCAAGGCCAGGTTGGTCTATATAAAGTTTCAGGCTATCCAGGACTACAGAGCGAAACACTGTCTTAAAAGGAAAAAAAAAAAAAATCTAATATTGGAATTGTCACATTCTATCCTAATATTACTAAGTATTTGATTTTAATGAAATGTTTTTAAAACCTGAATTGAGAGAGAAGGGAGATAATGTCAAAAAATAAGTCAGACTAACCAGACAGCTTGAGTCTGAGGCCAGTCTGGGCAGCAGTAAGACCATACCACAAAACAAAATGAAACCATAAAATTAATTGTTCCTATCTCCACAAAGGATGTGTCCCAGCACCACCCCTAATAGGTACCAAAATCCTTGAACACTCCTGTCGTTCATATAAAATGCCATGGGATTTGTATAGTCTACACACATCCCCCTGCATACTTAGAATCATCTCTAGATTATTTCTAATACCTAATAGAATATAAGTGCTATGCAAACAGTTGTTATTATGGATTGTCTAGAGAATGACATGAAAATGTCTGTAAAATCAACACAGCACAGTCCACTCTTGTACTTTCTTCCTTTTATTTCCTACTCCTCCATATAAGATAGTTTATGCCAAGAGTCTGTCCCAATTAGTGCAGTAAATGCCTTCCTATTAGATTTCTATTTGGAATAGCTGAGGAAACGTGAAGTTCAGTATGTAAAAGCTAAATTTAAGTTCTCCTATGCCTAATTCAGTACCTACACATAACTCCTCCTGATCCTCTGTACTTCTTATTCAGCCTCTGCCTCTTAGTGATTCCCCCAGATGCCATAATTTCCCCATTGCTGTGCCATACTCTTGTTGCTCATTGTGCTATGATACAGCAGCCCACAGTCTTGCTCACTGAAAGCTGAAATTTTTTTTAAAGAAAAAAAAAAAAAAAAAAAACTGGCTGCAGAGCTAAGCTAGTCTTCAAAGAGATTTTTTTTTTAAATTAAAGCAGAAATAGTATATGCAAAATAGATATCGAAACAAAAGAAAATATATTATTTTAAAGTTTTTTCTTTTCCAACTTTAATAATTATTATTCTTCAAGCAGTCATCAGATTGATTTTTCAATCTCACTATAATTTGTACATACTGGATTTAAAGACAAAAGAGTTTACCATTGATCCTTCTTGGCTTGAAACATTTCTGCTGCCTGTTAGCTCTTTATTCTGGAAAAGAGTAAAATGTCATTCTATGATGGGAGATGTCATTCTGTAAATATGTTTCTCATACTGGTTGATGAATAAAGCACTGCTGGCCAATAGGAAAGCAAGATAGGCGGGACTAGGAGACAAGGAGGATTGGAGGAAGTAGTAAGGAGGAGTCAGCATGGGGAGACTGGAGAGAGCAGAACTGCCAGCCTGCTCTCCAGTAAGATAAAACCACGTAGATTAATAGAAATGGGTTAGTAATTAAGACAGAGCTAGCTGATAAGAAACTAGTACCTGGCCAACAGCATTATATCTAATACAGAGTCTCAGTGGGGCTGGCGCGGCAGCGGGACAAGACCACCGGCGGGCAACGTGGGGAACAAACCCACGACCCTGAGGTTAAGAGTCTCATGCTCTACAGACTGAGCTAGCCAGGCTTTCTAAAGCTTCTAACTTCTCAGAGGTCATATGCCATTGTCCTACCCAGACAGGTTCCTCTGTTAGCCATTTTAAAGGTAGGGCTTTTGGTTCCTCTGTTTGTTCAGCACATGTATTTTGTTTTTGTACAGCCTGGATATTTGGTATCTGTCTTGTATAGCACTTTATAATATTTTTTCCATAATCATGAGGTTGTTTATGGTTCCTATCTAATACTGGAGGAATGTTAATCTGTGTATTCCATTGCTGTAATAGATCACGACCCCATAAATTTATCACTACATCAGCCACATATGGTCTCAACCTTCCTCTCTGTCCTTCCGGTCCTATACATTCAATCCATCTCGTGCTCTGTTTTACATGAGACAGGGTTCCAATCTCTAAGAATTGAACATTTACCTTGTGCAGGGGCCATCTTCGAGGCCAAGATTTATTAGTTATCAGCCCCTGTGTCAAGTATCCCATCAAACAGTCTGTTATTCATCTTAACTATCAATCTAGGCCTTTGACTGTTTATTGCCTGGTGGTAAAGGAGTTTGGTTATAGAATGAGCAAGTAGGACATTTCCTTACTATTTCCTTGGCTTGTTCCCAAGTGATAGAAAAATCCTTTTTTAAACCTTTGCTGTTCACATGGTGTTTCTTATGAAACTCTAAGGCTTCTAGTACACTTCCTATCAATAACCGATCAATTTCATCATTGCCTTATGCTAGAGGACCTGGCAGACCCGTATGAGATCTGATGTGTGTTATATATATAGGATGAATCCTCTTTCTGATAGTATCTTGTAACTGTATAAACAATGAAGTTAATTCTGTATTGTCAGGAATAAATTCTGCAGTCTCAATGAGTAAGACGACTCTCCCTGCGTATTGAGAGTCAGTAACTATATTGAGGAGTTCTGTAAAATCCATAAGTACCATGAGAATGGCATACAATTCTGCCTTTTGTACAGAAGTGTAAAGGCTTTGAACCACTTTACTAATTTTTCCTGATTTATATCCTGCCTTACCTGATTTGTTTGCGTCAGTGTAGAATGTATGAACTCCAGAAATAGGTGTTTTTCTTACAATGCGTGGGAGGATCCAAATCGTTTTCTTTATGAATTTGATTTTTTCACTTTTGGGATAATTGTTGCTAATCATTCCCAAAAAATTACAACGGGAGGAAAAACCTCCTCCTTACAGTTCTATATAACTGCAGATATTAATTCATTCTACACAATGGATTTAATGTTTAAATTATCTAATTACAAAAATTATATAACAATCGATTCTAAATTACTATATTTCTATGGAGAAAAGTAGTTTCCAATAATTAAGACAAAAGTAATAGAAGAAAACAGATTTGAAAGTTGAATACCAGAGAATAAGTCTCATTGTACTTTGAACATGAATTAACAAAGTTCTTTTACAGGGCTGAGAGATGGGTCAGCAGTTAAGAGCACTGACTGGTCTTCCAGAGGACCGGGGTTCAATTCCCAGCACCTACATGGCAGCTCACAACTGTCTGTAACTCCAGTTTCAGGGGATCTCACATACATGCAGGCAACACACCAATGCACATAAAATAAAAATAATGTTTTAAAACATGCTACCTTAAAAAAAAAAAAAAAAAAAAAAAAAGGTCTTCTGTTTAAAAAAAAAAAAATGCTTCCTTAATAGTGTGATTGAAGTTGGAGAGTAGGTACTGTTAGAGAAAGTACAGGAAATAAACAGGGGCTCCAGATGCTAAGGTTCTGTACTTGGTCCAAGTCTGCAGTTTCTGAAAACCACTGAGGCACAATTGTATACATTTTTATATGTTTATTTTGCTTCCAAACACATTTAAAAAGAACGTTAAATTTTTTTACTACAGGCATTTTCATTTTAGAATTTTCAGGGAAAAGTAAATTACAATGATCCATAACCTCCCAATCCACATGTCTTAGTTAGGATTTCTATTGCTTCAATAAACTCCATGACCAAAAGCAGCCCCAGGAGGAAGGGTTTAATTCTTACAACTCACAGGTCATACTTCCCCACTGAGGAAAGTCATGGCAGGAACCTGGAGGTGGGACTGAAGCTGAAGGCATGGAGGAACACGTCTCACCGGTTTGCTCAGCCTGCTTTCTTATACAACCCAGGGCTACCTGCCCAGCAGTCCTGTGCCACCACCCACGATGACTGGACCCTTCCACATTAATAATTAATCAGGAAAATGCCCCCACAGACTTGCCTATAGGCAATATGATGGGCAATTTCTCAAAGTTCCTCTTCCCAGATACCTCTAACTTGTGTGGAGTTGACCTCCCCACCCCCCAACAAACCCAGGACACCAGGTATGACTGTTTTATTAACATTTAGAGTACTACTTTCTGGGAAGGAGAACAAGCAGGTAAGAATGTTCAGGTGGTTAAATGCGGTGCAAGGCAAGACCTTTGGTGAGGGTAACAGATGAGGCACTGGTAACTTGACTAGGGCTCATTTGATAGGATGCCAGGAGAACCACTAAGAGAAGAGTGAGACAGAACAGGACAGAGCAGGTCATGGAAGCCTCTGGTAAGGCCGAAAAGAGAACAGACTGCAGGCATGGTGGCGCACATCTTTAATCCCAGCAATTTGGAAGCAGAGGCAGGTATATCTCTTTGAGTTCAAGGACAGCCTCATCTACATAAAGAGTTTCAGGTCAGTCAGGACTACATACTGAGACTGTCTCCAAAAAAGAAAGAAAAAAAGAGTAAAAAGGAAGAGTACACCAATTTCTTTCTTACACCCTAATGCATACATGCAAAAACTAAAGCCAAGACTTGAAGACAAACACCTTCCTTTCTGAGAAACTGACAAAACATTATTCAAGCCTGATGTTTTGTATTCACTTCAAATGAAATAAGTTGATTTTAACACGGCAAAGCAGATACTCACATTTAATGAGGGAAATGCCTGTAAATCACTGTTGCAATCTAAGTTTTCACTTTTTGTTGTCCAACAGTCAACGTTCTTGAAATAGGCACAGAAGTCCATATCAGCATTAAGTGTATGTTTTTGGGACAGTTCCTATTCAAGTTAAAAATTCCAGGTTATAATTTTTTTCTATATTTTTTTCTAGAAGAAATAAAACTTCATATTAAAGAATAGTAAGAATTAATTCAGTTTGGAATATTTGAAAACATGAAATAAAGCAAAATACCAAAGAGAAAAAAATATTAACTATGATTCTAAGTATAACTGAGATGATCAGGAAGGGACACTCCCACTGCCCCACCCCGCCTTTAGTAGCCATGACAGGCTGCAGAAAAGACTCAACATGTGCTTGCCTGACCTCGTCCCTTTCCCCAGTCACTAGAAGGTCAGATACCCTCCTCCTGGCAAGGAACCAATCAGAAGTTAGCTGGCAGGGCTGTACTTTACGGTACAAGTGGCACAACAGTGCCATGCAGAGCATAGCAACTGCCCTGGGAGGGCCTACAGGCCATAACAACCAGTTGACCAATCAACACTGGACAGGTCATCTAAGCCCGAAATTGCACCAATTCTGAGACTGTTGTATACCCCTAGACACTCCCCTTATGCTACCCAATAAGTTCCCTACCTCGAGGTTGCTTGGCATCTTTTCTCCCACCATCCGAATGTTGAACAGACTAAGGGCCCCAGTTAATACAATTAGCTCGTTAAACAACAATAAAAGACTCTTTGCTTTTGCATCGGAATGGGTCTTATGGGGGTTCAGATTCTGGGCACAACAATCATAACAGTTTAGCCATTCCAATGTGTTTGTACCCATTATCAAGTACAATCATGGACTTAGAGATTAAGACACTATCGTGGGGGGCCATGGATCCATGACTGTTAACCCCAGACCAAGAAGATTGAAGCAGGATAAAAGGCTATTCAAGACTAGCTGGGATACACAGAGAAACTGTTTTTGTGGTACGTATTTTTAGTATCAGTACTGTGGTAATAGATGCTGGTAGATCTCTGAGTTCAAGGCCAGCTTAGTTAAATTCCAGGGCAATCAAGTGTACATAATGAAACCCTGCTTCAAAACAAAACAAAAATCAATATGCTACCACAAACAAACAGCTTCCAAAAAATAAAAAAATAAAATAAAGCATGCCATAGGACTACTTATATTTTATCCTATATATAAGAAATGTTACAGAGAAAGAGAAGAGCATTTAATTACAAAGAAGTAGAAAGTAAATGGCAAATAAAGCAAAAGCAGCTAATCTAACCCAACACTTTTGGATAAATAACAGAAGAATAAGTTAAGCCACTAATAGAAGCACCCAGTCTCCCAAAAATCGCCTCTCCAGACCAAATAAAAGACAAATGGAGCAGAGCAAATAAAAAGATTAATTGTCTTTGGGACACACAGGGAGACTCTGCCTCCAAAAAAAAAAAAAGCTGGGAATAATGGAACATACCTTTAATCCCAGCACTTGGGAGGCAGAGTAAGTGGTTCTCTGTTTGAGGCGAGTCTAGTCTACAAAGACAGTTCCAGGGCAGCCCAGGGCTACAAAGAAAGACCTTATCTTGAAAAAACAAAAACATTAAAAAAAAACAACAAAAAAAATTAACTGATCATGTCTTGTAAACAAAGTAAACACGAATATGTCCATACTGTTGCCTGAGATCAACAGAAAAAATAGAAGAAACAAGGTAGCTTATTCACAAAGAACATGCTAAGACACACAAAAGAAAAATGGAAATAATAAAATCATTGTTAGGCAATTATTATAATTTCTGATTTATAAGGAAAGACTCATAAAAGACTGCTAAATGAATGGATAGATATTTGATGAAAAAAAAAATCAGGACATTCATATAGCTATAAAAATTCTGCCCCATTCAGCAACAAAAAGTAATAACTCTACAGTGGAGGAGTCAACAAACACTTCCTCTATCAACTGAGTTAACATCACTAAACAAAGAACAACTCAATAGAATCGAGTGTGATGCCTGCTACAGGTACCCACCTGGAATCGAATAGTGAAGAAGCAGAGCTAGTCAAACTGAGGATATTTTGCTCTAATTGAACAACAGCACTAATAAAATGGAAATTCAACAATACTCAGGACAAAAGCCAAACACATAAGGGAGAGGCTTTCTAGACAATGGTCATGAGACTCAGCAAAGAGCAACTTGTAAGTGACAAAGAGCCCCTCCCATCCAGGAGAGGAGAGGCCCCCACTTTGCACAGCCTCTTTCTTCCTCTCTGTCCTTCCTCAGATCTCCACTCTCCTCAGAGACTGATTTGAATTCACACATCTACTTGCCCTCTGGGTTCCCAGCAACTCATTGTTTGAATGATGTGAAAATTCAATTTCCTTCTCAAGTTAAGTTGACTTATCATAGTCCTTTATCAATGGCTGCTACAAGCCTGATTTAAACATTTTTTAATAAGATACCTCACAAGGAGATTACAAAACTTAGTTTTGTCAAAAAAGCACATACTTTTTATTGTCTTAAGTCCCCAAACGTCTAGTCTACTTACCTGGTGTTATTTTAACTCTTTTCATCATTTTTCCTCCACAGTTCTGTACGAATTAAAGACTTGTTTTCACTCACCTCCTCCAGCTCAGCGTATTCATTGTGGCAGGTGTGATACTTCAAATGCCACTCTATGGTAAACTTCACAGGTCCAGAACAACTGAATGACTTCACTGTTCAGACAAACAGTTTTATTGTACATTAATAACAGTCTAGTATGAACTTGAGACTTCAAGAATGCTGTCTGAAACTGGCTGTTTTAATGGTAATATGAGTAAAACATTACCTAATTTCTCTAAATCACTGCAAACCGAGAAGGATAAATTCATTAAATTTTAACTGGCCAGAACTTGCTGCAACTATTCAAATGTAAGTCCAATGTTGTAATCAACTAAGCATCCTGGCTTGTTCAGCTATGGCTTCTCCAGGTCTAACATATTCAATCACTCATCCATACAAATCACATTGAATTCCTTGCTGTGTACCAGGAAAGGCCAGCAGCTAACAAGAACTAAATTTATGAGCTAAAATGCTGTGAGAGTTAACAAGTGGGTGCTTTGAGATGCCCAACAGGCTGAGAACAGGGTGTCAAGGGCACTGGCCACCTTTGGTGTAGGGTTAAGGCATGTTACCTGGAGGAAGAAAAGCAGAAGCTAGTCAAGTGAAGAGGAGGGTACAGAGATGCACTCAAGCCTAGTCTAAGTGTGACCCAGACCAAGGATGATATGGTTCAAACCATAATGGACCTCCAATCCTTAAAGTCCTAGGTGGTATGATTAAGACAAAAGGGTTAGGTCTAAAGCCAGAGAAAGCTCTGTGTTTACTTTGTTTACAGCCACTACAGCTGGCTTCCCCAGAGCAAGGGATCAGGAGAGGGCAGAGAAGCCAGAATATCTTTTCATAACATAGCCTTAGACTTTTAAGAGAAACTTTGTAGAATGTGATGGATGATAAGTATCAGAAGGTGGGGATCACCTTAAAGGATGGCAACCCACAGATAAGGCTGATAGAAGTTCAGGAAAAAAAAAAATCATTTCTTGCAAATAAGTAAGCCTAGAATAAACAAAATTCTAAAATGTTAGATTCAGTTAAAAAAACAAAACATTCATTGTTGTAGACTATTATTTTAACTAGGCAAAGATTGTTACATTTGTCTATGCTGCAGAATGTTACTTTAACTGGGTAAAGATGTGTTACTTTTGTTTGTGCTGCACTTCTAAAGATGAACTGTATTTGTTTCACCTTGCCTGCCTAAGGCACCTGATTGGTCTAATAGAGAGCTGAACCATGAACAGCTAGGCAGGAGAAAGAATAGGCAGGGCTGGCAGGCAGAGAGAATAAATAGGAGAACTCTAGGCTTGAGAGAGAAAAAAGAACAAGGAAGGAAGGGAGACTAAGGGTCATGCTGGAAGAAGAAGCCAGACAAGACATAGAGAAGCCGTGAAAGTAAGATATACAGAAGTAAGGAAGGTAGTAAACACCAAGGCAAAAGGTAGATAAAGAGAAACAGCCGAATTTAAGCTAAAAGAGCTAGCCAGAAATGTGTCAAAGCTAGTTCAAGCATTCAAAGCTAATAAGTCTCTGTGTCATGATTTGGAAGCAGAGCCTAGTACACTTCAGCTTAATGTATCTTACACTAGTTTATATTAATGCATTCATTTATAATATATCAGAACTGTACATTAATATACTTACCAGAAAACTTGATCTCAGTAGAGTTAAACATAGTTTTCCTAAATATCAAAGGTCCTGATTTCTAAAGTGAAAAACAAATACAGAAAAATCTTAGTTAAAGCTTTCTTTATTGTTTAAAAGTAATTTTATCGTCTAAATACAGTATACTATTCCTCGTTACACCGTCTAATCAGAGTGATTATATTTTAAAGCTTCCACACTTAGCCTTCAAGTCAAGACATTTTAGAAATGTAAACCTGAAGCTAGAGAGATGGCTGGGTGGTTAAGAATACCTACTGTTCCTGAAGAGGACTGGAGTTAAGCTCCCAGCACCCACATCACAATGCTCACAGCTGCCTATAACTCCAGCTCCAGAGAATCTGTGCCCTCTTCTGACTCTGCAGGTACCTGCATTCATGCACACATTCTCCCCAATTCCATATACATAATTAAAAATTAAAAATAAATCTTTAAAATGTAAAATTGTAAAATGTAAAAATGTAAAATTGACCATATCTCTTGCTGGCTTAAATTAAAATCTCATTGCTATGTCTATTCCCTAGTTGTTGTGAGTAAGGATCAGAAGTAGTGGCCCTGCCTTCGAAGACCATGAGTTCAAGGCCATCCTGGGTCACATAGTGAACTTTGGAAAAAAACAAAAGATCTCAAAAAGTCAAAACTGGAACTTGGTGATACACAAGACAGAAGGGCTCGGGCCATTATGATCAATGCTGCTTGGACATAATACAAACTGCACGCTGCATGCTGTTTTCTTGGTATTAAAGTTAAAAGCACTTTTGATAAATAATATCCCTCTCCAAATTGATTTTGTTTACCACTGTACTCACAGCAGGCCAAAATCCTACAGACCCCACACAATCAAAGTCTGCTCGCCTCTCCAGCAATGTTTCATTTCTGGAAAACTCTGCTGCTGGGACCTCAGCAGTCAACCTGAAAACTGCAAACCCCTCTCATGCTTTTCCTTCTTACCTCAAGAACCAGCTCAAAATCTCCTTCCTGGCTGGAGTATGTAGCTAGCGAGCCTGTTTAGCATGCTTCCTAGCCTGGGTATGCTCCCCAGTGGCCCCATACCTCCTTTATACAGTCTCTAGTAGACACTGTGCTTCACAACAATAACTAGTTAAAGTCAAACAGTTCTTCCCAAGAATAAAAATCCTGCAAGAAGGAACCATGCTAACCGAAAGAGCAGTACGGAATGACAGAACTGATCGGGCAGGTCACTCTTTTTGGTAACCGTTTCCCCTCCCCAACAGTTCCCACAATAATAAAATCAGCAGCCCAGATCCCTCCTCTGATCTCTAGATCCATAAACTCATGGATATGTTCATCAGGTGCATTCCTCTCCAAGTCTTATACTGTCTGCTGTGAAGATCAAGCCCTCCAGTCACCCAAGCCATCACTTCCTCACTTCCAACCCGCCATCCCCCTGCACATGCCTATGTAAGGATCATGCTTCCCATGTTTAGTTCTTCCTCTTCACATCTACCAACCTGGTTGTCATGCTGCCCCTCAACATTTCTGCTCTGACCTCAACAGGTCAGCTAGTTCTTCATCTCCAGACCTGAGCCTACAATTTATCATTAGATGGCAGTCAGAATAACTAGCAGTTCTGCCAAAATCCCTGTAATGGCTCTCTGTTCATATCCAAAACTAGCTACTGATGATCCCAGGACTTAATCAAACCCCCAAATGGGGTGAGGGTGCATGCCTGGCCCATGATGAGCAATTAAAACAACAACAACAACAAAAAAAAAAAAAAACAACAACAGAAGTTCCAATTAGGTGACACAATAAACACTGTTTCAAGCTTCACTTAAAGGAGTTCTGGTAATTCTGTGCCTATGACCCATAGCATTTCCTCATGGCAGTTATGGCTTGCTCCAAACTGTCCTTCCTGAGGGAAGAGGGCAGTCTAAAATTCAAGAAGCTTAGAAGGCTGATGGGGGTCCACCCTGAAGTAACAGAAGCAGGGAACAGTTGCTGGGGTGGAGTAGCTGCCTGCAAGTTGTATGGTGGAACCTCAGTGACATAGCTCTGAGTTTTCGGCCATGCTAGGGACACCCTTGTTCTTATGAGTAACCCCAAGGTACTCATTATAATGTTCACTAAGCTGGACTTCCATAGAGGTGTTACTTTCATCTGTCATTGTCCTATTAGAAATAGTCTCAGAGGGAAAGTCACATAACAGTAACCAATTTCAAGAGACATGCTGTCCAAACTCAGCTTACTTCAGACATGATCTGCCTCAGCCCTGGAGGTCCTGGAGTTTTATGGCTGAAGTCTAGAGAGGGAGGCCTATGGCGACCTTAGTCTCCCACCTTTCAGAACTTCATTCAACATAAACACCAATAATTTCCCACACTGCTATTGTTCCACTCCTTTCCTTACAAAGGAAATACCTTTCATCTCTTTAGACTAGCTACACATCTCCACAAATCAGGGTTAGGCTGATTTCAGTACTTGAAAACTAATATCCCAAGAATGCTATGGTATACTAAGTATCTACTCATAAATGCGCAGTCACCAATATAGTGTTAGCTCCTTGAGATCAGAAAACATCATATCTAAAAGTCATCTTTGCAAGAGTAATGACTAGTACAATGATATGTGGTGACGTTCAAGTTATTTAATGATTTTCATATCTAAAGAAACTTTTTTTTTCTTTTGATGAATTTACAAAACAAATGAAAGCCTCATTCTCTCTGTTCTAAAAGACAAATTCTGATAAGGTAGTTTAAGAAAAAAAGCAATCAACCTGATTTTGCAAATAAAAGCTTGCTGACACTTCTGGCCTGAGCTACATAGGAAATAAACTCAGCCTGACCACAGCACATGACAGTCAAGAAACAACTTCTCTGCCTTTCAAAAGACCCTGCCATTCTTGCTTGGCAAAGATCTTTACAGACATGCTCAAGCAGAGTAAGGGTTTCCATGTAGTTGATTCACTTGCAGGGGTCTTACTTTGAGTTTACAAACACTAGCTTAATCACATTCATTACAGAGGCGGCGGACAAAGCAACAAATGTTGCTTTCTATTGATGAGAAGTTCAACAATTGAGACTCGCAGCCCGTCACTGATATGTCTATAACACAGGGCATCGACTCAGAACAATCTTAAAAGAAATGCTACTGAGCCAAGATACAGAAACAAGCCTATATTTAATTCTCTGTAGTTTTGTGTTTGGAAGCGTGTGCAGCTTCTGATATTACTTTTGGTTGCAGAAATATAAACATAAATTTCATCTTTTAAGTTGGACGTCGTTTCAATGTACCCCAAGAAGATATGGGTGAGTCCTCTGACACTAGAGACATTCTAGAAATAATGTCACTTCCTGAGATGCCTACCTCTTTTGCAAGACTTTCCATAATTCTGCCCCTACATTTCCCCCGCATCTTGTAGCCACACAGAACATCAAGTTCTCTAATGGCCTGCCCAGTTAAGGAAATTTTCATTTTCATTCACCCATCCATCCAGACTCGCCTTTTAAACACTCCTACACACCTTGCTCCGCCTACATATATAGAAGTCCCTGAACTGTGATAGGAGCGCTAAAGAATATTCAGAAGCCCAAGTAAATAGAGGCGAGGTGAGTGTATGTATGACTATAGAGCATATTAAATGTACGCTCTAACAGAAGGGCTAGACAAACCTCCCTGGGGCCGTGAGCAGTAATCTAGCCATACTATGCTGCTGGGAATGCAGAGACTGGGGGCTCTGATCTGAACAAATACAGGCAGGATCGAGACACACTGTGACAGGGCACAGTGAGAGTCGAGGACGCAGCGCGTGGAGAGCCTCGCGAATAGCAAGAGCGTTTGCAAGGAGAAGCCGGCCTAAGAAAACTGGGATCGCTCTTCCCTGAAGAGGCAGAGGAGGGGGACGCTCCCTTCCTAGAGCCCAGTCCAGACAAAAGGTTCAGTAAGCCTGTCGGAGGGCCCACTGCTGGTCCGACAGAGCTCAAGTGAACAAGCCCAAGGCCAGACCGGTGCGCGGGCGGAGCTACCCTGCAAGGGCACTGAGAGCCAGAGAAGCGCCACGCCTCAGTCCCCAGAGTACTTACGTCATTGACGGTCCTCGTCCAAAGCCCGAGCTCAGGGACGGCGTCCACAGCCGCCGGAGCCCAGCAGAGCAGACACAGGGCAATGCTCAGCAGCTGGGCCGGGGCAGGCAGGCGGCACAGGGGGCCGGGAGGGAGCAAAGCCGAAGAGCGACAGGCGGCAGCCATCTTGACGCGGAAGCCGCACCTGCGTTCCCGGGACCGGCCACGCCCCGGGGCCGCACCTGGCTCAGCTCCGCCCCTGGGAGGGCGGGCCCACGGCGGGCGGGGAAATCAAGCTTGAGCCCGAGTGCCGAGGGAGCCTTGGCTGAGGCAAGGGGGCGCGGTTCGTCCGGGAAGCAGGGCGGAACCTGGAGGTGGTTTCAGGGACAGGCCTGGGAGAAACCGAGGTAGCGTGGAGGGCAGTGATGACCCGCTGACCCGGGAGAAGGACACGCTGGCCCAGGAAGGGGCGGGGCCGGGGAGGAGGCGGGGCTGAGGGTGAGGCAAGGAGTGAGGCGGGGCCAGGAGCTTAATTAATTATGGACGCGGGGCGTGGCAAGGAGGCGGGGCCTTCCGGGGGAGTTGGGGAAAGGCAGGACTGCAACCTGATTAAAGGGCCGGGTGGGCGGGACTATAAACAGTTTGGATGGGAAGCTTGGGTGTCGGGAGGGGGAGACGGGGAAAGGGGAGGGGAGAGGGAGAGGAGGAACAAGAGGCAGGCCTTTTGGAAAGACCTGGTCTGGAGAATAATGGGGCTCTTCAAATAGGAGTTGCCAGAAATGAAGATTCCAGCAAGACAGCCTAAGCTACATAGCAAGCTTGAGGCGAGCGTAAGCTACATGAAACCATATCTGAAAGCAAAACCAAACAACAGACCGTTTGTGAAATAACTATCCAGAATGAGCTCTGAAGGAAAAAAAATCGTTTGTAGAGCAGTAGTCAGATCTCACCAGTAGGTGGCACTAGTAAATTGATTAATGTTTTATATAAACTTACTCTTCCCTGGAGGTCTTTCTAGTCCCGATTAGATAACAGTTGCTAACTTCAGTAGGAGGTGCTGCCCCTATTTCTAATTTACTTACTTTTAGTTAAATAATTATTTTTCAAGCACATTTAAGTTTACAGTGAAATAGAGAGAAATGTATCTCTAAAGAGTTCTAGTATCACCCTGGTCCTCCCAGCAACCCCCACCCCCACTTAAGCAATATCCCACACTACAAGAAGTGCCTTTAATAGAGATCATTAAATTAGTACTCAATTCAGAAAACCTTTGTCTTACCGCTTACTAAGTATCACACAGTGGTACTGATTCCGAGTAATATACTCAACAGGGGTTATTTTACATTCTTAAAGAGCAAATGTAGTGAGACAGTCCAGAGGTTAAAGGCACTTGCTGCCAAGCTGGACCACCTGAGGTCTATCGCTCATGGTGAAAGGAGAGAACAGATTCTGGCATGTTCTTTAACCTTCACATGATCCTTACTCCATACATAAATAAAATATAATTAAACGTTTAATGGAGTAATTACTTTTGTTAATTAGATGTTTCTTATTCTAGGGTAATTTCATTTCCAAGGAAGAGTGGTACTGACATTGATTCTTTAAGTGAGTCAGGCTGTATTTGTTACCTCCTACATCTAAAGCATTCTACTTGAGTAAAATCAATAAAACCTAACACACAGCAAAGAGCTATCAGCAGGCAGTGAATATAGCATTTGCTCAATGTACCCTGCCCTGGTTCAATCCCCAGAACTACAGACAGAGCTGGTAGAACAGGAGAAGCTGGTCATATCCCCAAGTGTCTGGAGACATGGCTCAGAGGTAAGAGCTCTGGCTGCTCTTGCAGAGGACCAGGGTTCTATTTCCAGCACTTGCATGTCAGCTCACAGCCTTCTTCAGCCCCAGTTCCAGGGGATCTGCTGCCCTCTTCTGACCTTCCTGGGCACCAGGCACCCATGTGGTCCACATTCATACATGCAGGCGAAATACACAAACACATAAATAAAATAAATAGGTCTAAAATATTTTTAATTTTAAAAGTCTATAATATAATAAGTTTTTAAAATCCTTATATTTTAGAGATTTCTTTGATTTGGATGCTTCTAGAAGCATCTAAACCTATGTCAATAGGTTAGTCTTATGGGGCAGATACTATGCCCTGAAATTCATTTACGTGTTACAGTTCTAATCTCCATCTCATCAAATGTGAATATTTAGAGAAAGAGATAATTAAAGTAAAATGAGGTCTTCAGGATAAGAGGTCTCTTATCCAGCCTAACTAGCATCCCTATCACAGAAGGAACTCAGGATACATTCATAGCCTGGGGAGGACACTGTAGCCCTAAGGAACAGCAACAAGCCCAAGACAGGGTCAGCCCAAGACAGAGGCAGTCAGAAGAATCCTACAGTGTCAGCAACTTCACCTTGGACTTTCAGCCTCCACACCTACGGGGATCTCATTGCTGTTGTCTGAGCCGCCCAGCCTTCTGCTGCTTTGTTTTGTCTATCTTAACAAATTGATGCAGACAGTGATAGGGAATTGAATGTGAACAATAAAAACAAGTCAATTATCCAGTCAGCTATCATGGTGACAAATGGCATGTAATCTCAGAGAGACTTTGGAGACGTGTGTGAGCAGTATCCCTGAGTCACCTCACCAGGAAGCTGGATTGTGTGTGTAGATGGTTCCTGGCTTAGGATAGACTCAGAGTTTTTCTACAGAAGCTGCACACACTCAGCACAGACTATTGTCGATGTTGATCTATCTATGGCTGGAGATGTGTGGTGTGGTTGGTGCTCTTTGGTGGTCCTGGGCAGTCCGACGTCAACTAACAAATGGAAGAAGCTCTGTAGTGTGCTAAGCTGCTAAGCTTGGCTGCTTGTAGGCCACATACATCAAATGCCTCTTTCTTCTTTATTGAGACAAGGTATCACTATATATCCCCAGTCCTTGAACTCACAATTCTCTGCCTCTACCCCCTAAGTGCTGGAATCACAGGAATATACCATCATACCCAGCTGCTTCCCTCCCCCTTTGTCTTTCTCTGCTTTATAGTGGAAACAAATTTATTTATTTATTTATTGGCATAGAATAAAATGAAAAAAATTGACATGAATACATATATACAACGTATTGTGAATATAATTGCCCCTACCACCCTCCGTTGTCTTCTTTCCTTCCTTTCTTTCTAAACTTCTTTTTCTCCCCAATTAGTCTTCTCAGATTGGGCCCTTCAATGATGCCCTACCCCTTCCTGAGAAGTTGTGGACTGCTAATGCTTGCCAGCCTTCCTGCCTCGCTGCCTCCCTCCCTCCGTCCCTCTCTTTCTCTCTTCCTCTTTTCTTTCATTCACTTCTTCCTTACTTTTTGTAACTGCAACTGTCCAGGAACTCACTCTGTAGACCAGGCTGGTCTCGAACTCACAGAGATCCACCTGTCTCTGCCTCCCAAGTGCTGGAATTAAAGGTGTGTGGCACCACACCATGTTCTTTGTTTCTTCTAACTGGTCATATTGGGCCATAGTTTTATACTCTTGTGAGATGATAGGCATGTGCCACAGTACCCAACTAGTGGCTACAGATGTGCATGTTTAACTTGAGATGCTTTCTACTTATGATTGCTATATTAAAACATAACCCCATGAAGGGTCAGGGAGCAGAGGCGTTTCCTCTATTCATCCTTGGAGCATGGCCAGCCCTGGGAGGGCAGTTTAAGTCCTGTGAGCAAGGCAGAATAGTTTTCCAAACATTGAAGAAAGCAAAGAAAGACATCAGGAAGTCAGCACAGACATATGATAGAAAGACAAGGAAGACAGCCACAAGGACCCCTGAAGAAACTCACCCTGAAACTCTCAAAGATGAATTCATGTGGTGTTAGGGACTTGCTTCAAAACAATCCAAGAAGGGTAGACAGAAATAGGACATATCAAACAGGATGAGCTATGAACTAATTTTTAAATTTATTATTGTTATTTTATTCTTATGGGTGTAGGTATTTTCCTTGCAGATATGTCTATACAGAGTGGCCAGAAGAGGGCGTCAGATCGTCTGGAACTGGAGTTACAACTAGTTGTGAGCCTCCCTGTAGGTACTGGGAACTGAACCTGGTCCTCTGGAAAAGAGAGCAGCTTAAACACTGATGTGTCTCTCCAATTCAGAACTGGCTTTTTTCTTTAAGCCTGGAGATGGATGTATGGTCAGTCACATAACTCTTCTCCTTATTTATAAGTTTAGCTCTTCAGTAGTTATGGAGGTTGTATTGTGTGTGCTTGAGACTTTTGCTGGATGTAATAATAGGATCTAAGTTTACACTCCTACATAAAACAACAATAAACCAGACCAAATGTATGAATAGTGTTTAGGGCACTGGACTTCAAGTGCCAAAAGACAGTTATTTCCAAGGAACGGGGAAAAGTGGGTGAGCACATACACGATGAGAGAGACAAGGTGGGGTGGGAGTGAATATTCAATCCCATGATTCCTCCAGTCTACTGACTCAAGGAAGTTTTCAGACTGTGGAACAGGAAGGGAGAATCCAGACAGAGCTGGCAGGCTCCGAGACAACGGAGCACACGTTCAGTGTGTGCTAGGGGGCTGGAGTTTGCAGGGAGTAGGGGAAAGAGAGAGTGGTGTAGAGGAAGACTTCCTGAGATCTGCAGGGGGGCTCCTTTAACTCTTCAGCAGAGTCCCTGGACACTGATGTGGCCGAGCCTGTTTTCAGGAGCTTATTAGTTTGCACAGCCTGGTAGAAATGTGAATTCAAGTCCTTGGCTCAGTGTAAAACTGCGTTATTTGTCCTCTTATTGCAGAGCTGTAACCGTTCTTTGAGTATTCAGGATTCATATCCTTTTCATTTAACCTGACAGTACGTGGATTTATTTTGTGTGTGTTTTGGGGAGTGTGTTTGATTTTGTTTTGTTTGGGCTTGCTTTTGCTCTTTGGTTTGAGGCAGGCTCTCACGTAACCCCGCCTGACAGCTAATTCACTAAGTAGCTGAGGCTGGTCTTGAACTTTGGTTCTCTCGCTTCCACATCTGGTGCCGGGATTGTAGGGATATGCCACCACACCTGGTTTATTTGGTTCTGGGATTTGAGCCCAGGGCTGTATGCATGCAATCACTCCACTGTACCAGGCTTTTCCTTTGAGGCTACCAACCATCTCCCAAATCAGGACAAAGTTTTGAATGCGTGGCCTAGTTTAGGCTCATTTCTGACGAGGTCTTTTAACTTAAAGCAATGCTTCTCTTTAGCTACCTTCGCTGCAGGGCTTTTCACCGTTTCTTCCTTTCTTGCTGTCTCTATGTCTGTCTGGCTGATGGCTGCCTGGCTTCTTGTCCAAGCATGTCTCTTGTTCTCTCCTTTTCTCTTTAGAGCCTAGATTTCTCCTCCTATTTATTTTCTCTGCCTGCCAACCCTGCCTATTCTTTCTCCTGCGTAACTATTCCATTGAGTTTTTTATTAGACCAGTCAGGTACCTCAGGCAGGCAAGGTGAAACAAATGTCAGTCTTTACATAATTAAACATATACATACATACATACATACATATATATATATATATATATATATATATAGAGAGAGAGAGAGAGAGAGAGAGGATTTCTCTGTGTAGCTTTGCTTTGCAGACCAGGCTGGCCCAAACTCACAGTGCTCTATCTACCTCTGCTTCCCCAGTGCTGGGATTAAAGATGTGTGCCATCATTGCCTGACTCAATTTCTATATTTCGGATGGAATATTTTAATCTGTTCACATTTAGTGAAATAGGCATCACTTGATTTTTTTTTTAAAAAAAGGAAACTTGTAAACTTTCTAGACTTGAAAAAAAATGCATTCAGTAAGCCACAAACAGATCCATCAACAAAATGTGGAACTCTCTTCAGCTCAAGGATTTAAGTACGGTCATGAAACCAGCCATCATCTCAGTGCTAAACTATGCTGACCTAATGCTGCCTTGTGGAAAGCCAAGCCTAAAAGTAAGGGTGAGAGTCTTGCCTGGCGCCCCATCCCCAACCCCTCCACCCCAGGCCATCGTAGACAGCCACAGTCCTGCCTGACGCCCGGAGGCCAGGGTAGGCAGCTGCCACTGTGATGAACAAGCGTGTGGTGGAGAAATGGGAGAGAAGAAAGGTGGGAGAGAAGCAAAACTGAACACGTGGCTGGTGATGAGAACAGGCTGATATCGATGACAGATGCTGCTACCCGGGGCCGTGTGATATCCAGGTCTGTGCTGCCTCCGAAGGCCATGTCTGGGTCTATGTCTCTACCTCAGCCGGGGTCTGTGCTGATGTCTGTGGCCCCTGTTACCACAGAAGGCTATATGGATGCCTGTGGTCTGGGCCACCATCTGAGGTCATGATGGTGCCTGAGGGCCATGCTGCCTGTGCTGCTACCTGGGATCATGGTGACATCCCAGTCAAAGCTGCAGCTGAGGGCCGTATCTGGGCCTGTGGCCTTACCACAGTGGGTCTGTGTTGAAGTTCATGCCTTTGTTACCACTGGGGCCCATGGGAGAGCTGGTCTCAATGGCCTGGGTACCAGAGAGCTTGTCCTGCCCTTCATTGGCAGACTCAGCGGGAAAGCTGCCATCCTCCCCTACCCAGAGAACTGGCCCCAGTGACATGAGAGACATGGCAGAGCCATCCCCAACCCTAGATGGCCCAAGGAGAACTGCCTCTCCCCCACCCATCCCCATCTCTAACCCCATCACTGCTGGCTCTGCGCAACCACCCCTCACCATTTGTGTGGGAGAACTGACCCCAAACTCTCGCCTGAGGGTGGCCGTCCCAGTGGCACCGACTGACAAACTCAACTACCACCCAGGCCCTCATCCAGGGCTTTGAATTGGCACACCTTCCCATTTACCCCATCTAGGACCTGCTGGAGCACATGAAGGGATGCGTCCTGTGGAACCATAGCCCCAGGATCTCCATGACTCACAGGCAACAACAGGCTAGCCAAGAGGAGTTTTGGTGAGAGTCCAGTGTTGATGGTGTGCCAGAAACCTTGGACTAGACCAATGATTCATTGCAATGAACATTTCCAAGTAAAGCTGCTTGAGCAGAGGATGTACTTTACTATGTGTCACACTAAAGCTCCCAAAGCCACTACAATGAATATGTGATGGAGAGGCAGGAAAGACAGAGAAAGAAAGGTTTTTCTTCTTTTTTAAGGGGGGGGGGAGGTTACAGGGCGGAGGGCAGACATAGAAGGACTTGGAAATGAGCAGGATTGGGTTGCACGGTGTGAAATTCCCAAAGACTCAATAAAAAAAACAAGCATGTTAATAAAAAAGTAAAGATGAATATAATTTTTGAGCAGAGATATCAGTTCCATACCACAGAAAACAAATAACAAATAAAAAAAAAGAATTAATCCAGGAAAGTCATAAAACAAATAGCAATAATTCCCACTTCTGAGAGAGGAGCACACCAGAATCCAGAATTTCTGTAATAATACGATGAGAAATATTCAGTTAAAAAATTCAAAACATGGCTGGGCAGTGGTGGCACATGCCTTTAATCTCAGCACTCAGGAGGCAAATGCAGGTGTGTCTCTGTGACTTCGAGGCCAGTCTGGTCTACAAGAGCTAGTTCCAGGACAGCTAGGACTACACAGAGAAACCCTCTCTTGAAAAACCAAACAAAAAAATGCAAAGCACAGCTGGGCAGTGGTGATGTATGCCTTTAATCCCAGCACTTGGGAGACTAAAGCAGGGGGATCTCTGTGAATCTGAGGCCAGGTTGGTCTACAGATCTACAGAGTTCTGGGATAGCCAAGGCTACACTGAGGAAACCCTATCTCAACGCCCCCACCCCCAACTAAACAAAACCCACAAGTAACGGATATTAACCTGTACGGGAAGAAAAGGAAGAAAAGGAGCTTTAGGCCTCTGTCTGTGCAGTGGCCTAAAGCTGTAATTATCAGATAAATACTTTATTATAAGGAGGCATCTATGTGTAAATATATTCAGAGAAATAAAGAAAATGGTTTTTAAGTTTAAATTTTATTTATTTACTTGTTTGTTCTTTTATTGGTGTTTTGAAACAGGATCTCACTAGGAAACCATGTCGACCTGTAATTTTTATGTGGAGCAAGCTGGCTTTGAACCTGAAGCAGTCTTGTCTCTGCCTTCCCAATGCTGGGATTACAGGATTGTACCACCACACCCACCTACATTTTTAATGGAGGATAACAATAATGAAATAGAAGTCATTTTTAAAAATCTGGACTTTTAGGGGGAAAAAAAGTGAAAGAAGCAAGCCTTCAGGCATGTGGCATCTAGTGTCCCTCTGTGTCCCTTGTCCAGGTTGGAAGACAGGAACTGGTGGGTGACAGAAGTTTCAATCAACAAACACACACAGAGATGGAAGCCCCTGAGAAGAAGGGGCCATGGAGACTGCTCATCAATAGAGCGCTTGCTGTGCAAGCATGAAGACCTCACTTTGGACCCATGGCAACCGTATAAAAAGCCATGCCTGTGGTATGCCTACAATCCCAGTGCTGGAGGGGCAGAAACTGGCAGGTCCTTTGCACTCACCACCCAGACAGTCCACAGTCTAGTCCATTGATGAGCTCCAGATCCAGCAAGAGATCCTGTCTCAAGAACGAAGGTGGAGAGTGATTAAGAAAGACACTCAACATTTACCACTGGCCACCTTCACATATGTGTGCATCCATGCATGCATGCACCCTCCCCCCTCCCTCCCTCCCTCTCTCTCTTCCTCTCTCCTTGGAACAGCCTAGCAACAGATGGGAAGCGGTAGAAGAGAAAGGTGACCATATGAAGGAAGTTCATTAGAGACACCATTTGGAGTACAGAATAATAGAGCGCTAAAGACACACACATTTGTGCCCGGGAAGGAGAAAGAAATCCTTTAAAAGAGCTGTCAGCAAATGTGGGGGTACGCGGCAGCCTGCCTGCCTCCAAGCTCTCAGACTGCTGGTGGGGTGAAACTACTGTGGTTTTCAGACCTCGACTGATGCTCCTTTCCTTCTAAACCACACAGGACAGGACCTTACAGCTTGACTTGGGGAAGTTGATCTGTTTCTAGTCCAAAAGTCTTTAAACAGCACATACAAGCTGAGCAGACCCCTTCGCTGTGACCCCTGGTGGATACAGCAAACCATACAGCAAAGCAGAGGTTTCAGGGGTTTTCTGTAAGAACTGACTCATCTGAAGCCATCCATTACCTTCTCTGGCTACCAGAGAGCAAGGTCTAGACTGCCATTGTTTGTAAAACTCCAGTCCTAGAGCTGTGTTCCTCCTCTGTGACTAGATGAGTTCATTGCATATGTCCCATAACACTTCCTTGGACAGACTTACAATTGTGTTCTCTGAGCAAAACGACTGAAAATGATCACATCTTTAAAGTAGTAAGGGTTAATTTTTAAGGAATTTAAGAAGGTTTTTAAATTTATTTAAGATAATTATTTTTAAAAATTTATTTATATTTTATGTACAAGTGTTCTGCATGGATAGCCGCATGCCAGAAGAGGACATAGATCCCATTGTGGATGGTTATAAGCCACCATATGGGTGCTGGGAATTGAACTCAGGTCCTCTGGAAGAGGAGCGTTGTGCTGTACTGACATGTTCATTAAAGACTTCCTGATTCCCTGTTTATCCTCCAACGCAAGGAATGGTCTTTAGAGAAGTGGAAGCTGCTGCAACTTCACTGCTGTTTTTCCACTGAGTCAGCACAAGTCCCAACTTGCTTAAGCCATTGATGGGGAGAAGTTACAGCATCTTTACTTTGTGAATGAGGATGAGCAGAAGCAGCTTGATTTCTAAGATAAGGGGTGGTGCTTTGGCCATTTCCTGTGTAGGTGACCACAGCTCTTGGGAGTTTATGTGTACTGAAGCCATGTCCTTTATAAAAGGCAGCATTTCATGCCACTCCTGCCCCACACCCACAGCTCTTGGACTTTCTCCTCCCACTCTTCTAGGATGCCCCCCCCCCCCGAGTCTTGACTCTTCGCTGATGTAAATGTTTCCTGTAGGACGGAGTACTCAACAGTTACTCTCAGCTCCTTAGCAGTTCTAAGTCACTGTGTTGACAGCTGCCCAGGGCAAAAAGAAGTTTCCCTGAGCAAGGTGGAGAGCAGCACTAATCTGTGAGTCTAAGTACTTAGAAGGCACCTTGACAACATGTCATGGGAGGCGTTTCTGATTTGACAAATGTTGGTGGTCTTGCACTGCCCTAGAAAAAGCCTCAAGCAAGTTTGCAAGGACCAGTTCTTTCAAAGAGCCCGCCTCATCCCCTTTCTATGTGGGGTACTGTAACAGAAGGTGCTGGTGTCTTGCCCAGAAAAGCTGGCATGAATAGCCTTGACACAGTCCTTTCCTCTGGACACATGGGCCAGCACTTTATCTTCCCCTCCCAAAGGCCCTTACATTTCTCATTAAGAAAGGGAAGAAAGAGCCTGAGCAAGTTAAAAAAAAGAAAAGAGAAAAAAAAAAAAAAAAAAAAAAAAAAAGCCCCCTTAAGAGGCCAGACAAGCCTCGCCCTGCAGACTGCAGATCACAACATTTCTGGTGTTTGTTTATTTCCCTGTGCTCTTGTCCTCCCAGCCCTAGTATGGGCTTAGCAGAAGACAACGACCTGGCTTGTTTCCTTGCTCGAGCAAGTCATTTTGAAGAGGGACTTGAGTGTCTTCGCAGAGAACAGGAAAGGCCCTATAGTTGATGAGAAAAACAGTACTGGAGTTTGGGAAAGTTAGCGGTCTCCCCCAACGACAGTCAAGGCTAGTAGTGTTCAAGCTTATGGCTGAGAACCTCACAGACCCTAGGTTCTCAGGGAGGAGGTTGAAACATGCTGAATCATGACGGTGAAGGAGACATGTAACAACACACTTTAGCATTGATTGATTACATACGAGTTACTAGCAAGATTGCTTGGAAAATAGTGTTATGGAGAAATGACTTGAAACATAGCTTGAAATTGGTTGTTTGCTAACAGGCTTTGTTTGGACCATTTAGAAAAATAAAAGAAATAGAGTTGTGTTTCTGATTTTGCCAGAATTTACAGTTGCTGAAGCTGTATCTTTTGAAAGCCTCTCCTTAGGGCTGGCTCCTTGATCATGAAACCCCCTTTTCCTTATGGCTTCCCTCAAAGAATGGCCCTGTTGCCAGTTGCCCAGAGAGCAAATCCTGCTTGCTTTAAGATGACTGAAACATCTGTTCAGTTGATAGAAATGGAGCTTTAATTTATTTTTAAAGATTTATTTATTTGATGTTTAAACTAGCCCTTCTTGATCCCTAATCAGGACTTCAATGAAAAGTTGTTCTAATTCTTTATTATTAGTTCATGTATTTGAGTGTTTTGCCTGCATGTATGTATGCATACCACATGTGTGTTTGGTACCTGAAGACAACTTTGGATCCCTTGTAGCCATCCATGGTTATCAATGGCTGTAAGCCACCATGTCGATGCAAGAACTGAACTCAGGTTCTATGCAAGAACAGCCACTCTTCTCCACCGCTGACTCATCTTTCTAGATCTCTTCAAAATCTTTAACAATGTTTTTTGATTAGTATGTGTGTTTGTGTGCTTGTGTGTGTGGACTCAGGTATTAAGGCTTGGTGGCAAACACCTTTGCCCACTGAGCTATCTCACTGGCTCAAATTCTTCAGATTCTTAATGGTTCCCTCAACAAGAAACTTTGCACAAGTGTTAGTGGGCTGGGCCAGTGGTGGTGCACACATCACTTGGCAGGCAGAGGCAGGCAGATGAACCTTTAAGATTTGTTATTACTTCTGCACGTGCGTGCGTGCATGCCTGTGTGTGTATGTGAGCGTGTGTGCCCGTGTGCATGCGTGTGTGCGCGCGTGTGCATGCATGTGCGTGTGCATGCATGTGTGCGCCTGTGCATGCATGCGTGTGTGTGTGGGCGTGTGTGTAATTGCATTCAGACGCTGCTGGAAGACCAGGGAGTTAAATTTCCCTGGAGCTGGAGTTACAGGCAGTTGTGAGACACTTGACATGGGTATTGAGAGTTGATTTCAGGTCTTCTGCAAGAACAGCAAGCTCTCTAACCACTGAGCCATCTCTTCGGATCCTTAAAAGGGCTTAAAATATTTATGTGTTTTTATTTTATGTGGAGGAGGATTTATTTTGTCTGCATGTATGTATGCATACTGAGTGATTGCCTAGTGTCCACTCTACATAAGAGAGTGTCAAGGTGGAAACAGATGCAGAGATCCCAGTCAGGCACTGGGCTGAGCTCTGGGAGACTTGCTGAAGAAAGTGAGGTTGGGGTAGTCAAGGTCTTGACAGGGAACCTACAGAGTTAGCCAACCTGAGCTTGTGGGAGCTCACTGACTCTGGACTGACAGCTAGAGAGCCTGCATGGGACCCACCTAGGACCTCTGAATGTGTTGTATAACATGGTCTGTTTGTGGAGCTCCTAGCAGTGGGATCAGGACCTGTCCCTGGTGCTTAAACTGTCTTTTGGGAACCCATTCCCCAAACTGGGTTGCCTTGCCCAATCTTGATGCAGGGGAGGAGCTTGGTCCTGCCTCAGCTTGATGCCTGCTCCTTTCTGAATGGAGATGAAGGAAGAGTGGATGGGAATGGGTAGAAGGGAAGTGGGGGGAGGATATGGGGGAACAGGAGGGAGGGGAAATGTAGGTATGTAAAATAAATGAAAAATTAATAAAAATTTAAAAAGCAAAAGACTGTCAAGTGTCAGATTCACTGGAACTGGTGTCACAGATAGTTGTGAGCTGCCATGTGGGTGCTGGGAACCAAACCCAGGTCCTATGAAAGAGCAGCCAGTACTCTTGACTGCTGAGCTATTTCTCCAACCCCCTAGCATAATGTCATTGCAGGCTATGATTGTCTCTGTGTTTCCTTTCACTAATAAAATGTAATGCCGACATTTAACAAGGATGCAGATTTATCTAAGCTCCTCAGAACTGTTGCACAGTGACAGGTGAACCACCCTGGAGATGGGGATTCTGGCCTGGCCTGGCCGCTGAGGCCAGGACTCATCTATGGAAGACTGAAGCCCCGAACCTTGTTTACTCTGATTCCTGAAGGCTGCTGCAGCCTGGGTGAACTCACTCTCATGCTTGAAGCAAAGATCTCTGATGATACCAAAGGCCCTGGATCTGTCCAAGGTTTCCATGAACAGCATCAGTTTCTACCCTCAATTAGCCAGTCTTTTCTAGCCTCAGTCTGCCCACCTGCGGAGCAGGGATAGTGAAGTCCCTACCAGATAGTGCAGTCCCTACCATGAAATGAAATGAGTGCCTGACTGGCACACAGTGAATGACATCTGTGTATAGTAAATAAAATGTCTAGAGGCTTTGGAGTAGAACCCCACTGTGATCTGGGGGAGTGTTCCCCAGGGGCTCCCAGGAAGGTGGGATCTTGTCCTTCAGTCTTTGGGAGAGCACCCCCAAAGGCAATTGTGAGACCTTGGGCTCTGCTTCCTGGCTAACTAATGCTGTGCACACAAGTGTGTGTTTCTTCAACCCTTTCCATCTGCCATCCCCACCAAAGGCAGAGCCACGGTGCTGCCCTATCTAGGACTGTAATCTCCAAATTGTATGTTAAATAAACTTTAACTTTTTTTTAAGTTAATTACCTCTAGTGCAGTAGTTCTCAATCTTCCCAATGCTGTGAAGTTCCTCATGTGGTGATCCCCAAACATAAAATTGTTGCTACTTCATAACTGTGATTTTCTTACTGTCATGAACAGTACTGTAAATACCTGATAAGCAGATGGTCTTAGGTGACCCCTGTGAAAGTGCTGTTTGGCCCCCAAAGGGGTCCTCACCCACAAGTTGAGAACTGCTCCTCTAGAGTTTTATTATAAGGTGAAACTTACTAGTACAACCCCTAAACCATGTGCTTATTCAAATGTCCTAAATTCTGGCTCTCACAGTCTCTAGCCATGGGCCATAAACAGGTTATTCTGTCTAAACATGATGATGACACTGGTACCCATCCATGGTGTAAGGACACACAGTAAAGGGAACATACATACATACATAGGGCAGGGAGCAAGGCAAGCACTCGACAAGGGATGGCTGAACCAGGAACCGAAATGGCAGAACTCTATGCCCATGCCCTGCCCTGCCCTGGCCCCCTCCTGTGAGTGATAACTCCCCAACAAGCATGACTCACCTGTCAAACTCCTCCACAATTTATTTGAAATCTTCTCAGTAGATATAATCTTGAATCCTTCATTACTTTTATTTCTCATTTATGGACTCTTTTAAAATTATATGTATTTATTTACTAGTTTTTTTAGTGGGCGTATGGGTGGGTGGGTGGGTGTCTATGTGGAGGTCAGAGGACATCTTCGTTGGTTCTGTTTCCACCATGTCAGGCCTAGGGATCAAACTGAGGACATCAGGCCTTGGTAACAAGTACCTTTACCAGCTGAGCCTTCTTGACAGCCATTCTTCTACAGACTTCTGAGGTGGTCTTTCCATTCCTTTCAAAAGCCATGCTAAGAATAGGCACAGGAATTATGGTGAGGGACAGCCATTGGGGGACACCTTTGCAAAGGTCCAAGCATGCTGAGCACACCCTTCCTCATTTGATTTTCATTAGGAAGTCATATCACAATTGGTGTAAAACCTTGAACATTAAATAAATCACTCTTATGACACACATAATTCATGGAGGCATACCAGGCTTCTTGTGAAGGTCAAAAACTAACGAAGTCAAATCTGGTATTTCATTTTACAAACACTTTTACGTTTAATACTGTGGAAAAGAAAACAACTTTAAAAAAGCAACATTGATTCTGTACAAATGTTAACACTGAGGAATACATTTTAAGATCTGTAAGGTCAGTGAAATAAGTCATCTTTTATTAAAATATAATATCACTGTCTCTTTCCACCCATATACATATATGTTCTCTCTTTAAATAAATATATTATGTATTTCATTTATATTTGTGTGTGTACACGTTCATGTACATGCTGGTGTGTGTGTGTGTGTGTGTGTGTGTGTATGTATGTGTGTGTGTGTATGGAGGTCAAAAGACAACATCAAGTATCACTCCTTACGTGCTCCCACCTTTTTTCTTTGAGACAGGGTTTCACTTGACCTGGAACTCACCTAGGCTGGCTGCCCTGTGAATGTCAGAAATCTACCTGTCTCCACTTCCCCAGCACTGAGATTAAAGTGAGTGCCACCACACCCAACTTTTTTGTTTAGTAGGCTCTGGGGATCAAATTGATACCATCCTAGTGCTTACAAGTCAAGGACTTTACCAACCCAGCTATTTCCCCTGGCCTCTGGGCTTTTGTTCTGTGCTGTTTGGGGGTCGTGGGATGGAATGCAGAGCAGTCCACAGGTAAAGCACACACTCAGCTGCTGAGCCACACTCCCAGCCTTGCCGTTGGTTTATTTATTTTTAAATTTATTTTGATTTATGTGTGGCTTTATGTGAGTATGCTTCATGTGTGCAGGTGCCCTCAGAGGCTGGAAGAGAGTATCAGGAGTTACAGGTGGTTGTGAGCCACCCGGTTTAGTTACTGGCAACTCAACTTAAGTCCCTTGCAAGGAGAGCAGTCACTCTTAACCCCTAAGACCCTAGTTATGCATTTACACTGAAAGCTGACTTGACAGCATTCACCTGGTGCTGTCAGGCCATGGACTTTTGACAAGTAGAGTAGGTGAGGGGAACAAATGCCAAAGCTTCAGGTGTAACCAGTGTGTGGCTTTGAATGGGGGCGGCCCCCATAGGCTCATTTGAGTGCCTGGTCCCTGGTTGGCAGAACTGTTGGGAAGGATCGGGAGGTGTGGTCTCATTGAAGGAGATGTGTCACTGGGAGCAGGCGCTGAGGTTTCCAAAGAATGGTGCCATTTCCCAGAGTACTCTCGGTCTCTTGCTTCCTTCTGTAATCATGGACTCTAACCCTCTGAAGCTGTAACCCTAACTAAATACTTCCTTTTATAGGTTGCCTTGCTCATGGTGTTTCATCACAGCAATAGCAAAGTAACTAAGGCAACCAGATCCCATGAAGCAGTATGTGCCTGGTCCTGACATGCCTCCACACAGCTGCCTCACATGGGGACTTCAGAGTCTTCTGAGGAGTCATCTGCAAACAAAAGTTCATCTGGTGATGGGCTCCCCAAGGGCAGTGTACTACAGTGAGACCAAGAGATCCCATTTTTGGTGAGTCTGTCCTCTGGCAAGACACCATCCTTTCCAGATGTGGCTGCAGCAAAAGGAGTGGAGGCCACATCTTCCCATTCTTCACTGACTCCATTCAAGATGTATCTTTCCTCATGGAGGTTGTTCTCATGAACTTCCGCCGTGACCACGCTGGTGGCTGCACTGGGAGTGCAAGAGGCAATGATGGAGTCAGGATCGATGTTCATGTCCAGCCCAGCCAGGGAGGGTCCGTCCACCAGGCCCTCACAGCTCTCTAGCAACTGGGTATTGATGTAGATGATGGATTCTTTGTCCTGTGCATCAGGCAAGCTCTCGGAGAGCTTTTCCAGCTGCAGTCTCAGTACCGAGAAGGTGGGTCGGTCCAAGGGATCGGCACTCCAGCAAGAGTACATGATGTCATACCTGATGACAGACAAGCGAGCGTTACCGAGTCTTTAATTTCATTCTATTTTAATCGGCATTTGCTCCACATTTTATGGAAATAAATGGGTTTGGGTGTGCGTGGGAGAAATGGTCTAATGGCTATTCAACTTTTTAAATGGTGTGCATGTGTGGGTGATATATGCACTTGCGCATCTACACATAGATGCTGGAGGGGCATCTGGTGTCCTGCTCTATCCCTCTTACTTTATTCCTTTGAGACAGGGTCTCTCACTGAACCAGGGGCTTGCTGTTTTGGCTAGAGTGGCTGGCCAGCAAACCCCAGGTATCCATGTCTCTGCCCCTCACAGCACTGAGGTTACAGGTGCACCACAGCCATACCAAGCTGGTGTTGGACATTGAATTCAGGTTGTCATGCTTGCACAACAAGTACTCTTACCTACTAAGCCATCTCCTCAGCCCCTTGTCCAAAAAAGTATTCTGTTTCTAAAGTAGAAGATATCTACTTTTGCAAATAAAAGGATTTAATGTGCTTTTCTTATAGAGGCTTTGCAATAAAACTAATCATCTGCTCTGTAAATGAAGTTTTATTAGAACACAGCTATGCCTAATTATGTACTGTTGTCTGTGACTGTTTAGTCTGCAGTTTGTGGAACTGTTTGGGAAGGACTAGGAGGTGTGGCCTTGATAGAGGAAGTGTCACTGGGGGTGGGCTTTGAAACTCAAAGTCCAAACAGTTTCTAGTCTCTCTCTGCCTCATGCTTATGGATGGTCGTGGACTCATCTCAAACTGTAAGCAAGTCCCCAATTAAATGCTTTCTTTTATAAGTTGCCTTTGTCATTGTGTCTCTTCATTGCACTAGAAAAGTAGCTAAGACATCTTCTAAACACGTTTGCTAATCTCTATCTATACCATTGAACTGAGTTGTGACCAAGAACACTGATTTAGTTGGACCACTGAAATAAGTCCCAGAACTGGAACGGCACATGAGAGGTAACCGAATGGTACATAGTGTGTCACTCCCTTCTGATCTTTCCCAACAGCTCTATCACTGCACTTTGGAAATTATAGCACATGCCCTGGGCTCACAGCTAGCAGGGGGAAGCAGAGGAATGAGACTTGGATTGGGCAGGCTCATTATGTAAGTGCTCCTCAAGACCTTTCTGCTGAGTTCTACAGGGGATGATGCTCTTCCCTTCTGGGCAACATCATCCCCAGTGTCTATATCATTAAGGATTACAATCAAGGGGCATGAGAAGGGGATGACAAGTGGAAATTACTGGGCTGTGAAAGTCGCACCAGCATTTCATTTTGATCCTTCTCTGCTTTGGGATATTGATAGTTAATTCCACTGGATAAGAAAACTGAGCTGAGTGACCTGAGAGATGGCTCAGTGGTTAAGAGCACTGGCTGTTCAGCCAGAGGACTGAGTTCAACTCCTAGCATCCAAATGGCGACTCACAACCATCTGTAAATGTAGTTCCATGGGATCTGATGCCATCTTTTGAATACATAAAATACACACTTAAATAAATCCTTAAAAAAGAAAAATAAAACTAGCCGGGTGGTGATGGCACACACCTTTAATCCCAGCACTCGGTAGGCAGAGGCAGGCAGATCTTTGTGAGTTCAAGACCAGCCTGGTCTACAAAGTGAGTTCCAGGACAGGCTTCAAAGCTACACAGAGAAACCCTGTCTCAAAAAAAAAAAAAAAAAAAACAGAAAAGAAAGAAAGAAAGGGAGGAAGAAAGATAGAAAGAAAGAAAGAAAGGAAGGAAGAAAGAAAGAAAGCTGAATCTAAATGGTCCAATTCACGCTGATTTCTGACCTCTCAGTAATGTAAATGTGCAATTCCCATTTTCACATTTACACATCATCTATAGATCTCTGGGTGAATCCTAGTAAATGTCAGTTCTCACACACAGCACGAAGCTCTCATGTGTGCACACATGGTCATGTCTATTCCGGCCTTTACCAGGGCTATTAACTTGCTTCTGGAATGTGAAACTCCCACGCATACAAAGGGGTGGTTCCTCAGTCCAGAACTCCACCCTGACATCCATCCTGTTCCCTCCTTGCCTCAGGAGTCCCCTTTAGCTTCTCTAACTCCCTCTCAGTAGCTAGTCACTTAGACCAGGCAAACAATCTTTGCCCCTGCTTTGAGGTTCTCACAGTGTTGGTCAATTTGCACAACTCCAATTTTGCACAGAGCCTTACTTGTTCGCTCTGCGGAGCTTTGAGAAATTCAGTCCTTAGGGACATAACATCCTTTTCATTACTGTGCCCGTGCTGTTTAATTCTCTTTCATTTACTCCATGTCCTTGGAAGAAAGTACTAAGTGACCTATCTTTATAGAGCATAGTAGCAGTACTATTTTCTTTTCAAGTCTAACACTTTATGAGAATAAAAATATAACTTTATGATGCTCTCTCTGTCTTACACACACACACACACACACACACACACACACACACACACACACACACACACTTTGGGATATATGAGATTAGGGCCTTGCTACATAACCAGGGCTGGTCTCAAACTTTTGACCTCCCTGTACAGGCATACCTCACCATCTTAAATATGACTTCGAAAGACATGATAAGGGGCTAGGAAACCACAGGAAGATGATATCCAGAAGGATCCATGACCAGATTATAATTATAATTATCTGGCTGTGGTACTTACGATGAAACCAGGGCTTGTGAATACTAAGCAAGTTCTCTACCATGGAGGTACCCCAGCTTCTGATTATAATATTTTAAAATCTCTTTGGCTGCTGTCTAAGCAATGAAGGAGAACCCTTGGGGAAGGGAGATGACAGTTCTACACTGTTACGATGTTTATGTTACGATGTCAACATGATGGGATGAAATCTTGGTCTTTTGTGATGTCACTGTCAGAATGAGAGAGGAGGAAGATGGGAATGCTTCTTTGTTTTTTAAAGTTTCATTTATTCTTACTTTACATGTATAATATATGGGAGCTTTGCCTGAGTGGAATGTCTGTGTACTTTATGTGTGCATTGCCCACAAAAGCCAGACAACGGCTAGGCAGTGGTGGCACACACTTTTAATCCCAGTACTCGGGAGGTATAGGCAGGTAGATTTCTGTGAGTTCGAGGCCAGTCTGGTCTACAAAACAAGTCCTAGGACAGCCAGGGGGCTGTCACACAGAGAACCCCTGTCTTGAAAAACAAACAAAAAAAATAAACCAAACCAAAAAAAAAAAAAAAAAAAAAAAAAAAAGCCAGAAAAGGTAGTCAGATTCCCTGAGACTGGAGTTATAGACTGTTGTTAACTGCCATGTAGGTGCTAGGAATTGAACCCAGGTCCCTTGGAAGAATAACCAGTGTGCTTAATTGCTGATTTATCTCTCCATCCCTGTTTTCCTTCCTTCTTCCCTCCCTCCCTTTACCCTCCCCTCTTGTTCCTCCTTCCCTTCCTTCCTTTTTTTAAGACAGGATCTTGTAGTCCTAGCTATCTTGAAACTTATTGTTGAGACCAGGCTGACTTCAAACTCACAGAGATTAGCCTGCCTCTGCTGGGATTAAAAGTGTGTGCTATCATGCCCAGTGAGGAGAGGCATTCTCAATTATGAAGAACTGCTGGCCAACAGGACCCTGTGGGGAATAAGACCGCCCTACCAGAGGAAGAGGGAAGGATTCTCATGTCATGAACCACTGTAGACAGCTGCTGAGGAAGCTTCTCAGGGTGCCAGGGAAGCCATAAAGAGCTTAGCTGGGGAAATGTCCCACAGAAGTTGATTGAAGCATAACAGAAAGTGGCATCCTGGACATCAGGAAGCCAGACTGACAGTCTGGTCATTCCATGATAGGAGTGATACAGAGAGGAGAGGTGACCCCCTGAGGGGCAGGATGAGCGTAGAGACCAAGGAGCTCTGTGACAGAGATCTGTCTGTCCATCCCTCCTTCTGTTCCTGCTCCCTCCCCTGTGTGCTTCCCTTACTCTTATCTGTTTTACAGTACTGGAGACTGAACACAAGACTTTGTGCATGCTGGGCAAGCTCCCTTACCACTGAGCTCCACTCCCCAGTTGACATTGCTACATTTCAGTTAGCTCAAAGCAGCCGTAGAGCAGCTACACACAGGATGCATTCATCTGAGCCATACTTGACTCTAAGAAACTCAGAATATTCATTTTGTGTTTTCCTTTTTTTAAAACAAGAATGTCCCAGAAAAGGAAACACAGAGCCCTCTTTGGGAGATGCTGTTGCTTGCCGGCATACACATACTCACCAGCTGACCACATCACCTCCGCAAGCCCAGGGCATGCAGCCATCAGGAACATGGGGACTGCAAGCTCTCTACCACCATCTGGGTCCCTAGACACAGGGCAGGAGCTGACTCCGCCACCTCTCAGAGAACAACAGCTCAGCAGGCTCTTGTTTTAGTTCAGTGACGCACATGGAACCACAGTGTGACAGAGTTTAGACCTTGCTCAGACCCAGACTGACCATTGCTAATGTCAGCTTCTGCAGGGGGATAGCTAAGAGAGAAACCACAACAAAACTTGCTGGGCGGTACAGCTATACAGAAAAACTTCCTCATGTCTAGAAGCCAAGATTTCATTAACACAGCCCTTTAAAAAAACCACCGTGCAGCCCTAGAACTAACTGAATCAGGACTTTATGATGTTTTCAAGAGACTTACAGACATCCTCAACCACAAAGCAGGCTGTGGCTGGGAACAGAACAATTGCCCTTGTGTTTGGTTTAGAGGCTAAGCCATAGCTGGATCTAGGACAGTGTGTACAAGATGACTGGCCCCGTGTGCTGGATGAGGCAGCAGAGGCAGAGCCTGGGACGGGTCTGAGGGTCTTGCATATATTCCCCGGCACCAGCATCCCACATGCTGCTCCATGATAGAGATAAACTCAGCCAAAGTTTTGTAACATTCTGGCACTGAACACTGAGAGGGGGCTGTCTTGATCGGATGTGCTTTGTGGTAGGAGTTGGGAGAGTTCACACCTGGCCAAGAACAGGTCTCCAGGGAACATTTTAAACACACAATTTCTAGGCCCACTTTGTGCCAACAGCAGCACTCTAGACATAGGGATAAGCAAGTGCATCATCAGAATGCTTCCCACAAAATTCTAAGACCCAGTTTGCTCTCAAAGGCACTGGTCCAGGTTCTTAACTGTGATCACAGTTTGAAATGCTATAGAGGAAAAGGATTACAGGGTTCAAAGTGAGGAAGCCATGAAGGATCCCAGTACCTCATATACCGTAAAACAATCCTACTTATTGGCAGCGTCTCTTGGACCTTACGTTGTTGTTTGGAAGCACACTGGTACCTTGTGTTGAGCATGCCCATTGATGGAGGTGAGCCACAGTGGGCTTACAGGAGCTGGGCATCCACCACCTGCATCAGGAATGACTGCTGGCCTGAGGCCTCCATGGGTGGTGCTCTCTGCACAGGCTCTCCTGGCTAAAAGCAAGCCCTATTTGCACTAGCCATGTCCGTGTTTCCTGAGTCATTGCACAGTCAGGTAGCCGCCCCATGAAGAAAGCCCAGGGACTCAGGGATGCTCACTTACAGTTCATCCAGGCAGTCCTCCGGCTGCTTCAGCCTGTGGCCGTGGAGAAGGTAATCGTACATCTCATGATTCTGGACTCCAGGGTAGGGGGTCATTCCCCGTGTTGCTATTTCCCACATGGTCACGCCAAAAGCCCACTGAGAACAAAGCCACAAGATGTGAGGACAAAAGTCTTTCCACAAAGGCTGAATGGACTTTTTCATGGGGAAAGGTCATTGCCTTAAAACCCTGATGATGAAGCACAAGGCTGGTAATTATGTCTGAGGCTCACTGTTCTTCTGACACAGCAACACATGGGCTAAAGCCCCACAGTTCCCCATTTGTATCAAAGCCATTCTGAGAAACTTGGCTAAAGGCAGATGGGGCCTCATCCCAAATCAACACTGCTTGCTTCACTGTTATACTCTTGCTACGGAGTATTTTCTTTCCCCAAACTTGGATCAAGGATATAATTACACAGCATCTTCTATATAGCATATGGGTTCCAAAGGCTACCAAACGAACTCATTCAACTTAATGTGCATATCTTAGTTACAGGCAATAAGAAACGGGTATCTCTGAAGGTCATATGTGAAGTATAGTTTTATGAATGTGGGCACTTCGCCACAATCAACTATTTGCCTGAATTATAGTTTCTACAAGATATAAACACCAGGTATAATGGTGTACATTTGTTAACCTAGCTACCGAGGAGGCTGAAGCAGGAGGACTTTCTAGGCTACATAGATAGACCCTGTTTCCAAAGTAAGTATAGAGGACTGGAGAGACGGCTCAGACATGACCACTGGCTGCTTGCTTCTCCAGAGGACCTGGGTTCAATTCCCAGCATCCACATGGTGGCTCACAGTCATGTGTAACTCCAGTTGCAGGGGATCTAACAGTCTTCTGACCTCCATGGGCACTGAGGCACATACATGGTGCACAGACATACATGTAGGTCAAACACCCATACACATAAAAATTAATAAAAGTAAAGGGGCCAGGAGAGGTGACTCAGTGGCTAAGAGCACTCTCTGCTTCTGCAGAGAACCAAGTTTGGTTCCCAGCATCCATTTTGACTCATAATCACCCGTGTCTGGCTTAGGCTCCGGGGATCTGATGCCTCTGGCCTCTGAGAACACCTGCATACATGTGCACATATCCACATAGAGATACACATACTTAAACACATACTTAAAATAAAATTAGATCTTAAAAGCAAAGAACATGGAGGTTGAGAAATTATATTAGTATTTTCACAGCATGTGTGGGACCCCAGGGTCAACCCCAGGACCACAAAAAAGCAAATGAACGAATAAATGAGTTAAATAAAAGCATGGTCCATGCATGTCCCTGACCCTCAGTTTATCAGAGTGCAATTCCCTGCATCATCAGTTTCAGTCATTTCTTTCAGTGTGTTCCCATCTCTGTCAAATCAAAGCTGTGTACATACCACGTCACTTTTGCTTGTGTAGACTCGGTCTGCCAGGCTCTCTATGGCAATCCACTTTACAGGCATTTTGGCAATGCGGCCTTGGCGGTAATAATCACCACTGTAAATCTTCTTAGAGAGCCCAAAGTCTGCCACACAGACAGTCATGTCATCCCGCAACCTGTGAAGAGTGGATTCAGGTCCTCAGCAACCTGGGGAGCAGAGCATTTGCTCCCTGGTCTGCATCAGATGCACGAAAAATAACTAAAGACACGGGCAGCTTTAGACGTGGCACAGTTGGCAGAATGTGTGGTTTGAGTCCTAGCACAGCATGCATGGGAATAGTGGTGCATGCTTCTAATCCCAGCATCTCGGAGCTGGAGGCAGGAAGAGCAAAAGTTCCAGGTCATCCTCAGCTGCTTGGCAAGTTCAAGGACAGCCTGGTATTCATGAGGAGGAGGAAAGGAAGAGAAGAAGCAAGGAGGGAGAAGGAAGGAAGGAAAAGGAAGAAGGAGGAAGAAGAAAGAAGAAGGGAGGGAGGGAGGGAGGAAGGGATGAAGGAAGGAAGGAGAAGACATGGAGCTCATTAGCATGGGGTAAGGAGCTGCTTTAAGATCAAAGACACAAAAAACAATAGGGACCAGGCATTACTGTATTCCATCACTTTGGCCTGTGTGTGGCTTGGTCCAGCAAAGGTACCCAGGCACAGCGGCTGAAGGCACTGGGGGATAGAGATGTGGTGGGCAGAGGAAGGAACAGCAGCTCCTCCTCCTGGCCCTTTTATGGATAGCATCATGCCATGGACTGGCCTCATGGACTAAGCAAGGCCTTGTACAGGGCAGGCACAAGAGGAGGTGAAGCCTGGGAGATGTGGGAAAGATGGCGCTGAAGGATTTCTTGCTAATGTAGCCAGCTGCTGGAGGAATGAACTGGAAAACGAAAGGCAGATAAATTGCAATCACAGCCCAAGCTAGTAAAACAGGTCCTAAACAAGGAGGAAGGAAAGGAAGAGAGGCAGACAGGACACAGGGAAGGGGAAGGGAGAGGTGGGAGGCGACTGATTTACTTATTTGCCAGACATTAACTTTATTTATTTTATTTTTTTTTTTTTTAAGACAGGGTCTCATGGATCCCAGGTTGGCCTGGAACTTGCTGTGTAACTAAGGATGACTGTGAACTGTGGATCCCCTTGCCTCCATCTCCCGACTGTGGGGAGTTCAGGTGTGCACACCCAAAAGTCCCACACTTTAGATTGGTAGTCCTCCTATCCGGCAGAAAAGACATGAAGGAGATATTAAAAGAAAAATTACATTTCATGATTCTCTATCCACAGTTGAAAAACAGTAACAAAACCCCCAAATCCCCTGGGCTTTAAAAACTGAAGTAAAAGGGGGTGTGGGGTGCGGTTGAGAAGAGCGAGTGGCCATCTCTACTGTCAAATCTCTGACCAAGAAAAACACAAATGGGCCACTCCCTCTTCTCACAACAAGGAAGTTAAAATCAAGGAGCAGTAATGGTGTTTGACATCAGGTAATGATTCCGTTGAAGCAGGGCAAAGAAATGGAGAAAATTCAAGTCCAAAGTTCTTATGCAAATTCTTACAATCCATCATCTGCTATGACAGAAAAGCTTCTAGATAGTTAAGCTACCAGATTTTATCACAGGTGTGGGGTAGATATGACTAGAAGTTCCTGGAAAGAAACTACACTTCACACTGAATGTTCTAGGAGGCTGATTATCTGGTTAGGAGTTCAAAGATTGTGGAGGGGTTGGAATGTCTCAGAGCAGAGTCTAACTACAATGTATCTTGAGCTATCTTTAGTTCACTAAATTGCCATTCTCTGCCCACCTCTGTGTCTGACCTAATGTCCTGCAATTCTCAGATGAAGCCTCTGGAAGTATTAACTCAGCAGACAGCTTTCCACCAATCAAGGCCAAAACAGTCATCAGATAACCATCTACGTGTCTGTAACCCATCTATCCAGTGTTTCCACCAATGTATCTGAAAGTGTGTTGATTTATGCTTTTCGTTGTTATGTTACTATAAAAACCTGAAAACAGTTACAGCTTTGGAATATGATATCTGAGGCAGCTGAACCTGTATTCTCAGGCCGTGGTCACTCATATTTGACTCTAGAATATACTATCTCTTACCCTCTTTGAGGAGAGAGCTTGGGGAAACAGCCACTGGGATTTTCATTACTGTCATTTAAGTTATACTATGGTTAGCTGACTTACATATTATTGTGGGTCCAAAGCTAGCTGATGGCCTTTGGAAGAGACCACAAAGATCATGTCCCATGCCTCTTGCTGAGTGACAAGAAGAAAACAGACTAGCCATAATAGAGAGCTTTGGACATTAGCCAGACTTTTAGAGGCAGAGACAGAAAACCCCCAGGAAGAGTCTCAGTCAAAGTGAGAGAGATGGGGTAGAAATCCCATCCAAAGTAAGGCACTCCATCTTACCCTCCATAATCTATGAAATTCAAGGCCATGAAGTCTAATGACCCTGCCTCCCCAGGATGGCCTACGTTCTTACATGCAGTTTCGAGCTGCTAAATCTCGATGAAGAAAATTCCTGTTGCTCAGATACTCCATTCCCTGGGCAATGTCCACCATGAACTTCAACAGTGTCTGTAGGGGGATGTGCTAATGGGAGGAAACAAAAAGAGACATTATGGTTTAGAAGGGAAAGCTGGCAACTCACTCTCACCCAAGGGGAAACAGTGATGCATTTATCTTTATTTTATGTGTATAAGCATTTTGCCTGAATGTTCACCGTGTGTGTGCTTAGTGTAACACAAATTAATAAGTGTCCCAGAGACTGATATTGGGGTTCAAACTTCTAGCTGAAGTTCAGAAAAGCAAAGTAGCTGGCCACTAGCTTCTTACCTCTACCTCGGGCTAAATGGGCTGATCCTATCTCCATGAATTCTCACCAAACCTCAGAATGTAATTAACCTCTCCTCAGCATGGCTGGAAAACGAAGGCCTCCTACCATATACTGAAGACCCTGCTTCTATCTTTTATAGCCCTCTAGGGCTGGGATTAAAGGCATTCAATATATTATTCTTTTAGACTAATTTAATCTCGTGATTCCCTAGGTGGCCTTGAACTCAGAGAGGTCTGCCACCTCCTAGCTTCTGGCTGCTGGGATTAAAGGTGTGTGCTGGGCTTCTAGGCTTGTGGCTGACTTTTCTTTCTGAATCCTCAGGCAAGCTGTAGCAAATCATAAATAATATATAACCCAGCTTAGTACCCAAGGAGGCCAGGAGAGGGTGTCAGATCTCTTGGAACTAGAATTACAAATGGTCGTGAGCTGCCATGTGGGTGCGGGAAACTGACCTAGGCCTTCTGCAAGAACAGTCAGTGCTCTTAACTGCCGAGCCATCTCTGCAGCCCTGGCAATGGCGTTCTTACTCCCCAAGTTAGAGCGATGACACAGAGAAACAAACCTTTCCTTTCTGTACTGTTAATTTTTAAAACATGGATATTTTGTTTTGAGAAAAGGTTTCTCTGTGTAGCTCAGGCAGGACTACAACTCAAGATCCTCCTGCCTCAGTTTCCCCAGTGCTGGAATGACCTACGTGAGCTACCACATATGGCTCAGAAACAATGTAAATAACTCTTAAAACAGGATTAGAGAAGAAACTCTCTAAAACCTCTTGAAAAACACTACATTCTTTGCTACTGAAAGTATTTCAGATGAAAAACATTTGTATCTTTTCACTGCTCCCGAGGCCAAAGGTGAGCCTTCACATCCCAAGAGGCACTGGGACAGAGGGCCAGGCCGGGCAGATAGGTCGAGGGAGGAGGAGGGCCTCACTGTGTGTTTTTAATTTCCTTTTACGTCTACCTATTTACTTTGTATGTGTGAGTGAGTGAGGGATCACTTGTGCCACCGCATACATTTGGAGACCAGAGGACAACCTGTGACAGTTCTCTCCATTCACTACGTGGGTTCCTGGGAATGAACTCAGGCTGTCCTTGGCAGAAAGCAACATCATCTGCTGGGCCATCTTACTGGCTCAAGTGTCTGATTTTAATGAGGGAAGAAGAGATATTGTGGGAAAGGGTCAGAAGTTTGGAAGAGAAAAAAAAAACAAACAAAAAACAAACAAACAAAAAACAAAAACACCCAATGTAATGGAGCTGTTTCTAATTCTGTATTCTTGCTATCAATCTTTATTCTTCCTCCTGACCTCTCTTTTCCTCCTTCTCTCTATCTATTCGCTGTGTGTGGCACTACCAAGGTTGATCTCTGGGCCTCACACCCACCAAGACAGCTCATTTTACTTTGAGATATTTTAAAACACAATTTTCTTCTTCTAGACAGTAACACCCGGGCAAGTTTTCAACCCTTGTCTTTGCACTAAAATACAAGTATGCATTCAGAAATTCTAAATTTTCCCTCTAGAGCCTTTTCTAGAGTTTCAGCCACTTAATGTTTTCTCTGTGTTGTAAACATCAGTCGAAATTGCTATGTGAGTAAACTTGTCACTGGTGGGCTAGGGACACAGCTCAGTGGTAGAGGACTCATGCAGCCTTTGCACAACCCTGCAAACCTGGGTTTACTCCCCAGCATTACTAGCCCCAAACACACACACACACACACACACACACACACACACACACACACACACACACAGAGAGAGAGAGAGAGAGAGAGAGAGAGAGAGAGAGAGAGAGAGCCAGCCTTCCATGCATTTAGAATGGGTTAGAAGGATGATGACTAACGAAGATCTCCAAGTAATAATTTAATGTTTATTGCAGCCGTGGTACTAAAGAAAGGCTGACTGCAAGTTCCTGGCAACCAGGAATCATGAGTGGTTTGACCATGGTCCCTGCACCCCTCCCACCACCCCACCGCATAACACTGGATCTGTCACAGCTCCTCCAAGCACCGTGAGTTTTCCAAAATGGTATACACAAGGGTATTGCATTTTGTTTTGTTTTCCTGTGGTACTGGGGATGGAACTCAGGGCCTTGTGTTAGACAAGTTCTCTACCATTCAGCTTGAACATTATATTTTTAATGACATATTTCCCAATCATGACATATGCTGATTATATAGTGCACATGAAACCAAAATGTCATAATCATCTTTACCCTAAGTAGCAAAGTTATGGAAAAAAAAAATAAACAAATCAAACATGGAATTTTTACCTCTCTGTGCATTTAGGGCATTTGGTTTTCTGAATGCAAATTTCTAGGACAGGGTTGGGTACTGTGAAATAGCAAATCCTATTGTCATTAGTGAGTTGTAATGAGAAGATATCAACTAATTTGTAATTTTTTTTACCTTAATAATTATGTTATTTTTGGAGTCTGTGATTAAAAGTTATTATTATTATTATTATTTGGTTTTTGAGATAGGGCTTCTCTGCAGCTTTGGAGGCTGTCCTGGAACTAGCTCTTGTAGACCAAGCTGGTCTCGAACTCACAGAGATCTGCCTGCCTCTGCCTCCCGAGTGCTGGGATTAAAGGCATTTGCCACCGCAGCCTGGCTAAAGGTTATTTTTTAAAAGTTGCAGACAACATTTAAAAATGAGTGAGAAGATTGCAGATGTTGCCACAGAGAGTTTTATGTGTCAGCGACAGCAATCTGGAAGTGAAGCAAAGGAAACAATTTCAGCCACAACAGAATCAAAGTATTCAGGAATGAATTTAACAAAGACACACAGCTTATTATTGTGTGTTCTCTCACAGGAGAAATTTTAAAAATCCAAATATATGAAGAAGTTATCTCTACTCATGGCTTAGAAAACTTAATAATACTCTGATGTCAATATGCCCAACTTCTATATTCCCTATATGCCCTGTTCCCATGTCGCTGGTTTCTCTGGAAACAACTCTAAAAATCTCGTATGGAAATCCACAGAGCTCAGAATATCTACAACAGACTTGAAGAAGAACGTGGCTAAGAGGCTCAGATGTACTAAAAGGCACTTGAATTAAGTGGGAAAGTAAGAGGACAGGTGTGAACACAACCACTGATAAACGGAATAGACAGTTCCAGGCTGGGGAGATGGCTCAGTGGGAAAAGCCCTTGTGATACAAGGGTGAATGCTTGTGTTTGGATCCCCAGGACCCACATAAGGATGGGCAAGGTAGCAGGAGCTGCAATCCCAGCACTCCTGATGGGAGATGGGAGGCAGAAGCAGGAACCCCCGGAAGCTCTCAGGACAGCCAGCCTGGTACACTCAGCAGAGAGCAGCAGACTCCACCTTAAACAAAGTGGAATGTGGGAATGGGTATGGGAGATTGTCCTGTGATCTTCACACCTTTACCTGATGATGGGAGTATGCCATCACACCTAGTTTTTGCAGTGCTGGAAGCAGAAGCCAGGGGTCCAAGTGGTCCCAGCAAGCACTCTACCTGCTGTGGCTCTAGCTCTCAAGGACAACATTTTACAACCCTGAGAACCTTGGAGGGGAATACATTATTGATGGGCCCATTTATGATTGCCAGGACCTTGTAGTAGGCCCTCATTTTCAGGGCCATGACTGCGTTAAAATATTTCTCCTTACTTGGAGGTCTTCTGTTGTCACCATCCTCATAACCAACTCCAACAGTGTCTTGCTTTCTTTCTCTTTCCTTCTTTTTGAACACTTTAAGATTTGATTTACATTTATTTAGTTTGGGGCACACGAAATCTTTCACCATGTGGTTCCTGGGAACCAAACTCAGGTCTTAGGCTCAGAGGCAAGCATCTGTATCTACTGAGCAGTATCCCTATCCTGTTTCTAAACACCTTAAATGGAAGAACTGTGCAGTATCTCAATAAAGTTGTTGCAGAGTACTGTTCTAAGAAAAGGATTAGGAAAGGGTGGTGGAGACAGATGAACACAGAGGTGGGTGTGGGGAGAAAGGGGCCCAGAGTGAGGAGAGGCAAAGGATGGCTTTCTCCCCTTTGTCTCTGGATGCTAGCATGTGACACTTAGAGTAGCTGCTGCCATATTATAACCAAGTGCAGTACCACCACAGATGTAAAGTCCAAGTGTGAGGTGATGCCAGACGCCCGGTGCTGCAGAGTCAGAACGGGTCATCTCTGGAGCAATGGTACCCTTGGTGCTGTATCCCAGGCTGCCCTTCTCCCTGTGAGCCTCCTGATTCAGCCTCCTCAGAAGCTGGGATAACAGGCTTGGGACACCGGGCCCATCCCTGTATCTTCTTTTGAAAGATAATTTTGAGTTGGTTTTGATATTCCGTGTTAATAAAGCCAGCTTCCTTACTGCAGAGCCCCAAACCCCAGGGCACCTCCCTTGCAGTAGCTCCTCTCTGTCCATCCTCCCTGGCTGTAGTGTCTCTCTATCCATCCTCCCCGGCTGTAGCCTCTCTGTCCATCCTCCCTGGCTGTAGTCTTTCTGTCCATCCTCCTCTGCCTTGCCCTTGCCCCTGGAGACAACTTGCAGTCCCTATAATTGCTTCTGGAGAAAAGCTGAGGTTCCAACCTGTGTGGTGTCTGTTCTCTTGCCCCCATCCTAACCCCATGTTTCCCTTTCCTCCATGGCAGTGAGGATTACTGAAGCTTCTCCAATCAGAACTCCTTTCCTCTTCAAGGCTCTAGAATAGACACACATTTCTGCTTGATGCATATCATCCCAGCTATCATCCTCTGTGAGATGCTGCGGTGGTGTTTATCATCTGTCCTGCACATCTCCAGTGACATTGTCCATGCAGAGGACAGGGACACTTGGAGCTCAGAGTCCAGGCCCTGATAGGAAGCTCACTGACAAGCCCTGAGACTTAATCTTGGAAGACAGTAGTTGGAACAAGAGGTCTTTATGCCTAGGAAAGTGACTGCACAGGAAGCAAGAAGCAGCCTGAATAATAGCTCCATGTTCCAGCTACTCTATGAGCTCTGTGTCTTCCATAGCTATTGCAGGCTACAAAATATCAAAATGTAAAAATATGTTCCTTTCCATCTTCATAACACTGGGGAGTTATTCTCTACCATTGAGGGCACCCTTGTACTTTTGCAAAGGGAAATAATTAACCAAGAATACACTGTGTGCTTTGTTTTCCTTACATGTTATTTATTTTGTTTAAAAGAATAAAAGATTACAGCAGAACTTTGGCCAGTTGAAGTAAGACTGTTGTTGGGGGTGAGGAGGGGTAGAGTGTGTGTGTGTGTGGGGGGAGAGGTTGGAGGGTTACAGGGTATAAAATAAAAGCAGGATAGAAAGAGAAAAAGTATACTCTACAGTGTTAAAGCTCACAGAAAATTGCAGTATTCAAGACAATGTGGTGGGGACAGAGGATGAGCAGATAGCGTTTGTTTACTTTCAAGACAGGGTTTCTCTGTGTAGCCATGGCTGTCCTAGAACTCACTCTGCAGACCAGACTGGCCTCGAACTCACAGAGATCTGCTTGGCTCTGCCTCTCAACTTCTGGGATTAAAGGAGTGAGCCACCACCACCACCCAGCTTTCAACAGATAGCTTGACAGGACAGATGGAGGGCTCAGAAATAGACCCATAGCGTACAGCCTGTCAAGATTTTGATAGAGGCCTGAAAGCAATTTAGTAGGTTAAATGTGGTCTTTTCTAAATGATGACCCATCATATACAAAACCAACCAACCAAAAAGGAACCTTGGTCAAGATGTAGCTTAGTGGGTAGAGTGTTTACAAAGCATACAAGTAGCCCTGGGCTCCATCCCCAGCACCCCAGGAATGGGACATGGTACACACATGTAACCCAGAACTCTGGAGGTAGAGACAGAGACAGAAGGATCAGAAGTTAAAGAACATCCTTAGCTATTTAGTGAGTTTAAGGCCAGCTCAGGCTATATGATTTCCTGGGCAAAATAATTATAGTAGTAATGAATGAGGTAGAAAGACTCACCTATTTTGGAAGTGCCATTCCCTGACTGGGACCCAGAAGTGTGTAAAAGTAGGGAAAGTTGGCTAGCTGAGCACAGGCACAGACAAACATGCATTAATTCATTGCTCTATGCCCTATTATTATTGTTGTTGTTGTTGTTTGAGACAGGGTTTCTCTCTATATAGCCTTGACTGTCATGGAACTCACTCTGTAGACCAGGCTGGCCTTGAACAGACAGAAATCCACCTGCTTCTGCCTCCCAAGTGCTGGGATTAAAGGCATGCACCTCCACCACCTGGTCACTTGCTTTTTTATTGTGGATGTTATATGAGTAGTTGCTCCAAGTTTCTGCCATGTTGACTTCCTCACAGTGATGGAACTGTGACCAAACAAGCCCCCTTTCCTTTACGTTGTGTTTACCTAGATACTTTGTCACTACAATAGGAAAGGAAGCTAAGACATATGCACACGTATATTGAGCAACTTGTCATGTTTTCTTTCATCCCTTCCTTCACTATGTGATATATTTATTGAGTTAATGTCATTACTGGGTATTGCTACATATTGTCATATTTAATTATAGTATAATAAATGAATAGACTTTCAAAAAATAATATAAAAAGAAGACTCCTTGAACCAAATTTCAGACCTTCTACAAAATGGATGACTCAAAATGGATGGGCTACTCAAATAACACACACACACACACACACACACACACACACACACACACACCAAATAGTTTTAAGAAAGCAGAAGGAAAAAAATTAAATCAGGGGTTAGTAAAGAGTTCTCAGACTCAACAGCCAAAGTATGAAACATGAAAAAAAAATTAACGCACATGTCTGTAATTGCACTCACCAGAGTCCTGCTGTTGGTGGCAGCTAAGGGGACAGAGGTGCGTGTGTTAGAGGATGCCCAGGTATGGGCTGATTGGCACTGTTCCTTCTTACTGCCTACACTTTTTGGCAGCAATAATTTAGGGCAATTCTGTCCTATCCTTGGGTGATTCCTGACAGCCCCATGTTTTCCCATTGGGGATGCCCCAGAGTAATGCTGCCATCTTAGATAGAGAAATGATGGAGAGGAGCGATGGACCAGCCAGAGCATGTGGTCGACACAAATCACAGCTTCTGCTCACAGTACAGGTCTACCCGTGGGGAACAAGAGTGGAGGGGATGGTGCTCACTTCACACGGAGGCCTGGAGCAATGTCTCCATCATAGCACAGGATCCCCAAAGATTGTAGAATCTTTGAAGTTCACAGTAAAAACAGACCCCAAAGAGGACAAGCCTTTAAATTCGTGCTCCTAAATCTCTGAGATGGCCCATCATTCATTAGCTTTCTGGGTATGACCCCACTTGGTAGGGCTGTGCAGTCCTTAGGGTGTAAGGGAGTAACAGAGTACAAGGATGGCAGCTGAACTCTCTCGCCTCACCATATCTTCCTGAGACTCTTCTTAGTGAGGCTCACAAAGTGATACACTCACAAATGATTATTTCACACCTTAAAAACTAAAACCCATGATTCCAAGGAGGGCTCTGTAAAGCTGGGTGTGTTGGCATAGACCTGAGCTATAATGTGAACTTATCTCAAATAAACAAAACACATCTCTTTAGGAGAGCTGCCTTTACCATCCTGTGATGAGTAAAGGCTCCATAGGCTGCAGTCAAGGAGATTTTGGCCCAAGACTATGGGACCACCTGACCTCCTCCTACCATGAACAGGGAGGGATAAAGACTCATTCAGGCCTGTTGGGGGATAGAGATCATAGTTCAACCCCTGGGTGCAGAGTGAACTCTGAACCAAGGCCAGTGTCCTTCTCTTGATTTTCAGAGACACTGAGGCTGTCCAGTTTACATAAAACCTTCAGGAACAGCTGAGAGGCAGCACAAGTGTTCTGTTACCTTTGGTCTTGTTTCTATCCGGGAATACAGCAGGAATGTATGTAGGTCTCCGTATTTCATGAAGGGTAAAATCACCATGGGCTTTGGGATGCCTTGAGAGCTCATTTCTATACACACACCTGAAATTGAAAACAGAAACAGTTACAAAGAGCCCTTGTTAGGTATGAACACATAAACCCTGGAGGCCCACTGGCCAAATTGGAGCCATGTGCTACCAGGTCAAGAGGTAAAAAATCAAAGGCTCCAGGCTCTCACAGTGGATCCTGGCATGTGTAACACCTGCAAGCTGCATGGCTTTCTTTCTTTTGTTCTTTCTTCCTTCTTTCTTTTCTTCCTTCCTTCCTTCCTTCCTTTTGTGTTCTCTCTCTCTCTTTTAGGTTAGGGTACTGTTTTCAAGAGAACTCTCAAAGCTCAATCTGTAACAAGAACAGACAACTAGACACCAAAGGGGTTTCGTGTTTTGTTTTTGTTAGACTGAATAACTGAGGGGTACAGACCTCAGAGAATCTGACGGCAAATCAGCTAAGTGCTCCTATGAAAAGGTCTGCTGTGCCCAGATGCTCGAAGTTATTAAAGTATTTTTGAGGGCTTATAGGAAAACCCCTCTTTCTGACTCTTGGTGATTGAAGATACAATGCTTTAGCATGGAATTCTGCAATGAGCTGGTCACCTGATCCTAGGCTTACAAAGTGTAATGTGCCAAGCAAAGTCGAATGTCTCTCCTAAAGTCACTAACTGCAAACAATTGCTATTTCGTTGACATTAGATTTTATCCAAAGCTTAGCTTTCACATCTCTACAGGGTCAGCAATATAGAACTTTGAATGATCACTTTGTTATGGATGGAGGCAAAGGGCAGGGAAGAAAAAGGCCAGCATTGCTAGATGTTTCTCTCAGCATAATGTCCTTTGGGTATCATGCACTGATACCCATGTCTGTATTTTTTTTTTAAACATAGATGTTTATATAAAGCCAAATTACATTAAATTGTGTCTAAGAAATAGTCAATGTGCCATGACTCACATGACAGTTCATAAATTATTTCTCAAAGACTATGTAGAAAAATGTCTAGGTTTATAGCTTTACCATTCTTGGACAGCCTCCACCCCACAAAGACTATCACGTTACTAGCCCTTGTGCCTTGCCTTTGAGTCACTAGGGGATATTTTAACTGACAATCTTCTAATTTCTGTGGACGCTCTCACTATCTCAAATTCCACCAGCATCCAGAAAACACAAACCCGTTTTTACTCTCGGTCTCAGAAGGTAGGATGAACCCAGTGTTGATGTTTGGTATAAACTTCTCTACAGAACTTTGCTTTTTCTTCTTCAGCACACACTGGGCCATCCAAGCCCCTCCCAGCCTCACTCTGGCATCTCCCCGAGGTACCTAGAAGCCGGATGACATTTGGGTGGCTGAAGTCTTTCATGCATGCAGCTTCGCTGAGAAACTCCTCGATCTCCCGTTGAGAAAAGTTGTCCACTAGAGGAGCAGATGGAGAATGCAAGGCTTGATCAATGCCCTCAGTTTAGAGGAGCAGATCAGAAATAGCACACAGTTCAGTAAAGCTTAAATCCACACCAGGCTTTACAGAGCATTCTTAACCCTTAGGGAAGCTGAGGTAGGAGGACTCAGGGGCCTGCCTGGGCAAGACAGCAAGACCCTGTCTCTCAAAGCAAACAAAACAAACAAACAAATCCCCCCTTCAAACAATAATAAAAACTCCTAAAATCAGGAAAAAGGCAAAACTATGGAGACTGGCAAGAGTACCTTAGTGTTTTGGGATCGGGCGACAAGAGAAGCCAAAGGGGAAAACAGGGATTCTTAGGCCATGCAAATGTTCTTCATAATGCCATATGGGGGACATAAACCTAAATTTGGTCTTAAAATGTTAATTTAATAAACTTTTAATTTTAGCGAGGAAAAAGAACCTCCACAAATCCAAAGGGATTTCCAACAGATCTGTCATAATTACCTTTGCCTCTCCCTTGCTATGGATGCATGCATGGGTCCAAAATGAATACTTGTTAAATGGTGCCTGAGAGCCGGGTGCACTTCATACCAAAATTTTAAAATGTAACCAATTTAAGAGAACTATTTACAATTCAATACTGCCCATCAAGACAGCTCAGTGGATAAAGGGACTCACTCTGAAAGTTTGATGATCTGAATTTGATCCCTGGGAACGCTCAATGTAGACTAAGGAAACAGAGGCCTACAAGTTATTTTCTGATCTCTAAATGTGTGCCATGGTGTACACACACACACACACACACACACACACACACACACTAAAAACGTTAAAAAATAAAATTTATGCTATATGAAACAAGCCAGTCCTGAGAGAATAAATCCCATTTGACTGCATTTGTGAGCGCTGCTTAAAATAACTAAACCAGACAGGAAGTAGAATGGCTACTTCTTGTCAGTTTCAGTCTGAAAAGACATAAGAGCCAAATGGTGGTGATGGGTCCATGGCAACATAAAGGTACTTAATGGCCTTGGTCTATACATTTAAAAATAGCTAAGATGCTAAATTTTATTTTATGGATATCTTACTATAATTGAGAACAGACAAAACATAATACCAAGCCTGTCATGAGGGATTTCTTCAACAGGCTGTAACTAGTGACTAAAATAGCCTGAGGGTATCTAGCCGAGGTCTGTACTATTCTATTGAAAAATATTTTAAAACCTTTACATTTATAACTTGTTTGTCATCCTTCATCTTCACTACTTCCCTTTGCTACAGAGCACAGGGTGGGGTGGGTGGGCAACAAAAGGTGGGGATGAAGGTTTGCCTGTAAACCCTTACCCAAGGGCCAACCCCAGGCAAATGGGGACTCAGAAGCCTTTCTTTTTCGTAGTAGGTTAGAAACAAATTTATGTCCCCACATCATCAATTTTATGTCCACTCGGGAAAAAAGCACCTGTGAGAGACTGTGTTACACCATGGACGACTTCGACCTTTGGTTACAATGCTAAAATCTCTAGGTTAAGAGACTAACAAGCTCTCTTCGACAGGCCCTAGTTTTTATTTTATCTTCCACAGTGCTCGGGATTGAACCCAGGGCTTAGTGCATGCCAGGTGAGTGAGTGCTCTCCCACTGAATTACATGGAGATTCTGAGGCAGGAGGCTATCTTTTCAATCTTAATAACCAACATGATATAATTCATGAGGGAGCTATTCTGAGGAAGTGGCCTCATTACTTTAGAGTCATGTATTAACATCCCCCGCCTCAGGAATCATGCCTTACTTGGGGATCACTAACCATCCTAGATAGATGGAGGATGAGGGAGAAAAAAAAAAAAAAGATAGAATTGGTGGGAGTGATGGATGTTGCTCTGAGCATGAAGAATACATGATGCATGTGTATACAGACAGCTCATCCCATACCTTCTGCTGGCGACCACGCTCCCACACTGCCTAGTGGCCCATCAGCAGCTGAGACCAGAGCACAGCATGGTTCTACATGGAGCGCCTGATATTGAGGTAACTAACTGCCCACCCTGGAAATGGGTCCCATGCCGGAAACTCACACTTCATGGTCTTTACTGCCACCTTCTGAGAAGTCCCATCTTCCTGCTTCAGATTTCCTTCCATCACTGACCCAAACTCTCCTGTGAAGTGAAGCAACATCCATGTCATACTGTGTAGATACCCTCCTGACCACGCAAGTGCAGGGCTGTGTGGTCCTGGAGCTACTCATGTGCTATGCTCAGACACCTGTGATGGGGGACGTCCTTCTGTATCTATGTTTCTCTTATTGGTTGATGAATATAACACCGTTTGACCAATAGAGGCAGGAAGATAGGCTGGACTAGGCAACAAGGAGAATTCTGGGAAAGGTAGGCAGAGAGGCGCCGGGAAGAGGATGCTGCATAGACCACAAAGGAGTAACAAGTTCAGGCATTCTCCGGTAAGCCAAGACCACGTGGAAATACATAGATTAATAGAAATGGGTTAATAAAATTAAGACACAGCTAGCCAGTAAGACGCCCTAGACATCGGCCAACAGTTTATAAATTAATATATAGCATCTGTGTGCTTATTTGGGGCTGAAGTGGCAGTGGGACCTGTCGGGACAAGACAAATACCAGCAGCATACCTGCATAGCAGGGAGGAGCTCTGGTACTTTGAGTTTGCGTGGCTAGACCTCACTTAGCTTGTCATGTCACCAACCATTAAAAACAACCAAAGATACTCACAGGGAAACATGGAAATATTACTGAAGATGACAAAACTGTCTTTTTTACCCCCCAAGTGCTAGATACAGAAGTTAGGCAAACACTCTACCTGAACTATATTTCCAGCCCAAAGCACAAATTTAATAGCTATCATTCACACTAAAAACAATTTAAAGTTTAAGTAGGCATATTTCATCAACTGAAGAAGTAGATCAATACCTTAAAGTGCATAGAACTCGGATAGATCAATAGATAATGATAATAAATAATAATTAATGAGTCACATGCTTACAATGAAGGAAGGGAAACCATATTTCCAAAGCTTACTCCGTTCCAGGGACTGGAACCTCTAACCTATGTCAGATCTGAGTTTCAAAATTCTCCTCTTTCCAAAGAAGAATTATTTGCATTATAACACCAAGTCATAAAATTGGTATTTTATTCAATGAATACACATTTAAAAAAAAAAAATCCTCAATTGCGCCTTGTCTCGGATTTTACAATGAAATACTTTGAAGCTGCTTACCTTCCCCCAGAATTTTTCCAAGAATTAGAAGATTTCTGTCAATCACAACGTCTTCCAGTTTATTTTGCAGCTCCTCACTTACTCCCAAGCTGTGCACTACAAAGGAGTAATCACGTAAGAACTAGCAGTGTGCTCTCTTCCGTTAAATACAAGGAGAAGTATATGGAAGGTTCTGTCATAGTTACACATTTTCCTTACTCAATACTCATGCAAAAAGTCTACACTTTGTTCTACTGTGATTGGGGTGAGTAAACTTAACCCTTCAAGGCAAGACCATCTACAAACAGCTATAAAAAATGAGAGCCACACTGCCCTTCCCTTTTCACAATGGCAGCTGACCACACTGAGATTTGTTCAGAAGAAGCCTGCTTCCATCTTTAATATGTTAGGGAAACATATCGATAGGCACATGCTGGTGGGTAATGTATACCTACTTATAGTATAGAAAAGAGCCATTCCCTACCCTCCCATGCCAGCCAGGGAAGAAGATACATGAATCACAGGAAACAGCCAGATGCTAAACTGTCCTTGACCATGTGGTATGTGGCATTTCATTCTAAGGCATCAGGCTAAACTGAGTACTTCAGAGGACTGGAGATCAAGACTGTCTACAGCAAATATGCAGAACACCATAAGGTAAATAGCAGGTGTGCAGCATTAGAGAGGGAAAATCATTTAATGACCAACTAACAGAGGATTTACCCTGGGCTGCAGGTGGGGCATGAGCAAACTTTGAAACAGCAGAGCCTTAATATTGGAAGGGAGATATCCACTCCTAGAGAAAAATTACTCAATTTGTTCTCCAATATGGGAGAAAAAATGTCTAAATGAATCACTTTTAAATGCAAGAACAGAGACATCTAAAGGTAAAAACGTTGGTTAGAAAAGTAGTTAATACTGTTGCACACCAAGTCAGTTTTGATTCGCAGCAGCCTGTATATTCCGTCAGGCTACCTCCTGTTCTGCTTCGATTTATTTTTGGGTTTTGCCAAGTAGACATTCAGAAGCATGGGTCTGACAGTCTGCATTCATTGTTCGTGCTCCCGAGATTGCTCAGGAACTTGTATCTGTTTACCCTTCCTCCTTAAAAAAAAAAAAAAAAAAAAAAAACCCAGGTTCCCCACTGTCACTCATCAAAATTCAAGCCTTCCAGTAACTTGGCAGACTGTCCTTTGAGCTAGTGGACAGGACAACAGGAAGTGAGCCTGGAGATTACATCCACATCTTTGTGGCTTTCTTTAAGCCTCTGACCTCTGCCCCATTTCCTCGTTGTTTCATGGGGTTATGGATCCTTAATTTGTTTCTTAACACCAGATTCACTTCTAATTTCCAGTAGCTTGGCCAGTAGATCGATATGGCGACATCTGATCATCTCCTTGCTAGCTTCTAAATGTCAAACTATCCATCCCAATGGGTGCAGTGGCCAGTGATTGTAAAGTCAGCACAGAGGATGCATTGGAGGCAGGAGGATCATGAGTTTGAGGCCAGCCTGGACCACACAGCAAGACCCTCCCTATCTCAGAAAACAAAACAAAACCCATGTATGTATATATGTGCATCTATATGTATACACACACATATATCTCAGAAAAATACATACGTATACATATTTTTTCTTTCTTTTCCATTCTCTTCTCTTAGCTTTCATTTAAAACTTATCTTGGCTCTTCACTATTTTAACTTTTGCCAAAAAGTGAAATGGAAGGCTACTTACAGGTAAGCTCGATGGCCCGCCGACAGAAGGACTTCTTTGCTATGTAATTTACCACTAATTGGGAATCCTCCTCGGAGAATGCACCCCTGCACAAAAACAAAGACATCCAGCCATAAAAACGGTAATGGAGCCATGTGCCGACACCACAAGGACATGATGGTGTCGTGGGCATGTGCAAAGGGTTCTTCTGCAGCCCAAACGTTTCCCTGCTGGAGGTGCAGCTTGGGGGTAAAGTGCTTGCATAGCAGGGGTGAGGGGAAGCGGGACACGGACCATAAAAACCATTTCCCACTGGGAGAAATAGGTTGCTTTTTTAAAATCTATTTTAGGTCTACCTGGTGACAGCAAAACATCTCTGCCCGGCCCAGGTATCATGAAGGACAAATAAAAGGACTGGGTATCAAAGAGAAGTATGCTTGCTTAGCCAGGCCAAGGCACTAGATTCAAGCCCCATACCATATTTACATACACATATGATTATACCTGTAAATATCTTAAGAACAAAGGACAACTGATACATCTTTAACAATATTTACTTACTTTTATGTGTATGATTGCTTTGCTTGCATGCATACCATTGCTCCAGCCTCAGCAAGCCTTTTGCTGAAGGTCCATTTTTTGAGTCTTTAAAAACAAATAATGTATATATGGGTGTGGTCTATGTGAGTACCAGAGGAGGCATAAGACCCTCTGGAGAGCTGGAGTTACAGGTGGTTGTGAGCCTCTTGACATGGGTGCTTGGAGTCGAACCCAGGTCCTCAGCCAGAGCAGCAAATGCAGAGCCATCTCCCCACCCGGACTCAGCATTTCTTAAGTGCTGACAGAACATGCAACTTTTAACCCAGGCTTACAGCTTACAGTTAGAATTGGTAATGACCTTGGGGACCACTGAGAGATGGATAATAGCAAGGAAGCCGGGCAACATTAAAAAGACTTGTCTAAAGTGACAGGGCTGGGGTCTGGAAAAGGAAAAGAGAGTTTTACACTGGAGTGTCAGAATGCAAAGTGGTCTCTATTTGAAATGGATAATTACAGAAAATGTGACAATTTAGCCAAGGGAGGAAGGGAGAAGAGGAGAGGGAGGGAAGGAAGAAGGGTGAAAAGAAAAGAAATAAAAAGCAAGAGCCAAGCACCTTTAGCCAACCAGGGATGATGACACCTTGGTGACTGTCCCATTATCTCCTATACATGCAGGTGGGCATCTTTCTCTGGATTGACTGGGCCAGAAGTGTTAGGAATTTCATATTCTAGAATCGAGAAGCCAAATCTAGACATGAAGCACATGCCCATTTCACACCTATTTCACATGCAGCTCTAAGGCATATAGCACTTGTAATCATTTTTGCATCAAACAAAATGTGGCATCATGCTGACATTCTGTTTCCAACTGAACCATTTCGGAGTTCACTTTTTTTTTTCAGTTTATGGATGTTTAGGATGTATCTTAAAAACGAAACAAAACAAAAACCCCTGGGGGCTGAGGAGAGGGCTCAGTGATAAAGTGCCTGATGGGCAAGCATGAGGGTGTGACCCCCCAGATCCACACAAAAGCTGAGTGTGGTGGTGTGTTCTTGTAGCCCTAGTGTTGAAGGTAAAGAGAAAGGCAGAACTTCCCCCAGCTAACCAGACCTCCAGTCTAGTCAAAATGGCAAGGTCCAGGTTTAATGAGAGAGCCTGTCTCAAAAAATAGAATGGAGGGGCCTGTGAGATGGCTCAGTGGGTAATGGTGCTTGCTGCCAAGCCTGATGCCTGAGTTCAATGTCTGGAACCCACATATGGAAGAAGAGAATTAACTAACTCTTGCAAGTTGTCTTCTGATCTCCTTATGTGTGTCGTGGCATCCCTCACACACGTGTGCATACATGTGCGCGCGCGCACACACACACACACACACACACACACACACACACACACACACACACAGGAGTTAAGAAAAAAAAAAACAACTTCTTTTAAATTTATAAACAGTGGTGATCAACAAAGGAAAACACCTGATCCTGACCTCCAGTCTCCACACAGGCATGCACGGGAAAGTGCAGATGCACACACGTGTTGACACCTGTATACATCACATGCACAATAAATAATAATTGGGGTCATTTTTAAAGCTTCTCATTCAACATTACCCAGTGTTCAAAGTGTATCCTGCTGAGGCTTGACTCTGTGAAAGAACCCATTGTAGGGCTGCCTCTTGCAGTTGCTGGCTTTGCAGGAATCGACCTAAGTCACTTGACTCTGGGGCTTGCATAAGATACAACCCACCAGGCAGGTGCTATCCTCTGTCATAACAACCTCACCAATACCACGGGGTTAACTTGCTTCTCCTTTTTATAGACATGGTCTTACCCATCCCAGCTTTACGTAGACCAGGTTGATTTCAAGCTCACAAAGATCTGCCTGCCTGTGCTTCTGCTGGGATTAAAGGTGTGTTCCGACATGTCTGCTCAAGGTTAACATTTTTAAGTGAGAAACTTACCCAAACTTTGTTTCCTGAACTCTTCTTCTGATGGCCAGAGAAATATATAAAATCAACCCAATTAAAACAAATCCGCAAAAGCAACCAAGGATGATAAGCATAGACTCTGTGTTGCCAGGTGCTGGAGTTGATGAGGGCGCATAGTCTACCCTACCTGGAACAAATCCAAAAACATGGAAATAATACTCAGGGATTCAAAACACTGGCTTGCAATCCTTAATATTTTGGCACTGGGAGGCAAGGAAGTCACATGGGCATATGTCTTTGCCAACTGTATGAACCGAGTGACAGATATGGTGGTTAGTCACCAATAAGCTTGGAAACAGGTGACATGACTACTTTGGAGGTGCTGCATATCTGTCACTCATGGTGACTAGAGGTAACTTTATGCTTTGTGCAATGACAGTTCTCATAGGAGGGTAACTAAAATCTGAGACATATTGCTGGGAACTGGTGTTATTTAGACTGTAGTAATGGGTGCTTTTTACAGGTGATTCTGCCTTTGAAGCAAACCTTTAAAATCTTTTACAGTTTATTACACATGAAAATGGAAAACTTATGGTGCTAAATTCTGATTTTTAACAATGATGAACCATTATTGGTGTGCATGTGTATGTGTGTGTGTGTGGGCGTGTGCGTGTGTGCACGCATATATATTTGCCAACGTGTGCAAGCATGAATGCACATGCATGTGGGCACCCATGGAGACCAGAAAAGGGCATCAGATCCCTTGTAGCTAGTTACAGGTGGCTGTAAGCTGCCTGGTATGGATGCTGGGAACTAAGCTCTGGTCCTCTGCAAGAGCAGCAAGTGTTCTTAATTGCTTTGTAAAACTGTGTATTTTGAATCAGAATCTCACTGTCTTTGAGTTTCTTCCAGGTAGATGCCCTTAGTGTCCCTAGCACCAGTAAGCATGTTCCTCAGGAAAGGAGTCTGCTGGCTGCAGGAAGGTAAACTACCTCCTATTTAGTTCTAAAAGGAGGGCCTGCTTGGGGATCACTGGGAAAGAGATGGACACAAATGAGTCATCTGCTCTCAAGTCTCATCTGCTATTGGGAGCAAAGGCCATGTTTGGCAAGAACCTGTAAATGAATAAGTCATGCTGGAAAAGATGGCTGGGCATGGAGTTTACAACAATGGTTTAATACCAAACAACCTAGGATGGGTTGGAGTCAGGACAAAGGTGGCTCCCCGACGTACAGAAGCATGACCAGCATTTGGCCCATGAAAGGCATCATGGTGGCTCCTTGCCAAAGAACATTCCAGCAATAAGCAAGAGCTAATATGCGTGGTTGGGCATTTAGCTCAGCTAGACAGGACAGGCTGAGGATGGCATCTGAAGGAAACACTGGTGTTCTGTGCAGACTAAGTCCCTGAGCACATTGCCCAAGGGTTGAGTGGGTAAAAACAAGAGGAGCAATAGCTCCAAACAGCAGAAACAAATGTGGCAAACCAGCCGTGCCAGTCAGAGGCAGCTAAGGACTAGTATTATTGCCTGTCCAAAATGCAGTGTCCAAAATACAGTGTCCAAAATGCAGTGCCATGTGCCTTAAACAAAATTCAAGAGGTAAAGTCCAACTCAGCATTCTGAAAGGATGGATATTCATCATACATTATCAGTGCTCACAATGATGGCAGGGCTGTAGGGGTTCTCTAGAGTGTATTCTAAAGTTCCTTATAACTTTTTTGCAACAATGCTTTTTGGTTCTTATTTTACACTTGTCAATCACCCTCCATCACATTGGTCCCACTTAGGCAGTCTGTGAGCTGCTCAGACTGCCACACTCTGCAGCCAACAGGGGTCCCCGACTACTTACTGTGTTCAGGAATAATTATTTTCACTGGTTCACTGAAAGGTCCAACACCCCCTTTAGTGATGGCTGCGATCCTCACTGTGCAGGTGGCATTGTGGATTTGGACAGGAATCTGAACCCAGCAACCATCCTGGCTGACTTCTTCAGAAAGCTCTTTCTGCTGACAGAGAATAAAAAAGGAAATGAAACACTGAGGCATTCGGGGACCTCACTAGACAGCTGCCCACATGCCCACAGTTCCTTCTGAGGGAAGCCACCCATTTTCCATACACAGAGGTCATGTTTCCACAAAGTTCCTTCTTCACAAGGGCCATTGCCAGTGGCACTACAGGGTGGGTCATGGAGGTGGGGGCGTCAGCAATCTCAAGCCTTGGGGGCCTTGGGAAACTAAGATACCAAAGGCACAGCATTTACATCAGTCACTTAATAAACTGAACAGACGGAACATGCGGTGGATGCCTCTAGGTCAATGGTTCTCAATTTCCCTATTGCTGCAACTCTTTAATACAATTCCCAACCACAAATTATTTCATTGCTCCTTCATAACTGTAATTTTGCTACTGTTATGAATGGTAAATGTCTGATAAGTAGGCTATCTGACATGTGACCTCCTCCCCCAAAGGGTTACAATGCACAGGTTGAGAACCACTGTTCTAGATGTTAAGAGCAGGACCGAACCCTTGTAATCCCATGTGCAAAATCTTACCCTTGGCATAATGCCACAGGCTCACACTGTCCCTGGGCACTATACACCTGCCAACCACCATTGGTTTAGCCAAGCTTCTGTTCCCTGAAGTCCTGGGGATTCTGAGTAAACTCTCTAGCTGGATAGATGGGAGAAGTGATTGTATTTCCCCCTCTTCTGTAACAAATGGACAATTTGTGTGATTTTATTTTTTTGATATGTTTATTTTATCATCATGAGTGTTTTGCCTGCATGTATGTCTGTGTACCACATGTGTCTTCTGGCTATGAGGCCAGAATACAGTATTGGATCCCTTGGAATTGCAGTTACAGATGGTTGTGAGCCACTATGTAAGTGGTCCTGGGTCCTCTGGAAGAGCAGTCAATGCTCTTAACCACTGAGTGACCTCTCCAGCCCCAATCTGTGCAATTTTTTGAAGCATGGGTTTATTTTGCTGCTGTTTTAAAGCCATGGCCATGCAACAGTGAGCCATGAAGACCCAGAGAGGGAAACAGCCTTAACTGCTTGTTCCTCAGGCTTTCCAGACCTCCATGGTCACAACGCTCTCTGTTGTGGGAAATGTATTTGGACCTGAACTTTTAATTTTGCTAGTTTTGAAATCACATTATAATCACTTCATTTCTGCTTTCTCTTTCCCCCCCTCTAAGCACTCTCATATAACCCTCCTTGTTCTCTTAATTCATAACCTCTGCTTTTCATTATTGCCGCTATATGTTTGTATGCATTTACATGTTACTTGTATGTATGCTTTCCGGGCTAAATAAAGATGACACCAATATACATGTAAAAGTGAAAGCCCATGAGGCCTACACAAAGAACTACAAGCTTAAGGAACACCAACAATGGGAGACTTAGTCTTCCCCAGGGAAGAGCACACCAATTTGTAATCCAATACCAAATGGGTCCACCTTTTAAAGTGAGAATTGTAGGGTTTCAATCTGAAATGAGACTCTGGGAAACCTGAGTGGACATTTGATTTCAAAGGGAAATAACTGGTCATGTGGGGCACAACCATCTTTGGACTGGAGGCATGGTTGATGGTAACTTCATCTCAGGTCCATTGGATTTCAAGCCCGTCACTTCCAGAAATGGTGCAGGACAGAGCTAGCTCAGCCTCAAGGACAGAGCAGGCTGGTCAGTCATTCAAGACCAAGAGGCCACCTGATCTGGCCTTCCAGAATTATTTCTGAATGTAAGCCGGAAGTGACCCTTCAGTTGAGGGAGGTTAAGAAATAAAAACACCACCTCCCACCCTTCTACCCCAAGGCCTGAGCTCATGGTATGTGCCAAAGATTTTTGTTGTTGCTAAATAAACAAAAAGTTAGCAATGGTAAGCTGCATATCCTAGGTTGGTCCTTTTCAGAGAGTGTCTTATTTTGATAGTGGGTTAGTGTGTAATTCTACATTTAATTTGGGGGTAGATAGAACTGAAAAACATCAGGTAGTCCACACCCTGAGTCCTGGAGCCCTGTAATGAGTGACTCAGGCTTTTCTCATTGAGAAAAGTCTATGGCATAGCTCTCAGCCTGACCACTCTTCAAAGCGTAAGACTTCATGCTAAAAAGGAAATGGGGCCTGTGTCTGGCTGTATACTGTTTTTTTCCTGCAAGATTTAGATGTGATACATCATTTAAAGAGAAATTACTTATATATTAAAAGTAAACATAAAACTAGGAAAAAATGACACACCTAGGCCAATATAAAGCCTAACAAAAATGAAATTAAAAACAAAAATAAACGTAACAGTGCATTTGTTTCTTGGATCTGTATGGGGTTGGTTCCCACACAAAATGGCTAGATGTGTGCTCAGTGGTGGGCACATGCTTAGCTGAAGTGGTGCTTTGGGTCTCATCCTCAGTATTCATACATGGACACAGTATTCACATACAACCCACTGTAAATTCTTTTATAAAAAAATAGAATGTTTTGAGAATTTACATAATTTCCTCCATTCTCTCACAAATTCATAACCTCTTCTTTAGTTATTTTTCTCTCTCTCTGTCTCACGCCCAAAGAGAACGGATGGATTCTTCCTCTCTTAGCAGCCATTAATTGCTTGTAGCTCTTCATTTAACCTATGTCAGCATGTGTAAATCATCTGATAACTTACAATAATATGCAATAAAGTATTAACGGATGCCTTATTACTTACAGTTTTCAGCAATGTGGCTATTCATATAATTCATATAATATTGCTATTGTTGTTAGACTGCTTAGGGAATAATGACCCAAACAATGAAAGATTTTTTTTTTTTTTTCAAGATAAGGTTTCCCTGTAACAGCCCTGGCTGTCCTAGAACTTGCTCTGTAGACCAAACTGGCCTTGAATTCACAGAGATCTGCCTACTCTGCATCCCAAGTGCTGGAATTAAAGGCATGTGCCACCATGCTCTATGGAGCAAACCCAGGGTTTTATGCATGCTCGGCATGTTTTATAGCACTGAAATACATTCCTAACCTAAAAAACAAACAAACAAACAAAAACAGGCTTGGTAGTATACATATATAATCTCAACAATGGGGAGGCAGGGGCAGAAGGATTGCTAAAAATTCCAGGCCAGGTAGGGCTACCTAGTAAGGTCCTGTCTCAGACAAAACAAAACCAAAACCAAATATTTTGATGTAGAGTCTCTCTGTAGACCTGCCTGGCTGGACACTCACTATATAAAGCAGACTGGTCGTGAACTGACAGCAGTTTTCATAACCACAGTTCCCCAGTGCTAGGATTACAATACAACCATGCCTGGCTAGGAAGATAGGATGCTTACTAATAGGCATGACTTATTTTCTGAATGTTTTCAATCTGTGATTAATTGAGTCCATAGATGTGCAAGTCCCAGACATGGAAGAGCAACTATAGTTTCTAACATCTACTTACTTGGGGCCTATATTCATTATGAAAACCTAGAGAACTTCATTTCCACCTTCTGTTGCCAAGAGGAATTAACACAGGCAAACAGCTAACCTGGGAAAAATGCATGCAGCAGGGTCTAAGCCAGCAAGTGTGGCACTTCCTTTGATTCTGATTTTGGACACTGTGCAATCTATTTGAGACTGGATTATTAAGTATCTACCACACATGTCTTGGGGTGGTCAGGGTTCAGAGCAGAGCCATTTCCCAGCATGCAGTGGTTGGCTCATGAGATGTGTGCCATGGGCCAACTGCGGATTTCTTGCTCAGTAAGTTTTCATTGTTCACTAACATAAGGACTTGAAAATCTACTAACATTTTCTTCAGGTAATGAAGGACAATTTATACTATGGCATTTCAATGTGATTTCCCATAATTACTTTAAAAATGGAATTATAGACTTTTGGAGACAAGAAAGTAATAGCATGTCCTTGGAAAGACAATTTGGTGTGGCTTGGAGTTAAGACAGGACAATTATGGTATTTTGTTTTATGATCATTAAATGATTTTAACATCACAAAATATTCTATAAGAATTCACACCTGTAACCGATAACCGTGTCTAAAAACATGGCCCATTTCCAGCCCCAAGAGCAACATCTTCAGTGAGGGAAGAAGTATCAGATAAAAGTTGTGTCACACGAAGTAACAAAGGGCACTTGTTAAAAGTGCTCAGATTCATAGGCACGGACGACAAACCAATATCTTCCTGTCATTACTTCTGAGGGTCTACACTGTGGACCTGAGTGTGAGGTTCTGCATTAGGAAGAGAGACAATGTCTGTTAGGAAGTAACCTTGGCTTTGCAGTCAGCCAGGCCCTGGTTCTTATCTCCAGATCTCGAGTTCCAAGCTTTGCAGCTCTGGGAGAGTAACACCGCTAAGCCTGTTTCCCTGGGTGAAAACTGAGATGACTGTCTTTTCCACAATGTTTATTATGTAGGAGTTAAACAAGTCCCTGATAGAAAACAGTTCACAGCCTGGAAAAAAAAAATCAGTGGTGGATTGCGTTCATCAAGGTGCTGTGCTTGGGTCCTCCCTCCTCTATAGCTGTAAGGCCTTCCTTTAGCATCGGTCTTGCAAGCCTTAGAACACTGGAGGAAATTAAACTGTCCAGCTTTCCAAAGCAGGACATCCATGACCCACTCGGAGATTACCTCCATGGTAAATTTCTCCTCTAATCAAAGAGAACTGTTCTCGGTCGATTCCTGGGTTTCAGAAGTGGCTTAGAACCCTGACCCATCTCATAAGAACATTGACTATTTCTAAAGCCTAAATATTATACCCTCTCTTATACCCTGCCTTCTGGCAGAGAGACAGAGACAAAGAGAGAGAAGCAAGGGAAGGGGAACAGGGAGCAGGGAGCAGGTCAACATGCAGACACATCTCTGATGCCCTGGCAGCCACTGGCAAACTCAGGAGGAGGCAGAAGTCTCAGTCCAAGGAATCCTTAGGTGTACTTGGTTCCATATTGTGTGTGTATGTGTGTGTGTGTGTACATGGGTGTGTGTTTGGTGGTTCTGGGGACTGAGTCCTAGTGCACGAAAGGCAAGCAAGCACCTTATTACTAAGCTATATACCCAAAGTCCAATCACATTGTTTCAAGACCACAATAATCTCTGTTGAGACTCCCATCTGATCTAAAATCTCTACCCACTACAAACACAGATTAAACCAGCATTAGAGCTATAATCCCCACTCAGAGGTACATTCTCGAGCTGGTTTAGATGGTACAGCAGGTTCCACATACTGGGCCCATAGCACCACAGATGCCTGCAAAGCAAGGACAAGGCCCCGTGTTCAGACAGTGCACAGATGGACAAGACTCCAGCCTGAACGAGGATGCACTGGTACTTGCCCCTGACCTTTGGACTTTGAGCTCTGATTTGGAAGGCAAGAAAAATAAAGGAAAAAAATGGTAAAAATTTTCCACCTAGGTATAAGGAATATCTAAGCAGCAAAGACCAGAAGCTTCTTTATCCAGTTGCCCACACCATTCTCACTGCAGAGGGCACCATTCTGAAGAGTACCGGGAACACAGAGCACAGCCTAGCATGGCTGGCGACCCCCCACAGCAGACCACTCAGCTACTGTATTCACAACATTTCCAACAGCATCATCCTTCACCCTCCTCAGCTCAAGAGGGCCTCACTAGAAGAGTGGCTTTCACCCATGCCAGAGGCAGAAGGGCTGACCGGGCATTGGTTGGCTTGTAGAGAACCCAGAAGCCTGCCATTGGCAGTCACTATTTTCTGCCAAAAAGGAAACACGAAATTTGAGCAGGGCAATGGTGGTGCACACCTTTAATCCCAGCACTCAAGAAGCAGAAGCAGGCAGATCTCTGTGAGATTGAGGCCAGCCTGGTCTACAGAGTGAGTTCCAGGATAGCCAGAGCCCTTACACAGAGAAACCCTGTCTCTATAAACCAAAAGAAAAAAGAAACATGAAATCCCTACTGTTGGACATAGTGACTTAAGGGTCACTAGATGACAAAGTCCATCCTCAGTGTCACTAAAACAAAGCACCCAGAGAGTTCTTCCCAGAAAGCTCTGAAATCACACAAATACAAACCCAACTCATTTCAGCTGACAGTCAGACATTTCAGAAGTGTCCCACTTCCTGCCTTACAGAAGAAGAAGGAGCTAAAGTGCAAATGTAAGGACAGCTATGAGACAGCGACACTTTCTCAGCTGTGGCCTTTCAAGATGAAGAGAGTCTTGGAAATGAAGTGACATATGCCCAGGTCATAGAGAACATCACTTCAGCCTGGCTGGGCCCTCTGGGACTTCTTCAGCATTCCCTCTTTGCTTCCAGGTTCAAGTCATGAGACAGAAGCATAATTGCAACAGAGAATGTTCTCAAAGTAACGTGACCAACTTGGCCTGTTATTGTCACAAAGTACAGTGTGGGTGCAATGCAAATGACCTCATGACTGGATGACTTGACATCTGCAAGGAGGTAAGCTACTGAAAGGTCACAGCCTGAACTGTGCCCATATTGTTCTCACTGCAGAGAGGACTCGTCTGAACAAAGGGCAATGAGAATGCAGGGCATGGCCGGGTGTGAGTGGCACTTGGTGCATTAGGCTCAGGCCAAGTCATTCATAAAGGCTTCACCACTGCTCTTGGAATGCTGCAGCTCAATAAGTCCCCTCTAGGAAAGAAGCCTTCATCTGGACAGAAGGAATAGCTCTTTAAACACACCGGTGTGCTTTAGAGCACATAGGGATCTGCTGGTATCTTCTGCCAACAGAGAAAGATGAAATTCCTACTGAACTGGACGATCACCAAACTCTTCTGTCCTACACTAAGCATTCACCACTGTGGACAAATGCTACACCATCTAAACCAGTCACAATCTTAATTCAGCCCACGGGGAAACTCAGTTGCCTTTGAGACACCTGGGACAAATGTCTTGGAACAAGAGTAGGGGATGAGAGGTTTCTCATGTAGGATCATTATGGATGCTTGGTTACCATTCACATGATGTAGAGCAACGTGGATGTCTAAGCCCTGGTCTTTTTCTTCCATCCCATACCTACTATTCTCAGCAGCCTGTTTTCTTGCAGAAAAGAAAGAGAACAAATCCCAATTGTCCTTAGAAAAAAAAGCATTTTTTATAAACACTGAACGGCATGAAGTTGGAAAGGATGGGAACAAAGGTTGGAGCAAGGCTGTAGCCATCCCTCTCTCTTGCCAACAAGTGTTGTGATGTCCCAGATACATAAAATAAAGAGGCTTAACTTGGGTTATCCCAACAGGGTCAGATGGAACAGAGATATGATGACTCCAGAGGCATAATTTCCATGACCACAGTAAAGGAAGGTAAGGAGGAGTCAATCTTGTCAGTGACACTAGTATAACCACCTTCTCTAGTCTGATTTCTGTTGCTGTGATAAACACTGTGGCCAAAACACTGTGGCTTTCACTTCCAGGTCACAAGCCATCATTGAGGGAAGTCAGGGCAGGAATTAAAGCAGAAACCATGGAGGATGCTGCTCAGTGGCTTGTTTCTTGGCTTGTGCTCAGGTAGTTGTTTTCTTGTACAGTCTAGGACCACCTGCCTAGGGATGGTGCTGCCCACAGTGGGCTGGGTCTTTCCACAGATAGAGGATTGCTGAACCTCCCACCACCACCACCCCTTTTCTGGAGGCTTTACTCTTTGCTATTCTCTATGAAGCTAAGAATGTTCCACGTCAATCTTATTTAGAAAAGAACCTTCAGAAATTTCCACAAGGCTATGAATTGCCAGGATGCTAAGCCCTGCAGCCCTCTGACTGCAAGCTATGATTGCTGAATAGTCCATAGTATACTCTTCCTATAATAGCCTAAATTCTCTGAAGACAAGAGACACATGATAACATGGGCTAATAAATACCTATTTGCTGCCGATAAATTACTGAAGAGTGAGTGGGGTAGTGAGAAAACGCCCCAAGGCTCCTTAGAATGTTCTGTTTAGTCGTCTCTATTTTTTACTACATTGCTCGTGTCCCATTGGAAGGTACCTTGCCTTGCTCAATCATAAACAGTCCCCACAAAACGAAAGCTTCTGAAACAGAATGCAATCGGCAAGTCAAAAGGAAATGACTAAGTGTGCTTTAGGGTGTAGACTTACGGAGGTCTCCGAACTCTCCCACATGTGAGATATCCTGTAGCCCACCAGTTCCCCATCCTGCCGCTTAATTGGAGGCTTCATCCATTTGATGTCCACGCTGTTGGCAGATTCGTTCAGAAACACAGTGACATTTAAAGGTGCTACAGATGGAGCTACAAAAGAAAGAGAGGAAGATGAAGAGCTACCAGGAAATACCACATAGGTTTATTTTCTTCTTGGTTATCGAGTGTTTGCGTTTCAAATGTTCTATGAAAGACCCAGACTTACAATACATTTTTATCCATTTTTTTTTCAATTAAGGACTATCGAAATGCCACAAGAGTTTTGTGTACCCATTTTACATTGTGATGGGTTTAAAAACAGAGCTTCATGCACATAGGGCAAGCACCTCATCAGCTAAGCTGCATCCCTGGCTGTTGTGTTAAATTTTTACAAGAGTTTTGGGATGCTAACTCCTCAAGATTCATTTGCTATTTTAGCAATGTTATAAACACCCAGGGTAGTCTGGGAAGGAGGAGGCTGTTGCTCATGGGTTCTTCCCGTAGACAGCTGGGCCATTGGAAATGAAGAGGGCTGAATGAAGACAAACTTTGTGGCTCTGGGATGGAAAGTCAGGGAATGCTGGTGAGTTCAGGGGCAGGTTACTGGTCTGCACAGAGATACCCAGTTAGTAAGTCTGAAGTGACTGTATAGTCATCTCTCAGTATCTTCAAGTGATCCCTATAGGTACTGGAGCTTCCAGGTGTCACAGACCTATGTGCCCCCGCCTGCTTTAAGTCATCTTTGGATTATTTATAAAACCTAACACAATGCAAATGTTATAAAAGTATCTCTTATATGTTGGGCAGCAGTGGCTCACGAGGCAGGCAGTGGCAGGTGGATCTCTGAGTTTGAGGCCAGCCTAGTCTACAGAGTGAGTTCTAGGACAGCCAGGTCTGTCCTAGAGAAACGCTACCTTGAAACAAAACAAAACAAAGAAGCTGTTATACTTCATTGTTTAGAGAATGATGACAAGGGGGATAAAGCCCTTCCATTTTCAGTATGGATGCAACTGATTTTCAAATGGTTTTCATCCTCAGCTTCATGAATTTTGAGGACGCTGGGCCTGCAGATAAACAGAGCCAAGTATGTGTGGTGTGTGCACACAAACAGTAATTTAGGAAACAAGACTACTATGACAATCCTTTAAGACTGAGGATCTCAGTAGGTAAACCAGACTGGCCTCAAACTCACCAAGATACACCTGCCTCTGTCTTCCGAATCCTGGGATTAAAATCATGCACCACCATAGTGCTACCACACCTGACTTTTTGACTAAGTATTTCATTTCCAACAATTTAATCTACATAAGGAATTGCACTCATCATAACATCAAAAAAGGAGTAAATGCAGTACTGAGGTGCTGTGGGTTATGTTCATTGTTAATAAAACGCTGACTGATAGCCAGACAAAAAGTATAGGCGGAGCAAACAGACTAAGGATGCTGGAGGAAAGAAGGGTGGAGTCAGGGAGATGCCAGTCAGCTGCCGGGGGAACAAGACATGCTAGAGGACAGGTAAAGCCACAAACCACATGGCAAAATGTAGCTTAATAGAAATGGGTTAAATATGAGAGCTAGTTAGTAATAAGCCTGGGCTATCAGCCAAGTATTTACAATTAATATAAGCCTCTGTGTGGGAGTGGCTCCTGGGGCGGGAAAACTTTGTCTATACTCAGGCAGCAATTATAACATAAACTTGAATACATTTCCCAGTGGAAAAGTTATTATGTGGCTACTGAAGGAGTTAGGTACACTAAGTATAGTGATATGAAGAAACTCAACAACAATAGCAAAAAAAAAAAAAAACAAAACAAAAAAACAACATTATAACAATGGGATCCAGGAAATGGCTAAACAGTATGTATTAATCCATTTTAAAATGTGTGTATATGGTACATATGCACGTGTGTGTGTGTGTGTGTGTGTGTGTGTGTGTGTGTGTGTGTGCGCGCACATATGTGTATGCATATGGAGGCTAGAGGTCAACTTGGGTGTCATCTTTTAGGAGCTGCCCATCTTGCATTTTTCTGTTTGTTTTGAGACAGGATCTTTCACTAGGACTTGGGGTTTGACAATTAGTCTAGGCTGGATGGCCAAGCCCAGGGATCAGCTTGTTTCTGCTTCCTGAGTGCCAGGATTATATGTGCACATCACCATGTTTACCTTGTCATGTGAGTGCTAGGGACTGAACACAGCAAACTCTACCAATAGAGCTATCTTACCAACTCCCATATTAATCTGTTTTACAAATTTTAAAAAAATCACGTTTTATGTATGGAATAAATAACATCAATATGAATAGTATATACTGAACCATTGCCTGTAATTGTAGAGACTAAATTATATATTATATATTAAATTATATATATTTTGAAGGGAAAATAATAACAAAATAAGATATCCTGACCCGACCTTCTTCATTTCTGCTGCATCCTCAGGCAGGACTCTTCCTTCTTTCTTTTCCCCTTCCTGAGACAGGGTTTCTCTGTGTAGTCCTGGCTGTCCTTGAACCTGCTTCTGCTTCTCAAATGCTGGGATTGAAGGCATGTGCCACCACTGCCAGGCATGGACTCTTGAAGTCTTAGCAAATGCCATCTAGCTAAGACTCTGCCAGTGAAATCACTTACACACTTTCAGATCTGCTGTAGAATTTGTGAGTAAGTATAGGCAATGAAGCAGGTCTTTCTGTCTGTCTCTTCTGAAATCACTTTCAATGATCCACTGCCCAGGGGTGGGGGTGGGGTTAAAAGATATAAACTCACAAGGCAAAAGATATCAACCACAGAGATGTGAACACTGAAAAAGAGATAGCCGATTTCCCACTAAGAACCATAGAGAAGTTCAGAGGTTGAGGGCCCAGGCACTAAATGAGGCTAAGATTCACAAGCCTTTGAATATGAAGTGGATCGTCCTTGAGGTACCTCTGCCCCATTCCTCAACACTTGGCAAATTCTTCCCCAGATATCCACAGGAGACAAGGTGGTTTATTCTGAGTTGAAAGCTGTAGGCATTAGGGCACAAATGCATTAGAGATATGGCAAGAAGCCTGACTGAAGACCAGAGGAGGAAGTACAAATTTGTTCCCCATGGGAAGAGGATTCTTCTGCCACCTTGACCTATTTCTTACATCAGTACCATGCAAGACATTAGACTTCTCTTCTTTTGGATGTATTTGTTGAGGAAAGAAAAGCAAGAGAAATCTGAAACAGACCCTTGGGCCATCATCCAATCAACAGACAGTGAAGCCTGTAAGTCCCACCCACGTGAAGCCTCACCCACCCAAAGTCCCACCCACATTCACAGAGTTCTATTCAAACTGTGGCTCTTCACTCTTCAGAGAGGAAAGACAGGTCATCAGGAACATCAGGGAACAAATGCACACAGGACAGTCTGCCCCTCACCCCAGGGTGATGGGGTGGAAGGGTGAGGGTTGGAGGTAGGGAATGGGGGTGGGGCAGGGAACATTTGTTGGCCACCAAGTGAATGGAAATTAAAACAAAACAAAACAGTAATTAATATGTACAAAGAGAAGCAAAGGAAACTAAAGGAAAAGTAGCCAATGAAAAAGAAAACTTGAATTTAGAAACATGATTAGCAAAATAATATTTAATAAAAGAACTGGGAAAAATATAAATACTCAAGAAGTTAGACTAAAAAGGCAAAAAAATATATGTCTTTTAGAGAAAGAAAATCATGAAAGGAATCAAAGAAGTTCCTGAAATGTCTCAAGGAAAACAAACAAAGCAGAAACATTCAAAAGAAAAATATGCAAGTGAAAGCTTAAGGCTGGAGGACTTGGCCTTCTAGACTAAAGGGTCACTAAAAACCCACAGTGATGTCTGACACACATTCACAGCCTATCACAGCACCAAGACCAAAGAAAAAAAGACCTTCAAAAAAAAAAAAAAAAAAAAAAAAAAAAAAAAAAACAGTTCATGCAGAAAATCTCCCACAGCAACCAAAACAACAGACAGACAAACACCCTCAGAAATAAATAATATTTTGAGGAGGGGAAGGTCTCTAACTTAATAGTCTATATTCAAAAAAAAGACTAACCAAGTACAAGGCATAGAAGTCCTTGCAGTTTTGTTACCTCTGCAGGTACTCTCTTGGGAAGCTACTTAAGAATGTGTTCAGCCCAGTGAGATGGTTCACTTCAGCACATAAAGATGCTCTCTGTAATAAGTAAAGATGCTCTTGGCCAAGCCTGATGACCTGAACTTAACCCTCAGAACCCACTGGAAGGAACAAACTTACTCCTGCAAGTTGTCTTCTGACCTCAACACATATGCACAGGTCTGCACACACACACACACACACACACACACACACACACACACACACACACAAACAAATAAATAAATGAGTGCCATGAAAATTGGGGTGATGACTCCAAGGCATCTGAGGTCAGGCCTTACATAAGGCTAAGGACAGTGCTAACTCCCATCAATCAGACTGGAAACCCTTATGACTCAAGGTCATTGGCCAGATCACACAGAATGGTCTTGTCTCCACAGTAGTTAATAACATTGCTATTCTGAGCAATGCTGTGGTGATAGGGGATGACCTTCTGTATATATGTTTCTCTTATTGGTGGATGATTAAAACACTGTTTGGCTAATAGAGGCAGGAAGATATGCTGGACTAGGAGAGAATTCTGGGAAAGGTAGGCAGAAAGAGGCCGTGAGAGATGCCATGTAGTGGAGGAAGGAGTAACAGGTCCAGACCCTTCTTCGGTAAGTTAAGACCTCATGGGAATACTTAGGTTAATAGAAATAGCTTAATAATTAAGACAAAGCTAGCCAATAAGAAGGCCTAGCCACAGCCAACAGTTTAATAATTAATATAGCATCTTTGTGTGTTCATTTGGGGTTGAAGCAGAGGGACCTGGCAGGAAAGAAATACTGGCAACACTGTGGTCTTGTTCAACAAATCTTAAAAGCAATACCCAACCAGAAATTGTTTCCCATTGGCTCACCTGTCTCCTAAAATAAAGATTACTATTTAGAGGAAATTCTTCCAACAAGATAGAATTCCCATGGTACTACCAAACTGTGCTAGTCATGAAAAGATTATCCATACTAGGTGTCCTAGCTAGGGTTATTATTGCTGTGAGGAAGCATCATAACCAAAAGTAAGTTGGGGAGGAAAGGGTTTTATTTGGTTTACACTTCCATATCATAGTCCATCATTGAAGGAAGTCAGGACAGGAACTCAAACAAGGTTGCGAGAGACCTGGTGGCAGGACCTAAAGCAGAGCCATGAAGGAATGCTACTTACTGGCTTGCTCATCATGGCTTGCTCAGCCTGCTTTCTTATGGAACCCATTGATCACCAATTAAGAAAATGCCCTGCAGGCTTGCCTACAGCCTGATCTTATGGGGGTGTTTTCTTAATTGATGGTTCCTCCCCTTAGATGACTTTATCAAATTGACATGAAACTAGCCAGTACACTACGATACTAAGAAACCACCCCAGATAGATATTAGAATAATCAATTATCCTAACTATATTGTATGTGATCTAAAAGTTTATGTGGTGATATATTGTTTATGATTTAATAACACTACTGGAGATCAAAATGCAAAGCCAGCCATAGTCACAGAGTCAGCCAATGGTGACACACATCTTTAATCCCAGCAGCCACACTAGCTAGTCATAGAGACCAGGCAGTGGTGGTTCAAGGCCACACTGAGCTGCTACATGAAATCGATCCACTCTAAAAAAGAAACAGCTCACACAAAGGTGATCCTAGCACTTGGGATCACACACCTTTAATCCCAGGACTAGGAAGGTGGAGACAGGAATGATATGGCTGCAGGTAGAAATGAATATAAGGCATAATGTGGGAGGAGACAGAAACTCAGGATTGCCGTCTGAGGCTTGGTGGAGAGCAGTGCAGTCAGCATTGTACTCTGAGGACTCATGGAGACAGAATCATCCATTTCATTCTGAGGTAGAGATAAGAGCTAGTGGCCTGGCTGCTTTGCTTTTCTGATCTTTATCTTGAACCCCAATATCAGCTTCTCCTGGGTTTTTATTATTCGTGTTACAAGTTTAGGCATGAAATACATAAGAAGAAGAAAAGAATCACAGCATTAGAGATAAAGACTAGTTAGGATTATAACAGGTTAGGTAAGATTACTAAGAACAAAATAAGATTATTAAGAACAAGGTTAAGATTACTGATGAGGAGAGAAAAGGGGGAGGTATTAGCAGAGCATTATTGAATTATGGGAATTCTAATGGTCTGTTGTGCACATAGCTGAAATCCTTAACAAAGAGGAGAGGTAAAAAGTGCAAAAATGTATGAGGAGTGGCAACGTGTAGCTCAGTGATAGAGTGTTGTATAATACATAACATGTCCTAGATTCGATCTCCAATACTGTGAGGGCAAGAAGGTAGCCCGGATTTTCTCAAATGTGATACAAACTATAAACACAAGATGCAAGAAGTCCAGTGACCTTCAAGCACAAAGAATATCAGTCAAATGAAGCATAATTGTTAAATTGTTCAAAATCAGCACTAAGGGGAGAAATGGAAACAAATACATCTTACACAAGTGAAAACCAAAATCAAGTTTACCATCAGTGTTACATGGGAAAGGAAAGCGAGAAAGGAAACAGTGGACCATGATATTACACTAAAAGGAAAAACAGGAACTCTCCTCCCTGCCTCTTAAAAAACAAACAAACAAACAAAAAAAAAAAAAAACCTAAAAACTATTTACTCTTTTGCTACTATAATAAATATCACCACCAAAGCAACTTGGCAGAGGGAAGGGTTTCTCGTATCTTACAATTTCAGGTCTCAAACCGTTGTAGAGGGACATGAAGGTAGGAACTTATAGCAGGTACCTCCAGTAGAAACCATGGAGGAATGAACCACTGCTTGCTGCTTTGATCTCTGGCTAAGGCAGGAGGGTCTCTAAGAGTTCGAGGCCAGCCTGGACTACCTAACAAGTTCAAGGCCAGCCAAGACCACATAGTGAGACCAAGTCTCAAACAAACAAACAACCTAACTAGGATACCCTCCAGACAGCTGTGAAGTCAGAATTTTATTTAACTAAAAAATGACATTTTCAAACTGGGTGTGGAGGTGCACATCTTTAATCCCAGCATTCAGGAGGCAGAGGCAGGTGGATCTCTGTGAGTTCAAGGCCAGCCTGGTTCACAAAGCAAGTTCCAGGAAATTGAGGACTATTACACAGAGAAACCCTGCCTTGAAAAACAAAACAAGAAAGACCCCCACCTTCCCACCACCCTTGGGTTGCCTGCTATAAATAATAACTTTGTGCATTACATGTTAATTGAAAATACTACTGGCTCTAAGAATGGTGCCATTAGCAAGGCAGGAGTGGCACACACCTTTAATCCCAGCATTTGGGAGGCAGAGGCAGGTGGATCTCAGTGAGTTCGAGGCCAGCCTGGTCTACAGAGTGAGTTCTAGGATAACCAAGACTGTTACACAGAGAAACCCTGTCTCAAAAAAAAAAAAAAAAAAAAAAGTGCCACCATCTTCCCAAGTAAAATAAATTTTTATACACACACACACAGAACAGATAAGGCTTTTTTTTCCCTAAGCCTCTTAAATTACTAAGAAACTACTTTCTTTCCTATCGTATTGGCCACCCCACTAAATGCACCAAACAGAGTGTACATAACATCAGCTCCTGGGAAAAGCTTTCCTGATCACACATCATTGGGGGGGGGGGGAAATGTTCACTGTGTATCTCAGAAATTACCTCCTTCTGTTGTGCTGGCCAGAATCCAAGGGCTTACTGCAGACCAGCCAATTTCGTTCCCACAGGACACACCGATGCTGTAATTAGCCAGAGCTTGCAGCTGCTGGATTTCATACAGATGTGGCGAAGCTGAGGTATTAAAAATCATGACTGAGCCATTACTCAGCAAGCCGGCTTCCTTGACCTGAATGAACAGTACAGATGTGGACCGGCATTAGTAAGGTGGGGGGAATGTCAGACTCGGGCACACAAGTGTTGGATGCACGTGGGACTTCCTCTGTGCTGGAGGAAGGACATGTTTTCATTCAGGACACACACACACAATTTCCCATCAGCATTACTTGTGTTACTCATGTCACTCCGGCAACAAGTGAAGCCCTCAGGAAAATGCCTACACTGTGCAGTTTCACTGTGGCTGGCAACAGATAGATAGTTACTGCGATAATTACATTATTAATACATTAATAATTATAACTCAACACTGTACTCAAATGGAAAATTGCCCCTCTCCTCCCAGACCCACTTGAATTCTCAATCTATTCTTTTGTTTCATAGTCTCTGGCCCTTTAAATAATTTCCAGATTTCATTTTAGACGATGGATTTCTTGACCTTTGTTATCATTAGTTTTATGATAACATGAAAAGCGAGCACAAACTATCATTCCAGCATACTTTTTAGTACTTCCTAAGGAGTGACATGCTTGTGTTTTTTTCAGAACATGTATCACTCACCACATACATCCGACACTATACCAATGGCTTTGCTGAGATATGGCTCTTCTTATGTACCTTATCATGATTTGGGGCTGGAGGGATGGCTCAGCAGTTAAGATCATTCACTGGCTGCTCTTTCAGAAGACCTATGTTCAATTCGCAGCACCCATGTGCTTGTGAGCTAGCAGAGGTGGGTTCTGGGAAATGAATTAAAGGCCTCTGAAAGAGCAGGAAGCATTCTTAATCACTGAGCAATCTCTCCAGTCCCCTTTTAAAGCTTTTTATTAGCATATGCTAATTATACATAATAATGGGTTTCATTATAACATTTTCAGACATGTCTATGTGTTTTGATTATATTCAATCCCCATTACATTCTCTTGTTCCCTCCACCCCCTTCCCTTCCTCATTCTGCTCTCCCTTCTGTTATGCCTTTTTTTTTTTTTTTTTTTTTTTTTTTTGGTTTTTCAAGACAGGGTTTCTCTGTAGCTTTGGAGCCTGCCCTGGAACTCATTCTGTAGACAAGGTTGGCCTCGAACTCACAGAGATCTGCCTGCCTCTGCTGGGATTAAAGGCTTGTGCCAACACCATCCAGCCTGTTATGTCTTTTTCTTTTTTTCTTTTATGTGTACTAATGTTTTGCCGGCATGGATGTATGGATGTGTGTGCACCATACACAAGGCAGCGGTCAGAAAAAGGCACCATATCCTCTGGAACTAGGGTTTCAAGCAGTTCTGAGCCTTCATGCGGGTATTGGGACCCCAACCTGGCTCACAGCAAAAATAAATAATGTTCTGAGCTATCATACAGCACTGTCATGGCTTTTTCTTTTCTTCTTTCTTCTTTCTTTCTTTTTTTTTAAATATGTGTGTGAAATGATTCAATGATTGTTTACAGGAACATGGGTGAGGGGCTAGTTACAGAGCCATGAGCACCTTACCAGTGGCTACACTACTGGAAAAAGAGTCCCTCCCTCCCCAGGCAATCAACTACTTACATAGCCTCAAGGAGGAAGCTGCTCCCTGTTAGCAATTATTAACTGCCTATCTATTCTCAGGAAGGAAGAAGGACTTGTAAGCACCTCCCCACTCCATGACAAAATGTTGCTGGGCCAGGGTTTGTGCAGGTCTTATGTAGGGGACCATAGCTACAGAATTAGAGTGCAATGACCTTATCATGTTGAGAGAACCACTGAACCACATTTTAAATTTCCAACATTATGGCGAAGTGGTGGTAGTGGTTCACACCTTTAATCCCAGCACTGGAGAGGCAGAGACAGTCAGATCTCTGTGAGTTCGAGGCCAGCCTGGTCTGCAGGGCAAGTTCCAGGACAGGCTCCAAAGCTACACAGGGAAATCCTGTCTCAAAAAACAAAACAAAACAAACAAACAAAAAAACCTTTTCAGCATTATGCCCTGTTCCAGGTAGGACCTTCTGTATTAGCCAGGGTTCTTAAGAAGAACAGGACTGACAGAATATACGTAAAGGAATTTTATCAGAATGGCTTACAGGTGGTAGTCTAGATAGTCCAACAATGGCTGTCTACCAATGGAAGGTCCAAGAATCCAGTAATAATTCACTTCATGAGGCTGGATGTCTCATCCAGCTTTCAGTATATGCTAGAATCCAAAAGAAGTAGACTCCAATGCCAGTGAAGGCTTGGACTTACAGGTGAGATTGAGAGCAAGGAGGCAGAGAAAACTTCCTTCTCCCACGCCCTAGATATGGGGGTGGCCCAGATTAAAGGTGGGTCTTACCACCTCAAAAGATCCGCACTAAAAGTGGGTCTTCCCACTTCAAATGATTTAATTAGAAAAAGACCCTGCCCAGCTGTTTGGGTTCAATTAATTCCAGATATGGTCAAGCTGACAACCAAGAATATCATCACAACTCTCTTTTTTTTGCTATTTTTAAAATTTTCTCCCCACTCCCCTTCCCTCCTCCCCTTTCTCCTTTCATTCTCCTCCTGCCCCTCACACTCCCAATTTACTCAGGAGATCGTGTCTTTATCCCCTTCCTAGGTGGATCCATGTATGTCTCTCTTAGAGTCCTCTTTGTCACCTACGTTCTTTGGGGTTGTGGCCTGTAGGCTGGTTGTCCCTTGCTTTATGTCTAATATCCACTTATGAGTGAGTACATATTATATTTGTCTGTCTGGGTCTGGGTTACCTCACTCGGGGCTTTTTTTTTTTTTTCCTAGTTCTGTCTATTTGCCTGCAAATTTCAAAATGCCATTTTTTTTTTAACTGCTGAATAGTATTCCATTGTGTAAATTGTACCAGATTTTATTTATCCATTCTTCAGTGAGGGGCACCTAGGTTGATTCCAGGTTCCGGCTTTTACAAATAATGCTGCTATGAACATAGTTGGGCAAATGTCCTTGTGGTGTGAATGTGCATCCTTTGGGTCTATTCCCAAAAGTGGTATTGTTGGATCTTGAGGTAGACTGATTCCCAATTTTATGAGAAACCACCATACTGATTTCCAAAGTGGTTGTACCATGGAGGAGTCAGAGTTTTTGATCTTGGCCATTTTGACAGGTATAAGATGGTATCTCGGAAACGTTTTGATTTCATTTCTCTGATGACTCAGGATGTTGAGCATTTCCTTAAGTGTCTTTCAGTCATTTGAGATTCCTCTGTTGAGAGGTCTCTGTTTAGATCTGTCCCCCATTTTTTTTTAATTGGATTATTTGGTCTTCTGATGTCTACTTTCTTGAGTTCTTTGTATATTCTGGAGATGGTCCTCTGTCAGATGTGGGGTTGGTGAAGACCCTTTCCCTTTCTGTAGGGAGCTGTTTTTGCCTTGTTGACAGTGTCCTTTGCAACTTTACAGACACTGCTCAGTTTCAGGAGTTCCCATGTTTTCAATGTTGCTCTCAGGTCACACCCTCTTTCTGTCTTCTTGTTTCTTCCCAGTTGGAAACCCTGGTCACGCTCGCTGACTTCCGAAATAGTAAGTAGGTCTTGAAGAAAGTCAAAGTCTTCCTCAAGAGACTCAAGATTCTGAGGCAATTGGAAAATTCTTGCAGCAGTTTACATTTAGGAGGAAACTGAGGTTTTGAGGTGCAGACTATGTTGCGGGAAGATGCTGTCACCCTTGATTTGCTGCATTCCTTTCCTTCTGGGCAAGGCCAGTTCCATAAACTTACACTCTTCCAGCTTTTTCTATGTCTCCAATCTCGTTCTCAGGCTGTTTGATGGAAGGATACACATCTACAAACACGGCCTCAGGAACCCCCAGAGCCTCAGTCTGTCCCAGCCCAGAGCCTCGGTCTGTCCCAGCCACACTGGTTTCCATGTCACACCTGCCTTAGTGTGTCATGTTGACAAAGCTAGTGTACAACTGCTGGCTTTGCTTTCTTTTAAAGGTTTGTGATCTGTTGGGTTTTGGTCAGAGTTGGGGGCTGAACTGCAGGCCTACGCATGCACTAGGCAATTGCCTGCTTTGAGCTACATACACCTCCGAGCCTCCTCAACGTTTCTATTTTGAGAGTCTTAATAAGTAACCCCAACCGTGAGCAAACTTGCATTCATTCCCCCTTCTCAGTCTCCAAGTAGGTTAGAGTGCACTGGAACTAGCAGTCGCCATGCCCAGCAAAAATCTGTCTGCTGTGGAATAATCCTTCTGTACGCTGTGCAAATATATGTCGCTGTGATTGGTTTAGCAAACAAGCTGACTGGCCAATAGCTGAACAGAATAAAGTTAGGCAGGACAGCCAAACTGAGAACGCTGGGATGAGGGAGGGCGGCATGAGAAGGCCGCCAGCCACCGAAGAGCAGGACGTGTAGAAAATGAGGTAATAAGCCACGAGCCATGTGCAAAGCACAGATAAGAAACATGGATTAATTTAAATGTAAGACTTAGGTAGTGACAAGCCTGAGCTATCGGCCAAGTATCTGCAATTAATATTAAGTCTCCAAGTCAGTTATTTGGGAGCAGGCAATAGGGACAGGAGAACTCCACCTGCATCTTATTCTGCAACATGAAGATCCCTGTGCTTGCCTTGAGTTGCTTTAGGAGTGTTGAGTAGTCCTTTGTGCCTATCTTTCTCCACTCTAATAGAGACTCAACCTCAAGAGCCTGCACAGTTGACATATGTTTGGGGGGAAGCTGGGAAACACAGGAAAGGATGGTTTCTATCTCATCCAGTACACCTTTCTCTAAGGTCCTTAAAATGTTTATTTCCTCATCTTTACCACCCTACCCCCCCAAAAAAAACAAAAACAAAAACAAAAAACCTCCATAGTTGCCTCCACAACTGCCCACCAGATGTATGTTCACAGAGCAAGGGAATCTCAGCAAAAATCTAGTCCTTGGCCAGACTCCCCCCTGTCCCCTCACACATTCCTCCTCTTGGGAATGGGTTATGGGGGGGGAGGGTTGGAAATGGTTTCTCTAGTGCATGTATGTATAAAATAAAATAACAGACATAACAGTAGGGGGTAAAACAGAAGCAACCAAAAGCAATTTGGAGGAAAAAAATCTATAATACAAAAAAATGAATTCTCCTTAATAAGGGAGGTGCAGTTAAGGTCATGGACATCGTGTTGTTATGTCAGGATAGATGTGTTTGCAGCTGAGCACAAAGACCATAAATAGACTTTCTGGAACACTTTGTAATCCCCTGGGGGATACCATGAGGGTGGTGTGGAACCCAAGTTCCACCTCTGACTCAGACCTTATGGGTGACAGGAAGGTACCAGCTGGCCTGAGAAGCCACCACTTCAAGAAAAAGGGGCCATGTGCTTATCTTGGGGGTGGCTTGTTGGCAGAAATTACTTTTTGTTCTTTCATATTAAACTATGTACTGACTTCCTGGTGACCGACTACTAATACTAAGGTGGAGAAAACCTTTGGCTCTCTGCCCCAATCCCATTTCCGGAACCCTGTGTGAGCATTTACAGGCAGGTTTTTGGGAAAGTAGAGAATTTCTAAAATTGTCCTCCTCTGTGGACCCTGGGGTAAAGAAAAGAGGGCGTAAAATGGCAAGAAGCATGTGAAGGAGTTAAAAATAGAAATGGAGCAAAGATAGAAACCACAGTCAGGATCAAAGGAAGTGAAAGGGTGTGTCCCAATAATGTGCAACCCAAATGCCATCCACTTGAGTTACCAAGTCAAAGTTTAAAATGGTGATGAACTACAATCCTTATTTGGTCCTTTCAGGAAGGGGACACCCTGCATACTTATGGGAGATGTCATTCTGTAAATATGTTTCTCTTATTGGTTAATGAATAAAGCACTGTTGGCCAATAGGAAGGCAAGATAGGTGGGATTAGGAGATAAGGAGGATTCTGGGAGATGTAGAAGGAAAGTCAAGATGTAGAGATTTGAGAAAGAAGAGGTCTGGACCCTCTCTCCAGTAAGATAAGACCACGTGGAAACACTTAGATTGATAGAAATGGGTTAATATTTAAGACAGAGCTAGCCAATAAGAAATGCTAGTAACAGGCCAACAGCTTTATACCTAATAGAGCATCTGTATGTGTTATTTGGGGCTGATGCAGCTCTGGGAGCAGGCTGGCGGGAAAACTGTTCGTAACAGCATACAACTTCTAGACTCCTGGCAGGGCTTCCATAGGAAACAAATGGTACTCTATTAAGTATGAAGTTCAGAAAAATAAAAACCAGGTTTCACTATAGGCGAATATTAGGATGGCCTGTGTCATTAAACTGGCTTTCCTGTGTCATTTGCTCATCTAACGATTCCCCAGAGATGAAAGGGAGAAGGGAGGCTGAGCTAGATGGTGGCTTGAGTGTAGAATGACTTCATGTGGCACCACACGGTCCAAAGTGGGTGAGAGGAACCTATCATGTGTCTGCCCTGGGATGCTTTTTCATACAGACCACAACTATGCAAAGCCACAGCAAAGTGAGACAGAACAGTCAAGCTGGTCCTTGATTCTTCATCTACTAAAGTGACCTGGTGCTTTCAGACATCTGGCTGTCTCACCCCACCTAACATCTACCCTGAGACCCACTCTCTCAGCATGGTGATAGGAGTAGCAGTTCTCTCTCAAGTCTCCCTGAAGCTCGCCATTCTCATGAGAAAAGGTATACCACACCCTCTTCGGCTCCTCAGTTTAGCAACTTGAACTCAATGCCTTTCAGAAGGCGATCCGTAACTTGAGCTACATCTATAAGAATAAATATCAACACTCATTTCTCCACTATACTTTACAATAGGAGCCCTGAACTCACACAGATAAAAACTGACAGAATTAAAGGGAGCAAAGTTAAAAAATAAGACTTGAGACCCTGACCCCTCACTCACAGTTATGGATATTAAGGCTAGACAGAAGATCAACAGGCATACAAGACAAAGACAACGAACCCAAGTAGGCTGAGTTGTTCCACACAGAAGACTCCTGACAGCTGGTTTACACCATCTCCAGTCTTTGACAGTCTCCAAGGTGGGACACTTGCTGTGTCATTAAACAGGCCTTAATAGATTCTAAGTAACTGGAATCAGGCTAAGCATTTTCTAATGGAACATTAAAAACACACAAAGAGGTTGAGGAGATGGTTCCGTGGGTAAGATCATTCACTGCACAGGCTTGGACGCCCAACTTCAAGTCAGCAGAACCACTTAAGAGGCTCAATGCGACTGCACACAGACTCTTGTGGCCCCAGTGCCGTGGGAGTAGAGGCAGGAGGACCTCTGGGCCTTGCTGACTACCAGCCTCACTCCAGGTTTCAGTGAGAGATGCTGTCTTGAAAGAATAAGCGGGAAGTGATAGGACAGGACACCAGACAGCCTCCTCTGGCCTCCACACATGCAAGGGTGCATGTATCTGCATACATACATGTGTGTACACCACAAAACACATAAAAGGATAATCAAAAACATTAGAAGTGTGGGTTTTAAACACATCCCTAAATAATCAAAAGAAATCACAAGGAAAAAGACAAAACAAAAACAAGCAAGAGAACCTTTGCGATGAATGAAAAACACAACAAAACAAAAATCTTGTGGGGCTACAGCTAAAGCCATGCTTACAGGGAGATGGACTCCACAGATGTGCAGCACAAATGCCCATATTAAATTCTTCTCAGGCTTGGTGGCACATGCCTGCAATGCCCAGCGCTTTGGAAGCAGAAACAGGAAGAGCAAGAGTTCATGGTTATTTATGGCAATAGTGAGTTGAAGGCCAGTATAGATTACACGAGGCTGACTCTGTCTTTAAAAAAATCATTAATCAGTCAATAAGAGGATTTCCTGGTGAGAGATTATAGTCATAAGGGCTACCACTTACAGTTCTGGAGAGATTTACAAATAAAGTTGGGAAGGAATCAAGCAAGGCTGGGAGCTGTAGGTCAAAGACAGATACTATTTTAGAAATAATGCATGGTTTCATTTTCCAGAGAAGGGACACCTGTCAGATAAGAGTAGGAGGCACCAAGAGCAGAGAAATTAATTCCAGTTGGTATGCAAAACATCTGGTTATCAACACAAAATTCTCTGGAAGTCACTTCCCCTAAATTGTGTTAATTTAATGTGTTTGTCTTTTTAACATCTTATTTTATTATTGTTATTACTATTATTGGACACCTTGTATCATGATACACAAGTGGGAGTCAGAGGACAATTTTCAGAACTTAGTTCTTTCCTTCTACAGTGGATTCCAGGGATCAAACTCAGGTTGCCAGGTTTGTATGGCATCTCGCTGGCCTGGTTAATGAGGTTTTAATGAGAAAACCAGATATCCAGGAAACTAAGAATAATTCTGCCCCTGTGCATGACAAAGGACAAGGCAGGATGCACTCATATTGTCTGCAGACAGTCCCCAGGTGACCGGTAACTAGCTTCTACACACTGACCTGACTGTGGAGTTCATACTTCTTTCTAGCTCTGATGATCTTCATGGGCCTGAGTTCTGGTCCTGTCACTCACAGACGAGGTGAGTGTGCTGAGCCCACAGTGCTAGTGTTTTTTAAGCAAGAGATACAATACATATCCACAGAATGCCTTGGCTACGTTCAGTAAATAATAGTGTTATTGCCCATTTCCGTTTTCATGAAAGGAACACTCAAGAGCACAGCTTATATCATGACAAGCTATCGTTTAGGGAGACTCACTCATATTTCTCCCAGCTCTGTTTCATAGCAACTTTAGGTACTGTTAAACAGAGCTAAAGATTCTACAAGGCCAGCAATCCCCAGGTTTCCCCAAGGGACAGTGGCTAATGGGCTTCATTATCAGCACACATGACCCACCTTGGGCTGGTACAATTGTCCTTCATAACACCAGCCCAGAAAGGGCATACTGAAGGTGTGCAGCTGGCCCATGATCACAAATCAGCTCTCATTCAGGGAAAATTTTTGTGGTTATGAAGAATTATCTATGGCCTCATGACCTTTGTCCTTGGAAATATGTTTCTCTCTGGGTCCTGGGACCTAAAGCGGCATTGTGGCCAGCACGTCAGAAACAGCTTATGATAGTCAAGACTGGGTAGGGGAGTGGAGGGGCTGTGAACAGAAGTGGAGGAATACCTTCCATGCCTACCCTGGGGAAGAGGAAGAAAAGCCAGAGAACATCACACAGAACCACACAACCCCTTCCCTCTCCATTCTGGAGATCTACCTGAATGCTGCAGTTCTGAAATGGGGAGTATCCATCAAAACCTGGGACCCAGGAGACCAGGATGCTGTGTGCTGTGCTGCTAAGGATGTGGACTTCAGTTGGTGGAGAGGGGATTGCTATGGAAAAACAGAGACACACACATGCAATCACAATGACAAACCACAGGGGCCACAAAGTATCAAACTAGCAGTTCTAAACCTGAGGGTCTCAAACCACCCTTTCACAGGGTCATTTAAGACCATCAGAAAACACAGATATTTACATTATGATTCATAACAGTAGCGAAATTATAGTTATGAAGTAGCAATGAAAATAATTTTATGGTTGGAGATCATCCTAACATGAGGAACTGTATTGAAGGGTCACAGCACTAGGAAGATTGAGAATCACTGGTTTAGACCAAAGTAGTCTTGGTTGCACTGATATAAGTTTTTAAATAAAGTCAGAAACACAAGTTTGGCCTCATTGCAAGGGAGACTGGGGAGAAGGACCAGAAGTTCAAGGTCATCTTGTCTTAAAATAAACACATAGAAATCCCACAAGCTTTGGAACCAGGATGGAATTTTTAAAGAAATTTTAGGCGAGATTCTGAATGAAGCATAATTTTTAACACTTCCCAGTTTATACATGTTTAAACTCTAAGTTTAAACCTTAGTAAAAGCTCTTTACAAGCCAACACCCACAAGTGGATTTCTGAGATTCCCAACATGCCTTTGAAAACTGTAATAGCGGAATTTGCAGAAAGGAAGGAAGTTATACACTTCCTCCAGGAGTCACTTTTAGTTTTTTTTTTTTTTTTTTTTTTTTTTTTTTTTTTTTTTTGCAATGAACTCTTACAAAATGCCATTTCATATCCTTCATCCAGTTCACTTACTGAAACCAAAATCAAACTTTTATGACTATAACTCCTTCCGGAGTTTTAAATGCCCTTCTCTGCATGCTCAACCTTTAACTTACTATTCAGATCTTGCACCTTTTCCTTGTGTTTCTTTGATTTCCCAAGGATAAGAGAACAGGAACATGAACCCAATATTTATTCTCCACTATCTAAGGATCAGATAGAACATAAAATGTGCTTGTGTTTCTGTGAGTAAGGATGATGATAAAAAGATAAGGCAGAATTTGCTTCCAATTTTCCTTTCCTCCAGGTTGTGGGTTTAATACCTGCTATTACACAGGAGTAGAAGGACAAGGTGATGAACTGTAATGTCTCTACTAACATCTGCCTTTCACTCTGTCAATCAGTTGTCCCCAGTGAGCTTGGTGAAACGCAAGCTCATGGGAGGTGAGATGGAGAGGGAGAGGAGACAGATGGGCATCCCTCTTGTTCTTTGCTCTCAACTCCCAGCTCTGTCTCCCTCTTGAAAGGCTTGGAGCAGGCTCATTTGGCCCAGTGCTCACATCAGGGTCCCTGGTGAGCCCATCTCTGGACTCTTCAAGGGTTAATGAGGACAAGCACGGGGTGGAAGTGGGAAAAGCGAGAAGTAAAGCTTCCAGCTTATTTTCCCCCGTGCTGAGCAGGGCTACACTAGCTAACGCTTAGCAATGATTTATGTGCCAAGTACTGCTATGAGTGCTTTACTTGTATTAAATAATCGAACCTCAAAATGGGTAGGTTGTGTAATTACTCCTCACCCCCTCCCAAACAGCACTGACACCAGAGAGAAGGGACTTGTCCACTGTTACAAAGAAGCAATGAGTACCCCAGACCCCAGGGGACGGTGGAGAGCCCTGGCCTTCCTGCTCACCTTTGATGTTGATCTGCACACCCTTGGACACCGTCAGGCCTTTGTCATTGTGGGCCTCACAGCTGAAGACCGCTGTCTCTGTCAGACCTGGGTTGGAATGACATTTGTAAGATTTGAAGGAGAGAAGGTTGTGCTTGAAATCTGTAGCTTTGCCATCTATTATTTCTTGGTTCATAGCTAAGTATATAAAATTAAATATAGCCTAAAATATAAAGTTAATCTAAAAACTGTGCTAGCTCTAGAAAAACAGTCCTGAGAAGAAACTACAGACACCCAGAGCAAGGTGGCCCTGGACCCTAAGGCAGCTGCTTTCACTCATTCTGTCTCTGAATGTCGAGGTAATGTCATTCAGACTTTTTTCTCTTCCTTTTTTAAGCGGGGTGAGGGTTTGAGTCATGGTCTCTCTATATAGTTATGGCTGTCCTGAAATTCATTCTATAGACCAGGCTGAACTCTGTAGACCAGCTTAAACTCACAGAGATTCACCTGCCTCTGTCTCCTGAGTGCTGAAATTAAAGGTGTGCACCACCACATCCAGCCAGAGTCTAGTTACAAACACAGCAAACATCACACAAGCCCACGCAAGCAATGATGGGGCTCATCAAAGAGATGCAGAAAAGAGTTTCCAAGAAAGTAATGTGGTGGTGAATTCCAACCTAATGCAATAAAGCTTCAAGGCATCTGTATTGGTAAAAATGACATTAAATAAACAGAAGATCACATACAAGTTTCCCACAAAAGCAAACTCCGATAGTCTGTGTAGATTCTCCTTCCTTGAGGAAATTGGTGGAGCATGGCTTGGGAAAGGTGAGGATGATGCTGGCGGATTCAGGACAGAGAAACTGACCACACCCATCCCTGCCAGAATGGTCAAGGCTCATGCCCTCAGTGACTGGTCATGTTGACATAATGTACCCTGGGATGATGGAAATAGCAACTTTACTTCTATGACATTCCTCTTGGAACACAAAAGCTTGTTCTGCTCATATGACAAAATAAATTATCAGACAGCCCAAGCTGTGGGGGCAGCCTACAAAACACCTGACCAGCAGTCCTCAAAATCACCCAGGCCAAAGAAAACAAGGAAAGTTTGACCACGAGGTGCCTAATCACACAGATACAGGTGACTAAGTGCAGTGGAGTGTGGTGTCCTGGATGGGATTCTGGGACAGAAAAGGGACAGGTGTTAAAATCTAATAAAATCTGAATGTTAGATAATAAAATTGTATTAGAATTGGGACATCAATGGCAACCATTCATCACACTAATGTAGAATGTTAATAACAGGGGGACATGCAGATGAGGTATACTGAGATTCTTTGTTCTATCGTAACAGTTTTCTTTAAATTTCATTTTTACTGTGTGTATATGTGTACAGGTGCATATCAGGGAACATATATGGAGGTTTGAGAATACTTTTAGGGGTTGGTTCACTTCTTCTACCTTATTGAAACAGAGTTTTGCTTGTTTCTGCCACTGTGCAGCCTACTCCTGGCTAGCTGGTTCATGGATTTCAGGCAATTCCCTGTCTAGTATCTCATCCTACTCAAGGAGTGCTGGGATTACACATGCGCACTGTGCAATTGCTCCAGCTTTTCCTGGATTACACACGCATGCTGTGCCGTTGATTCAGCCTTTTCTGGATTACACATTCGTGCTATGCTGTTGATTCAGCCTTTTCTGGAGAGTCTGGGAAGTATGGAACTCAGGTTTTCAGCCTTCTGAAGTTAGTGCTTCACTTACTGACCACCCCCAGCGCAATTTCCACAGTGTTACTGAAAAATCTAAACCTACTTCAAAATTTAAAAGTGTTTTTAAAACAAAACACAAACAAACTTATATGCACTCTGTAGCTAGTCTAGAAACTTCTATATCTCTAGGACACAAAAGCAGTATTATAAACTGAAGATAGATGATACATTTTTAAAAATATGTCTGAACTTGCTTTTCCCTAAAAAGCTCATTTTGGGTACTGGAGATGTCTTGGTGGTTAGAGCAAGCATTGCTCTTGCAGATGACCAGAGTTTGGTTCCCAGCACCCATGTCAGGCAGCCCACAACTGCCTGCAACTTCAGTTTTAGAAGAATCTTTAGCTTCTTCAGGCATTTGGATCTCTTGTGCTCACAAACACATATACTCACATATAGCCATACGCATAATTAAAAACAAATAAACATTTAGTTTTCTTTGTTCTACTGGCATAGGGAATTTTCCATTCTGGTATTTGAAAACTCTCAGTTTGTCACTAATGAACTGAGCTTGAAAAATGAAAGGGAGGAAAAAAAAACTGTCAAAGGAGAGGCATCAGTTACTAAGCCTAGAAAAGTTGTCATACCCATTTGGCCAGTACCATGTCAGGAGTAGAGCCAAGTGGTCACTGTGTGGCAGAGGGGTATGTCTGGAGAAGTTGTAAGGGGAAAAAAGGCAACTCTGATTCTCCACCACACCCCGACACACACACACACACACACACACACACACAAACACACACCCCACCCCACACACACCCCCACCCACACACACCCCATCCCCCCACACCACCACGCCCCCCTACACACAGAGACACACAACCACACACCCCACCACACACACTCTACCACCACCACCCACACCCAGAGAGAAGACACACACAGACATACACACACACCACACACACACACACACACACACACACACACACACACACACACACGTTTGCATTCTGATATACAATGCAGGTAAATTCCTGTTATTTTCCACTCAGTTGGAAGGTTCTCCCTGGTGACTGAAGCAAATAACTAGTTCTTTGAAAATGAATATTTATCCCACAGCCCTTACTTGGAATCTATAAAGGATGCGTGTGAATGAATACTCCCCAGAAAGCGGGGTGTCCTTATATCTTACATAGCTTCTCAGAAATTTTGATGTCTACAATACAAAATTTCTCATGGTTTAAACACCTGACTAAAATATCATTGTAGAGACCTTGGAAACAGGCTAGAATCTAGGAGCTTGAGGATACCTACTCCCCATCCCACCCCACCCCCCACCCGCAACATTTTGACAACAACATCACCCACTGAAATCATTCTTCGAAATTTTCCACCATGATTTTTTTATCTTTCCCAGGAAGTTATTCTAATAGTATCCACATATGTGCTTGAAAAATCTTTGAATAATAACCTCACAAATTTCTTTCTTTTGGATTGATTATACTTATAGTAATTATCAGTATATAATTAATTCGTATGAATAAATCCACATTTTTCTTTTGTCAGTGATGTGGATGACACCCAAGACTTCATGCCTGATTGACAAGCTACACTCCCCTTGTATCTTATCTCCTTTGCCAGGTCAATCGGAATTCTTTGTGCATGCAGTCTAGAATGTTCTTAGCCCTGAGACAAAGTACCACAGCAGTTGTTCTCAGGGTCAGGTTCACAGCCTTATAGAGATCCCAGGGACACTTGCGCTCAAAAGTTAGCTTACTCTCATAATAACAATGTTGTTTTCCTTTTCATGCTCATTAACTCATGATTGTATGAAGGAATTTTCCAGAGGCTTATGTCATGTGATGATGTCACAGGTCTACTGGTCAGTGGAACATGGGCTCGTATATCTTTGTCTTAAAATTTTTTTCCATTTTACTTTCTAATTCAGTAACCAGAAAAGCATAACTAGTATAAAAATTGTTTTAAGACTTAAAGGGACCCTGACACCACATTCTTTGAGAGCTGAAGTCTCACTGGGGTTCTGGGGGAGGGTGCCAGGGCAGGAGGCACCAACTTCTGGAAAAGAGAGGAAGAAGTGAGAGGCAAATGGCAGGTGGCAAACAACAACAAGTGAACAAACAAACAAACACTTTGTACGGCATCGGTCAGTCGGAAAGAGAACGTACACAGAATGAGGAGCAAGACGGGGTCCCTCTCAGTCACAGGATGAGCTACATTCTGCCACTCTCCACGTCACAGCTGGCCTCTGCCTGTCAGGCGATAACATTTCCCTTAACCTCCAAACTCCCAGAGGAAACACCCATCCTGCCAGCTCCCAGGAGCGTGCAACACTTGGCTCGTGTTTAGAAAAATTAAGTTTTGGCTCCATCAGAAGACACAGGGGTTCTATTTTAATTCTTTCATCAATTCATTTGTTTTAGGTACAGTAGCTGTCTGCAGGCTAGTACCTATCATTTGATTCCAAATACTTAGCAAACCTTTTAGAAAACATACATGGAATATGAACTGCAAAAAAAAAAAAAAAAAAAAAAAAAAAATCACAGTCCAACCTGAAGAAGAGAGGAAGAATCCGGCAACTGCAAAACAGGTTTATTTCCCTGAAATCCAGTAATTCATTGGAGCTCCCTGAAGGAGGGCAGCCGCTACACTGTTCGCATCCTCAGAAGTGGGCTAGTGCTTAAAGCAAAGCTGGCTACTGTGGCTACATCAAGCAGGAAGTCATTTTTCCTCTCCCTATTTTTTTTTCTTTCAAAGTGTACACAAGGTCAGAAAAACAGACTAAAGCAGATGTCTCGACAGCACAAGACACCACACCAAACTGGAACTCCCCAGAGATGGGCTTCAGCACTGGTCCGAATGGGCAGGTGCTTGATGCCCACAAGCCAAACCGATGCAAGCAGACCGAAATGGAAACTCTTCCAAACAAAAGCAACTTTCTCCAAAACTAGACAGGCACTTACTCCCTCTAGGCAAGTGCTCTACCACAGAACCACACCCTCACCCTGTGTAACTTTTTCCCTTATGTTTTTTTTGGTTTAGTGGCACTAACTTTCCAAGTAGTCTCGTCTATACAGCCAGACTAGTCATATAGAGTGATTAGGAGGAAAAGCCAGCTCCAACTCCCTTGCTCAGTTCCCTCTGTGGACAAACAATAGTCACCGGGTTGGAATAAACCTGAATGTTTTCTAGCCCAAACCCTTGTGGCTTTCCTGGGAGAAAAGCATCAGTGAGTCTCAGGTCTCCACAACCCCCTGCCCCCATCCTGAATGCTCAGGATCTCGCCTTGGGTTCCGGTGAGTCTCTGCCCCAAGCCCCAAGGTGGCAGTCTACACCCCTCTTGTCCCCCCTCACCACCCCGTCTGAGAAATGGCAGTCTGTGACCCAGACCTGAGATATTTTAAGGAACTTTGAGGAACAATATGTTCCCCTGAGGGAAGGACAATCGCAATTGCTGAGGAAGCAACTTCTAGGAGCACAGTTTGGCCAAGTCACTGAGTGCTGGATTAAGCAACCCTGAAATTTAATGAAATAAACAATCCCGCTTTTTCATCTTTTTTTTTTTTTTTTTTTTTTTTTTTTCTTTAGTGTCTGACTTTCTACCAGAGAAGACAACACAGAGCCCACTGCATGGGTAAAATGGCTCATCGCTTTGGAACTCAGCCTGTCTTGGCTTCATTCACAAATAACCAATGTTCACTATGTACCATATGTACCAGATATTTTCAACCCAGGTGCCTGGGATGTCTTGAAGAACAAAAACAAAGACCCCTGTCCCTTAAGAGTTCTTATTTCCCCAGAGCAAAATGAAGCATGTGGAATTCTGTGTCAGAAGGTGACAGCCTCGTGCATGCCACACAAGCCCCTCTACCTCCTGAGCTATACCCTCAGCCCTGTGCTGGGCGTTTTCTTTGTTTTACAGCGTGAAAGAAGAAACCAGACCTTATGTGTGGTAGGCAAACTCTCTACCACGGAACCTTACAAAATGCTCCTTTAAAAGGGAAAAAAATTCAGATCCAAGTAATTTTAGATTCACGGTTGCGAAAATAGCACCAAGTTCCTGTGCCCTCCCCTCCCCCACTTCTCCATGATAAAGATTTTATTCAGTCATAACACCAGGATGAAAACCAGGAAGGTGACTTTGGTACAATGCTAGTAACTAAAATTTAACCTTACTCTGATTTTACCCCTCCTGGTGGGGGGGGGAGGGTGGGTAGTGTAATTCTATGAAATTTTAATCACAGGTACAGATTTGTGCCTACAAAATTGTCCCACCATTGAAAAAGGACTCCTCCATGGGAACATCCCCGTCTAAGAGAACTGATGAGAGAACGGATGTGTCCTCTACCACGGTTGTTCTGCAATTGAGAAGGTGATTTTAGTGGGCTCAGACCCTATGCAACCTTGGAGGCTGGCTTTGTTCACACAGAAGAATGGCCTCAGACACAGTGCCATTTCTCCTGTGTCTTCGGAACAGCTTTTACATCACAGAGCTTGGTGGGGAGGGACTGGGTCAAGAGGAGAAAAGTGCCAGGAGTGATGACAAATTCCTGTAACCCCAGCTCTTCTTCAGAAACGAGACCAGCCTGGAGCAAGATCCTGTCTGAAGCAGATATGCTTGCCCAAACCAGTGCAAACGGCTAGGGTCATTCAAACCACTTCCCTATTTGACACTTTCCTAGTAGAATGACAGGAAAAGTTTGTGTCCAAAATTTAATTTTTTTAAAGACAAGATCTCATGTAGCCCAGGCTACCTCCAACTCACTACAGAGTCAAGAATGATCTTGACCTTATTTATGATCTTCCTACTTCTACCTCCTGAGTGCTCTGATTACAGGTATACACCACCATGTCCAGCTTGGGCAGTTCTAGGGATCTAGTGCAGGATTTTATGCATGGCGGGCGAGCTGAAGTCCAGCTGAACTCCATCTCCAGCCCTTGAAGTTAAACACTCATTTGTTCAGTGGTTCATTCATCCATTCATTGAGGAGATAGGGCTGTACTAGCCAATAATTCTCACAGAATCATTACATGGAGTCACAGCTTCTCTTAAAGAGACCCGACAAGTAGATGACTGTGATCGAATGCAAAGCAGAGGCACAGAAGTCAGAGGGGCTGTGGGTGCACAGGTAAGGGCAGCTGGGATAGAATGGCCAGCGCGAAGCCAGACAAGACGGCACAGTGCACTCATGGACTCGCCAGAGGTTCGTGGGATCCCATGAGTAGGTGGCGCCACTCCAGGAGAGATAGAAGGACAAAAGTGGAAGTGAAGTCCTGAGGACTATGGGACATCATCAGTAAAGGTAGACTTCAACCGGCTTGGACTGGAGGGTCCTGCCTGGGGCGGGGAGCTCTGTGTCTGAGGAGTCGCTGACAGAGCAGAGAATGACTCACTGTGTAGGTGGCAGGCTGGGGGTGGGTGGGCCGATCGCAGAGGACAGGGACAGGGACAGGGATGCAGGGTCATAGTTAGGATGCAACAGTAGCAGAGCTGGCAAGGAGCCAGGAAAATATGAACTAAGGGCATCACTGTGGAAAAACACAGGGGAGAGGGGCCCCATTGACACTTGAGAACAATGAGCAGAGCTTGATGACTGACTTCTGGACAGTGAAGGGAAAAGAATCTGGGTAGACTGCAGGCTTCTGAGTGGAATATAGTATTGCCTCGAGGCCTCCACCGTTGGACATCAGCCATACGATCTATATTATCAAACTTAGCAAAATAGTGTAGGAGGGGCCAGAGAGATGGATCAGCATTTAAGACCACGTGTGGCTCTTGCAAAGGATCCAAGCTCAGCTCCCAGCATCCACATGGTGGCTCACTGTAACTCCAGTTCCAGGGATTCAGATCCCTTCTATGACCTCCATAGGCACTAGGTACACATTCAGCACACACACACACACACACACACACACACACACACGCACGCACGCACGCACGCACACACGCACGCACACACGCACACACACACTCATGCACAGGGAGCCTACTCATGCACATAAAATAAAGGCGTTTTAAAACATTGTAGGATTCTGAGATGGTGAGGCACCTGGTGTTGCTCCCTCCTGCACAAGGAAGACCTAGTGTGGCAGGGGGGTGGCTGCATTTTTGAGGCAATTTTAAGTTGGTTGAATGGACCTAAATGTAAATCTGACATGTTATTCTGACATAATCAACATGAGTCCTAGAAAATTTAAAAACAAGGGGTTGGAGTACAGCTCAATGATAAAGTATATGGTTAGCATGTACTAAAGTTTAATAGCTTAGGACCACCCCCCACCCAAGAAAAAAATTTTCTCACCAAAAAGAAAAGAGAAAGAAAGCAAAGCCAGAACCCATTCTTCCAACCTTTCACAACCAGGACAATTGCTTGAGCAATATAGCACACTGGAGTCATTTAGAAACTAGGTGGGAAATGCCAGCTCTGCAACTTAAATGACATATTGGGTCCTGTTCTGGAAATTGTAGAAGAGCTGGCAAAACCCATGTTGTAGCCGGTGTTAGAGAGACTTTCCATTGTCATTGGCTTTCTGGTCCCTGATGGAAGGTTATCAGATATTTAAACTTTTGAAGGCACTTTCTTGTAACAGGGAACTAACTGGGCACTCTCCTGTCCACCATTTCTAGACTCTGAAGATTCAACCAAAGGAGTTTCCATTCATGCTCTCTGAGGGTGTCACAGAGAGCCAAAGAAGTAAATCAGATAAAGTACCCCCCCCATACACATAGTCTGTATGGAATATGTTCCCAGACCTCCAATGTATGTCTAAAATTGCAGTGTCAGACTCCAGAAAAATACATGATTTTCCTAGATTCAGATGCCTCTAAAACTAGGTACACTAAAAGATCAATAATGTGAGCTATCTCCAAATAGAACTATCTCCAAAATACACTGTAATAAAAATTATGTGAATATATTCTCTCCCTTATTTCTGGAATTTTCTTCCAAATAGAGAATTTTTGGACCACGGAAAGCAAAGTCTCAGATGACGGGGACTACTGCTTTCTGAGAAGGGAGAGACTCTGCTAGCAAGACTGGCCAATAAGAGGCCAGACAGCTCAGTTATCAGGGTGCTTGCAGCAGAAGCATGAGGACTTGATTTGATCCCCAGCACCCATATAAAAGAGGTGCTGTGTAATTGGAGCCTGCATGGCCAAAAAAGCAGCTGGAGGAGCTCTGGCTTGCTGACCAGCCAGCCAGTCCAGCCAGGTCTGCAGACACCAGGTTCAGTGAGAGACCCTTCTCAAAACGTAAGGTAGAGAGTGACTGAGAAAGACGCCTGATGTCAACCTGTACCCTCCACGCGCATGCTTGCACACATGCAGACACACACACACACACACACAAAGTGGCAACAAATAAAACCTGTTAATGTTGTGTGCATGTGACATGGGGCTTGTGCCTTTGTGACTTACCAGAAAGACTAGAAATTGACAAGGTCTTTTTGGAAAGAGATTAGAATTTTCAAAGTTTAAAATACATCTACTTTTTCCTTCAATCCCCTTTTAGTTATTAAATATAGATGTGTGCTTTCTCACTTTCTCATGCACACACGTACGCATGCACGCACGCACGCACGCACACCTGTATTATGGGGCTAACAAGACGATGCAGTAAGTCACTTCTCCAGTAAACCCGAGTTCAATCCCTCGACCCCATGCAAAGGTGGAAAGAGACAGCCACCTCCACAAAGTTGTTTCTGGTGTCCGCACATACTGTGGCACACGCACACCCATACACACACACAATAATGGTAAAATACATATGTCAGTTACTAAAGCCATTCCACAATGCACATATATATCTTAAAACACAACACTCTATGTTATAAACGCATATAATACTTTTATCAACTGAAAAATAAAATGTTGTCTGGCGTGGAGGCGTACACCTTTAATGCCAGGTCTTGGGAGGCAGAGAAAGGCAGATCTTTGTCAGTTCGAGGCCAGCCTGCTCTACAGAGTGAGTTCCAGGACAGCCAGGGTTATACAGAGAAACCCTGTCTCAAAAAAAAAAAAAAAGAGAGAGAGAGAGAGAGAGAGAGGAAGGAAGGAAGAGAGAGAGAGCGAGAGAGAGAGAGAGAAAGGAAGGAAGAAAGAGAGAAAGAGAGAGAGGAAGAGAGAGAGAGAGAGAGAGATGGAGAGAGAGAGGGAAGGAAGGAAGAAAAGAAAATGGTGATGCCAGTGAGACGGCTCGGCAGGTAAAGCACCTGCTGCTAAGCCTGATGACCTAAATTCAATCCCTAAAACAAACACCTAAAAATTGTCCTCTGACCTCTACAGGTACACACAAAAAACCTCCCGCAAACAAATGTAAAAAGAATTTCAAATTAAATATACAATATCCCTTCTTTTTTATTAATTAATTAATCTATTTATTTTATATAACCAAGTCCATTTAAATGAAAACAAACATTTATAGACAATATTTGGGGATCTGGGCGTCGTGCTTTCCAAACCACTTCCTTCTGGTAAGGGGCGCTGTCATGGGGGATTCTAAGAAGATGCAGAAATCCTGGCTGTAGTCTGTAGCTGGGAAGCCAGCATGGGACTGACTCAGGCCCCCCTGAATATGGGTCTCAGCCAGAAGGACTGAGCAGTCTAAGGGACCTCAGACAGTGGAGCCAGGATGTATCCCTTGTGCACAAAAGGACCTTGCGAACACATCCCCCATGGAGGGATAACTGCCTTAATCTAGAGACAGGAGAGAAGCCCTAGTCCCTACTTCACAGGACCTGTCAGACCTACATGACCCCAACTGGATGGCATTCCCCTACATATGGAATTGGGGTGGGGGGATGGGAGGGGAGGGTGGTTAGAGTGCATGTGAGAGGGCAGAGAGGGTAAAAAGGGAGGGAAGGAGGGAGGGAGGGAGGGAGGGAGGGAGGGAGGGAGGGAGGGAGAGGGAACTGTAATCGACATGTAAAATAATAAATTAAATTAAAAAAATGCTTTGACTCCAAAATTTAAGTTCAAGGACAAGTTACTGGGGAAAAGGATTTCTATTTTTGTTTCCACAAAAAATGAAAAGCTGTGGATTCCTTCCAGACTAATGTGGTTTGATCAAGCCAGACCGCCTGAAACAGAGTACCAGGTGATCCTACATTCAAAACAGCTGGACAATATCCCTTCTTTACAGAATTAATGTTAGTATTTTGGGCCAGGCTGTAATCCCAGCACTTGCTAGGTAAATGCAGGTGAATGATCAGGAGTCAGGGACAGCCTGGATTATACAGCAAGTCTGAGGCCAGCCTGGGCTACATGAAACTGTATCACAAAATAATAACAATAGTAATGTCTTCCTTTAGTGGACTTCGGAGCAACTACCTCACAGAGAGGGTATTACGTTACATTGATTCTGAACACACAAGTTCTTCAATTATCCATTCCTTGGAGAAACTTGAAGGAAATTTAGATGAAAGAAGGAGAACCCTGTATGCCTTTCCTGCAGTCAAGGGAGGCAGAGGGGGCTTCAGAGACAATGCCTGGGGCTGGAATTCACTTGCCTCTCTGGCCTCAATTCAAGAGGTGCTGCTTCGGATGGCATGCAGCGATGCGCAAAAACACAAAGTCCTGGTCCGCAGTGAACATGCTGAGAAAGGAGACTGGGAGTAAACAAGTTCGACTCTCATACGTGCAAAGAAGGATGCACACACTGGGAGCCAGGAAAAGGGTGAAGATAATCTCTTAAGAAGTGACATATGAGTGTGTCATAGGACAAAGGGCAGATGGGAACACTGTAAACAGAAGAGGGGTGCAAAGGTTCTGAGCAGGAAGAAATATGCTGGAAGGGACTCTGTGAGTTCTGCTTAGTGAGCATAGCCAGAGGATTGGGTGTGGTGTAGAGAGCTGGGCAGGGGCTAGAGCATGCAGGACTGATGGACAAGGCCAGGAAGGGTTCTGGGTGACAGTCTAGATCAATAGGAAGCCACTGATGGGGTTTCATCAGATGGGTGACATGAGCTGCTATTGAGAACAGTGGAGACATGTGGGGACAAGACGGAGCAGTGGTTTTGGGAAGTCCTGATGGGGTGTGAACTACAGTGCCCAAAGCAGAGATGGACAGAGGCAGATTGTGCTGGGCTCTAGAAGCAGAACTCACAAAACTGCTGATGCTATCAATGTGAAAATGAGGAAAGAGAGGAGTGTTCTTTCCGTGATATTATTTGGTAAGAGGAATTCTGGGGCAGAGGACTGAGAGGAATCAAGAGCTGCATTTTAAAATGCCTACACACTCAACAAGTAGGAAAAGCAAGGAAGTGGCTGGACACAGGAGCTGGAGGCTCAGTAGAGAGGGTAGGGCCCAAGATGTAAAGTTCCAGGCTGTCATCCCACAGATGGCATTGAAGCTAGCCAAGGAACTCAGCCAGGAGGGTGTGTCTCGGAGGGAAAAGAAGCTGGGCCAGCTCTGAGCTGGGCACCCGATGTTCAGAACTGGCCCAGCAACAAAGAAGATGCAATGAAAAGGGGAAGAAAGCCAGGATCATGTGCTTTTTAAAAAGTCTACCGCTGGGATCTCAAGCCTAGAACTGCCTTAGGCACACAGCAGATCCTGAACATTTGCTGAATGCATGAGGAGGGAAGAAGGGATGGAGTGTGGCCACATTGTCAGATGAAGCTCAAAGAGGCAATCAGAGGGGCAATAGAGGAGCCACTGGTTTTAGCAGCACAGGAAGCTTCAGTAGCATTGCTGACAGGAGCCAGCCCAAGAACAGGAACAAAGCCAAGACATTCTGGTTTGGATAGAGATCAAGATGGCCATGGAATGTCAATTCACCAGCAATCCCACAGTGACTCACAAACTTCCTGCCACAGTGCCCCGTGAGCGATACACTCTCTTGGCATCCAACCTCAATTAGGTCTTTACTTAAGTGTTTCCATAGGGGTAATTCCTGCCAGGCAGGCAAGGCCACAGTGCTACGGAGATGCAAGCAGGGCTCTGGCTGCCTGGGCTAGATCTGGCCAGGTAGGCAACTGTATGTACATCCTGCCTCCCTTCCAATACACCCGTTCCTCTATTGCTCCCACATCCATTTCTGAGCTTCTTGATTGGTTGTCCACTGTTGGGTTGTGGCAAACATCATCAAAGTTTCACCACCTTCTGCTGTTGGTGTGTGGGTGGGGGCTGGGGGAGATGAGTGAATAAACACATGTATGTATGTATGTATGTATGTATGTATGTATGAGCATAATGCTCAGACTTACCAGGTACGGTGAGGACAGATGGGGACCTTTCCGGTTTCTCATTCACACGGCTGCTATTTTGAACCCAGAAGATGTTGACGGGCTCAGGAGGGCCCACAGCCTGGCAGGTGAGGTTGAAGGCTGTGTTTCTGGTGACATTCATACTCTCAGGTTGCTTAATAAAGTATGGAAGTCCTGCAGAGAAAGATTGGAGCAGAGTCTGTCTTAACCAAAAGCAGCACCTTTGAAGACAGCCATCGGAGGGTTCCTTGGGTCTGAAATAGCCAATTATCACCTCCAAGCAGAGGAAGGAAAAGCAAAGGGGTTCTTGACTACCAGTCTTCCCCAGTCAGCTTTCTAGGACACTTTTTCTAGGGAACGTGTGCAGTGATTCATCTGCTTTGGCCAGAAGGGAATGCACAGCCAGCTTTTAAATCAGGTGTTGCTCAAGGGCCTGGCACTGGTTGGCAGGTTGGCAGTATTCCTCATCAAAACAAACAGAGCGAGGCAGGAAAGATGGCTAGTACTTAAGAGCACTTGTTGCTCTTCCAGAGGAGCCAAGTTCATCCCAGGACCCACATCAGCCAGCTTGCTACTATAACTACAGCACAAGAGGATCCAGCATCATCTTCTGGCCTCCAAGATCCACTCCATCCCACATACACAAGCACACATTCACATAAACACACACATATTAAAGAAATCTAAAAAATACCAAAGTGAGAACAAACCTGCACAAAAGATCTGCCCAGTTTTGGGGAAATCTGCAGTGTGTGTGACTTCCAGATGGGTGAAGATGGATTTTAAAACCTGTGCACTTGAGACTCTTGGAGTCTATGTGGTTCAGCTGTAAGGCATGAGCTCAGTATGCATACGGCCCTGGGTTCAATGCTCTAAGCCCTGCGAGTGAGCATGCACACACACACACACACACACACACACACACACACACACACACACACCTCTTCATGTATTTGTGTAAAACTGAAGAGTTTTCAAGATGCACCCACTTGGAGACATAATGAGCACAGTTTTATAGTTATAATCCTAAAATCTTCTGAAACGCCAAAATCTGGCCCACTAGGGAGCCTGGAATTTTTCAGAGAAAGCCAACGGTTACTGGTTTGGACCATGTACCCACCGTTTTAACAGGGCAAGCTGGCTAGCCTCAACACTTAAATCACGGGTTTTATAAACTCATGTCTCACAAATCTGGTTCCACATAGAATAATAGGATTCTTTTTTTCTCCCATTCAAAGCTTTCAAGATTCAGACTTTTCCCAACTTGTGCATTTTTCCTGGGATCCTGACAAGTAAATTGCCTTCGATATTGTAATTTACAAGATTAATACCAAATGTAGGAGATGCCCTCCTGTGGACTGGTGCCCACACAGCTCAGGCATCAGTTGTCCAGCCTGAGAAAGCCAATGTGTCTATGAGATTCATCTGAGGGGCTTTTTCTTGACTCTTCCTCTCCACACTCACCCATTCACTGACTCCCTCCTTTGTCCCTTTCTCCTTCCTCTCTCAAGCTTTCTGTGGTGTTACTGGGCATCAAGTTCATGTTCACAAGAGAATGGGCACCAGAAGAGCCTCTTAGTGGGAGCAGGATGTAGAAGGTAGAGCAGAGAAAAAAGAAAAGAAAGAAAAGAGAGGGGATGAGATGGGGTACCTCAGGGGTGGAGAGCAACACTGGGGTTAGAGCATGTGCTTAACACGTACAATGCCCTGGGCATACACATGCACACACACACACACACACACACACACACACACACACACACACACACCGAAAAGAACTGAATCACTTACATCATTGTCTAGTTTCTAAAAGGAGGATATACTTGTAAAATTCCAACACCAATAGATCCATAATGTTTACAGCGTTATAAACAGGCAGGCCACATCCTGCAAGTCACACAGGAAACACTTAATGCAGGCTTTAACCAGCACCTGTGCAGCAGGGTATTCTGGCTTCAGGCTCACCTTGAACTTCGACGTATATGGGATCAGATACGATCTCTTTGTCATTCACCTTCATCTTACAGATATATGACCCATTGTCGGAGCGCTGCACACTGGTTATGCTTCAAAGAAAAACAAAAAGAAATTTGCAGCAACTATCTTTTGACTCCCTGTTACATAAACAGAAAATTCTTCAACACACTTACCTTGTGCTAAGATGGTTAATGTGTCAACATGGCTAGGTCATGGTGCTTAGTTATCTAGATGCTTCTATAAGGATATTTTTCAGATGCCATAGACATTTAACTTGGCAACATTTCAGTAAAACAGATTATCCATCCCAACATGCACCTATCTTATCAGTTGCAGACTGAAGTCCCTTGAGAAAGCTCAGTGTCAATTTTCCATGGGTCTCTAACCAACACTCTGCTGGCTTCAGACTTGTTAGTGCTTATTACAGTGTGAATTCATTGAAACTCTCTTTTCTCTGTCTTTTTTCCCTTCTCCTGGGATGGTCAGGCAGGCACTGGTGTATAGAAATTTGTCTTGGTTTGTTATCAGTCATCTTAGCTTTGCTTTGCTTCTGTTCTATCTGGAACAGGAAATATCTGATCCATCTGCCTGTGACTCCAGCACTCAGGAGGTTGAGACAGAAAGATTATGAGTTTGAGGTCAGCCTGGACTACTCTTCAAGACCTTTTCACAAAGCAAAGCAAAGCAAAACAAAAACAAAAACAAAACAGCATCTTTGACTACTACTGTCTTCTTTCTACCTTTGCAATGTGTTTACAAACATAAAGATGTACAACATACATAAAAGAAAGCTGCATTGGAGGTAGGCAAAAATGGTTCAGAAGGTAAAAGTGTTTGCTGACAAGCCCAAGGACCTGAGTTCGACACCCAGGACCCATATTTTGGAATGAGAGATCTGACTCCTGAAAAGTTTCTTTGAAGCAGCTTGCAAAATAATATTCAACTTGCATATTCAAGATCTGACGCTAAAGGCTTCACAAAGACCAGGAAGCTGTGAGAGGAGGAGGGGCTCCATGCTGGCCTAAGCCCAAATAACAGTTCAGCCACATACGTAGACTGTAGAAATCAGACTGAGAAGATGTCCTGAAGTACTCTGACTCAACAGGCCAGGAAGATCTAGCCTACAAACAAGAAAGGGACACTCAAAATACAAGCCATGACCCCAAATTCACCTTCAGCCACTCATGTCAGGAAGAAGGTAGCAATCTGTACCTGGATAGCATCTAGACCATCTACCTGTTCCTGTAAGACCTAACTTAGACATCCATATCAAGGCTCCTAGGGTTTGGGGTAGGACCAGGCAGAGGAGTGGCTATTCCCAATACTCTCTCCTCCCAGCTAAGTCAGGGAGCTGGGGCTCCATGGAAGCAATACCAGAAAGACTGAGCTCAAAATTACAAACTGGACAACTAAAGGGAGTTGAAGAAAGGACAGAGAAAGAGGAAGATGAAAGAATTTAATTGTCCCAGAACTGTATTGCAGGCCTGTCATAACTAGAACCCTGAATGGGCAGCCCAGAGAGAGAAAGGAGACATACCAAGGGACTTCAGCCAAAATGCTATATCTTTAAGTCATGATCATGAAGGTTCCAGAGGGAAGGGGAGGCAACCTGTGGTGACCTGGGTCCCTACCACACTGAGGAGGAGCAACCAGGAGATGTGTCCCAAGACTTCAAAACCACAAGGGATTATTTTCTTTTTTGATTCTCTATCTATAATAAAGCATCCGAGGTCAGGGTGGGGGAAAGGTCTTTTCAGGCACGGGGTCTCAGAGGTTAACAGAGGAAGTGCTGCATGGCAAAGTGAGGGAGGAAACCCACATGAGAGGGAGACCTGGGCCCCAGAAGTAGATGTGCAGGAAGAAGAGAGGTCCCCAGAAAGCCAGTAAAGGTGGGAAGTGAAGCAGCAAGACCCAGACCCGAGGGCAACCTGTCCAGACTGAGATGGGAACCAGACAGGAATCTCGGAGGCAGTGGGGAGAGGGCACAGTCCCGACAGCTTTATGACCACGAGAGGAGGTAAGATAGGGCTTTCTTTCAGAGTTGAAGGAAAAATGAATAGGTAAGATTTTGAAAATTAATCAAGCTAGCATTAAAAAAAATTATGGGAAATAACGAAGTAAATTACACTCGCAGCACAGTACATGATTCAGCTAGCTAGAAACACAACTTCCATACCCACACACAAAAACTATGAAGCCTGGGTATTGATTTTTGCTACTGCCACAAATAAATACATCATTGGCAGGCACACCATCGTGGGGATGAGCACACATGCAAAGTGCACAGGATTGCATATGGACTGAAGAGCTCTAGAAAGATGCCCAAGGGCTCAGCTCCCAATGATGAGGGGATAAGGGCAGGCAGGGATAGAGGAGGAATGTTTTATACACGTGGAATGCATTGCTTCATTTTTTCTACCGTTTTTATGTATTTATTTTGTATCCAAGTATATGTGTGGTGTGCACGCGCGCGCATGTGTGTGTGTGTGTGTGTGTGTGTGTGTGTGTACGCATGCGTGTGTGCCACCCTACTCTTTTCTGTAGTAAACTTAATGAAGCCATATAAAACAAGATCAGCTACCTACAAAATATTTCATACATGCTAATGAATATATATAAAATTATGTACAGTTTACTGTATTATAATGTAGCTTTACTAGTCTTACTTTTTCTCACTATGGCTTAGTGTATTTGCTATTTAGGTCTACCTAGCACATATTTTGTTACTATTATTCCTAGTACTATGTATTATTTGACATAATATATTTTAAGTTTTTAAATTTATAATTGTTCATGGCTGCTTAAAAAAAAAAATAGTATGGGGCTGGTCAGATGTAACCCTGTTAGAGAACACAGTGCAGCAAAACCCCAGACCCTGGGTTCTGGCTCTAGCCCGGCTTTCCACCCAAGGTGTGAAAACCCCATCAACTTTTGAAATAGAAACATCTGGACCAAAGAGGCAGAAACAAATGACACAGACTGAGCCATAGTGTCTAGACAGGAACCACCTGGCCACAGCTGTAGAGCTGGCATTGGGGAAGCCCATGCCCCAGGGCAGTGGTGGCTGGGCTGGCCCCAGGATACTCTACAAGTTTTCAGTCTCTCTATCCCTCAGTATGCCAAAGCTCAGCTGGCATACAGGGAGATGTCTCACGAGTAGCAGTAAAACTCTCAAGTTTTCAAAGAAACACAAAAGGGCAAATGTACTCTAAGATGCTTGGAGCATCTCATTTATGCAGAATCTTATAGACAGAGAAGGGAGAATACATGTTACTAAAGGGGTGGGGCACGTATCATGGCGGCGCAGGTAAACAGGGTCACGTGGTCATGTGAATGTGCTTATTACCATTGCTCTTCACACACACAAAGGGCTTACATTACATGCAGTTTACCAAATAAAAAAGCAATAAGCAAATACAATTAATAAGTGGATGCAAAGACCCACTGACAAGCTTCTTGCTTTCACCTGGTGCTGGGAGGCCCTAATGGATAAACAAATGAAGGAGATTCTGAGCCTAGAGTTTTGTGACCCTCAGGTCCTGTGGTTAATAATTTTGCCCACGGTGGTTTGGCTAAAGGAACTGTGTTCTTATTTTCTGGATTCTGCTCATATTTGCCTCCGTTTCCCTTTCCTTTCCTTCTTCTGACAAAGCTTTGCTATGTGGACAGGGCAGACCTCCTACTTGAGAGCCCCCTGCCTCGGCCTTTAAACTGTATTGATTACAGGCATGATGTGCTGTGTGACCCCCCCCACATCCTCTCTTTTTAAAGTATCATCATCATCATCACTATTACGTGTATGGGTGTCTTGCCAACATGTATGCCTGTGTCTAATGTGCATGTCTGGTGTCCATGGAGGCCAGCCGATCCCTTGGAACTGGAGTAACATGGTTGTAAGGCCACCATGTAGGTGCTGGGAGCTGAACTTCGGCCAAGTGCTCTTAACTGCTGAGCCGTCTCTCCAGTCCCTCGATTACATTTTAATTGCCACCAAGAGCAGTGAGATAAAGCAGTGACAATAGAAACTGGAGCCAGGAGAGACAAGTGTAGCTAAGTTTAGCTCACAGAGTCCATGAGACTCATCCCAACACAGCAGGGACCTGTTCAGAGATAGAGGCCAGGATCTCTCTCAATAAACAGATTAGGCTGGGTGGCTAGCAGCAAACCCCAGGCATCTGCTTATTTCTGCCTCCCTAGCATGGGAATTTTAAGTGCATACCACATTCAGCTTTCTAAAATGTGTGTCCTTGGCACCAAAATCAGGTCCTTACGCTGAGCACTTTACCTACGGAGCCATCTCCCAGGCCTAAATGACCATTTTAAAAATCACATCCTTAGGGCTGGCATCATGTGGTCCAAGCCCATCCCTATGGAAACAAAGTCAGGGAGTTGTGGCTGCTGGCCCACAGTCACATAGATGACTGTAACAACAGCAGAGGTGTGCTCTCTTCAAGCAACATCTGACCTATGTGACTCATTAAACACCCCACTATGTACTTATTAAATGTTTCCCTTATCTCTTTGTAAGCTTTGTTTATGTAAAACGTCTGATTTCTGTAGAAAAAAAATTCTGCAGAAAAAAAAATTGAGTCAGATATTGTGTGTGACCACTGTACGAGAACAGCTTGATAAGATGAACCAAGAGGCTCATGGGAGTCTCTTCTTTGCCCTGAAGCAAAGCATAGCTGGTGGGAAAAGTGACAAATTCTGGCTGTGGCCATCAGGTCTGTAGGAACTATGCAGTGGCTTTCTGAAAAGGAAACAAAAATGATTCACCTAAAGGCATGACACATACGGGACTGTGCCAAATGTCAGGTCAGAGAAAGTGAAAACATCACAGATCAAAGAGAGCTCCACTCCAGAATGGGGGGCTGGAGGCTCAGGAAAAAAGGTCTTTCTCTGACTCTGAGTGGTCTGCACCTCATTTTGAGCTTTGGGGAACAACAGGCCAAGTCAGTTCAATTGACAAAAACCCCTCAGGTTAACACAGGCAATCGGGAGGTAGAACTTTGATTATTGGGGTGGGGGAAGGGTGGGGAAAAGAGACGCTGGGCGCAGAAACCAAAGTTTGACTAAAGGAATAGACCCAAATGTACTCCCGCGGGCCACTCAAACTCCACAGTACAGTGGGGTAGTTGCCATTTGCAATAACCTGTTATATATTTTATGAAGCTCTGGAAGAGATGAGCTCTAAACAATGAGGAGGAGGAGGAAATGCTAATACCCTGAGTCTATCAGTGCACAGTGTACATACCACGAGTCCCTCATTAATATGCATGACTAATACATGCTAATAAAGACAAAAACCAGGAAACAAGCAAGGAGGAAGAGCAAAATCTGTAAGAGCAAAGTTTCAGCGTCTACAACCTCTGAAATAGGATGGCTCGACTTCTGGGAGAACAGAATATTCCAGATACATGTCCTGCCTTGGCTGATCACAGCTACCACTAACTCATCAACCTTATCTTTGCAAAATGGAGGGAATATTTCAAAGTGTGGCTGCCATCAGAAAGGCTTCCTCTAGCAGCTAATGAGAGCAGATGCAGAGACCTACACCAAAACATCAGGCAGAGCTTGGAGAATCTCGGAGAGGAGGAAGGACTGTAGGAGCCAGAGGGGTGGAGGACACCAAGAGAACATGGTCCAGAATCAACTAAGCAGGGCCACTAGGGGCTCACAGAGACTGAAGTGGCCATCAGAGTCTGCATGGGGTCTGCGCTAGCTCCTCTGTATACATGCTGTGGTTGTTTAGCTTGCGGTTTTTGTGGGATTCCTAACAGTGGGAGAGAGGGTGTCTCTGATTCTTTTGCTGGCTCTCGGGACCCTTTTCCTCCACTGGGTTGCCTCATCCAGCCTTGATATGAGAGTTTGTGCCTGGTCTTATTGCATCTTGTTATGCCACGTTTGGTTGATAGCCCTGGGAGGCCTGATCTTTTCTGAAGGGAAATGGAGGAGTGGCGGATCTAAGGGAGAGGGGAGGCACATGGCGGGAGGGGGAGGTCACGACACTGGGAAAAGTGGAGGGAGGAGAGGCTGTGGTTGGGAGGAACTGTACGAAAGAAAAATGAATTTAAAAAGAAAGATAGAAAGAAAGAGAAAGTATGGCTGAGACCCTGTGTCATTCCCTAGAACTTTCCTTCTACTTCTCTGGGTGCACACCAAACTGGCACCACAACTGGAAGCAGCAGAAAGAAAGCAGGAGATGGGGAGAGAGGGCAGGTGACACGAGTGAATCTTTAAAATGCTATAACCACGGATAACATTGGCACTGCCGCGTGCGCGCCTGCGTGTGTGCGCGCGCGCGCGCGCGCGCGCGCTAGAGTCTGCAATTAACAAGTAGGCTAAGCTGGTTTGGTCAGTCCTTTGCCTCCCCAGAACTGGAATCATCCATACACACAGACAAATACACACACACACACACACACACACACACACACACACACATTAAAATAAACGATTTTATAAACAAACAAGCAAAAGGCACTAACCACTTTCCCAATCCAGCTCTGTAACCTGTAACCTTAGCATGTGGGTGGATCGGGACGTAGTAAGTCTGAAATCAGCCTGGACTACATGAGAGCCTGTCTCCAAAAAAGGCCCACTTTCTCTTGGAGTGGGGTATATAGCTCAGAGGTACAATCAGTATGCTTAGCATGTTCAAGGCTCGGGGTTCTATACCTAGAACTGAAAATGAACACACACACTTACACTCTCACACACAAACATACACAAATACACCCCCCTCCATACACAGTTTCCCACTCCCTGGTAGCTCTTGGATCTAAGGTGTACTTAGTACCTACCTTAGATGAGCTGGGCATGGCCCTCTAAGCCCTCAGAGTGTGTTTTAGCCATCAGTTACCATTCACCAAGCTCATTTAAAAGAAATCAACAACACAGTCAGGTCAGTATTTATCCACACTCTAAAAGGGGTCAAAACTTCTTAAAAAGAAAACAAGGCTGACTTTTACTTGAGGGTTCTACTTTTGGGGTGGCATTAGCATAATGACATTTAGGAAGAAAGGACACATACCTGAACAATGCAATTATTGACACCCCTTCCTCATCAGGATAAAACTGTGTGATTGAATGATGTGCCCCAAGCAATTCCTTTCCATCTTTCCACCATGAAATGCCAGCTGTTTCTTGGTACGTGTTAGGAATATTGATAGAGCAATTAAATTTGACATTTTTATGTTCTGAAAGTATTATGTGTCCGATTGTGTGATTAAATGCAACGGGAGGTAGGAGCTTTGATGCTGCAGAGGTCATCTGGGGAACAGCTGTGTGTGCTGGAAGTGATCTTCCAGTCTGGGATGGTGATAGCCGGTCAGCTGGGTTGGTTTCTTCTGCCATTTCAGCAGTGGCTGCAAAACAAAATATTGAGTGTTAGCCATTAAAACGATGGAGAATTTCAACTTCCTAGGCAAAGCAGAACATCCTCAGTGGGCCCAAAACAGATGAACAAGAAGTTGAGTGTAAGGGCACACCCTTGTCATCCAAGCACTTGTGAGGTCGAGGCAGGAAGGTCGAGAGCGCAAGGCCAATCTGAGTTACACAGGGAAAGTGTCACAAAAGAACCAAGAGCTGGGCTGTAACTCAGTGGAAGAACACCTGCCTAACATGCACAGGTTCCCTAGTTGAATCCCTCGCACCTCAACAGAAGACAAAAGATGGGGAGAACCTTATGTGCACATCCGACAACATCCCCATTTACCAACTTGTGCGTCTGCCTACTTGCCTCCTTCTAAAGAGTACTTAAGGAAAAAGATTCCTGGGCTGGTGGGATGGCTCAGCGGGTAAAGGTGCTTGCTGCTAAGACTGTCAACCTGAGTTCCATCCCCAGAACCCACACAGTGGAAGAACTTCCACCTGTATATAGCAGAGTGTGCGTCCCCTCCCATATACACACACAAATATATAACTTTTTAAAAAATAAAGTTCTTCTAACAATTCTCTTCCAATGTTGACTCAAGTTGTCCTTGGACCTTCACATATACACACGAAATAAATGTAATTTAAATAGTAAACAAAACAAACAAAAAACCTCAAGTCAGATTAGTGGTGCACACCTTTAATCCCAGCACTCAGGAGCGAGAGGCAGGTAGATTGATGTGAATTTGAGGACAGTCTGATCTATGTGGCCAGTGCCAGGCTACTTGGCGAGACTCTGTCTTGAAAGAAAAAGAGAAACGGGGGGGGGGGTCAGAGAGGAGGAAAAAGGGAAGAGAAGATGAGAGAAAGGGGAGGAAGAGAGGAAGGTAGAACACGGGATATTATGGTGGCTTGAATGATAATGACCCTCATAGGCTCATCTATTTGACTATGTGATGCCCAGTTGGTGGACAGTTTGGAAAGGATAAGGAGCTGCGACCCTGTGGGAGAAGGTATGTTATGGGAATGGGCTCGACCGTCTGCTTGTAAATCCAGCTCTCAGCTACTGCTCCAGCTCCATGCCTGCCTGCCTGCCTGCTGCCAGGCTTTTCATCCTTTTGGTTGTAGAATCACCCTCTGAGCTTTAAGCCTCAAACAAACTCTTTCTTCTATAAGTGCCTTGGTCATGGTGTCTTATAGCATCAATAGGAAAGTAAGACAAACACCCAGTTAAGCTTGAACTTTACAAATAACATCTCATATTAAATATCCAGCCAGAACACACCCATTGGATATCCTATACTAATGGTCAGCTCTGAAAATATACAGAGAGTAACATTATACAAACTGAGCAGGTTGCATTTATATATTCAGGAACACACACACACACACAACAATTAAAGAAGAGTTTACGATTTTGAAAGAGAGCAAGGAGGGGTAAAGCAAGGGTTTTAGAGGAAGAAAAGGGAAGATGGAAATAGTGTGATTACATTATAATCTCAAAAATTAAAGAAATAACTCTTAAAAATATGGTCAAAATATAAGTATGAAAAAATTAATTAAAAGGAAAAACACCCCCCCCCCACACACACACACACACTCAGAGGAAGACATTTAAGATGCTGAGACATGTCACATGAAGTTGTATAGAACTGATATAGAAGAAACTTAAAATTATAGAATTGGTATTAGAAAGAATTACCAATAGATTTGCTTAGGAGACATTAAGTCACACAAGTGGAATTTAACTGCCTAATGGAGTGCTGCCTTCAAAATATTCCAAAATACTCCAAGATAACTAACAGGCTAACCAAGCTGTCAGAGATAAGTGAAATCCAGGATGCTAGGATGTAAATATTTACTCATCAGGACTGACTAACCATCACGCTCTGATTCTCAGGACAAGAGAGACAACATTGATTTACCCCCCATGACTGGATCTAGAGGCCTGGCTGCTGATAAGCCTCTGAGGCCATTAACAGCTACAGAACTATGGTGGGAGCTCCATGCCTACACCCTGCTCAGTTGTGCATTGCATTCACTTGGCCTCAGAGGCTTATCAGCAGCCAGGCCTCTAGATCCAGTAATGGGAGTAGACCAATCTGCCTAGCGCTGGGAGGTACCGATCTTGAACATTGTCCTGCAAGGCAGTCAGTGGGAGGTGGGGGAAGCATGGCAGACAAAAACCTGCCCTGTAGGGATGGTGAGCAGTGTGGTACTGAGCCTCTCAGGGACTCTCAAACTGAGCTCCAAGGAAAGAAAAGGCGTAGATTCTTCCAGACTGCCCATTAGGACTTAAGTAATGAAAAAGCAATGAAAAAACCAAGAAACAACAAGAAAACCAAATGATCAAACATTGCTGTTTTACCTGGACTAAGGAAGCTATCCTTATTCCTCAACTGTCAGCTCTTCTTTTTTAAAGAGATTTTTTTATTTGTTTATGTTTGTTTCAGATTTATTATTTTATGTGTATGAGTGTTCTGTCTCCATGTGCATCTGTGCACCACAGGTATACCTGGTACCTGAGAAAGTGGGGTGCCTCCATGTGGGTGCTGGGAATCAAACCTGGGTCCTTTCCAAGAACCAGTGCTCTTAACCACTGAGCTAACTTCCCAGCCCCTGTGTCGGCCAACTCTTAACTGAATATATTCATTGTTAGAATCTAGTCTCCAAGAAGAAACTGACCACACCTTTGTTGGAGGAAAGGACCTATGGTCCTTCCTTTATCCAGTGAGAGCCCAACACAAAGAAAAGGGGACTACTACAGACCCCCTCAACGCTTGCTCCCACTTATATCTCTGCCCAGCTCAGACTAAATCCAAACAATCAAGCCGACAGGGCTTGTTCACCAACAGCTCCTTGAGTGGGAACTCTAGCCTCTCTGCTTGGACTGATTGGCCAGAAAGTAGTCATGAGGTCCTTGCACAAGGGTCCCCAGTCTGTACCCTTGATGGGACAACATTACTGAGTCCCTCAAGAACACATGAGGGGACTGGAAAGACCTAGGTATAGGAGGGACAAAGGAGTCAGTCCTTTGATCTCAAAATATCAGTAAGGCTTTTAATCCAACAAGGAGCAGATCTTCAAAATCTCAATTTTGAAGGCCCCAAATATCTTCCCACTAGACCATCCCAGGAGGGTACCAATGCAAAACAAGGGGACAGATGAGAACCGAAGGGTCCCTGTAGTGGTTTGAATGAGCAATGTGCTCTCTTAGTCTTAGATATTTGAACATGTAGTTCTCAGCTGGTGATGCTTTAGGGAAGCTTAGAGTGGTGTAGCCTTGCTGAAAGAAGAATGTCACTGGGAGCATTCTTTGATAAGTACAATGTTCACCTCCTTCGAGCATGCTGTCTCTGCTTTGTTTGTGGTTCAGGATGTGAGCTCTTGGCATCTTGTTCCAGCCTCTACATCTGCCCGTGCCCCCCCCCCCCACCAAGCCATTATGAACTCTAAACCTCTGAAACCATAAACCAAACAATTCTCCTTCTATAACTCGCCTTGGCCATGTAACTTTATTGCAGAAACAGAAAAGTGACTAATGTAATCCCCTTGGCCAGATAATACTTAAATTACATTTTGTGACCAACAGTTGGCCAGCCATTTTCAAAAAAAAAAAAAAATTACAAAAGATAGCAAATTGGAAATTAGAGGGTTAGAACAGCTACTCAGGGAAACCCAAAAGGTACATATAAGAAAGGAAGGATGAAGAAGCCAGAACATGGTGGCACATGCCTTTAATCCCAGCACTTGGGAGGCAGAGGCAAGATCTCTGGGAGCTCGAGGCCAGCCTGATCTGCAGAGCAAGCTCCAGAAAAGCCAGAGCTTTACACAGAGAAACCCTGTTTCAAAAAACCAAAAGAAAAAACAAAGAAAAGGAAGGTATGAAGGAGGAAAGGAAGGAAGAAAAAATCAAAAGGCTGAATTTATGCTCTCAACTGTAGGATAAGGGAAAGAATGAATTTCAGTTCCATTGGGATTTACCAACTCCCTCAGTCTATCTGGAAAAATTCTGGAACAACCTTTCTGGTTTGGTGTGATTACTAACGAATGAAGCAATGCACCCTTTTGCAGAAGTAAAAGCTGCTTTGTATATTCTTTGTTCTGGATGGGGTGGTCTCCTTGAACCCCAAATTTTATTTCTAACACATTGAAGCCTATGTATTTACCTATGTCTCTTTGGTGGTTCTGGGGCTCAGAAAACAGTATTCCAAAATTTGTGGCTTTGGGATTGAAGCTGAGAGTACTTGAAGAAGAATCAATACCAACAAGACTTTCTTTATCTAACTAAAGAGAACAAAATTAGAAAAGGACACACCCCCCCCATTCTTCTGATTGACTTTCATAACCAAAGAAGACTGAAGTCATTTCATAGGGAAGGGCATAGTATCAGACCTCTTATTCAGAGCACAGAGGAAGTTTTTCCAGTCCACTCATTGTTTGTTCCATTCATTCATTCATTCTCTCCCCTAAAAACCTAAAGACCTTGCCTCCTTTCCTCTATCCAATAAGTACACCTCACTCATATGCATATTCATCAGTCCATATATATATATATATATATATATATATATTTGAGACAGGGTCTCATGTGGCACAGGCTGGCCTCTACATATCCTAGGACAACCTTGAACTTCTGATTCTCCTGCCTCCATTTCCTTGAATGCTGGAATTATGCCAGGTTTTGTGTGGTGCTGGGGATTGAACCTGGAGCCTCATGCACACTAGGCAAGCACTTTACCATCTGAGCTATGTCCCCCAGCCACTCATACACTTTTTCTGTTGTTAATATGTCTGTTGGCAGTTTGTTTTAATGGCCCCAGTCACCTGGTCTTCAGGAGGAAGACTACTTCCTCACAATGGGCAAAGACCCTGCAGTTATACTTATTGAGCACCATGAGTCCAAGGGGTCAGGGTTCTTTTTTTTTTTTTTTTTAAAGATTTATTTATTCATTTATTTATTTATTATACAGTGTTCTACCAGCATGTATGCCTGCAAGCCAGAAGAGGGTGCCAAATCTCAATACAGATGGTTGTAAGCCACCATGTGGTTGCTGGGAATTGAACTCAGTATCTCTGGAAGAGCAGTCAGTGCTCTTACCCTCTGAGCCATCTCTCCAGCCCGGGGTCAGGGTTTTTGTCCGAGGAACTACTTTCCTACTTTTAGATGTATTTCCTGTTCTCTGAATGCAAGACTCAAGAATGAAAGAAATAAGTATTACCTTCCTCTTATGTAATTTATTCCTTAACATCAAGCTCTTCTAGTTTAAAGGTACCACAAGTTGGTTATAAAAAATTTCACATATATTGAAGCAATCTCACATCAAATGGAAATTACTTAGCAATCCCAACCCTTCAAGATAACCTCTTATTACACTTTGGGGCTGTTTTAGCTTCCAGGTTTAGATGAGCCAGGCTGTTATAACTGAACAAGTGTCTAAGAGAATTGGGGAAGACCCCGTTTCTGGGACCACCCCTATGTCAGGCAGTAGCTGTACTCCGCCTGTACTTTCTCCATACTCCAGATGGCCTAGAAGACAACTGATCTCCATGTGTGACTGCCCAGAAGTTGCCTAAATGGCTTGACTGCCAGCACGTACTTGGATAACCTCTTGGCATCAAACTTGCTCCAATAGTCCGGTTGGAGAGAGTAAGACACTTGTCCAAAAAGCAGTGCAGTAGAGGGTCCCAGAGCTAACAGGGAGACAGCAGCCTTAGCTGAGCTGCTATACAGTTTTCTCCCAGGAAAAATAGAATGGCAAAACTGGTGTCCCCATGACCACCATTAGGAACACAGGGGTTACATATCATCATGCGTGGTTCACAGTAAACAGTGAATGTTAGCTATTGTTTATATTATTTTCTTCTTTTATGGTGAGCTAGTAAAACTCTGCTGTTGTCTAAAACTTGAGAAGTTCTGATTTTCAAGGATTGGTAAGAAGGGCCAGGCTTCTCTTTGTGTCTGGTGCGATGTGGACCATACAACTTTGGGGTGGAACAGCGGTGTCAGCCACAAGTGTAAACGGTGTCCTATCATTGAGCAATGCATAGCCCTCAATGTGGAGAAAGGGAGTGGCTATGCAAAACAGAAACAGTCTGAGATTCTGGACCCCAGGGTCAAGATAATAGTCTAATACATTTTTGTTTCCTTTTGGACAGGGTCTCATGTAACTCAGACTGGCCTCAAACTTGGATTGTTGCTAAGGATGACCCTGAACTTCTGACCCTCCCAAGTGCTAGGATTACACGCATGGGCACCACACCCAGTTTATGTGGTGCTGAAGAATCTTGCATGCCAGACAGACAAGCACTCAACCAACTGAGTCCAATCCCCAGCCTTCAAAATGCATCGCAAGCTGCCAGCTTTCCACCCCTGCAGCTATTTTGGCATCCTATAGACTGCCTCTTTGTTGCCCTCTTTAATTTGCTACAGAAGTAGAATCCTGTTAGAATTATTTCTGGTGGCCCGATGGTGGGAGGGTGAGATCAGACAAAAAGAATGGGTTCCTATAACACGCCTTTAAAACTGTCATTAACATGTCCCTCAAGGAAACAGGCAAATGAGGGCCTGTTGGATGGCTTCCATTTTAGAGATAACCATTGAAGAATGTTCAGTTGAGAGCTAGAGTAAAAACTTCCATCAGCAGCTTCATGTGAATTTAGCCCTACACAGCACATGTGGCAAGGCGGGCTGCCTCTAGCTGTGACTTGGGTGAATGCACAGGCAGTCACACCCTACCCACTTCTTCCATAGGTGTTCTAGTGTGTGGACTGGATAAGCAGGAAATGGAACTTCTCATCTGCAGTACATGCTACTAAGCAGCCTCGGATACTTAGCCTCTGGCTAGCTCAGTTCCAAGACTGGCTGCCCCGGGCCCTCCAGCATCACAGTGGCTGAACAGTCTCACCTAGTCCCAGCATTAGATAAGCGAGTCCCTCTGCCCAGTGCCTTTGTGTTTCCAGTCACCACTTAGCCCTTGACTAGAATCCAAATGGTGGCTTCCAAAAGTCTGAGATGTTGTCACCATCACTCTCCCCCAGTGCTTGGTACAGAGGCAGACCTGTGGGAGGTGATGAGCCATTACTAAACTGGTTAGGTATGACTTTCCATGTGGGTTTGCTTTGTTTTTCTGAACACATTTGTCCATGGCTTCTTCAGAAGCTATAGGTGGCATCCTCGGAGTCCTGTATGATGCGTGACCTAGAGCTGATACACAGTGAACATCTACGGAACATGAGCACGGCATTGCATGGCATTCTAATGAGTGGACAGGCAACACAGGCAGGCCAGGCATCGACACTGCCTCGGCTGGGGGGGGGGGACAGAGGTGGGAGGCTGTCGTGCCCCTGGAGCAGGCTTCTGGTACCCACACAGCTGTAGTGGCTCAGACACTCAGGGACTTTGTGAAGACTCAAGACTGGAATCATGACAGCAGCAAACAATCTATATCCTTTGTGATGAATTGATGCAACTCACAATTAAACCAAGAATATGTGGTGAGCACAGTGTGTGAGGACTGGTGGGCAGGGATGCTCAATGGTTAGTCAGCATTTCTGTACTCAGTCTGCCACTGCCTTGCCATTCAGGATGGACTCTGACCTCTCTCAGCCTCACTGAAAAGAGGACCATGGGGGTAAGAGCTGGGGTAGTGCACACTCTCTGCATATTGCCTGAGACAGTGGTCGCTGGTTTTCCTCTGAACTCTGTCCTGGTGGCCCTCTGAAGTAGCAATTTCGAATGTCTTGGGGAAGGAAAGAAGAGCTAAGAATGATCAATGAGATCCACTAGGGACAGTGCATAGGGAAAGGCCACAGCATGGACCACAGGGAAAGCATGCTTTGGGCTCTTGGCTCTCGAGGATCTTCATCTCTCCAGGGTTGGCCTCTACAAGACTTTCTGAACAGGAACCTCATTTTGATTTTTTTTGAAGCCCAGTGGCCACAGTCTAAGGGGGAAACAGGAAGCTGACTGAAGGCCCTAGGACAGTGGGTAGGGGGGCAGCCTGGAGACTTCCTGGATCTGAAGTCCCTCTAAGTTGTGGTCTGAGCAGGACAGCAGCCCTGTAGGGCAGAGGGTTCTGGTGAGTGAGCCTGTTCCTTATACTGTCACCCCGGTGTCGGGTCCACAACCCAGACAGCCCTGGGGTCTGGGAAGGGCACTCCTGGGCCAGATAGTGGAGCAAGAATGAGCAGGAAGTACAGGCTAAGGAACCCGTGACCTGCTCTTTCTACTCTTTCTCAGCTGCATGCTCTATAATTTAGTCCCAGTGTCAGGAGGCCCAAAGGAGGTTTCAGGAATGATAAGGAGGTTTCGGGAATGGTGAGCCCCTCGGTGGTCTTTGCTTTCCACTCCATAAATGTGCAGGGGGAGTTGTAGTATAATTGGGCCATAGGATGCGTTGCCTCAGCATGCCGTTTTCCTCCCAGCCCTGTGGCCTCCCTACGGTATGAGCTGCTGCCCTGTTGGTTCCAGGAAGGCCTCCTGCCTTCCTCGGGAGAAGGGGCAGAAACTGGATCACCAAGCTCCCATTCAGTGTGTACAGCCAACTTGTGGACCTGGGCAGATTCCATGGGTTTTGTTTGTTTGCTTGTTTTGTTTTTGTTAAAAACAAAGTCAAATGTTTCTATTTGGTGTAGTTTGACTTTATATGAATGCAAAGGATTTTGAATTAAAAAAAAAAACAGTAGCAATTATGGGGCTGATGTAACTCCTGTGATGGAGTGCTAGCCTCAGGTAAGTTTATTCCCCGGCCCTGCATACAAATGGCACCAGTAGCACATGTTCATAATCCCAGCACTCAGGTGGAGGGGGAGGCAAGAGGATCAGAAGTTCAAGGTCATCCTTGGCTATAAAGTGAGCATCTAAGGCCAGTCTGGAGATATACGAGACAAAGAAAGGAGTAGGAAAAATACAACCTTCTATCAGAGATCGCTTGACCTGACCAGTTCTAAACTGTATAGCGTAATCATTAACCACACCAGAGATCACTGGGAAAAGGGCCATTTGAGAAACCAAAGACTCTCGGACCGTGCTTATGTACAACCGTGCAGCCCCAGACCTTGGGTCACTGCTGGAGGGAATGGGAATGGGGCCAAACAGTTTACAGAGAGGGGAGTAAGTGACCAAATGGTCACACGTGCTTGCAAGAGGTCACAGAAGCCGAAAAACAAGAGGCACAAAGCCCCGGTGATATCGAAAATCCAGAGCCCCCAAGATGTGGGAAGGAAGTGAAGTAGCCAATGAGACACGATGTTGGCAGGGCCAGACTTTTCACATGGACCCAAGTCAGTGCAGCAGTCAGAGGACAAACTAGCCATGACTTTAACACTTAAACGACAGATAAACACCCACTATGTGGCATATGAGATTACTTGGAGCCAGAACTCCATGGTGACCCATTGCAACCACAGATCGGCCATCTGGGGTTACAGTGTGAGGAAGAGTAAGTCTGGAAGGACAGAGATCCCAGCCCACCATGCAAGCTAACTATCGTCTGTGTCCTGGCTTGGAGGGTCTGAAGGGCTCCCAACGTTATGACTAAAGTTTAAAGAGGTGACATACCACTGCCCTTGCCCCACACATCCCTTTCTGCTAAACGGGGTGGGGGAAAAAAAAAAAAGAGAAACAAGCTCTTTGACCCAAAGGGCTTTAAATGACCCCTCATGATGTCTCCAGCCTGCCCCTTACTTTTTGGCATGGGTATTTGGCTCCTTCTCAGCAGAAGTCCTTTGCAATATCAGCTTCCCAAGCAGACACCAACTCCTAAGTTCTCCCATAGAAGAAAACCAATGCAACCATAAAGAACATTCTAGAATCTTACTGCAACTTTTCACCATGCTCTCCAACCTTCCTACCATGTTTCCAAGCCTGGCAGAACACCAGAGTTTTCCAAGGAAGGTTTTAAAATTTTAATGCCTGAGGTACCAAGATTTTGAAAAATCTCTTCTGGCAATTTTTCTGATTAACCCACTGCCTCAGAGTAGCCATGAAGTGGAGCTATTCCATCTTCAGATGGGCAGGGGTCGGTGCTGGGGGTAAACACTGCAGTATCTGATATGAACAGACAAACAGTGAGTGGCAGGGAGTCTTTCTACAGCACCAACATCTTGATCTGCCTTGTTTCAGAGATGCAACTAGTCATGCCTGGACTGGATACGCTAAACACATGGAAGCAATTTCCCTGACTTAGCGGCTTCAAGTCCTCACAATGAAATGTGAATATACAGTGTTTATTTAACCAAGGGTTTCCCGTCCTTTCCCCTCTGGCAGCCTGCCAGCTGCCCCAGAAAGACTTCGAAGCAATTCTTGCTGGCCACAGGCATGAAGCCTGGTTCTCTCTCACCAAGGGAGGTCTGGAGTTAATTCTCTCAAAGGCCCAGAGGTGAGTTCCCAAAACCTGGGAGAGACTCTTAGCCCACAAGTGCAGTTCCTCTACCATGCTGTTCCCAAACCTATGCTATAATCCAGACCACAGAATTCCTCTTACTAAAAAGAAAACAAAACACCACCAACAACAAAAAAACTTTTAAGGGAAATAAATATTTCCTTATAAAATGTAAAATGTGACAATTCTGGAAGACCTTACACCTTTGCAAGAATAATTTGTTGAAGTCTATTCTAAGTGACAGAAATAAAGCATCCACTTAAGAATGCAGTAGACGAACTTTTGCCTACTTTCTGTAGTAAGTATAATTAAGAACCCTGACCATTACATGTAAAACAAACATTCAAAACAAACAACAAACACTATGAAAGAGCTAAAGCAGTCAAAGTGAGAGAAACCAGAAAGTTCTACGGTGGCTGCCAAGAAGGGGGAGGGTTACTGAATGGTGTGGAGTTACAGTTTATGGTGGCTAATCTTGGTTGTCAACTTGACTACATCTGGAATCAAGTAAAACCCAAGCAGCTGGACATACCTGTAAAGGATTTTCTTGACTGGCTCATTTGAGGTCAGAAGACTCCCTCTAAATCAAGGCCACACTTTCTAGAGGCAGCCTATACAAAAGGACATGGAGGAAGAAAGTTTCTGCTTGCCTGCTTGCCCTCACTGCATACAAACAGCCCTCACTGCTTACAAATACGCAAGTAAACCCTCATAATATATATTTAAAAAAAATTAAACCCAAAATAAAAGTACAATATAAATAAAATAAATATTATATAATAGCATATTATGTAATAATATACATATTTTTTAAATAGTGTTCCTTTTGCATGGTGGGGCCCTCATGACTGGGTCTGCACAGACAGGAAGGAAGGATTGGTGGGGGCTTCTGATGGCCGCACCTCCCCCTTCTTTCTTGGGTTCATTTACAGGCCCTAGCTGGAGAGTCCCTCATTGCAGCTGGTTAAAAGAAGGGAGGGGCCCAGTATGTGTGAACCAAGGGCAAGGAGGAAGGCCCAAATAAGAATCCAGTGAGTGAGGCCTCAGCCACATGAACAAACCAGCTACCTACTCTGAGGAGGGCAGAACTGTCTAGCGCAGACTTGGGAATGAACAGCTCTGTCCAGATGCTCTACCACAGCCACCTACTGAGCGCACACACACACACACACACACACACACACACACACACACACAGAACTCTATAAGGGTGGACTGCTTAGAACCCTCAGCTCTGCATTTCAACTTTTTGTGTCTATGTTCACTGGGAGACATATGAAAGTTGGGGGCTGTCCTAACTTGTGCGGTGGTTTTGTCATGAATATTTGCCAAAACTCATCAAGTCCCACACTTAGAAATCTATGTATCTAGGGACTGAAGAGATGGCTCAGTGGTTAGAGGGCTAGCTGTTCTTGCAGGGGATCCAGGTGTGGGTTCCCAGCACCCACATGGCAGCTCCCAACTTTCCAGGAGTTCCAGGAGATCAGGCACCCTCTTGAGGCCTCTTGGAGCACCAAGCATTCATTCAGTGCACAGACAGACAGACATACAGGCAAAACACCCAGATATGTAAGATGATACATAATTTTGATCTGTGCATTTTACTACAGAAAATAAAACTTCTCTAGAGTAAAGATTAAGACCTGTTCACGTCCACATTGGCTGTAATGGAACACATTTAGGAAAACCTAAACACCCATTAGAAATAACTGGACTGAGGGTAAAGAAATGACTCAGCAGTTAAAAATGCATACTGCTCTTGCAGAGGACCCAAATTTGGTTCCCAGCATTCATACCTAGGAGCTTATTAATCACCTGTAACTCCAGGGAGAGCTGATGCCTCTGGTCCCCACAGGCACCTGTATTCACAAGGACATACCCAAACACAGATACATACATGTAACTCTAATGAATCTTTAGAAGCATTGTTTGGCACTAATACATCAATAAACGTATGGCACATTCACATATGTACCTGTGAAAGTAAATGAACCATGCTGAGATGCAGCTCAGTTGGTAGAGTGCCTGCCTCGTATGCAGGAGACCCTGGATTCCAGCCCCATCCAACGCTGCATAAGCCAGATATGGTAGCACATTCCAGCACAGAGGTATGAGGATCAGAAGTTTAAGGTTATGCTGAGCTCTATAACAAGTCCCAAACCAACTGCTTAAGAACCTATCTAAAAGCATGAAACATAAAACCAGGCATGCATTTCAATCCATCTGCCACTAATGTACTTGACATGAAGTGAGACTAAGAGGGTTGAAACCAGTGAATAACAACTGGTATTGCTAACATTTGACCTCTTACACTGGATGATAAGGACATGATTAAATCTTACTTCCTGTGTTGCACTTAGATAAGTCTTTAGTATAAAGACTAAAGAATAGATTAGAAAAGAAAAAAATGCAATGGTAAAAAGAAAAGTTTAAGTGTATTTATTGGTTGGCCCACCTAACTAGAATCATAGCATCCTGGTATGATGTGGCTTAGAGATGGAACTCTGTCTCTCCTCCTGCAGGCCCTAAAACCATGACAACTGACTTGAAGATCCACCCCACAGTTCTCGCTGAAGCCCTGCCCCTTTCCTTGAATAAACACAACTATCTCAGTCCTAAATTCATGGCCAGGTTTTGAAACACTCCCTCCTATGAGGTAGAGAAAGGCTCCCCAGCCTTCCCCAAGGATCAGACTTCAGACACACTAGCTTTGTGGAGTGACTTAGAATGGACAGACAGGGCAGGGCCACACCCCTAAAGATTGAGTGCAAAGGTCCTGGGCTGATCTGGGTAGCTGAGTCTTGAAAAGATTTTTTTTAATATGGGTTTAAAGCTCACCTTCCTAGCTGGCTGTAGAGGCAAATACCTTTAATCCTAGCCCTTGGGAGGCAAAAACATGTGGATCTCTGAGTTTGAGGTTGGTCTACAGAGTGAGTTCCAGGACTGCCAGGGCTGTTACACAGAGAAACCTTGTCTCAAAAAACAAAACAGAATGATAACAAAAACCTACCTACCTCACTTCACCTCCTGTTGATAGCATCTGCCTCGGTCACCTTACCCTTATCCTTCAGCCAAAATACTTAGATGGTTTATATTTTACTGTACATAGCACATTTGTGGGTTTTTTCCCAAATATAAAATTACACCATAACACTGAATGAACAGACTTTTAAAAGTGATGTCAGTATCCTTCTGACCTTGAGAACTCTACTCTTCTCTCTGGAGGGAATGCACTATTCCATCTACTCCAGGAAGATTTAGAGTCCTTCTTGTCCATGCTCCAAGAGCCCATGTTCTCAGCATATTTGATGGGAAAGCCTCATGGTTTATTCACGGATGTCTAGTATTCTCAGAAAAATGAGTTGCATTTCTATACTATTCGGTTTCTCTAGCTAGAGCTGGAGGGGTTATTTCACTGGGGGCACAGGCAACAGCTGTCAACACTGAAGAGCCAACTGAGTGATTTGTATTTTAAATCATGCTCTGCCCCCTGTTCCCATTTCATCATTGCATAATGGAAACTGACTGCTGCTCACATCCAGAGTCCCAGCCAGGGCTCAGAACACTGGGTCCAGTTTCAAGAAAGTGTCTGCCCCTCCAGGCAGAAATGTGTTCTACCTAGACTCACCTTTCTGCTCTGTCCACTGACAAATGGACATTGCACTATAGCCTATGTGTCTCTACAAGACAAAATCTAACCCAACTCAAACTCACATGTTGATCTCCCAAACTGGTTTTTATTGTGTGGTTTTAACTAAATCTAAATCCAATGAGCTTCCTTTTAATTTTGCTCTAAAACTTTCAAAGAACATTGACTTCATCTACCATTTCCAAGTCACATGGAAAATTGTCAAAGTGCTTGTAAGCTGGTTTCACTTCCTGTGAGCCAAAAGCCAAGGGCCACTCAGCAAAACTGGACTGCCAGCCACCAGATACAAGCACCGATGGGAAAGCCATGAATATTTATCACCTCCCAGAGAGCTCCTTGAACAGTGTGGGGACAGAAAGGAACTTGGGCTAGTTTGAGTCCTGTTCTAATATTCTCCACAAAGACAGCCTGTTCTGTTCTTACTTGTGGAAACCTTCATCAAAACCATAAAGAGGTCAGTCTGCTGTTAGTAGCTCTGACTAGAGGCCCTGAAGGCTTAAGATAGCAAAACAACACTTTCTCCAAAACAAACAAGGCTTTCCTTTGTGTATCTAATGAGGAGAGAGTGTGGCTGAGGCAGATCCTTCCATGCCTAGAGTCCCTGGATGCTAAGGTAATTAGAGCCTGCAAGAGCAAGCAGCTTAGGGTGTCCAACCACAGCATGTTGGCACTCATGCTAGCTATGAGTGAAGCCCAACACAAAACTGTAAATTTACTTCAAACATCGTGAGGTGTGTGTGTGTCAGAGAGAGAGAGAGAGAGAGAGAGAGGTTGTTTGATAACTCAGTTGCATGTTTTCTGAGCATGAGTTGTTGCATGTTGCATGTTCTGAGCATGTAGGTGTTGTAAGTCAAAAGGTTGGATGTGTCTCCCAGAAAAGGGATCTACATTCGAGTGTTTGCCTAATTATACACCTGAGGCTCATGAGCTGTGGACAGTCCCCCCCAGAGAGGATCTGAATGGGATTCCAACTCTGTATCAATCACATCTGAAGAGACCAACAGAGAAATATCTGGAAGGTTCTGAGTACAAACAGAAACACAGATACATCAAATGAACTGCCAGAAAAACTCATTGCTGAGCTAATGAAATAAAATGGGCTTCCTCTGAAAGCAAACCAACAGAACATCTTGATTTTAGATATAAAACGTCTCGTGTGTGACCTTGGCCAACACAAGAGCCAACATCTCTATTTTTGCTCTTTTTCTCCCCTCTGCTCCATCTGTCCCCTCTGCCACCACAAGACTTGCAGAAAATCCATTTGACCAGTGAGTCAAACGATGACAGATAAATAGGCAAGAAGGAAAAAAATAACACACTTTTGTAGATTTCTTAATGAGTCTGGTCAAGGCACAATCATCTTCCCTTCTTCACTAAAACACTGGAGCCTGAGGAGGTGACTGGGTCAAGGCTGCCTGGGACTTCATGAACCCCAGACTCCCACTGGGTCCCACCAACTGACAGAGGCCAGGGAAAGGGGAGCAACAGGTTTCCATTTGCCCAAAGTGCAGGTGAACTGAGTGTAGGGTCTCAACAAAACCAGGGCTTTTGCTACGGGGTAAAGAACTCACTTATCACAAGCCAAAGTATAGACCAACAAAACCAAGCAAACAACAACAAAACCAAAAGCTGGTGACTGAGAACACCCTTGGTTGACAAGTTTCTCAGTATTCTTGTCCCCTAAAAGGAACCCACAGATAGGAACATAATGCTGCCCTGCCAGGCTGCAGTGGCGGTGACAGCATTTCAGATGCAGGCATTCGAGCATGCAGAATGACAGTGTAACCACAGGGTAACGACTTACCTATGGACAGGGGCTGATGGATACCTAGAGAGACACCGGAAGAGGTTGGGTCTTCCTCCTGCCTAGCAGAGGTCTCTGATAGCCACGGAACGGGAAACAAGATCACAGGAACGACCTTCCTCCACTTCCCACAGTCCAAGCTATACAGAATTAACAATGCTCATTTTCTTGTGGAAGCCGCCAAAGGAAAGGAAAGGAAAGACCTGGATGGGGTCACTTAAAAAGCCGGAACCAAAACAAAACAAAACAAAAAACCAAAACAAACCCACACCCACTTTGGCATTGAGCTTTGTAGAAAAAGTGGAGCCAGAATTGGACCTCATTTTTATGCCTTCCTGTGAGGCACATGACAGGAAGCTATTCCTGTGCCAAAACAAGTCTGTACTCCACAAGGAAGGTAGGAAGCAGGGGTAGGTAATGCCAACCTATCCTGAGAAAGCCTGCTCCTGGATTTGGTTTTGCCCGCAGAACTACTGGGAAGAAGCAAAATCCTAAAGAGCTGTAGCAAAGGACTTAGGCACTCAGAGTGACCACCCAGAGCCTCATTACCAAAACACTGCAAGAGGAGAGTGGCCCCAGATCTGCCTTCACTGCCTCTTTTTTTTTTTTTTTTTTTTTTTTTTTTTAAGACATCTTAATGTAGCCAGTGGTGACCTTGAACTTCTAACTCTTCTGCCTACACCATAGACTTCTGAGATTGTAGAGTATATGCCAGCACACTTTTTGTGTGTCTGTGTGTGTGGGTAATTTTTAACTTATTATTTGAGAATTTCATGCATGTATATATGATGATATATTGTTTATAATTTATTAAAGCCACTGGAGATCAAAATAGCAAAGCAGTCATACTAGTTAGCTACAGAAGTTAAGGCGGTGGCAGTACACACCTATAATCCCAGGACTCAGAATTAAGAGGTAGCAGGATCTCTGTCAGTTCAAGGCTGAAGCGACTACACAAAATTGATACAGTCTTAAAAGAAACAGCTGACCCAAAGGTGATCTCAGTACTTGGGAGCACACACCTTAATCCCAGCACTAGAGGGTGGAGATGGGAGTGATGTGGCTGAAATAAAAGGAGGAGACAGGAACCGAGAGCTTTTGCCTCTAGGGATTTGTGGGTTGCCTTTTCAGCCAGCTAGAGCTAAGATCTACTGGCTTGGCTACTTTGTTTCTCTGATCTCCAGCTTGAAGCTTGATCCCAATATCTGTCTCTAGGCTTTTTATTTATTGTGCTTCATGTATATAATGATTTTGATATCTAAGACTCTACTCCCCTCCTTAACTCCTCTTGGATCCCTCTCCCAACTTCTTATGCTCTTTTTGTTTATATTTTTACAATTTGCTGAGCCTAATTAATGCTGCAGGTATCACATGGGTATAGGACCAGCCCCTAGAGCATGGTTGACCAAGAGCCACACTCTTAAAGGAAATTGACTCTCTCTCCCCAAGCAGCCATCACCATCTTCAGGCAGGAGTGAGGCCTGGTGAACCACTCCCCATACTTGGTTTATGCAATGCTGGGAATTACACCCAGGGCACTGTGCATGCTAGCACATTTCCTAAAAATGAGCTACAACTGAACCTTGTATACTCACATTTCAAGGTGTTATTTAGGAAGAATTCCAATAAGGTCGTGGGGTGTGTGGGGGGGTGAGGTTGGAGAAAAGAAAGAACTTTCCACTCAATACTTTTTGTTTAGGAAAAACAATTATCCACCCCAGATTTGAATGCAGAAGTACAGAGGAGAACCATGGGTAATTAGACTGCTATTGGTTCAGGATTTATGGAGTGCTGTTAGCTCATTTCACCTTTTCCAGCATGTCCTAGCTTACTTTTCTGTTGCTGTGACAAAATGCTGACCAAATTCAACTTGGGAAGGAAAGGGTTTATTTGGCTTGCAGGTAAGTCAATCAGATCATCAAGGGAGGCCAAGACAGGAACCTGAAGGCAGGAACCGAAATAGAAACCACCGAGGAAAGCTGTTTACTGGCTTGTTCCCCATGGCTTTCTTGGCTTCCTATATAGCCCAGACCCGTCTAGATAGGGACGATTTCACCAACAGTAAACCCAGCCCTTCTTCATCAATCAGCAATTAAGAAAATACCCCAATAGATGCCCACATGCCAATCTTCTGGAGGCAGCTCCAGATATGTTTAGGTTTGTGTCAAGTTGACAAAAACTAACTAAACACAACAATTCTGTGAAACAGTGTCCCACTGTATCAAAAATAGTCTGGAAGTTCTGAGACTTCCCCACCGCATCCCCACCAAGGTCCATAGTATTCAGCCCTGTATTTCCTCCATGTAGATGCTGTCCAACCCAGAGTCATGTGTTTTGAGTTGTGATGAAACTAGAGATCTTCATTCAAAGTCAAGGTACACGGAGCAAGGCACTCCTGGTCTAGGAGCTGTTAAAATTGTGGATTTAATTTTTCCTGAATAAGCTTTTGGGCTTGGAGAGATGGTCAGTGGTCAGGGTATGCACTGCTCTTGCGGAGGACCATAGCTCCAGTGTCAGCAGTAACTTTGGTGGCTTCCAACTTCCTGAAACTCCAATGACAGGGCATCAGACACTATCTTCTGTCCTCCTTGGGCACTAGGCATGCACAGGTGCATAACACACATACAGACAGAACACTCATAGAAAAGAAATAAAAATAAATCTTTTTTTTAAAAAAAAAAAAAAAGTGTTCAGTGCTAGAAAGGTGATATAGAGGTGACCAGATCAGTAACAGGGAAGCAGAGGCTCTGTGAGGCTTTACCGGATCTGGAAATCTGGACAGAGGAAACCATTGGAGGATGTTTCATTTGGGGACAGCACAATTGGATGTTATGAAACATCTAATTCTGGCTGTTGTGTGGGAAGTGGCTGGGGTACATGAGTGTTCAATGTCCCAACTCATCTTTCCTACCTGGCAATCTATTGTGACTCACTAGCTCTCCTTCTAGAATTTCTACAGATTGTTTCAAAAGGCACGACTTAAAAAACATAAGTTTGAGCTGGAGAGACAGCTCAGTGGCTAAGAGAACTGGCTGCTCTTCCAGAAGACCCATGTTCAATTCCCAGCACCCACATAGTAGCTCACGACCACAGATAACTCCTATTCTAGGGGATCCATGCCCTCTTCTGGTCTCCTGAGGAATGGGGTGTGCACATGATGCACAGACACACACGCAAGCAGAACATCCATACAGTTAAAATAAAAATTAAAATAACTTAAAGCATAATTTTGTTAATTTAAAAATAATTATGTCTTATTCACCACCTTAAAGAACTTTACAAAATCCATTCATTCGTTAAACACTGCTTACTTCCCCTCCTCCATCCTCTTCCCTCCTAATTCTCCCTAGAGATGCCCCTTACCCAGCTCCATGCACACTCCATCTGAGACTAAGTAGAGAGGAAAGAAATGCTGCTTTCCCTGCAGCTCCAATTCTGTTAGAAGAAAAACTGAGAAACTTTCATTCTTCTCGGAGTACATTTTAAGACTTTCTGTGGTTATCTAACTAAACCTATCAGTTACAAACTTCCCACTTTTTTAAAATTTTGAAAATAAAGCATAGATTTTAAAATATTATGTTCCTATTACTCTCCCCGTGTATACCACATTCACAGCCTCCAAAACTATGCCTGGCTGGCCAACACTAGTAGCAAAATACACCCTGCTTGCAGCAGATTATGAAGAACAGACCTGGCAGAAATGCTGAGGAATTTTTTGAGGATTTGGTGATGGAGAACAGAGCCGTCTCAGTTCTTTGCCTGTTTTTGGCTCTTGCTGTTTGTTTCAAACTGTCATGTTGCCTCAAACTACAAATTGCTTATGTAATTTAGTATGCCAGAAGAATTATTCAAGAAATACTCTTTTGAGCAAATGAACTTTGAAAGAAAAGACAGTTTGTAGCTAGACTGTAAACAAAACTATGGGGGTATTCTTAAAGACAAACTTCAGTCAACCAGACTGAAGATCAGAAGAGAAAAAACAACAACAAAAATACCCAAAACAACGACAAAATCCCCCCCCCCACACACACACACACATTCTGAATGCAAACAGACCCTTCTCCGGCAGGGGCAATACCTCAAACGTGCTGGTTTAGTAGACAGCCAACCCTCCCACTCCTGTTTCTTTTGGTAAAGCCTGGTTCAGTTTTTTTCCAGCCTCTTCACAAAGTGTCTCAGTATCATCTGTTGGAGAAACCTGCCATACTTGTTTGTGGTTATCAAACCATCATGTCACTGAAACGCGTGTGAGAACACTTAAGCTGGTCCAAGACAAACGTAGAAGCTACCCAAACCCAACAGATTCTGCTCTACAGTAATAATAAGGAAAGGACTATGTCGTCCCCCTCTGCTTTATCCAGGCCTCTACAGTCACAGCAAAGGAGCGCCAGCACAACACAGTGCACACCATAGCCCAGGGGAGATGCCAAAACCAGTCTTTCCCTAGCGGGACCCAGCTTCGGTCCAGCACCACATGCGAACTGCGACACCCGCAGTCACTCACTGGTTCGCGGCGGTGTGGGATTGCCTTAGGAGCCCCGGTCCGTGGCTCGCAGAAATCCCGCCTAAGAGGCCAGGCCATTAGACAGTGACGAGGGGAAAGTTGTTAGCGTTTGCTGTACTAGACCCGAGTGCTGCATTCCACACAGACTCTAACTTAGATGCTCCTAAAGAGCCCCGCTGGGCTCGATATCCTCCTCTGTGGTGATGGGGAGTCCTTGGTACCCACCGGTGCCGGTTACACTAGGACATGCACCCCATGATACGGCTGAGGATCCCCAGAACCTCCGACTAGCCGGAGTTAGCAGCAGACCTTTGGGACCTTGCACTCACCTCTCCAGGGCGCGGGAAGCAGCAGCAGCCCCAGAAGCAGTGAGGCCAGAACCATCGCGGAGCCACGGATCTGGAAGTTCTCTCCGGACAGATGCACGGACCCACTAACGTCCTGAACTCGCCCGTGGCCGCCCGAGAGCGCCAACATAGCGCCGCAGTCCCGGCTGCCGGGACAGCAGGCGCCAAAGTGGCAGCGCCAAGCAGAGGCTTGCAGGCGTCCTAGGTTAGAAGCGGGAGGCGGGCCGGGGACGCAGGCCTGGGCGGGGCCAGCAGGTTAGTATGGGCAGGGGGCGGGAAGGAGGAAGGGCAAAGAAAGGAGAGGAGGGAACCCGGGGAGGGCGGGGAGGGGCGGGCCGTGGAGGGGCGGAGCAGACGCGAGTGGAAGTAGGGTCAGACGCTGCAAGTCCACTAACCCGCTCCCCCCCTACCCTCACCTCCCTGCTTGAGGGTCTGGGAAGACTGGAAAGGAGGTGTTGGAGGAGAAAGAAAGGGAGTTAGTGGACTGAGAGCCGAGAGGAAGTGGAGGGCGCTAAGGAAAAAGCATGATCGAGAGGAGAGAGGGTCTCTGGCCACCCGGCCACCTCGGAGTCTAACTTTGTAGGGATAGGTAGGTAGGAGGACTTGAAAACAGCAGAGGGAGAGAGTACAGTGGATTGCATGGGATGCAGCTCCCAGACCTTTGAGGGTTAGTGTGCCCAGGCGCTCTCCAGAGGCTGTGGCCACAGTAGCAGCCGCTCCTCTTCCAGGCTAACTGAATCCGAGGAGCAAGAGCGGACCCTGGTGTCAGGAGTTTACAGCCTCCACTGGAGAGGCTCGCCAGGGAGAACTAAGCGGAATCCTGCAAGGAGTCTGAGTCTAAGAGAAGCTGGGAGTAGAGATGGAAAGGGACAGACAGTCTTGCAGCGGGAAAGAGTAGAAGGTCCCAGTCAGCAGCAGCAGATTGTGAATTCTGTTGTGTATCACAAAGAAAAGGAAGGTGCTTTTTCTAGCAACCACAGTGATACCTTACATTCTGTACGTTGCTTTCTTAAAAGAAAATAGAATGATTTGTTTTCTTTTGAGATGAGGTCGCTTTAGGGCCTAGAGGAAACCGCCCTAGTGAATTTATTGCTGAAAGTAAGGACAGGGACACAAGCACTGTGATAAAATCAGCTCCAGTTATCTCTGGCCTCCTAGGAAGACACCAAACCAGAAAGACAGGATTAAAACAGACCCTTGATTGGTGTAAGAGAGCCCAGTTTATTGGGGATAATGCCACCCCTGGGTAGGTATAGAAAAGCAAAATAAGCAAGCCAGAAGAAGGAAGCCAGGAACAGAATTCCTCTACTGTCTCTACTTCAGTTCTTGCAGCTAGGTTCCTACCTTGAATCCCCGCCCTGACTTCCCCTCACGATGGACTACAACTGTGAGCTGAAATAAATTCTTTCTTTCCCAAGTTGCTTTTGGTTACAGTGTTTATCACAACAGAGACCTCCCTAGGCCAGACAGGGTCTTGCCATGTTATCCAGGCTGGATCTGAATTCCTGGCTCAAGCAAACACTCTAGCCTTCTGAGTAGCTAGAACTACGTGTGCATGCCACTATTCCTTGCTTAAATCTCACTTTATTTTCTTTTAAAGACAAGTGATGGGAGATGCCACAAGTTCTCACTTTTACTCCTATCTGGAATGGAACTCACTGTGTAAACCAGACTGGCCTCAACCTCACAGAAATCCACCTGCTCTGTCTTCCATGTGCTAGAATTAAAGGTGTGAGCCACTGTGTTCAGCACAAAGCGGTCTTTCTTTTTTCTTCTTTTGCTTTATTTATTTATTTTTTTATGTATGTGGATGTTTTGACTGCATATCGTGTATGCCTGGTGCCCGTGGAGGTTAGAAGAGGGTATTGGATCTCCTGGGATGTAGTAACAGATAGTTGTGAGCCACCAGTTGGTCCTCTGCAAGAACAACAAATGATTTTATCCACAGAGCCAGCTTTCCAGCTCCAAATCTGACTTTGTTAATGAGACCTGCCTTGTACAGTACTGTTTTACAAGCTACCATAATTGCAGCACATTTGAAGCATGGGCCAGTTCATTAGGTTCATGGATCTTGACAGCAGAAATGGATTATCTTTTCTCTGTGGTTTCTGTCTTCAAACTTTCAGAGGCTAGCACTTAGAGTGATCCAGGTGAGGCAAAACCTGGCTTTGGACATCAACATTACTGGAACACAGCCGTCCACATATCACCTGCATGACTTTGTGCTGAAGCAGCAGGGTTGAGCAGTTGTAACAGAGATTATATTCATCACAAAGCCATAAAATCCAGCCCTTGTCTATGTCTGCCAAGCCCTGGTCTTGAGGTTAGTTCATTTATATAGCTGATGCCTGCACTGGCATGCTTTGGAGACAAGAGCTCTGGACCAAAGGATCTAGACAAACTTAGAGAAAGTCTGGCATGGGAGCTCAGAGCTCCAAGAGCGAGCAATTCAGTGAGCAAGGTAGATGCTGCATGGCCCTGAGTGACCCAACCTCTGAGGTTAAGTGGCTGTCAAGGTAAAAACACTGTCAAGCTTACCCTCATGGGGAGGAAACATAGACCAGAAACTCTCAATGATCGATGTGTCAAAGAGCTTGCAGCTATGTTTAAAAACCTCCACAAACATGCAAAAACAAGTTAAAATGCATGATGTACTAATAGTATAGTATTCATTTCATACTTACCATACTTCCAACTTATTACCAAAATATGTGAAGAGAAGTGTGATATAAAATAGAATCAGACTCCATATTCTTATATCTATTTCTGTGTCTGTAGAATGCCCAGTGGGCAACATCTATGCAATTCCAGCAGGGCAACATTGACCTGGAACCCAGGTTTTAATGACACTATGTAGCCTAGAGCCTTAGATCTACTGTTTATTAACAACTAAACGAGAGAATACTCAGGGCCTGTAGCATTGTTTATACAGGACCAGAGAAGATAATTTCTACTGTTTCAAGTGTAGAAGGCTATAATCAACACATCAGTGACTTGCTGAAGACTTTTTTCTTTCTTTCTTTCTTTCTTTCTTTCTTTTTTTAAAGATTTATTTATGACGTTTACAGTGTTCTGCTTGCATGACAGAAGAGGGCACCAGCTCTCACTATAAATGGTTGTGTGAGCCACCATGTGATTGTTGGGATTTGAACTCAGACCTCTAGAAGAGCAGTCGATGCTCCTAAGCTCTGAGTTATCTTTCCAGCCCAACTAAAGACTTTCAGTCAAAAGCCCTAATGGGATTATGCCAGACCATTCATGAAAGGTTAAGACATCCTTCAGTGAATGTCAGCCCTCTTCGCTTTGAGACAGGGTCTCCTACATCAAATTTGCTATATAGATGAGGATGACCTTGAACTTCAGATCCCTCTGCCTCACTTCTCTAGTGCTGGGATTACAGATGTGAGTCACTATACCTGGCTTTGTGTGGTGTGGAGGATCAAACTCAGGTCTTTTTATGCTTATTGGGCAAGCACTCTGAGCTTCATCCTTGGTCGCATGACCTTATTTTAAACCTGAATGCTGCTCTTTATCCTCGTAACCGCTGCCTTCTGATCTTTTCATTGTTGTTCTTAGATGTGACCTATAATCCACTCCTGCTTCTGTTCCACTGTGCTCCTCCTCCCCAAGTACTGTACCCGCCCCCCCAGCTAGTCTCCTCATCCACTGTGACACAGTTCAGGCTGAATATCTGCACCGATGGAGATCTAGACATCAGATTACCCTAGGATACTCTGCACATCGCCATGTAGCATGAAATGACCTTAATCTACCTTCAGTGCTAGAGAGCCATTTGTTCATTTACATAAATGAGCCATTACCTGCTGCTTAATTTCAGGTATAAACAGATGCCTAGGAAGTGTTGCTGAGATAATGCATGGCTTCTACAGAAGAAAGGCCTTATCTCATGGAACCTAGTGCCCGTTAAGGCACGGACTACTCTGGCAATCACGCATCCAGAACCCATACTATAGTCCTTCAGTAACTGCTTCCAGGTTTTTCTTTGGTAAATCATACCACATTCATTCACATTCCTGCTGTCCTTGAGTCAGAGACGTGGAGCTCTCCTTGCTACCTTAAGATCGCCCACTGTCCCTCTTCTCCAAAAAGTTTCTGACTGTAAACTTTATGTCAAGAGAATATTCCAAGGGGCATAGAAGAGGGCAACAGAAGGTGGATGTGCTAAAAAATATATTATGTGCATATGTAATGGTTCATATTGTGTATAGTAATACATGCTAATAACACATTAGAAAATTAATTAATTAACAAGACTATACCAACCATGATTGCTACGTTTATCTACAGAACTCTGGGTCTCCCCCCATCCCTAGAAAGTTTCATTCCACACATTATAGCTACTTCCTTCACACTACCCTTAAATAACTCTTGGTGGTTTCACTGTCACACTAGAGATGTAAATGGCAGGTTCTTGGAGTTTGCTGGGAACTAGGATGATGCCAATAAGAGACTCCACCCAATGATTACATTCATGAGGGAAAGATAACATCTTTGAGTCTCTTGGAAGGACCAAATAATGTCTAGAAGAAACTATCCAATGTGCTCAACACCATGCTGAGAATATGGTACACACCTCTTGAGTAATTAGGTTTTAGTTAATGTAATTCATTTGGAACTATCTTAGGGGTTACAATTGCTGTAATGAAACACCATGACCAAAGCTACCTGGGGAGTAAAGGACTTAATTAGTTACACATCCAGATCACTGTTTATCACTAAAGAAGTCAGGGCAGGAACTCAAACAGGGCAGAAACCTGGATACAAGAGCTGATGCAGATACCATGGAGGAGTGCTGCCTACTGGCTTGCTCAGCTTGCTTTCTTATAGAACCCAGAACTACCAGCCCAGGGATGGAATCACCTACAATGGGTTGGTTCCTCCCCCATTAACCACTAATTAAGCAAATGCTCTGTAGACTTGCCTTCAGTCTGATCTTATGGAGGCATTTTCTCCATCGAGGTTTCCTCCTCACAGATGACTGTAGCTTGTGTCAAGTTCATGTAAAACTAGCTAGCACAGGAACTGAACTGAACAGCTGTATAACTGTTAAGTAGGTTTTAAAAAGCGGCTCTGTTTTCAACACCTCAATTCCAAGCTCTAAAGCTCCTACAGGAAAATATGGACCATTACCTGATTAATTTCAGGCATAAACAAATGTGTAGGCAGCACTGCAGAGACAATGCATGGCTCCTCCAGCAGGGAGCATCAATCTTATGGCGTCTAGTGAAGGCCAGTGAAGGCATGGACCGCTCTGGCCATCATCTACCCAGAACTCATACTATAGTCCTTCAGTAACTGCATCCAAGTTTTCCCTTGGTGAATCATACCACCCACATCCACATTCCTGCCTGTCTGTGGGCAATATTCGTAACAAGAAAAAATGTGTACCATAATCAAAGGCTATCTGGGTTAAGACATCAGAGAGATGAGGAGCCTTCTATAAAGAAGTGACTAGCTGCATCTTTTCTTGGATCACTGATGGATGAAAGGCATACTTTGACCCCAGAGACCCCAACATGGAGGCTCACCTGGGATTTTTCTGTTTAATGGATGCACAGGCATATTCCTAAGGCAACAGCAGCCTCCACTGTAGAGTCCAGGTGCAAATCATCTCCCTCCCAGTTTTCAATTAACAATGCTGACAAGTTGGTACGGAGCTCCCTGATCCTCCTCAGACCTATGATTAAAAAGAAACATTGTAAATGAATGGACTTCATGCCCATGGCTTGGCTCAATGCCATCCAGGGACTTTAGCAAACAGTTCAGGCTAATTCCTGGCAGGCCTGCTGGAAGGAATCCTGCCAGCACAGTTGCTTCTGCTAAGTGAAATGGCACATGTAAGAGACTGCACTCAGAACAGGGAACATGATAGTGGGATGAAGGTACTTTATTTTGTAGATTATTGATGCCCCACCCTGCAAGAAAATCCATCTGAAAGGATGAAAAAGTTACTAGAAAGCAAGCTATCAGACCCATCCTATTAGGAATGATATAGTACCACGGAAAACTGCGCCTTAGTGTACTGAACAACATAGGGAAAAGAACAGTAAACATGTACAGTTTCTTGGGAAAGGGTATGCTCTGGATATAAAGGAATTGTTTATGTTAGATTTACTTAATTGTTTACTCTGATTTTTGTGTGTGTTTGTAAATCAGAGTGTCAAGTAGCCCAGGCCAGCCTCAAACTCCCTAGACAGTGCTGGCAGTGACCTTAATGACAATGACAATAAACTGCTGATGTCCTAGCTTCCACTCCCTAAATGCTGGGGTTAGCGGTGTGTATCACCATGCCCAGTATGAGAATCCTTTTACTGTCCTAGAAGAAGTATGATAAATGCAAGTAGCCACGCATCACAGTTTGTTGTTGCAAAATGAGGTGGTTGTTGTGTGCTTTCATGAAACTGAAATCAAAGTGGATATTCCATTGTCTGGTGCTTGTAATTTATTATGCAACTAAGAGTGTGGTGGTGTGGGCCAGAGAGATGGCTCAGTAGTTAAGAGTAAATTATATGCTGCTCTTGCAATGGACTTGAATTTGGTTCCCAGCACTCCCTCACAGACTCTTGTGACTTCATCTCTAAGATACCTTTGATACCTTCATCTGTCCACAGGCAAATGTTCCCATTACACATACCCCATCCCTGTGCACATATTTAAAAATAAAATGCTTCAAATAAAAAAGAAAAGTATATGATTTGCTGTTACATCACCAAACACAGTTGGACAGGAGAAGGTCAAGTTCTTGCAACTGTTGTGTATGGTGATATGGCATGTGCTGTATACTTTATACCATGCACTGAAAACCAGATTGGAAATAATAGCATCCAGCTTGTGCAATGTGTGTATGTTGGTGGTGAAGTGATATCAGAAGGTGTTTTTAGAAGTCTCTGATCAGGGGCTGGGGAGATGGCTTAGTTGGTAAAGTGCTTCTTGTACAAGCATGAAATCCCAAGTTTCAGCACCTACTTAAAAAGCCAGGTGTTTGGCTCATGTTTGTAATCCCAGCACCCAGAGACAGAGATAGGAGTATTCCTAGAGCTCACTGGCCGGCCAAACCAGCCTTATTAGCATCCCAGGTCCTAAAGAGAGCCTGTCTCCAAATGCAATGTGGATTGCACCTGAAAAATGACACCCAAGCTGACCTCTGGTCACCTACATATCTGAACATACACAAACCTCTTTGAGATCATCACAGTTAACTGATGAAGCGAATATGAAAGCAGGTAAGAAGGCTCATGGGGAGAAGGACCAGAATCTAGTCTGTGAAACTTTGGAAACCTGAGATAGGGAGTAGGTGAGCTATTCTCTTTACCATGATGAACAACATGAGGGATGGATGTGAAAATATCCAGACACTAGAGTTCATGGGGGGCACCAAGATGGTACTCAGAAAGTCTGAAGTCAGCAAAAAACCATACTGGAAGTACATGTATGTTTCTGGCAATGGAGAGTGGAGGGAACTGAGATGACAGATGCAGAAGACTCCATGCAGCACATGGATGAACATGCAGAAACCCTGAAGTTTGACTTTTGTAGTTTATCATATAAATTATAATTTATCAGAAAATTGCACTTGATGGGAGTAGGCAACTCCATTTAGCTTCCAGAACAAAATAGTAGTCAATTTTTTGTTTTGGTCTATAGTTCTAGGAGAAGAGATCACACACACACACACACACACACACACACACACACACACACACTTGCTAAAATAATTATTTTGGGAACAAAAGTCCCTCTTAATTTCTTTTTGTTGTACTTTGTTGGAAGGAATGGAGATAGTGTCACTAAGAAATTTCATTTGCTGAATTAAATATTGTAGTTAAAAGACACGCCTGTCATAGCTTCTTGTTGATGAGCTGCCAGATGGCAGACAGCAAACCTTGATTAACAGCAGTTTTTGATTATCTGTTGGGTACTTCCTATCTCTTGAAATTTTCTATGGTATTTGTCTCATTTGCTTGAAAGTAGTAGCTCAAAAGAAAGTGTGTGCCTTCGTGGTGTGTGCCTGTGTGTGCATGTTGTGTGCATGTGTGTTGTGTGCTTGGTGTGTATGCACTGCCACACTGTGTGAAGGAGCTGCTGCTAAGGGCTGTTCTAAGGGCTGGAGAGATGGCTCAGCAGTTAAGTGAGCTTGCTGCTCTTGCAGAAGACCCTAGTTAGGTTCCCAGCATCCATAACGGAATTTTGACCTCCACATGTATGCCATAATATCTGTGTGCCCCCCACACCCCACACACTAAATAAATAAATAACAGAAAAGACTAAGTCTTCTTTCCAGCTCAGGAGGAAGCATCTTTATTTATTTAAACAAGATTTATTTTTATTCATACGTGTGCATAATATGTCAATCAATTCTACTCCCATTCCACCCTCCAAGTTCTCCACTATCCCTCCCAACACTTTCCCTCCCAAGTCTGTTTTCTTCAGGGATGCAGCCCTTGAGAGGTTCTCTGTGAGCCAGTAGATGGTTCCACATCAATGTACATACAAACAAGTACACACAAACAGCACCAAGTGGACTCGGTGACTATTAAAAAAAAAAAGGATATTTTTAACTGGTACTGTGGAGACTGCTTTTGGAGGAACTTTGCTTAGTTTTGATAGTAACTCATTGGAAAAACAAGCCATCATTGATTCAGACGTCTAAGTCTTGAATCCTTCTGAGAAATCAAAAGAAATTGGGGAGATAAAACTTGGCATGATGGCACAGCCTGTAACCTCAGCACTTGGAGGCTGAGACAGGAAGATTGTGAATTTGAGGCCAGCCTGGGCTATATAGGGACATTTTGTTACCCCTCTTCCCACTATGTCAACCAATTCATTATATTTGTATTCAGTTTCCAACTCTATCTGCTCTACAATGTCTACATTTCCCCCTGCAAGTTACTCATATAGTTACCCTGAGGTTTAATATGAAGTACCTCTTATAATTAGTTGATCTGAACTCTCCAAATGTGCTCAATGCCCCCCCCCATTATTAACAGTTACTACTTATGCTATGGTTTGCGAGTCTTCTCAGACTTCTTCCAAGCCCAGTGCCTCACTATACTAACTCTCTAGTTAAGAATATTGTCAACTTTATCTCTCTCTGAAGATGTTATTCCTGAAATATTTTGTTTCCAATTTTTGCACTTTTTTCCTCAAATGGATTCGTTGTTGTTATTGTGTTTGAGTCTGGGTCTCACATAGCCCAGGCTGTGCTAGAACTTTCTATGTAGCTGAGCATGATCCTGAACTCCTGAACCTTCTGCCTCACTTCCAGAGTGCTGGGATCTCAGGTATGCAGTGCCCATTGAGACTGCCGGACACAGGTGCTAGGAACTGATCATACACTACCATGACTGGCTCTTATTTATTTATGTATTATTTACTTATTTTGTTTCTATTAAATGCCCTCATGTTCAAGGACCCAGGAAGGCAAGTTATTTAGACGGGTAGAAAACCTGTGCTTTATTACTCCAAATTATTCCAATTTGTCTGGGCCATTTCACCTTAATGTTGAAAATCCCATATCCATTAAAACCCCACTTGTTGGAAACTGGGATGGTTAGGCACTCTAGTTCAAATACAGATATTAATCTTTATAACTGAGTTATAATGCATACACTGGAAAACTCTAAGCCTATAAAAATAATTACAGGGCTGGGCAGTGATGGTGCATGCCTTTAATTCCAGCACTTGGGAGGCAGAGGCAGGTGGATTCCTGTGAGTTTGAGGCCAGTCTGGTCTACAGAGTGAGTTTCAGGACAGCCAGTGCTGTTATATAGAGAAACCCTATCTCTAAAAACCAAATAATAATAACAATAATAATAATAATAATAATAATAATAATAAATTATTTTATTCTGTTCCTTCCTTTACACTCTGACTTCTTGGTCTTTTTTCTTCAACTCTATAAAAATGTCAAGTATAATACAATTTCAGGTGTGTGAAAAACAGCCCGGGAGATCAGTTCCCAGCACCCATGTTGCATGCATATGTTATATATATACAGACACACAGGTATATAATATACAGAAGAATGTATATTTTAAAACTAGCCTGTTTAGTCTTTCTCTCCTTTACATATTATGCTTTTCTTTAATAGAAGCCATTGGGGTAGTTTCTTGGACTTGGAGCTTGCTAAGAGATAGGGAGCAAGATAGGGGATGACTAATGGAAGGTAGCTGCAAAGGATGTATAGTATTTGTGTCACTCCCTTGGTTAAAATGGGTAGTTTTAGGCCTTAAAATAAGGATCATATACTGGCCCCCAGTGGTTCCTGCTTTCTTGTGTAATTCCTTCCCTTGAACGTGACTTTTTTTCAAATTCTCCAAGTAGCTAGGGTGCACGCCACTTTTGTAATTACATTATATAAGACTAATCTTTTATTTTCTGTCTTTCTTTTTTTTAAAATATGTTTTGGGTTGGAGAGAAGGCTCAGTAGTTAAAAGCGTTGGCTTTTCTTCCAGAGGTCCTGGCCTAGGCTTCTAGTCCACGGAAATTATGACATAATAGATGTTTTTATGTTCTCATATTTCTAGTAATGCTATTATACAGCAATGTCTATTATTTTATGTTCCAATATTTGTGGTATACTATTACGCAATAAAGACAAAGACATATATTTTATCCAGTTAGAAGAGATAACAAGGATTTTGTTTATTCAATTCTACCCAGAAAAGTTACACACCGGCAATTTAGGCATCTTACTAGTGTAGGTATTGAATCAATTATATTGTTGGGCATGTTTGTATATAAAATGCAATCTCAGGAAATTAATGCTTGTTTGGAAGGCATAGTGGACATGCTGTGAAACTGGTGACACACAGGAATCTGTACAAGAGATTTTTGTGCTCTAAGATACGTATTTGCTCAACCACCAGCGGACTGAGTTTGGGCTCCTTGTGCTCTCAGACTCCTGGCTTTGTGGTTTGAGCTCTCATGGGCAGAGTAAATAGTGACAGAATCAGAAGGATGTTCTTTAAGGGACCGTGTCAAAGCATAGGGGCCAGCGGTGCTCTTAATGACACTGGAGTGTAACAGAGGGCAGAGAGGGTCCAGCTGCTCTGTAGGAAATGCTCTGGTGCCTGGAGCTTAGAGATTTGTAGGAAATGCAGTATTTGATTGCTCCGGTGCCTGGAGAATGGAGTCTTTGGATATTGTGTTTGCTAATTTTATTTTAGCTTGACACATGCTAGAGTTACTTGGGAACTAAGAAAATGCCTCCACCAGATTGGCCTGTGGATAAGATTGTAGGGTATTTTCTTGGTTCATGGTTGATGTGAGAGGACCCACCTTGCTGTGGGTAGTGCCACTTGTGGCAGGTAGTCCTGGGTGCTTTAAAAAAGCAGGCTCAACAAGACCTATGGAGCAAGCAGGTGAGCATCACTCTTACATGGCCTCTGATTTGGTTCCTGCCTCCAGGTTCCTACCCTGACTTCTTGGATGATGTAAGATAAAATAAACCCTTTCCTCCCCTGGATGTTTTTGGTCATGGTAATGTATTCCAGCATTAGAGAGCCAACTAAGACAAACATATTGGAGAGGGGCTACACCAGGGTAGGTCTTGGTGTTACATGGGCTGAAACCCTGAAGAAGTACAATAAGAGATTTGGGCAAAGAAACAAATGTCCAGGATAGACAGTTGAGTTAATCTTTTTAGTGACTCCCTAATCCTCATTGTAGATGGCCAGCAGTGTGTTCTGTGTTCCTCAGGGCCACCTAAGGATGAAGAGCACCAGTGTTTAACCCTAGAAAGAGGATGAAGGAAAGCGGACAAGGGTAGGGAAGGATGACACAGTAAATATTGCGCTGGCTGCCGCTTTACAGCCAGATGCCACAAACTCAGCAGACTGATGGGTATGTCCATTCAACCACACAGGATATTTCATGACAGGTTGTGTAGGCAAAACAACAGCAACAAATCCCTAGAGCAGTCCATGGAAAGAAGAATGACAGGAATTTATAAGTCTGTCTCCTCCTTTCTGACTTGTTCCTGTTGACTGTTAGGTCCCAAAGAAACTCAGGACAGAATGCTAACTGTGGTGGCTATTAAGGTATTAAAACTGATGCCAGGCTATGGGAGCATCAGCAATACTCCTTACAGGGTCCTGGCTCCTCTTTGCACTGCCCCTCCCCAACTCTACCTTAAACCTCTTCAGCTCCTGAGGTTAGGTCGGATTCCCTTCACCCCAGCTGCTACTGCTGCTTCTCCTTCTCCTTCCTCCTCCTCTACCTCCTCCTTCTCCTCTCCTGTATAACCCAGGCATTTTGGCCATGAGTTCTTTTGGTCTTTGGTTTCTCTACTAATCCTTGTTCTCTTGTTTCTCTCCATGTCCTGTTGGCTCTGCTCTTGGATCTCTCTTGGTCTTCTTGCTCTTCTCTCTTCTCTTTGTCTCTTGTTCCCCCACCCTTCCTCTCATGGTCAGGCCTATTCTGTTGGCCATGTTCAATCTAGACTCTTCCAGATGCCTCTGGTTGTATTCTCTCTCCCCACCCCCACCCCATTTCTAATGATAAAAACCTCCTCAACCAAACCCAGGAGCAGTCATGTCCTCATTTTTATTCATTGACCAGTTTGATCCCTACCATTTTGTGTTCCCATGTACGGGCTCTTTAGAATTTCCACATCCCTCAGGGGGACTTTTCATCCACACCTGGCAGTGGTAGAAGGTACCACAGTCTCAAAGTGTATGACACTGGCTTGGTTGCACAGAGCATCTTGGAGAGTGGTGCGCCCTTCTACTTCAAGTGACTTCTGATAGGGTTATAGGGCCGGCAGACTGAGGTGGGGCAAGAAGGAATGAGAGGCAACTTAAGTGTGCTCTTCTATTGGTTCTTCCAGAAAGCTCTGTTGAAGATAGAACGAACTTGGTGGGATGATGGGGCTTTGGGGGAAGGAATAAAGCACTGGAGCAAAGCACGTGGAATATAATTGTTAATTTGACTGTTTTTGAATACCCAGGCAAGGGGAAGCGAATTGAAGCTGAGGAGCTGGAGAGGTTTAGCATAGGTACAGGGGTGTTGGTGTTGGTGGAGGAGCCTGGACCTTGGAAGGAATACTTGTGATGCTGGGAGAGCCTATTTCGAATACTCAGCTAAACGTTCCGCTTACCAAGTTCTAGGGGAAACTCCCTCCTGTTGGAATGCAGCCTCAGGCTCTGGTGGATGGCATTCCAAGAGATGAAAATGAACTAAAATATCAAGGTGTGTGTCGCAGTAGGGAATTATAACGGAGGCATCAAATTTCAGCTGCGTTCTGGGCAAAGAACTAGCACTTTATTCTTTAGGCACCGAGAGGCTTCACCATTTTTTTTTTTTTTTTGTTTATTTTTTTAAACTCAGAGACACCAATCGGGTTAGAACCCATTTTTGGTGCGTGTGAGCGATTCCCTGTGCTTTCCCAGCATTCCAGAAAAACAAAACAAAACAAAAAAACAACGGCTTCCCTTGGGCTCCCATTCTTTATTCGGGAGACACCCATCTCTTTTTGAGATGAGGAGAAAACGGAGCCAGCTAAAAAAGTTACCTAACATAACACAATTGAGAAAGTAATCCGGGGTCTTAGAGACTTGGTCTAGCAAGGAGGTGACGTCATACGACTGTGGGCGCTCGCACAGCGGCCTCCTTTAACTGCGCAGGCGCTGGGCCCTCCATACTGCCGCGCGTCCCCTCGTTGTCTTGCCCTGGCGCGAGGCAGGACGGGAAATCCAAGATGGACACTTCCATTTGAGTTCTGCCTGCCTGTCTTCGGTTCCCCGCCGCGGCCCATTCTTCCGCTGGAGTCAGCGAGGGAAAGGAATGAGAAGCTGTGGCGGCCGAGGAGCCATCGTGACCGACCTGTCTCCGCTCTCGGGCCTCCGCGGCCCCTGCGCCTCCGGGGAGCAGCCTGGGCTCGCAAGCGCCTGACGCGTCCCGAGTCACTCAGGTACAGGCCCGTCTGGGTAGCGGATTGCTGCGACATGGAGTCGGGGCTTCGTTGCATCCGGTGACCCGAGCGCTGAGCGCCCCGGGGCGGGCCCTGAGCCTGAGCTAGGGTGACCGAGACTCTAGTCTCAGACTGGGCTCTCCTGGGCGCGCCGGATGCGCCCTGCGCCAAATGCGCCCTGCGCCAGAATCGCGGGCCGCTGCCTCTCAGCGCTGGTTACTCAAAAGCACGGGAAGCCCGTTTTTGTGGAGACACATTCTCTGGGTTCCGCTGTTTGCATAGGTTCCGAGTAACGGTAATGGCAGTTTTATTTATAGCATGCCAACTCAGTACTTTGCTGTGGCCCGTAATGAAAAACACGGCTAATAATTTTGGGAGAACTATGAAAGTATATGATGCTTTAGGCTAAAAGATTGTGAAAGTGATGCTGTAACTAATAATTCTTTAGGTTTGTTTTAAGTTATAAGAGAGTGAAATTACATTGCACAAGGAAAAGTCGGATAAAGGCGTCCATTCTTTAATGTCGGCTACTTTGTTGAAGAGACTTTGGAAAAGCCAGCCACATTTTGGGATTTCTCATACGTCTTATAAGGCATTTGTGGTTCGGGTTCAAATTGAGCTGTTCTCAATACTGATTTATTTCTAGGAGGTGGAAAAGAAACTTGTTCCTGTTTTTGGATACGACCATCTCAGGATGGCATTTAATTCACAGCAAAAGAGACTTTGTGGTTGTAGAGGGCTTTCTAGGAACTAGAGACTTGGCGGTGTCTGTAAAAACAAAACAAAACAAACAAACAAAAAAAAAAAAAACAAAAAACCCAACCCTGATGCCATAAAACTTCAGATGAGAGCTTCAAGTCAAATTTAGTTAGATGTTGCTAATCTTGAGTCCCATTACAAATACTAGCAGTTGCCTATAGTGCTGATATCAAATGCTTGTTTTGAGCCATGTTTGGGGATTGTAATTTAAATGTAATGCCATGAAACCCATTTTATTGTAGAGGTTTTCTTAGAGACAGAACCCTCACCCTCCTTACATACAATGCCACAGAATGTTAGGATGTTAGCCATTCCCATAGGATGTTTGTGAGGTGGACTGGCATGTTTCCGCCATAGCTCCTTCCTGGCCTTTGTAGTAGTAATAAACTAGTTTTGACTAGAAGGCTGACGGAGAATGTGTTTGGATTCACACAGAAATAATGTTGATATTTGGAACCCATGTCGAACTTCTTTGAAGAAAGGGCAGCGATGATTGCAGCCGGGGATTTGCAGGACTTCGTCCCTTTTGGTCGTGACCACTGCAAGCACCACCCTAATGCTTTGAACCTCCAGCTTCGTCAGCTTCAACCAGCCTCTGAGTTATGGTCCTCTGATGGTGCAGCTGGCCTGGTGGGGTCTCTTCAGGAGGTTACAATCCACGAGAAACAGAAGGTTTTATAAAGATTTTCATCATATTCTTGAAACATAGCATGAATAATCTACTACTAACTTAAGCTGCCTAGATGCATGGGAGAAAGAAGTGTGTATTGGCACTTGGACTTCAAAGGCTTACGTTTGCTAGTTTTAGTCCGTGCTGCCTACTTGGGCATGCTACATAACTTGTAATAAGGGTTGAGTACCATGATCATGTCTCATTTTAATCTTTATTTTCACTTGATATGACTAAATGTTAGAGATTAGAAATGGTATCTGCAGCATGTTTTTCTAGGATGGGGGCTGATGTCATTTAAGAGTATTAGAGGAGTAGTATAATTTTGTTTCGATGGGGCTTCATGAAGAAGCCCAGACTGACCCTTTTCATTTTTCTGTCTCAGTCTTCTGATTACTGACAAACAGATGTGTGTCACAAAGCCTGGATAACTAATGGTTCTTAATTATGGAGATGAGATGTAAAAGTATATTAGTGCCAATGCTGGGGGCCAAGCCCAAGATCTTGACCTTGATAGGCAAACACTCCACTACTGAGCTGAACCTCTCCTCTCCTGCTTTGTTTAATCTTCATGTGCCTTTGAAATCAAATCTCTTGTAATGTATATAGTTCGAAATCAGGAACTTTCTGTCTTCCATTCATCTTGTGGGTAGGACAAGGGAAAGAAGATGAATGTATGTGCAGCTGTGAAGCAGGGAAATCTGCGCTGCATCAAGTCCTCCATTGAGTCACATGTGCACCTCACTGACTCTTCTACTCTCTACATTATATTTAATACGTACTTTTAGTTTCCCTTCATGCATGGATTTTATTTTATGACATGCAGGGCACACTTTTTGCTTGCCTGTGTTTTTGGCAGAATAATACAGGAGACAGAAATGTAAAATAAAGCAATACACAGAATTTTTAAGTTTTTTTTTTTTTTTTTTTTTTTTTAAAGTCTGTGTGTTGTTTAACCTGCTTGTATGTCTATGCACCATGTGTGTACAGTGCCCACAGAGGCCAGAAGAGGGCATCATATCTCTTGGAACTGGAGTTGTGACATCTTGTTAGGTACTGGGAATCAAACCTGGGTACTCTGGAAGAGCAGCCAGTGCTCTTAACCACAGAGTCATTTCTCCCACCTCTTAAGTTATCTCAAGAATCTCCTGATATAATTCATGTACCCACTTTGTTAATTCACCTACTTTGTTCATCCATGTACCACAGGGACTTAGTGTTGGGTTGAGTCGTAATCCATAGGCATATCTTACTGCAGTCTATTGAAAACAAAGGAGGAAATGTTGAGCATGTCCTGTGTGTTGACTTTTAAGGAAAGCTGGCAGTTAAGAAAAGGTGTGAGTGAGATTGGAGATGCAGCTGACTACGATGAAGAGCTCTATGTGGCTGGGAACATGGTCATCTGGAGCAAAGGGAGCAAAAGCCAGGCACTGGCAGTGTACAAAGCATTCACAGTGGACAGCACTGTCCAGCAGGTGAGCTCACTGAGTTTGTACAGTTGATTAACTGTAATAGAAGTGTATACCTATTTTGGAAGAAAACTTGTGTTTCAAAACTGTAACAAATGACAACAGCTCTGTAACAGTCCTAGCACTGTATATTTTGTCACTTAGTGAAAATACTGGCAGGAAAGTAAGAGTCTCACTTTATCCACCATGACAGAGTCTCTGTAGCCCAGGCTGCCCTGGCATTTGAGGCCTTCCTTCCCCAGCCTCCTGAGTGCTAGGATGACAGGTGTGCATCACCAAACCTGGTGCAATCTTTTATTTATATTGCTGTTGGCCCTGGCTGTCATGGAAGTCACTCTGTAGACCAGGCTGTCCTCGAACTGACAGAGATCCACCTGCCTCCACCTGCCAAGTGCTGTGATTAAAGGCGTGCGCCACCAAGGCCTTGCTTGCTGTTGTTTTTGTAGTACCGAAGATTTTAGGGCCTTTTATATGTTAGTTAAGCACTTTTACAGACATACATAGCACTGCAAATAATAGCCTGTTAACACTAGATGTGGGCCTTGAGATTAGTTATTGTCAACAAAAAGTTATGTGACCTTAAAAACAAAAACAAAAAAATGTTTTAAAGTACATGATTACTATCGTTTACTTCCAGATGTTGAGTACATTAAGCTTACTGGATTTATAGTAAAAGGAAATTCAGCCTAATGTGCTTCTATTGTAGTGGTTGTTGGAACCACTTTCTAAAAATTGATAGAAGAAATCAAGTGCTTACTATTTCAGGAAGATGGCAATATATCTCTGTTTGATGATGGAAACTCTTAACTTATTGAAGAATACCAACCCATAAATGTAAAATCAGTGGTAGAAGTAGGGATTGTTTTGTAGCTTCTAGTGTGCAAGGTTGTAATGGTTATTAACATCATTGCAGAAAGGGGTAATACCATGCCAGTAAGGTATGACTTGCTAAATGTAAGTAAACAAATGTATCTTTTCTTTGACGTTGTTTCTGGTTTCTGGCTCAACCAAGTGATTGAGTTAGGGTAAAGGATGACCTCCAGCTAAATGTACACAGAAAAAAAATGTCTACTATAGCTTTTGAGAAATATTTAATGTCAAGATTTAGCTCTAGCTTCCAGTTTGTAATATACTTGAGGCCTAGGGGGATGAAATAACAAATTAGCATGAGATGAAGAGTTACTAATAGCATGAGGTGAGGAATGGGTTGGCGGTTACTTAGTGGTGGCTGTGGCCAGAAAGATTGCTAGGCTTATAAAGGCATTTTCTGCTAAGCCCAACAAACTGAGTTGAACTTATAGGACCCACATGGTGGAAAGAGAGAAGTGGCTCCTACAAGTTGTCCCCTGACTGCTAGAGATGTGCTATGGTGCACACAAAGTAAATGATATGTGTAATAAGAATAAAAGAGAACAAAGGCTGGGTGTGGTAGTGTATGTCCCTAATCGTAGCACTCAGGAGGCTGGCGCTACTGAGTTTGAGGCTGGCTTGGGCTACATAGTAAGTTCCAGGACAGCCAGGGCTCTGTAGAGAGATCTTGTTTCGTAAAATAAAAAAGAACAGCTAAAGACTGATAATTATGGAAGCTGTAGGATGGGGATACATTGTGTTTCCTTTGTGAATATATTTGAAAATTTCTATGGTAAGATTAAAAGAATTTGGAAATGTTTACATTCTGGTCTCTTTAAAAAGTGAATCAAGGAGGAAAAAGGACTGTTCTGAAAGGTAGGCACTAACAAATGACATCACCAAATTCCTTTTATCCTGGAACAGGGTTTTACTATGTAGAGCTCAGGCTGTCCTCAAATTAGCAATCCCCCTCCTCATCTCATTCCCCAGCTTCTCTAGTGCTGTGGTTACAGTTATGGGCTGCCAATGCCAGGCAAAATACAATGTTTTTGAATCTTTTAAAAAGACTTTGTTTGAATTCTGGTTCTAAAAAAACTAGGTAAATTTTTTTTTTTTTTTTTTTTTTTTAAATTGGGGAGTTGGAAAAGTTAAAAGAAGGATTTCCTGTTAGGTGATAGTAGAGTATTATTTTTAATATCAGTACTTAGGAGGCAGACACCAGCCTGGTCTACATAGTAAGTTCCAGGCTAGTCAGGGCTGTATTGTGAGACCCTGTCTCAAAAACAAGCAAACAAAAAGAGAAAATCTTTATTTTTTAAATTAAAATTATCTAGTAGCATTTTATTATTTTTTTAGGATCGTGGCAGACTACATATACACCATAAAATGTATGCTTTAAACCATTGTCAAGTGTTGAATTTAGTGCCTTAATAGAGGAAGATGTTTTTTAGTATGAGCATAGGAAGAATGAGACAAGTTGCTGAGTTGCTTTTAAACTCTCAACATAATCCTTGCTTTTATAGGGTGCAGAATGTATATAGGCTGAGCTGATGTTTGAGCTTTAATTGCAAAACTTATTCTTTTACTTTTCTTTCTCTTAAGATATAATTACAAACACAAGTCATCTCAGAATATGTGGCATTAAGTGTTCTAATCTTATTTTTTGTAACTTGTTTGTTTTTATGGTCTATATGTATGAGTGTGTGTATATATAAAAATATATCTATATTGAGCTGAGGAAATATATTATGTAAATGTGTTGTTACTCATGTCATTAGCTGGCAGATGACTATTTAGATGTAATTTTCTTAGACAAGTATTTTGTTTTGGTTTTAGGCGTTGTGGTGTGACTTCATTACATCACAGGATAAGTCTGAAAAGATCCACAGTAAGTTTCTTTATGAAATCTTATTTCCTGTGATTCCAAATATTTATCTCACTGTATGATATGTTTATAAGCAACCCTTAGTCATAGTGATTTAACTTAAAAATTTTGCATTATGCATTGACAAACTTGCTGTTTGAACTGTTTAGTAGGAAAATAACTTATAAATCTTGTACCATTTCCTTTCAGAGAGCCATGAAGTAGAGAAATGCATATGTATATTACAGAGCTCATGTATGAACATGCACAGCGTAGATGGGAAGGATTATATAGCTTCCTTACCATTTCAGGTAAACTTCAGTGTTTTAAGTTTTTCAGTATGTAAAAAAAGAAAAGAAGCCCTAGGTGTGGTAGCTCATGCCTTTAATCCTAGTACTCAGGAGGCAGAGGCAGGCAGATCTCTGTGAGTTCAAGTCCAGCCTGGTTTACAGAGCGAGTTCCAGGACAGCCAGGGCTACACAGAGAAACCCTTTCTCAAAAAACCAAACAAAAACGCCACAACTTTTTTTGTGTGTTTTGTTAGAGATCATGTGTAGTAGATTTTTATGTAGATTTCCTTATGTGTCAAGAGTGTTAGTTTGTACTTAGTTTTCTTAGTTCAACATGTGTCTGTCCTTTCCATAAAAAGTTTTTTTTTTTAATGAAGTAAATTATATGAGATGTTTGTCAGTTTAACGATATTTAAGAAATTATTTTGGCTTTATTATGGTAGGCATATGAATAATATTGGCCCTTTTCCTTGCAACACATCATCTTTTAATGCTCAGTGCTGTTAAAGTTTTATGAACTCTTGTGTTGGTAGCCACACTGGCAGTGTTTCACACTGAGCACCTCTTCTGTGGGTTTGTTCTTTTGCTTAGAGTTGCTTGTTAAAAATCATAGGTTTTAAAGTACTGCGGTACGTGATCCTGTTTCTTTGAAAGCTCTCAGTAAATTCAAAGAAAATTGAATGTTCTGTCATGTTTCCTGCAATCTTTTCTTAACTTCTCTTACTTCTGCCCCCTCCCCCCCCCCCATTGACCCAATTGATAGGTGGCAAATGTTTGGGCCACTAAATACGGTTTGCTGTTTGAACGAAGCAGTTCTTCACATGAGGTGCCTCCAAGTCTACCTAGGTATTCCATTTATTCTGTTGAGAATATTATTTCTTGGGCTTTTTTCATGTTGATTACCTAAATGTTTGGGGTGGTGATGGTGTCCATGTGCACAGCATGAGTGTGTAAACATTTTCATGCCAGTTAGAACGCTGCTGTGACTGCTGAGTCAGCACTCCATTGCTCTCCTTCGAAGCATTGAACTGTAGTTAAATGACAGGATTCCATTATTAGCTCTGCCATGTACTGCTTGGGCATATCATTATTGCTTTCTTAGTTTCCATTTCCTTATTTGTTGCAGGGATGTTAGTTATGCAGATTCTCACAGAGGCTCATTATCTACTAAGTGCTCAGTCATGGTGGATACATGTTGATGGTGTCCTTTCCTTGCCTCCCTGTAAGCTGTGTGCTTACTGAGAGCAGGCTTGCACAGAGCAGACACTGTGTGAAAGCAAATGCTAGAAGTGTCAGAGCTGTTTGCAGATTTTAATCTCTGCTTTGATAGAAAATAGCACTTTTCCTCCTCTAACTTCCTGAAAATTGCAGGCTTAATTACTTGAAGTATTTTTCTCTTTTTAAAAATGTAACACTTTATGAACAAGTATAAGAGATTAAATTTCTTAGCTACTGTAGTCACACTGCCGTGTGATGGCTATTTGCAGATTTTCCCCTGAACAGTCATTTTCTTTCATTGTGTGAATGTGTAGAGTTATTACAAGAAGATATTTTTTAGAACTAAGACAGAGGATGACGTGAAAGACAGTATTTGAGGAATTTAGAAGTTTCCTTTTGGAGACAGTAGCTGTGACAGGATGCTTGACAAGCCCTTGAGGGAGGAAGGATTTTGCTCACAGTTCCAGCCCTTCATTTAGGAAAGGCGGGGCAGAGTTCATGTTAGGAGGGCTGTGCATCTTGGCAGATCAGGAAGTGAATTGAGGGATTGGGAACAGGACTGGACAGAAACTCTCAGACCCTATTTTCCTCAAGGCTCCACAGCCTCCCAAAATAGTGCTACAAGCTGGGGAACAAGTGTTCTAAGATGAGCATATGAGGGCATCTCATGTTCAAGTGGTAGCAGTAAGTTTCTAGTTGCTTGTTTAGCACCAAGGTACACATAGTTATCTTGTTGGTGATTGCTTGTGTATTTGTTTATTTCTAGAGAACCATTGCCTACTATGTTCAGCATGCTACACCCACTCGATGAAATAACTCCACTTGTTTGTAAATCTGGAAGTAAGTGTACTTTTTATACTCTTTTGCGTAAGCTCTGTTTTAATACTAAGGGAGGAAAATGAAAATTAAGTTTGTTTACAAAGTAGCTTGTTTTATCAGGAGAAATTTTAAGCGTGTTATAAAAGTAACTTTTATCCTGAAAGCAACTCTTTGAAAGTAAGGACAACAGTTATCTCAGCAAAACTAAGGCATATAAATCAGTGAGGGACACTAATGTTTGTTAACTTGCCTGTAAGGTGACTATCCTTTGAAAATAAGAAAATGAATGGTACTTAGATGAACTAAAGGTCTTTTTTTTTTTTTTTTTTTTTTTTTTTTTTTTTTGAGTAAAAAAACATAGGTCCTAGATACTGAGCACGTTTTAGTATTTCACTTTTTTTGTCAAGTTTCCTGATGATTCACACTTTGAGTATATCTAAAGTATTCCTGTAATTTTGGCTTTAAATTTAGGCTTTAGCAAACATGAATCAACACCTACACATAATAAAGACTGAAGACTGGAAGGACTTTTATAGCCTTTGGTCATTTTATTGGTGCATTCCAAATGCCACTGAAGTTTCATCTCCTGAAGCAGAAGTGGGGTAGCCATGGCTAATCAATCACACCTCTGTCCTGTTTCTGTAGAATATACCAGCTGTCTTTTTAAAGGTTGGAGCAAATGGCAAAAAGAATTGTTGATTATGTAGGACGTTATGAATACTATATAAAACTGTAAACACCTAAGATTCTAATTTGATAAAAATGGGATGTGGAGGCAAGTACTGCTGAGGCAGGAAGATTGCTTGAGACTAGCACTCTGGGTGCAGTCTGTGTAACACAGTGACGCTTCTCTCTCTCTCTACCTCTCTACCTCTCTCTCCCTTTCTCTCTCTCTCTTCTCTCTGAGACAGCTTTTCCCTGTTTAGCTTTGGTCTTGAACTCATAGAGTTCCACCTGCCTCTGCCTCCCAAGTGCTAGGATTAAAGGTATGCACCACCACTGCCTGGTATTTCTGTCTCTCTTAAAAGATTTTATTGTTAATTTTAATTATGTGTATGTGTGTGTACCCTTGTATGGTCAGTGGGCACCTGAACTCACATGAGACCAGAAGATACAATCGGATCCTTGGAACTGGCGTTACAGGTGGTTGGGAGCTGTCTGACATGGGTGCTAGAAACTGAACTTGGGTCTTCTGCAAGAGCAGCAAGTACTCTTAATGTCCAAACCATCTTTAGTCCTTCCTCTCCTAAAAAGAAAGTCCCTCTAACTTTAATGGGATGGTGGCAATCTGAAATAGTTTTATTATCTCTTTTGTTTGTTTGTTTTTTAGGTTTTGGAGACAGGATCCCACTGTGTAGGCTTGGCTGGGCTGGAACTCTCTCTGTAGAGGCTGAGGCTGGCCTCAGATTCACAGAGCTCTTTCTGCCACTGCCTTCCAAGAACTGGGATTAAAGGTGTATGTCACCATGCCTGGCTAATTTTATAAAATAATTTCTTACAGAATAATAATGTTTTTCATTTCCTAATATTTTAATTGAGAAGAAAATTGCTAAGGATATGGACACTGGTCTGTGGTGCTATAGAAAAATAAGTGAACTCAGCAGGGAAAACGTCATACCGTTCACTGCTTCTGGGTTGATTATTAGAGGTCAGAATAGAACCAGGGAGCCAGTTAGTTAGACCTTTCCAATGGATGATTGTAATCTTGAAAGAAGTTGATTGTTGGCTGGACGTGGTGGTTTGCGTCTTTAATCCTAGCACTTGGGAGGGAGAGGCAGGCAGATCTTTGTGAGTTCGAGGCCAGTCTGGTGTACCTAGTGAGTTCCAGGCAGGACAACCAGAGATACATAGTGAAACCCTGTCTCAAACAAACAACACTCCCCATCCCCCCAAAAAAGAGGTTGATTATTGAAGGAGTCTTGAACCCTTTGCCTCTGGCTGATGAGTTTAATGACAAATCAGGACAAATCTTCAACTTTTGAGTTATATGTGTATCAAAGTGCAACTAATTATTATGTCATGTTTAATGCATTCTGAGGAAGTTGATACTCAGTAAATTTAAAATTCCTTGTCAGTTAAAGAACACTGAATGGGTTTTGTGCTTTAATTGTCTTGGTTCCCTTTCCTTTTAGGAACAATTAGAACTTTCTTCATAAAGAATTATTTTTAAAAGAGAAAAGCTATTATTCTATACTTGGTCATTTCTATTTTGATTTTCAGGCCTTTTTGGCTCATCACGGGTGCAGTATGTTGTAGATCCTGCAATGAAAATTGTGTTTCTCAATATTGAACCCTCCATTGTAATGACCTATGACGCTGTTCAGAATGTGCATTCCGTATGGACTCTGCGGAGAGTAAAGCCAGAGGTGAGGGTGACTGATCCTGCTTCTGTGAGAGTGAATCCTGAATACATGCACATTTTTGAGGTCAGTTGAGTTCCATCTGTTCTGTATCCTAATTGAGCATTTTCACATTCTCTTTGACTCAAGGAAGAGAATGCTGTTTTGAAGTTCCCTGAGCAGGCAGGGTCCCTTCAGAATGCAGCCACCAGCAGCTCGCTCACCGCACATCTCAGAAGCCTCTCCAAAGGCGAATCCCCTGTGGCTTCACCTTTCCAGAATTACTCCTCCATTCACAGCCAGAGTCGCTCCACCTCCTCACCCAGTCTACATTCTCGATCGCCTTCCATCTCCAACATGGCGGCTCTCAGGTGGGTGCCTTTGTTTTTAAACAAGATATTCCAAGCAATGGACACCTGCTTTTTTAGCTTATATTTTGAAGAATTTAAGGTTTCTGTTGTCAACTCTTGGGTGGTTTTTAGGGGAACTAGACATAAACCCAATTATGGCCACTTTAAGACTTCTGAACCCATGATGCTCCAAAATTTTGTTTGAGTCCTATTTCGAACCCACTTATGATGTAAAGCTGGCAGTTCTGTTGTTTCTCCCATGATGTGGCAGCATTTGGATGAACACTTAATACTACAAATACTTTGGTAGTTTTTTTAACTGTAACTTTTTTTTCCTAGAAGGGTGTCTTTGTGTCTGGAGCTCACTCTGTAGACCATGCTGGCCTTGAACTCACAGAGATCTGCCTGCCTCTGCCTCTCAAGCGCTGGATTAAAGGCATGCGCCACCACCACCCTGCTGATTTGTATATGTCTGAAAGTACAGCAGCATACTTTGAATAATGTATTCATTTACTTTTTGAAAGAGACTAATTTTCAGTTCTAAGTGAAAATTTTCTTTTTAATTTTTTAAATTTTATTTATGTTTGGTTTTTCTAGATAAGGTTTCTCTGTATTGCTTTGGAGCCTGTCCTGGAACTAGCTCTGTAGACCAGGCTGGCCTGGAACTCACTGTCTCTCTGTGTAGCCTTAGCTGTCCTGTAACTCAATATGTAGATCAGGCTGGCCTTGAAACTCACAGAGATCTGCCTGTCTCTGCCTTTTGAATGGTGGGATTAAATTCATGCTCCTCTATTCCTGGCATAAGTACATTTTAACATGAGTTCTAAATAAAACTTTAGGCTATCAAATCATATTAGGACAAACCTTTAAATAGCTGTTCATTTCTGAAAGTGTCTATGTAACTAGTATTGTACCATGAGTGCTTCCCATGTGTAGGCTTGAAGACGAGTTATTGGTATGTGTTAGGAACCCAAGTTGCTCATGGTGATGCCCACTCTGCTTATTTTGCAGCCGTGCTCATTCTCCTGCCTTAGGGGTGCACTCTTTCTCAGGGGTGCAAAGATTCAACCTTTCGAGCCATAATCAGTCGCCAAAGAGACACAGTGTTTCTCATTCTCCAAGTGGCAGTTTCAACGACTCCTTTTTGGCACCAGAAACAGAGCCTATTATTCCTGAGCTGTGCATTGACCACTTGTGGACTGAAACACTTCCTAGTTCAAGGTTTGATGGATATAATTTTACATTCAAAGAAAAATACTAACATTTTGGTAAATGTTTGGTGCTATGCCTGATGGGTGCTTGCCAAATATGTGTGAACTGTTTTAAAATGTCCTTCAACATTAGTTATGGTATTAACACATACAAACTGTAGAGATACATATTTATACCATCTTAATTTTAGAAGAAATTATTGATACTAAAATGATCATAAAAGTATTTTTCATTGAATATTTCTTTAATATAGTAACCTTTGAGATTTGAGATGTTAAAGTTTTAGGTCAAAATACCTAATTTTGTACTGTCCTAGTCAGTATTGCTGTAAAAAGACACCATGACTAAGGCAACACTTATAAAGAAAAGTATTTAATTGGGGGGCTTGCTTATAGTTTCAGAGGGTTAATCATTTTCATGTTTGTGGGAAACAGATAGGTATGTCATTGGAGCAGTAGCTGAGAGCTTTACATCCTGACCCACAGGCATTAGGCAGAGCAAGAATGAGACATTGGGCCTGGAGTGGGCTTTTGAAACCTCAGAGCTCACCCCTAGTGATACTCCTCCTCTTACAAGGCCACACCTCCTAATCCTTCCCTGACAGCTCCCCAGCTGGGACTAGGCATATACATTTGAGCCTAGGGATCAGTTTCATTTAAACCACCATATATAGTTTCAGTAATTTGGAATTTTATAGCAGTTTTGGGTGAATTTTATCTTTGTGTTAAATGTCAGCTCTATTTTTTGTAAATAAATGACCCTAATCCTTTTGTAATCTCCTTGATAATTTGTTAATTAATTCAGCCACATGCCAGTGGTGTGGTAATTAACATGGCAGTTTAGTGATTGTCCAACAAACAGCTAAAGATAGTGGCGCTGGAATACTTACTGTTCTGTAGGTAGGGCTTGGGGAATATAGGCACAGTCGGCAGCTGTAATCCAAAGAGCAGTTGAGAGTGTGAGTGTGAAGCACAGATATTCCTACTTTGCTTTGTGAAGGAAGGGGACAGGCTGAGAATGAAGAGTCTTAGGAGGGATTGCCTTTTAGGCCTGCTTACGTGTGCATAGTAAAAAACAGCAGAACAGTGTGTGTGTGACCGAGGCCTAGGGTGGAAAGAGTGCGAGTATCAGGCTCATTGGGTCCCTGGAGGGCCTGTGGATAAATTTACAGGAGTTCTGTTAATTGAGGATTGTTAGGTGGTGGTGGGTATGTGTAGTGTGTAGACCTTTTCCTGGGCAGGGTTTTGAAACATTCATTCAAATTTTACATTAGTCTGTCACCTCCTAATAAGTTAAAACTGAGTGGGATAGAAGGCTGGGAACTCAGGATTTGGGAGGTGAATGATGAGAGCTGCTACAGAGATAGAGGAATCAAAGTTGGTGGGACATCAGGAACAGACATTTCAAGAAGAGAGTAGTGTTAGTATTCCCAGGTGCTGGTGCTGTTTGGTCCTGACTGTTAACCTCAGAGGGAGGTACATCAACTGTGATCTGTCACTTACCTTAGGCTTGAGGGGTGGTAGGGAAGCATGGAACAAAAGGTAAATGGGAGGTGAGGAAGTGAGATAGGTTTGTTGAATGTTTTAAGGAGTTGCCTAGGGGTGTTTTGTGTTTGTTGAACTATGTAATGAAAAGCAGTCTCTGAATTTCATCCAAATTTGCTGCTTTGTATAACTAAAAGATAAGAGTTGATTTTTTACCTAGCCACACAACATTTTTACTTCTGACCAAATAACTGCCCCCCCCACTTTTTTCCCCTTGTGGTGTGTGTGTGTGTGTGTGTGTGTGTGTGTGTGTGTGTGTGTGTGTGTGTAGTTACTCTGGTATATACATATGGAGGTCTGGGTTTGACATTAGGAATTTTCTTTGATTTTTTTTTTTTTTTTTTTTTTTTTTTCTGCTGTCTGTCTATACCTTATTCACTGAGGCAAGATCTTTCAGTTGAATCCAGAGTTCACTGATAAGACAGACTAGTCCAGCTAGCTATCCTGCTCCTGGAACCCTTTGTCTCTGCTTTCCGAGTGCTGGGTTTATACTTGGACTGCCATACTCACCTGACATTAAGTTGGGTTCTGATAATTCAAACCCTAGTCCTCATTTGCCTGGTATGTGCCTTCTTGTGCCATCTTCTTGCCCTCCACTTAACTCTTTATGTCACCCTTTTTAGGCTAGAGTGTGACTTTGAGTACTTGAGTAGGGCTGTACTCAACTAGAGAGAGTGTTGTAATACAGAGAAAAGAAATGGTGGGTAAAAGAGGGAAGCTGAAAGTGGAGTGATTAATTTTAGAAGTGATAGTTGAACACGTACACATGGATTTTTTGTGTCATGGTTATTGCTTGATTCAGGAAGAGTGTTGTTATGCTTCTTATAAAATGTTTGCAAAGTTTAAGTTACTGAAGTAGATTTTTGGACTAATACTGACAGTTTATTAATGTGTCTACTGCAGAGAGAAAAATTCTCCTGCCTCCAAGGTGTTTATAACAACTGATCTGTGTGGACAGAAATTCTTGTGCTTTTTAGTGGAGACCCAACTTCAGTTACGGTAAGTGTTTCTATTTCCCATTGTTCTGAAGAAATTTAGGCCTGATTCCTTTTCTCGTTTTCTATTTTTCTTGTGAGCCTTATTGAGAGATAGATTATGTATCATAAGATTAACTTGTAGTAAGTGTGCAACTTGTGATTTTTAGTAAATTCATAGAGGTGTGTAGCCACCAACCTCCACTGTCCAGGCTTAAACATTTGCATCAGGACCGCGGGACGGGACCCTCTGCCATCTGTAGCTGGTCTTTCTCTGCCCCCAGCCTCAGGCAGTATTTCTAGCGGCCTTTCTTCCTGCCTTGTATATTAGTCACATTAAAAATTATTATTATTTTGTAGTACTGGCTGGCCTGGAACTTAAGAAATCTGCTTGCCTCTGCTTCCCAAAGTCTGGAATTAAAAGACATTTGTCCACACCCAGTCCTATAAAAGTGGTTTTGTTGTTTTGGTGGTGGTAGGTTTTTTTTTTTTTTTCTTTTGTTTTGTTTTTGGTGGTCAACTTTTTCACTTTACATAGTATAGACTTTTATGGTCCACCCTGTTGGGACATGTATGAAAACTTCCTCAATGGTATTGTACGGTACTCAGTGTATAGAGTACATTTGCTTGCTTACCAATTGATGGATAGTTTGTTTATCTCATTATGTAGCCTTGCATGTCCTGAAACTCTTATGTAGACCAAGCTGGCTTTGAACACACAGAGATCTACCTGCCTCTGTCTCCCTCTGAGATTAAAGAACTGTTTTCATTTTTTGATCATTGTGAACTAGGAACCTGTGGGCAAATATCTTTATATGGACATAATAAAATTTTGCTTTTTGGGGGTATATACCTAGCAGTGGAATTGTTGGACTGACTGGTAAATCATGTTGAACTTTTCAAGAAATGGGCCAGTTGATTTCCAAAGGCTGTACAGTTTTATACTTCTTCCTCCATTGTATGAAGCTTCATGTCTCTTTATCCCAAACAGTGTTGGATGTTGTCAGCATCTTTGATTATAGTCACCCTAATGGAGTGTCAAGTGGTTTCTTTTTATATTTTCCTGATGCTTTAAAAAAATATTATTTTCTGTGTGTGTATGTTTTAGCTGCATGTATGTCTGTGTACTATGTGTGTGCATGTCTAGTGCCCACAAAGGTTCTTGGCAGAACAGCACATTGGACCCCCTGGAACTGGAGTTACAAATTGTTGTGATCTGGTATGTGGGTATTAGGAACCAAACCTGGTTGCCTAGAAGAGCAGTTGGTGCTCTTATCCTCTGAGCCATCTCTCCATCCCCTTCCTGATACTTTTGATATTGATCATTTTCTCATGTGGCTACTAGCCACACACTTAACCTTCATAGGCGAAATGCCTGTTGTCAGGTTTTGTTTACTCATTTGCCTTTTCATTTAAAACAACTATAGCTTACAGCAAGTTGCAAAATTGTATTGAGGTCTTTCTATATCATGAAGTCTTTTAATTAAAAATTTCTTTTCATTATTTCGTGTGTGTGTGTGTGTGTGTGTGTGTCTTATGGCATTCAAGTGGAGGAGGTCTGAGGGCAAATTGGGGGAATCTGTTCTCTCCTTCGCTACACACTCCTAGGATTACACCCTGGCTGTTTGGCTTTATTTGCTGAGCCTTCTAGCTCCTTGGCCCCATTTGGTTTTTTCTCTCAGTGGTAACATCTTATGTGACTGCAACATGCTTTTAAGATCAGGAAACTGGTATCAGTATGACCTACACATCTTTCTTTGATTTTACATGTATTCACTTGTGTGTGTATTTATATGGTTTCATTCAACTTTTTCCTATCTGCAGATTTGTGTAACTTTCTTAACAGTTACAGATACAAAGGAACCTTTGTCACCTTGAAGATTTTCCATTTGCTGCTCTTTTGTATCTCCCATGCTCTCTGTCCTCTTGTTCCCTGCCTATAGTGAGCACAGACTTGTTTTTCTGTTTTTTGAGACAGAGTCTCTATGTAGCCCTCCCTGTCCTGGAACTCACTTTGTATGCCAGGCTGGCTTCAAACTCACAGAGACCTACCTGTGTTTCCAAAATTAAAGGCTTGGGTCACCACTGTCCAGCCCAGAAGACATTCTTTAAGACTTGTTTCTTTCTGTTTCTACTTTCATATTTAGCTGTGTAAAGTTTCAAGAGAGTAATGACAAGACCCAGCTCATCTTTGGCTCTGTCACCAATGTACATGCAAAAGATGCAGCACCAGTGGAGGTAAGTGCACACTGAAAATGGTTACACTTTGTCAGGTTAATTTACTCAAAATACAACAGATCTGTTTCTTTGTTTTCAGAAGATAGACACCATGTTGGTGCTGGAAGGCAACGGGAACCTGGTGCTGTACACAGGAGTGGTTCGGGTATGTTGCAAGAGTGCTTTGTGCTTCGGTAGAACTGCCTCCATCATTTACGGTTGGCTCAGTTTCTTCTGTGCAGTTTGGCAGAAGATTCTTGATAGTGGAAAATGAAGCTAATTGTGGCGGCCAGTCCTAATTTGGACTAGGGCTCCCTGTTAAACGTATTGATATTATGTGCTTGTCTTCACCAAATGGAAAACCTTTATTGGGAGTAAGTAGAATCTTAAAAATCAGTTTGGGGAAGGAAGATGCAGCTTTAGGAAGCACCAGCATTGTAGTATTTCATTATATTAAATGTTATATATGTTGATTGTAGCTTCCTTTTGTAACCTTTATCAAATTTAAAATATATATACTTAAGCTGGGTATGGGGGCGCAAGCCTGTAATCTCAGCACTTAAAAGGCAGAGGCAGGTGGATCTCTGAGTTTGAGGCAAGCCTGGTCTATATAGTGAGTTCCAGGACAGCCAGAGCTACACAGTGAGACACTGCCTCAAAATAAACAAACAAACAAACAAAAAAATTTTAAAACATACTGCCAATATCTTAGTTTTTTTTTTCTTTTTGAAAAAGGCATGTCTCACTAAGTAGCACAGGTCTTGGGACCCTTCTACCTTAATCCTCTTGACATCTGACTGCAACTTCCACCTGTCTCCTCAATACACTATCGTGACTTTTCCAGTAAACTGCATTTTGATTTTGTTAGCTTTTGTACTTATGTATGTGTCTCTTGAGAGCAGTTTGTTTATTTTTCCTTGTTTTTGAATTTTATATAAAGGGGTTTATAAATATGACTCTTTTACTTTATGAGGTTTTATATACTCTTGACTATATTAACATCCCTGTCTAGCTTTTCAGCAAAAATGTTTCCTGAATGAAACAAAAGTATTTGTACAGTTGGCTGGTCTGATTTGAAAAGTTGTTAATATGTATTTTGTTTAGTGAGCATGAACTTAAGTATATATAAAGAACTTTTAGTTCATGTGCTTAAACATTGAACTTAAGGGTATGACATATTCACTACCCCTCCCCCCAATCTTTTTATTTGCTCAAAGGTGGGGAAAGTTTTTATTCCTGGACTTCCCGCTCCTTCCCTGACGATGTCCAACATGATGCCTCGGCCTAGTACACCCCTCGATGGTGTTACTACTCCCAAGCCTCTTGGTAAATTACTTGGATCAATGGATGAGGTAAGAAGGCCTTGTCAAATGTTAATTGTATTTTAAAGCAGTTTGGTCAAGTATTTTTTTTTTTTTTTAGGTAATATTTTTTAGGTAATTTTTTAGGTAATATTTATAGGTAAGTGTTTTCAAGCACAAGTGATGGTTATTAGATGCTGACCTCCTTTGTGTCGTGAGACATGTTGTTTGAAGATTTGGAGAGATAAAAATGCTACATTTTTTCTATTTAGAGATCTCACAATTTACCCGGATGTAGTAAGAGATCATAATTTAGTGTGTAGCTGTTAAGAGTTACAGGTAAGGAACAGAAGGTGTTAGTGCTCCATTTGCTGAAGGAGTACACATTGCTGGGAGGCATGCCATTCCTGGCCTGAATCTTGAGGGTAAGAAGGGAAACTAGAAGGACTGTTTAGGGCAAGGGCATGAACAGAGGAGAGAAGAATGCAAAAGACGTCTGAGGCTGGCTTCAAACTTGGTGTGCAAACTCGGAGAACCCTGACCTCCTGGTGCCCTGCTTTCTCCCCTTCAGTGCTGAGACTACAGGCATGCACTACCATATCTAGCTGGAAGATCTTTTGTTTTTCCTCCTAAAACAGGGTTAATCTGTGTAGTAGCTCTGGCTGTCTGGGAACTCACTACGTAGACCTTGCTGACCTTGAACACACATACATCTGCCTACCTCTACCTCCTGAGTGCTCTGCTAGCAAGAAGATCTTTTAATTCGTGTATCTCCATCTCCTAACACATAAGCTAAAGAGTCATCAGATCTGTGGAATGGGTAAATAGTGTGTTGGGTGAGGCAGAGCAAAGAGTGGGATAATAGAATAATTAATAATAAATAATAATTCTTATTTTAACATTTCTACATGCTGGGCACTGTCTGCTTCAGTATTTTCCTATTTGAGGCTTTATAACAAATTTACTGATGGGAAGAATCTTGGTACATAGAACTTAGTTGTCCAAAGTTAGAAGCTAGTACGTGTTAACACTGGAATGGACCCTTCTACCAATGTGTCTTGAAGGAAGATGGCTGACATGACAGTGTTCTGAGTGCAGCTCCCCTGTCATTGTAGGTTTGTGAGAAGTTTCTCATATCATGATCTGTGTTTGGTGTGTTTTCCTTAGGGTTTAAGATATGAAGTCTGTGTCAGTAGAAGAGAGATAAAGAAGGTCTGAATTGGTTGCATGTCACAAAGCAGGAGGGTGACTTGACAGACCTGAAGAGGTTTAAATGAGAGTGTCACCAAATAGCATGTGCTCTCTTAAGCTGTTGAATGCCATTGGGGGACTGAGGCTGAGTTCTGTGAGCAACTTAGGCTGGTACCTGTGCTCACCAGGCTAGAAAACCTGGAGACGAGTAGTCTGCATTTGAAGGATGTGACAACGTGGCCATGTATGTATGTATGTATGTATGTATGTATGTATGTATGTATGTATGTATGTTGTCAGTAAGTTGCTTTTTGTAGTTTTCTGTGTAGAGCTTGACCTGCTGCAGGCTCATCATCAGTGGAGCAGAATGATTGGAATTATCAAGCATATGCAAAAATATAGCTCCCTAACTTTAATTCTCAAACAGTCCTTCATCTGTGTTGCATTGTGACTTTTTGTAGGTGGTTCTGTTGTCTCCAGTTCCAGAATTGAGGGATTCTTCAAAACTTAATGATTCTCTCTACAATGAGGATTGCACTTTCCAGCAGCTTGGAACTTTCATTCATTCTGTGCGAGACCCTGTTCATAACAGAGTCACTCTAGTAAGTCCTCCTTCAAAGGGTGGGGTGGCTGGCCGAGTGCCATTTGCCTGAACACTTCACATTTGGCAGGATGTAAAATTATGTGAAAATGAAAGTGAGCATTGTTTGTGATTTAGAAGCAGCATTTATTTTTGTGTATGTGTGGGATACTTGTACATGTTGTAGTCAGAGGACAACTTTGTGCAGTTGGTTCTCATTCCACCTTCACATGGTTGTAAGAATTGAACATAAGTTGCCAGGCTTTTAAGATAATTGCTTTTACATGCTGAGTTACTTTGCCATTCTTCATCTCATAATTTTAAAAATGTACTAGCATTTTGAACTTAAAATTCTATTTCTATTTTCTGTATTAAACATTTATTGAAACCCACCCCTCACTGAGGAGCTGTGGGGAGTCAGTGGTTTCTGGGGTAAGGAGGGTCAGTTTTCTTTAAGGGAATGGCCCTGGTGGGGGGCGTACTGCCCTTCAGTGGGTGACTCACGTCCAGGAGTTTGTGGATAGCACAAGCTGGACTTGATGAGTTGTTAAGAAAAAGGAAAGAGGACAGCAAGTTTTGGGTAGAGAAGTGATTATGTTAAAAACACTTTGTATGAGATTCTCAAGTAATTAATAAAAGTATTTGACAATTTTATTCATAACAAGCATGGTTAATACATTAATAGTGAATTGCCATGCTTTTGTGTTTTTGATGAAAGGCACCTTTTGATGATGGTGTCTTGTAGTGTTTGTATAAAAAGTGTACACTTGGCTGGGTGTGGTTGCACATGCTTTTAGTTCCATCACTCGGGAGGAAGTGGACACTAATAAAACAAAATTTGTGAAAGTGTTTTGCAAAAATGCACATTTAGTTAGAAGCATTCATTTCTAATTGAAAATGTATTTATTGCATTTTTGCTTCAATAGGCAGGTGATAGTGTAAGTTACCATATATATATTTTTTAAGCTTTCAAAGACTTAAAATGCTTAAACTGTCGGTCTTTTCTTGATTTCATTCTTTCACTAGGAACTGAGTAATGGCTCCATGGTTAGAATCACTATCCCTGAAGTGGCCACCTCGGAATTAGGTATGAGAGAGTCAGTGTTCCCAGTTTGATGTATCAAACAGTTGATGGTGATAGTTTTCTCTGTGTGTGTGTTTTTAAAGACTTATTTATGTGTGTGTGTTCCTGCATGTATGTATGAGCATCACATGAATGCAGTCTCCATGGAGACCAGAAGATCACCTGGTACCAGAGTTGTAGATGGTTGGGAGTTGCTGTATGAGTGCTAGAAATTGAACCCAGGTTTTCTACAAGAGAAGCTGTTGCTCTTCACTGCTAAACCATCTCTCCAGCCCATAGTTTCTGTTCATAGTGATTCCTGTTAATCTTCTTTATTAAGAATTCTTAATTTTGTTTTCAGCTATTGACAAATTTGCTTCTTTGGTTTTCTGAGATTCGTTGTCATTTGCATCCAATCTTTGCAGTGTTTGTTCTCATACAGCAGATTGGTGAGGAAAGGTTGTGCTGCAAAAGATGGAGTCGGTGACAGTGATAGAGGGGAGGGGATGAGAATGAAAATGGTTACTATCTGGAGCTATTTACTCCCAATAGCAAATCCATGCTAATCCATTACAGCAGGCAGTATCCTTGGTTCTCTCAAATGTTGCTTTAGTTCACACCAATGCTTGGCATCAAGGAATAGTACACATAATATAGCATTTGTGCTAACCCATTTATGGCATCATGTGGGAAGACATTGTAGAAATTAAAAGTTGCGGTTTTGGTTGATAGGAATGTTCCCTCATTGAGAACATCTTACAGTATCCCATAAGCATTCCTGTTGGTATGCTGTCCTGGATATGTATGTATCCTGTTGGATGTTGTATCTATCAAAGGGCTTAATCAGTATTTTGTGTAAATTTATTGGTGGAAAAAATTAGATATTTTTCACAAGTGAACATTATTGTTCAAGTTAGGACAGTTTTGAGAGTGAAAAGGGAACAGTTATTCATTGGAGCTGTGGTTATAAGTCAGGGATACCTCAGGCTATACAACTCACCTATTTCTAATCTAAAATTAGGGCTCTGACAGCTGTTCTTAGATCTCCCGTGAGCCCTGTTGAATTCAGTAGTTGGTTTAAAGTGATTAACATTGATGAGGTAATGTTTATGCCCAATTGGCTCCTCAATGACAATTCACTTTTCCTAGTGGCTGACCTTGACATAGTAACAATTTAAACCTTTTCATTTGAAAGGAGGAAAGAAGTGCATTTATAGGAAACATACTAAAATCATTGTTTTCTTTTAATAGTACAAACATGTCTGCAAGCAATTAAGTTCATCCTGCCAAAAGAAATAGCTGTTCAGATGCTTGTCAAGTGGTACAATGTTCACAGTGCTCCAGGAGGACCCAGTTACCACTCAGAATGGAGTTTATTTGTAATCTGTCTCTTGAACATGATGGGTTATAACACAGACCGCTTATCATGGACTCGAAGTGTAAGTAAATACAGTTGTTCTTTTCATTTATCCTTTATAAATGTAGTGCTTGCAGAACTACATAATGTGAGCGAACCTAACACATTTAGTAATAAGAATGCCTTAATTACGATGTTATATATGATGAACCAAATATTCAATAAGTTTTAAGTCTTTATAATGTGTTTAAACACATTTTACTTTCTTTTTTTAAATTAAGGTCTTTGAATTGACTACATTTCTGACTTTGCTTCCCGAATGCTTGGATTGTAGTCGTGTGTTACTAATGCCTGAATTTTGGTTATTTCTCAATTCATATTTGTAAAGTGACTACAGGTAGTACTCTTGGCCTAGTCAGTAGGTGAATCAGAAGTCCTAGACTTAAGCTTTGCTCATTTACAGTTTTTTAGTCTGAGAACACTGTTATTGCTGTAAAGTTCTATGCCTCACTCAGGCCTCCGAGTCATTTTTCTGCAGACCCTCACAGGTGATTGCAGACTCAGCAGCAGAGTGCCTTCAGTGTGGGTGTGTTTATTCCTTTAGAGACCACTCTCCAGACAGCCGTGCCTCGGGCGTGAAAAAATCACTACAGAATAAACTCAGCCTTTTGTCCCCACCTTTGTGTCTAGTAAATCCATTTTTTTTTTTTTTCTTAAATCTTCTTCATTATTCAAGTGTATTTTCTCACTGAGGAAGATTTGGAAAAGGGAGGAATAGCTGTTGTAGATGCTTTTAATCGTGCCTTTTACACAGAAATGATATTGATAGAAATTTTGTAAATCCTTAAAATTGTTTTACAGAACCCTTCCATTTTTATCATATTTAAACAAGTAGCTAATGTTTGGGCTTTATTAGATAAGTTTTCTTATGTAGTTGTGGCTGAGTGGTTAAGGGGATGGACCAGAAAAGTTTTATGATTTTGAGTAATTTACCAATTTTTTAAAACATAAATTACTAATCACATATCTAGTTATTTTTCAAGAAATAACTCTTTTAAAGAGATGGGTCTAGAAGTAGTGTCCAATCAACATTATTGTTAGTGTTGTTTAAAAGTGCCTGTTACCACATTGATTATTTGTGATGTTGTGACCCTTTGCTAGATTAAAGCAATTGTTTCTTACTTCTGTACAAATGGGAATGAGTTTCTTTTTTCAAGTACCCACTGGTCACTTAGGAATAAAGTATAACTCTTGAGGTTTTGGCTAGCTGTTTGTCACCATTTACTTGAATTTGTTTCCTTCTGCAGCCTGCTAAAGTCAGGTCATGTTTGTCACTCCTGGCTTACACTCCTCTAGAGATTTCTATCTTCTTCAGGAGATAAGCCATGGACTTGCACTCTGCCTTGTCACCCACCCACCCTCTTGGACCTACCTATCTGTTCTCTTTGTGGTCCCTGCCAACTACTCTGACCTCTCTACTCTGTTCCCCAAGCTCTCCAAGTGTGTCCCATCGCCAGGGTTTTTCCAAGTGTGTCCCATTATCAGACTTTTCCCAAGTGTGTTCAGGTTTTGCGCTCTCTGTTCCCGTTACTGCAAATGCTTCTTTCTGACAAGGTATGCTTGGGCCACTGTTCCGTTGTCACTCCAGTAAGCTTCCCTGTCTGTTCTGTATGCAGTTGTTCCTTCTTTATTTGCCTGATTGGCCTTTTCTGTTAGCACATCTGTTAAGTATGTTTTTACTTATCTGTATGTGTGTGTCCTTCCTCTACTGAAATGAATTCTAGTGAGACAGCGAGTCCTGCTCAGTTTTGTTCACTTCTCTGTCCTGTGGCAGTAACTCAGGTGAATGCTGAGTGAGAATTTCTGAGTGAATGTCCTCAACACTTGTCTATTCAGTGTTTGATGGAATTGCCCTCTAGTTTACTTGAGAAAAATCCCTCAACAGAGCTGACTTTTAGTCTAAGTATTTGTAGTGCAGCCATTGCCTCCTCCTGTCTTTCTGCACTTCATCACAGCCAGTGAGAGGATTTTAAAATTATGACTAAGTACCCTTTGGCTTTTTGTTTTGTTTTATGTGTAGCTTCTTGCCAAAGAGTTTTGTACCTCTGTCTTGCAGAGAGTTACTGAAGTAGCTCATCCCACATTTTTCATGTGGTGGGAGGAATTAACACCCACCCTTTTGTAAAGAAAGATATGGTTCATGACTTTCACGTTGCATGGAAGAAAATCTGTTTAAAACAAACAAAACCACATGAATCCTATTATATGCCCAAGCTGGTCCTGAACTGTACCCAGCAACTCTCTTTAGTAACTAAAACTGTATGTACCACTTAGCTTGAAAGTCAATGTTAAAGCCATATTACTTTGACACATTAAATTTATGTGATCCTTTTTAGATCAAAGCTTGGGACAAAATGATCCTCAGTGGCCAGCAGGTTCCATGGCACTAATCTTTGCTTTGTCCAGATTTATTTTTTTCTTTTCATTTTTTATAACATGGCAGAGAGTCCTTCTGTGGTTTTTTTTTTTTTTTTTTTTTGGGGGGGGGGGGATGTTCTTTTGTGAGGATATAATTATTTGCAACTTCAGAGAAGAAGGGGAGAAAAAGAAATGGCCATTATTGTACCTACGCATCTAGGCACTGTACTGAATGCATTACACACACGATTTAGCTCCATAGTGACTATGGAGAGATTTATACCATATGTCCTGGTGAAAAGGAGTGTTAGTGACTGTCCTGTCTTCAGTTTCTGGATTAGCAGAACCGACAGAGTCCTTAAGCTGGTTAGTTAACAGAGACAGAGTCATGATTTTGTCTTCTTCTTTGGGGTTGTTTTTCAGTTTGACTTTGAAGGGTCACTTTCTCCAGTCATTGCACCCAAAAAAGCGAGGCCTTCTGATACCGGATCTGATGATGTAAGTATTGTTATGTTTTGCTAATGCTGCTGGTTTGTAGAGACTTGTACAGATGTCCCTAGTCCGATAGTCCTATCAATTTGTCAGTTTTCCCAGTACCTTTTGCTTTTTTTTTTTTTTTTATTTTGAAGGAGAGAATCTTATTATATTTTCTGTCATTTATTTACTTTTGTCTTTAACCATCATACAAAAATCAGTATGAATTATATATTTCTGTATGATTTCAGTGTAGGCTTGTGTACATATTGGTAATTGACCAACTATTTGCCAGCATTTACCCTTTTTATTTGTTTTTTTTTTTTTTATTTTTTTTTATTTTTTATTTTTTGAAGATAATGGTTTCTTTGTGTAGTCCTGGCTATCCTGGAACTTATCCTGTAAACCAGGTTGGCATTGAACTGAGAGATTCTCCTGCCTCTGCCTCCTGAGTACTGGGATTAAAGGCTTGTGCCATCACTGCCCAGCGGCATTTACTCTTTTATGTAGTATTTCTCTGGTTTATGCTTCAATGGTCCAGAGCACAGAATATTTACATACTGTCTGTTTGTGTCATTATCTTACAGAAAGTACTGACTTGAGTTCTTTGACCATATATTAGTTGTAGAATTTGATATAAATGAAATAGTATGATGATTATTCTAGTGTTCACCAAGTATCAGTTGTGTGTTATGTTTATTACCAAGGGGTGTGACTGTGTTGTAGTTTGCTTTGCCCTCTTTTCTGCTGATGAATGTAGTTTTTTTGTTTTGTTTTGTTTTTTTAAGAAGGTGCTTCTGGAGTCCAGAGATACCAGATCCCATGTAGTTGGAGTTACAAGTGGTTGTGAACCACCTAATGTGGGTGTTGGGAACCAGACTCAGGCCCTTTTGCAAAAGTAGTATGTACTCTTAGCTGATGAACTCCTGCAACCCCTTGCAGTTCTTTTTAATGACATTTCCAAGAAGCATAATGTAAATAATTACTGTCTCTTTATTCTTAGGACTGGGAATACTTACTGAATTCAGACTACCATCACAATGTCGAGTCTCATCTTCTGAATAAATCTTTATGTTTGGGTACTTTGGAAGTTTCGAGGGTGAAAGAAGATGATGTTTCACAGAACCTAAGTCTGGATTCTTCTACTCTTCTCTTTCCTCACATCCCGGCAATTTTCTTTGTTCTTCACCTTGTCTACGAAGAGCTCAAGTTGAATACTCTAATGGGAGAAGGAATTTGTTCCCTCATAGACCTGCTTGTTCAGTTAGCAAGGTAGATGTCATTAGAACACTACAAGAGGTCCTCGGAGGACTTGCTTTCTGTGATAGGTCAGAGGAAGCTCATTTAGAACAACTCCTGTCTACCTTTCTCAGTGAAAGGTGGCATTTCAGCCTCCTGATTAAGATGACTGCACATTCTCTGACTTCTCTGATCCTGAGGATTATGAACTACTTTTCTAAACTTGGCATGTTGATTTGATGATCCATTTCCCTAATGACATCATTGCTATCACAAATGCCATTTTGTAATTTAATTTTGAAACCCTGATTATGGCTTTCTGAGAGACATAGCACCTGTCTCTATATTTATGCCTAGCCTCAAACTTGTCATGCTCCTGTCTCATCCTTTTAACAGTTAGGATTTCCAGATGTGTGCTACCATGCCCTATATTTCCCACACATATTATTTAACCTTCAAACCTTGTAGTAGCCAGGAGTAGTGGCACATTCCTATAATTTCAGTGCCTGAAAGACTGGTAGAAATGTTGTGTCTGCGTGAGATCATTCTGTCTAAGGGGAAAAAAGCAAAACAACACCAAAAAATTAAGAAGCATCAGAGTGGGTTAGGTATTATGCCTTGGTTTTCTGGAAAAAAAAAAATACTGTGGTCTGTAGAGATTACTTGCTGATGATCACACAAGCAGTAAAGAACAGGAAGGAGCAGAGTCATACTCTTTCTCTAGTTTGACCTTCATGGAATTTGTGTAGAAAGAAGCTTGAGATATCCATGAAGATACTCCAGATTTGAGAACTTTCTCATAAACATGTTTTGTAAGTTGTAAAGTTGACTGAAGGAGGTATGCTCTTCCTGTTCTAGGGACTTAAAATTGGAGCCTTACTTGGATCACTACTACAGAGATTACCCAACTCTTGTCAAAACTACTGGACAAGTGTGTACAATTGATCAAGGTGAGTGTTGAAACCAGTGCGGGTGTTCTGAACAGTGGACAGGCATTTTGTTGTGTCTCTCAGGAAAGAGCAGAGGATAGATTCCTTTTTAGCCGAGTGATTTTTAAATTGGTAGCATTTGACCTCTTTGACCTCTGAGCTGATGTAAGCCATAACTTCTTTAGTGTGTAGTTAAAACTTTACCCATTCCAAAGCTTAAACAGCCTCTTGTGTCAGAAACACTATAACCTTGACCTGTGCTGTCCATTAGTAGGCAATGGTCATATATTTAGTTGCCTTTAATACAGTAAAAGTTTAGTTACTCAGTGCACTAGCCACATTTAAGATTCCCAGTAACCATATAGGGTAGTAGTTGCCATATTGGGCAGCACAAATGTAAACCACTTACACCACCACCGCTCCAGTCCAGACTGGAATTGAAGGGAACTCGAAGGGCAGAGCTCAATCTTTTGTTCCTTTGTTTTTCCATCTTTATAGAGCTAGGCAAAAATAAATAAATAAATAAATAAAAATAAAAATTACACACATGTGTGTGGAATTCAGAGCACAACTTTCTGAATTCGGTTCTCTCCTTCCACCGTGTATGTCCCAGGGATTGAACTCAGGTTGTTGGGTTTGGTGGCAGGTGCCTTTTACTGAGCCAGCCATCTGGCCAACTCTTGGCTATTTTTTTTTTTTTATATGGTTTGTAAATGACATTGTTAAATTTCTATTTAGAACAGAGTAAAATAGAAATAACTTAAATTTAGAAGTAATTTAATCAGCTATTTACCATAACAAAAATAATGATTCATTTGAATAATATTGGAAATATAATTCTTACAATTTGAAAGAACAAGTATTATGACAGTTTTTCTTTTTGTCTTATTTATATGTGCCTTTCTAAACATTTATGTAATTTTAAAGGTCAAATGGGATTTATGCATCATCCCTCATTTTTTACTTCTGAGCCGCCAAGTATTTATCAGTGGGTGAGTTCTTGTCTGAAGGGCGAAGGAATGCCACCCTATCCTTACCTCCCCGGGGTCTGCGAAAGGAGCAGGCTTGTGGTTTTGGTATGTATTTGAAATATTGACTGTCTTACTTAGTTTTATGTTTCTTTAAAATGTCATAATATAGAACACACAACATTCACATATATACACACAAATTATAGTAAAATTATAGTGTTTCTCTAATCCCATACAATTCTATAAATTTCAGTAGTTTCTTATAGTTACCATTTTAATTAGAATGTTGAACATTTGTGGCTCCTCTCCCCAAAATTACTCTTTTGAGACTTATCCAAGTTGTCATTCATGTCCCCAGATCCTGGCTTCTGTTGCTGACAGTGCCCTGCATTGCCGCCCGGTAGTTGTCTTATGTGATAGCTGGGTTGGTTCCAGGTTTTAGTGATTATAAATGCAGATACTCCAAAGGTCACACACAGACTTGTATGTGAACATAAGTTTTCATTTCCATAGGGTGAGTACAGAGGACTGGGATGATTGCTATATGCTAAGTATATACGTGGCTTTACAGAAATTGCTAACCGCTTTCCTGAGTAGCTATTTGTTTCACAGTGCCTCCAACAATGTTAAGAGAATGTTGCCTTGAATTCTTGTCAGCTGTTTGATACTTGTCCTTCCTTCTTAGTTTTTGTCAATTTGTTTGATAATGTATTTTCTCAATGTGCTTTTAAATTGAATTTTCTAGTGACTATGGTTATATTTAGAGGTTTCTGCCTGAGGAATTTTTGTCAAAATGTGATTTGCTGCTGCTGCCTCCTGCTTTGACTTTGTGTTATTTTCTGCCAGGAAAGCCTTTCTCTCTTGTTTTTTCACATAGCATCTTACCATGTAGACCAGGGTGGATTGGAACTGGTGATCTTGCCTCGGCATCCAGACTGCTGTGGTCCTAGGGCAATACCACCACCCCTGACTAATCATGCCCTAAGCTGAGGGACTTTTTATTCTTTGGATGTCCAGATCTTTGAACATTGGCTATTGCATCTGTGCTTTTGTCAAGTGTGTTGGCTGCTTTATTTCAGTCGGGACGTTGGGGACATTGTCTTGACTGTAGTAGTGTCACAGTGATTTAAAATTTGTTTGTGGTTCTCTTCTTTCATTACTATTCTTTTTAGAGTTTTATAATCTTTGCCTGTTTTATAGTTGATCTATGGTTATTAAAAGTCCTGCTGAAATATATTTTAAAGAAATATCTTTGTTTTTGGAATGTTGTTCATCTTGAATAGTTAATACAAACCTCAAAACATGCATATAGAACCAGAGGGCATTGGTAAAGTTGAGTTCCTTGGTGTTGAGGCCTGTTAGGGATCTTTCCAGAAATGGGGTCTTCCCAGGTGTAAAGCGACTCCTACTGCTTTTGTCCCCTCTCATGAAAGCTAGACAACTGTAAACATTCTCTGTTCTGTTCTGTTCTGCTTTATGTTTCACAGGGCTTTCTCGGTCTTCCATGGCTCCAGGAAGGCACGCACAGGCAACTCTGTGGTTTTTTGTTTTGTTTTTGTTTTTTTAATGCACATGTAATCATCACTGCCATTCTCCAAAATACTTTTGTTACCCCATCTTAGTTTCTTTTCCTGTTGCTGTGATAAAAGCCCTTGAGAAAAGCAAGTCCAGTTCATAGTCCATCCCTGAACGGAAGTCAGGGTGGCAGGAACCTGTAGCAGCTGGTCACATTACATCCACAATCCAGAACAGAAACCAATGGATTCATGCATATGTGCTTAGTTTGTGCTCTCATTTTATGTGGTCTGGGATCCTCTGCCGAGGGAATGGGCCCACCAAAAATTTCAACAGTTAACATAATCAAGATAATTCCTCAGGCATTTTCAAAGTCTAACCTTAATCTAGACAATTTTAAGTGTGCTCAAAGGCTTGCCTCCTAGGTGTTGAGTTGACTGTTACCTAGGCTTGCCTGGACCGTGCATTATTAATCAGTAATTTCTTATTCCTCTTCCCTTTGATCCCTGGTGACCTCTGTTGTGGTTCTGTGAATTTGCCTAGTTTATGTACCTCTTATTACATAGCTTATTGCTATAGCCCTTTGGGGTTTCTAGTGATTCATGGAGATACTTATAAATAAAGATATTATAGCCTCATGGTTGTTGTAACTCTTTCAAGACAGTTAAGTTTAAAATATGTGTGTGGTAATTTAATAGTGTAGTAGATGTGTCATCTTCCCCACACCTTTGTTGATCAGAGGCCTTATATTTTAATGAGTTACCTCCTGGGGCCGGAGAGATGGCTCAGTGGGTGAAGTGTGCCCTGTAAATATGACTAATTTGGATCCCCAGAATCCATGTAAAGCAGGATGCCATAATATATATCTGTAATCTCAGAGTGCCTCCAGGGAAATGGGAGGCAGAGATGGGAGGATCCCCTGAAGCTTATAGGCCTTGGTTTGCACAGCAGCGAGTGAGAGGCATGGTTAAGATTACTTGGCTGCTCTTCCAGAGGTCCTGTCACTAAGAACCCCTGCTACAAACAAGGTAGATGACAAGAACCAACATCTGAGTTTGTCCTCTGACCTTCACAAGTGTCCTGTGTCATGCATGTGTCCATACTCACACATGAGCATTTAATAGGAATATACATGCACCAAGCACACACTGTACAGAAGTAATTTTCTTGTGGGTAATCTTAAGTCAAAGACATGTTACTACTGTTAGGTACTACCAGGCTATGATCTGTAAGGCTAACTAAAAACATGATGAGGGTATGGAGCAGCTGAAACTGACTTTGCTCATGAGAATATAAGAATGCTCCAAAATTTTGTAAATTTTAACTTGTATTTACCATAACTCAAAGAAAATTTACTCTCTCTGATATACATAAAGACCTGCATGTGAAAGTATGATTCAGTTTTCTTATAACTGATGCAAACTGGGAACAACCTGTGTGTTCATTAATTTAAAAAGGTTTTTTGAAATCATTTATTTTGTGTGGGTCTTTTGCTTGCAAGTATCCTATGCACCATGCACAATGCAGTGCCTATGGAGACCAGAAGTCATTGGCTCCCCTGGGATTTGAGTTATAGAGAGTTGAGAGATACCATGTAGGTCCTGGGAATTGATCCTGGGTCCCCTGGAAGAGCACCCAGTGCTCCTAACCACTGAACCATCTCTCTAACCCATGTTCATCAGTTCTTGAATAGATGCACTAAGTTGGTACTGTAATGGATACTACTCAGCAATACAGGGGAATAGGCTGCTGATTGCAGCATAAAGAAGATGAATCTCATGCCTGTGCTATGTTGTAAAGTAGAACTAAGAAGAGTGTGCTGTGTGATCCCATACACATCATGCAGGACAGAGGGCTAGAGGGCAGGAGAGCAGATAAGTTATTTCTAACATTTGTGTAGGAGGATTGCTGATAGAACACAAGGGGTGTTTGAGGTATGGTGCAGCTTTTCTGTATTGAAAGCGGTAGTCACATGGTTATATAACATTTGTCTAGACTCATAGTGTTGTATACCTAAAGTGCATGAATCTTTCTTCCTTTACTTCATCTGGGTGTGGGGGTCACATTCTTTATAATCCTAGCACTAGGGAGTCAAAGACAGGGGGCTCAGTAGTAGTTCAAGGCCAGTTTCAGATTCATGGGGAGTTTGAGGCAACTCTGAGCTACATGAGACCTTCTTTCATAAACAAAAATAACCAAAAACAACTGAAAATTGAAAGTAAAAGAAAAAAGTAACAAATTTCTTTTTTCTTCTGCAGAGTGTTGCACTCTACATCCTTGGTGATGAGAGTTGTGTTTCTGATGAAGCTTCCCAGTATTTGTCCAAAGTAACCTTAAGTAAGTTGTTACAGTGTTTGGCTCCCCCAAACAGATGTTAAAATGTTGATAAATGCTTGTCTTAGAAATGCATCTTACCTCTATTCAGTCTGCATCCACAACTGAATTTCAGATACCAGGTTACTCAAAGTCTGACAAGCCTGGCGTCTATTCTCAGTGTAGCTGTATAGGCTTGTTATTCTGAAGGAAACAACTGTCTGTTTCAGCTTGCTACCCTACTGCTTGCTTTATTATTTTTAAGGAGTTTTTGGTTAGTGAATTTTTACTATATTCTGCATGTTGTTTACCAGGATGTCTATCAAAATAAAGTTTCCATTTGTTGCTTTTCAGCCCCACAAAAACCACAAGCAGAACAAGAAGAAAACAGGTAATTTGTTTCTGATTGTGTTTTTATATTTAAAATTGTAAGCAATGTTAAGTGTGTGTTTTAATGTTCTTTTTTCTTTCTCATATATATATATATGTATGTATGTATGTATGTATATATATACATATATAATTATTATTTCTTATTTTACACATTGATCCCAGTTCCCCCCTCCCTCCTACCTATTCCCCCCATCTCTTCACTCCACAGGGAGGGTGATGTCTTCTAGGAGGGATCATCAAAATCTGTTAAGTCATTTGGAGTAGAGACTAGGCCCTCCCTCCTGCCTCTAGGCTAAGGGAGTATCCCTCCATGGGGAATGTGCCATGGTTCCACTGTCAGAGGTCTGTAGACTGCCCAGGCCTTCTAACTGAGACCCATGTTCAGGGAGGGGGTCTGGGTCAGTCCAATGCTCATTTCCCAGCTATCAGTCTGGGGCCCATTAGCTCCTTGTTCAGGTCATCTGTCTCTGTGGGTTTCTGTAGCCTGCGTTTTGACTTTTCTTGTCACTCCTCCCTCTCTGCAGCTGGATTCCAGGAGTTCAGCTCAGTGTTTAGCTGTGTTTAATGTTCTTTTGTTTTTTTTATTCTCCCTAGGTTTACTTTCCGTCATTCTTCTTCCGTTTCTAGTCTAGCAGAAAAATTGGTTGTCTGGATGACTAGTGTGGGTAAGTGCTGTTTTGTTATCACAGGACTGTGTTGTTGCTGGACTAGGTCCTGTGGACTTGGGAGCCATGAGGAGAGAGGCTCTGGTTTTCTGTAAAGGCTGAAGATGAACTGAGATATTGTTCATCAAGTTGAGCTTCCACAACTTTAGAAAAGTAGATGGGACACCAGCCTGTTCTATCTTAGGGCATTAGCCATCTTTGTTTTCATTTCCTGTTGATGATCACTTGAGGCTATAGCTTTGCAAATTCGTCTCAGAATGACAAACTTTAGTTAATGTACATCCAAATATGAAACATTTCTGAGACTTTAATCTCACCCTGGCATCGTTTAAGGTCAATTGTGTAAGCACTTCAGAGAGTTCTCTCAAATAGTAAAGGGCAGAGATTTTAGGCACTGTGATGAGTGAATGCTCAGCTAACAAGAAGGAAGGAAAATTAATTCTTTGTTTCTTGTTCCATATGCCCTTGCTCCTAGGTTTAAGTGTAGTAAAATTATTTGTTTAAAAAAGTAAGTGGACAAAGGCAACAACAAAAAGCAAAAAGTTACCCATGGCAGAAGTGGTGGTGAATGCTTTTAATCACAGTTCTCAGGAGGCAGAGGCAAGCAGATGCCTGAGATTGAGGCCAGCCTTATCTACATAGTCAGTTCCAGGCCAGCCAAGGCTGCATAGTAAGACTGTTTCTTGCTGGGGGAAAAATAGTACTGAAATGAGTATATAACAAAAATTGAGACTGTTCTACAAATTTAGTACCTGAAAAAAATACTTCAATGATGTCATAGGTGTTTCTTGATTTTCTTTTTCTTTTTCTTTTTTTCTTTTTACCCAGAGGTATTTTCTCAGTGAAGGTTTTCAGTTCTTTTTGTGTGTCTTGTTGAAAACTAACAGCAGTTGTCTTACAGTATATAATAGGGTGAGTAAATGAAAAATATTGGATGAATTCTGTCCATTATATATATCATCACTTAATATCTAATAAAAGTGTCCCTATATAAGGAAATTGTTTTGCTTTAATAATTGATTAACTTTTATATCATAAATAATGGACAATATTGTGAAGTTTATAACATTTCTAGAAAATAAATTTGAATTGGTCTTAGCATTACAAGTATTTTAAGTATAAAATGTACTGAACATAAAAAAAGAGTGTGTGAAATGTATATATAGAGGATAATGCTAAAGTGAATTTGGCTCCTTGTCACCAGCCTTTAAAACAGATTGTGACTGTTTAACTGTCTACTGCCACTCACCTCCCTATGTGAGACCTCTGCCTTGCTTTTCTCCATTAGTTATCTTTATATTTTGCTTAGGAATGTATGTTTGAGTGCTTTGTGTATGTACATACAAGTACTATATTCACCTGAGCTGATTCATAAGTCATTTGTTGAAGACAGACAATGGGACTTGCCTCACTCCCCTTTCTCACCCCATAATGAACCAAAGTTGCTGCTTAATACTTCTGCTCTGATATCTTTGTGCAGTGTTCTTTGTGGCTGTGGTGGGCAAGAGGAGTGGAGGTATCTTCATGCCAACTCCCAAAGTAATGGTGTCAGTTTGCAGCACTGTTAGTTGTGGTGAGAGTTACTGCTGTTGTACTTGCCAGCTCTGAGTATTAGCTGACTTCATTGTTTGTTGACTAATTAGTTAGAGAATGGTTAGTTAAGTGGCAGATCTAACTGAAAAGCATCTCTCCCTTTGTTTCACTCCAAGGATTCACTTTAAGAGATTTGGAGACTCTTCCCTTTGGAATTGCTCTTCCCATCAGAGATGCAATATACCACTGTCGGGAGCAGCCTGATTCAGACTGGTCAGAAGCTGTCTGCCTCTTAATTGGACGTCAGGATCTTTCCAAGCAAGCTTGTGAAGGAAATTTACCCAGAGGCAAATCTGTGAGTATTTGGAAGTTCAGTTTTACCCTCAGATAAAGTCAAAGTAGAAACTGTATTCATTTCCCTTTTGTACCTTTACATTTTGGTAACTGTGCATGTCAGGTTGCCTTTTATGTTACAAGTCAAATGAAGTTTATAATTGAACACAGGAGCTTTGGACTTAGTGACTGCCTTGTGTGGCCTGAACCTTTCTTTGCCCATAATCAGGAGAGAGAGGTATGGAGTCAGCAAGCCACTGGCCATGCCTGTTCAGCTACTTGTACCTGTAAAAGCAGCTGATTATGATAGTTATCAGGAAAACTGATAACCTGTGAACCCTGGATTTGGCTGGGTATTCATTCTGTTCTTATTCATGTTTGAGAAGTTGAACTTAGCCTTTTTAGTAGGTATAAATAACAGTAAAATTGAAGCCTTGAGGAAGAATGTGTTTTACACCAGGGTTAGTTATTTAGGTTACTTAAACGATCCTTTGTTGTCATTGTCTTTACATCTGTTTCAGAATGCATTCTAAGAAGCCTAGAAATGAGGAAAAATTTTTGTTGTTTTTGGGACAGGGTTTCTATAGGTCAGGCTGACAGGCATAGGACTTACAGAGATCTGTGACCTCCTTGAGCAAACAGGGGGATCAGGCTTGTTCTGTTAGCCTTTGAATCATTACGTCATCATCACTATGGTATAACTGTGGGCAGGTCACAGTAGGTCCCCTAACCCAACAGTTGCCTGCCTCGGACTTGAGCTAGAATCCGTTTCCATGGGAATCTAATTTTAAATTTGTATCTAAGCAGCAACTTCAGTTGACTTGGTGTTTGTCCTGTTTTAAATACAAAACTGTTCTTATTCTCTTGACCAAGAAAATCCAGGTGTGGTAGTACATCTTTGTAACCAGAACTTGGAAGACTGACCTGGGAGAGTCATCATGAGTTCAAAGGTAGCAGCCGTTAAAGGCTAGGCTCACAACCAAAAGTAGCCTGAACTACATAATGAGGTCCTGTCCGAAAACACACAAACACATGTATGCACACACGAAGATGTTTGGCATTTAGATTTCTTTTGCTCCTGGGTGCCAAACATAAACACTGTAAATAACAATCAATAAATTATTTAAATGTCAGTCTAGGCAAGTTTGTCTACATTTAGTTTCTTAAGTTATTTGAGGCTAAATTTCAATTTGGTTCTGCTGTTTGGGTTTATGTTCTCTAGATAAGTTATCCATTAGAATATATAGTCGTATCTTGCCTGATGATGACATACATCCTGAGAAATGTGCCCTTGGGCAATTCTGATGTGCAAGCTTGATAGTGTTTGTAGCTGGGTCACTAGACATAGATCTTATCTTAGGGAGCACTGTCACCATGCATATAGGCTCTTGGTGCACATGCTGTGTGGTATGTGGTTATAGTTTGGTTTTGATTAGTTATTCCATAGGAACCAAAGTTAAGTTTTTATCTGGTCATATATACCACTTTCCCCCTCCCCTCCAGGCTAACATTATTGCCTCCACACTAGCTGTCAGGACCAGAAAACCTTAGCATTTTAATTGGGATTTAATCTCTCTCTTTTTTTTTTTTTTTTTTTTTTTTTTTCAAGACAGGGTTTCTCTGTGTAGCTTGGAGTCTGTCCTGGAACTCACCCTGTAGACCAGGCTGGATTTGAGCTCACAGAGATCTACCTGCCTCTGTCTCCCAAGTGCTGGGATTAAAGGCATGAGCTGCCACTGGCCGGCAGATTTAATCTTTTATTGGCGTGTAGAGCTTTGCTTGAGAGGAAGTGGAGAGTCTATGCAGTGCATATCTTGTTGTAGGCAGACTGAAGCACTGGGGCTGGGAAGCCCTGCATGAGAGCACAAATGAGGTTCTCAGGGTAGGCTGGCAGTCAAAGAGTTAAGTTGCTGGTTTTGTAAAATGTGTGTAGAACCTAGAAAGTGAAAACCAGTCACAATCTGAGTTTTATGTTTTATGCAGCTTCAGTCAGCCTTTGAGGTGTGTGTCCTTCCAGGTTTTATTCCTCTGCTTCTGTTAATTGTAATGTTGAAGTAGGTAGGCATCAGTCCTGCAGTAATAGTGAGATGCCTCATCTTCTATCTGGAATAGCAAATGAATTTTTTCTTTTAGTAGATTCAACTGCCTGATTATAAATAATTCTAAATATAAATTCCTTTCTTCAGTTTAGTGAAGAATGACTCCAAGTAGGCAATGCAGTACTTTAAAAGATTTATAGCAGCTAGACACTTACATAGGCTTAGGATGATAATGAGACCAAGAGGGTGCGGCAAGCTTGGGTGCTCTCCCAGTGCAGAAGAGCTCAGTAGTATAGAGTTGTGTTCCATTAGCTTGTTCACCCTCTCAGTCTAGGCCCACAACTGCCTTTTAAGTCATTACAATAAAGTCTGTTACGCAGGTGCTCTCATCAGATGTGTCTTCAGGAACCGAGGCTGAGGAGGAAGATGATGGCATGAATGACTTGAATCATGAGGTTATGTCATTAATATGGAGCGAAGATTTACGGGTCCAGGATGTGAGAAGGCTGCTTCAAAGTGCACAGCCTGTCCGTGTTAATGTGGTGCAGTACCCAGAACTCAGTGACCATGAGTTCATTGAAGAGAAAGAAAACAGGTAAAATGGTTCATTTCCTGTCTAGCTTGTTACACTTGAGACTAGTGTATTTGTTTTCCATTAATATTTTAACTGTGTGTGTGTGTGTGTGTGTGTGTGTGTGTGTGTGTGTGTGTGTGTGTGTGTTTGTGTGTGTTTCTTTGTTTCCACTGAGCTTCAGGAGAATCCAGGTCAGACCATTCAGCTCAGTGGCAAGTGCCTTTTCTCACTGAGCCATCTTGCCAGCTTGGTGTGGTTAGTTTTAAATGTTAGCTTGCTACAATCTAGAATTACCTGGGAAGAGAATTTAAGTTGAGGAATCTTGGCTCAGGTTGGTCTGTCAGGGACAGTCTTCCATATTGATTGAGCTAGGAAGACCAAGCTTGATTGGGCAGTAACATGTGATGGGCTGGGCCCTGGGCTGTCCTAATTCCTCTCTCACTGTTCACTCACCATATGTACTCAGGTTATCACTTGAACTTGAGGGTAGAGCACATAGGTAGGAGTGGGGGCTCTTTTAGTTAGGCTTAGTGCCATTCCTGGATGGACTTGGATGAATTATTTAGCCTGTTACTTTATGAGTTGCTTTAGCTGTAATAGACATGAGTGTAACAGTTACACCGCATCAACTGTTGGCATCAAGTCAGTTCTTTTATAACACCTGAAATATTTCATAGCGCGTAGTAAAACTCACTGTAATCAGACATTGTTAACAGTGTATTGATTCTTTTTTCTCTTTTAGTATAGTGGTTCTCAACTTTTCTAATGCTGTAATCCTTTTATGCAGTTCTTGTGGTGACCCCAACCACAAAGTTATTTTTGTTGCTACTTCATAACTAATTTTGCTACTGTTATGAATTATAATGTAAATATTTGATATTCAGATGGTCTTAGGTAAACCCTGTGACAGGGGTCCCTGTAGAGTGTTAGTTTTTCATTGTGACCAATAGAACACAATTTAACTTTGAACCTACCTGGTGTGTAGCTGTGGTGACTGTTTACTTCCTTTCTTTATGTACAAAACACAGAGGTAGTGGCATTTTTGAGGCAGTATTGGTATCAGGAATGAGAGGATGATCTCTGTGTACTGATGCAACGCAAGGGCAGGTAACATCAAGAGGAACCACCCTAGTAATGTATTTTCTTTAGACCTGGCTAGGGTTAGCGTCGGTCAGAGTAGAATTTAGTTTCATCCTTTTACTACCCCAGGAGAACTGGGCCTCATTCAAAGCAGATAAGCAAAGGCAATGTGTGTTTGTTTCAGCATCCTGATGAGGTTGAATTGTTGACCCTTCTATCTCTGGCGGTAGGGAAGGGGGTGTTTTGTGAGGGCTTGATTGTGTCTTAGTCCCTCTTGAATCATTTCTTCCTGTTAGATTTCAGCCATGAGCTCTGTTAACAGTTTGTGTGTTGTTTTGTGTTTTTACTATAGACTGCTCCAGTTGTGTCAGCGAACTATGGCCCTTCCAGTAGGACGAGGGATGTTTACCTTGTTTTCATATCATCCTGTTCCAACAGAGCCGTTGCCTATTCCTAAATTGAATCTGACTGGTATGTTAAATTCTGGGCTCATCGCCAAAGGACTAAGTTCATGCTTGAGTGGGGTTCTTTAGAATTATTTAACTTAAAACCAAAGCACTGCTTCTGTGTGCTCATTGATTTTCAGCACTAATAGCACTATTGAAGCTCCCTTAGCAGATTGCCTATGACAAAGTACTTGTGTCAAGTCACTTAGGGGAAGAGTCGCTTTGGCTCATGGTTTATGGGGATACAGTCCATGATTGCAAGGAAATCTTGAGGATAGAAACAGCTTGTGGCTGGAGCTTCCTCAAATCTGAGCAATCAGGAACCACCTAGGAGGGTCTATAGACCTCAAGGCCAGCTTTCAGTGGCTCAGTTCTTTCAGTACTTCCGCCACCCCCCAAATACCACAGTCTTCTGGGACAGTGCCGTCAGCTGGGTACCAAAACATAGCCTATTACTCATCTTGTGTTTTATTATGATTATTTTAAGATATAAAAACCTGAGAGAGTTGTTGTTGATAAAGTTAAGACAATTTAGGGCTGGGAGTGGTGGCATATACCTTTAATCCCAGCATTTGGGAGGTAGAGTTCCAGACCAGCTGGGGTTACATAATAAGATCCTGTTTTGTTTTGTTTTGTTTTGTTTTAATGTGAGGCTTGAATTCTAAATAATCTTAAAGTCTACTATGTACATAATTTGGGTTCTCTTGAGACACTCTTCTGTGTGTATACATGTTACAAATCAGTCACCATTTATCCACTTAGAATTTGTTTTTGATGATGGTTCAGACATCTTTAAAATGGTGTTTCCAAAGTTTTAAGGATTTTGGTACCTTTGTACAATAATCAGTATTTATTTTAAATGTCTTTCATGTTGTCATCTTGACACAATAGATATCACATCAGTCTCATAGATATCTGTTGATGAATTGAGCTAACAAACCATTCGTTATATAAAGATGATGTGGTCATATCTGTGTGCACAGTATGGATCAAAACTCAAAGGAATTATAAAAATTCAAACTGAACTTATCACAAACATTTAATTTTTATTACTTATGGACCATCACAGTAGAGAATGTTCCTTTCTAGTTCTCTAGGTAACTTCTCTGTCAACAGATAGTCTCTGTTTTGACATTAGAGTCTTGCTATGTAGCTCAGGCTAACTTTAAGATTTCTATCCTCCTTCCTTGGCCTCTTAAATGCCAGGATTATAGGCACGTGCCACCATTCTCAGTTGGATTTAGCATTTCAAAAGAAACTTGTATATGTGTGTACATGTGTGCGCATGTGTGGGTGCCGGTAGCGGTGAAAGAACGGTGGTGGATCACGTGGTTGTGTCACCTGATGTGGATGCTGGGAACAAGCTCTAGGTTTTCTTAAAGAGCAGGAAGTGGTCCTAACAGTGAAACCATCTCTCCAGTTCCAGGCTTGGCGTTTTTCATATCTAACATATATTAGATACTTATAGGTGTCTATGTGCTGAGGCATAGGCATATGAATCAGAAATAGGGCAGATTCCTGAAGATCGTTGTCTCTTAAAATTTACTTTGCTTTAATATCTAGACAACAATATAGGAGTGAATGTTTGAAATGGACACCAGCATCCTCAGTCACCTGTTGGAATTTGTTATTCATGTAGTTAAACTGACACTTATCTTTATTTAGTTTTGTTCTACCTCCCTGCAGTTGCAAATATTGCTGAGCATAGAGAACCCTGACTAGATCGTCTGAAGTGAAATTAGTGTCAGTTATTTTAGCAAAATGAGCGCCGAAGTATTTTAAACTATACAGTTTATTTGTTGTTTTTGGATACAGAGCTATGTAGCCTAAACCTTGACTGGCCTGGAACTCTGTGTAGACCAGATTGGGTTCCAAGTCACAGAGCTCCACCTGCCTTTGCCTCTGGAGTCCTGGCATTACAAACTTGTGCCACCTTACTGAGACGATGTATGTATCTGTGTGTGTGTGTGTGTGTGTGTGTGTGTGTGTGCGCGCGCGCACATGTGTGTGTGTGTGTGCGCGCGCGCGCGCACATGTGTGTGTGTTTGTGTATTTATGTATGAATGTATATATGTATGCATATACATGAGTGTATGTATGTGTACCATGTGTGGGAATAAGTTCAAAGATGTCAGAAGAGGCATTGGATCCCCAGGGAACAGAGTTATAAGTGGTTATGAGCTGCCATATGGGTGCTGGAAACTTAACCTAGGTCCTCTGCAAGAGAAGCAAGTGCTCTTACCTGTAGAGCCATCTCCAGCCCCCAATAGGGGTTTTGAATCCAATAAAGGCAACCTTATTTCAAAGACCTGAGTTTTTAATTTTGTATTTTAATTCACTTCTTGTCTGCCTAGGGCGAGCCCCTCCACGGAATACAACTGTAGATCTTAATAGTGGGAACATCGATGTTCCTCCCAATATGACAAGTTGGGCCAGCTTCCATAATGGTGTGGCTGCTGGCCTGAAGATAGCCCCTGCCTCCCAGATAGACTCAGCTTGGATTGTTTACAACAAGCCAAAGCATGCCGAGTTAGCCAATGAGTACGCTGGCTTTCTCATGGCCCTGGGTCTGAATGGGCACCTTACCAAGCTGGCTACTCTCAATATCCATGACTACCTAACTAAGGTGAGAACTTGCCATCCCCATGCCTGGCATTGTGCCACACACCTACTGCACCACCTCCTGATTGTCTTCTTTCCCTTTCGCATTCCTGCACCTCTAACTGTAAGTCAGTGTGACCCTTGCTCAGAACCATTTGCTCATCCTCCATTGTGTCTGCCGCTGGGATCCATGTGCCCCTGCTTACTTCTGCAGCCGTTGTACTGCTCTTCCTTTGAGTGTCCCATCTTCTGTCACTTTTCTTAGAGATTGCTAATAATTCTCTAGCCCCTCCTCATAAAAAAATATATTAGTGTCCTTTGAATAGTCGTTTACTCTGTACTTGTAAACAAGTTTTAATTTTGTGTTTTTGTGTTTCTAATTTATCATGTTTCCCCCTTATTAGGACACTATAAGAGCTGGGACCATATGCGTTTAGTTTGCCACTATACTCTCAGTGCCTGCCATGTAAAGGTACTTATTGAAAGAGGCAGGCATTGTTTTATCTAAAACTCAGTGGGGCTGGGGAGATAGTAAAGTGCTTGCCATGGAAACATGAGACTTGAGATGGTTTCCCGCACTCACACAAAAAGGCCAGCTGTGGTGGAGTGTGCTTGTAATTCTGGTGCTGGGGAGGTGAAGAAGAGAGGACTGTGGGGTCTTGCTGGCAGCCAGTCTACTTGAGTGAGAGTCTCAGGTCCCAGTGAGAGACTGTGCTTCAAAAACTAAGATGGGCGGCTTCTGAGGAATCTCTGGCTTCTGAAAATATACTCTCATGCTCATTCGCGCGCGCTCACACACACACACACACATACACTTCCCCCACCCCCTTCTCTTCCTCTATTTCAAAATAGCCATATATGTTCTGTTAGAGTCTGAGTTTTATTTTGTTTGCCTTTGTAGGGCCATGAAATGACAAGCATTGGATTGCTACTTGGTGTTTCTGCTGCAAAACTTGGCACCATGGACATGTCAATTACCCGGCTTCTTAGCATTCACGTTCCTGCTCTCTTACCTCCAACATCCACAGAGCTTGATGTGCCTCACAATGTCCAAGTGGCTGCAGTGGTTGGCATTGGCCTTGTTTATCAGGGCACAGCTCACAGACATACAGCCGAAGTCCTATTGGCTGAAATAGGTATGCAGTTAATAGTGCTTAATCCTTACAGCTATACATTTTCCACTCAAGCATATACCTATAGAAAATGATGATAAAACTATGAAAATTAAGGAAAACAGAGTAGCTTTTATGAGTACAGAATGATCAGATAATTATTTAAAAGCAAAAAATAAAAAAGCAAAACTCAACAAGTAATGTAAGCAGGGCTTTTGTTGCTGTGTAGGTAGTAAGCCTGGACTGGTAAGCCCACTGTTGAGCTCGAGTGGATGCATGTGAATGAGCCATTCATCTCACACAAGGCAATGTCTGGCAGAAACCTGCACTTAAAACTAGATTGTTTTGGTTCCTAATATCACATTGTTTTCTTCTGTTGGACAAGAACACTTGAGAAATAATCAAATGATTGTCTCCTGTAACTTATGCAACACTCATATTTTTCAGTTACTTTTTAATCACTGGTAAAAAAAATGTAAAGGATTTAATGTAAACGCAATACAAACAGTTTGTTCACTTGTATTGTTTAGGGAATAATGGTGGAAGTCTGTGCAATGCAAGTACATTTTAAAAAATATGTTTGATGTGTGGTTGGTTGAGTCCATCCATGGGTTCAGAACCTATAGATAATGAGGCCACTGTACATACAAGTGATGAAGTTTAACTTATAAATTAAAGTAACAAATTTACAACGGTAACTGATGTTAGAGTATGATGATTATAATGCTCTACTGAAGGTGGATTTTTTTTCATTTCCAGAACTTGACATTCAGTGTTTTCAGAACAGTTTTGACTACTAGTAGGGAAACCATGGAAACAAAAACTTTTGAGATATCTGAGCCACCAGTGTGTTAGTGAGGATGCATTGTCCTTTAGCATGATTGCATCACATAGCTGTTGCTACCACACTTCTACATAATGAATTACAATTAAACTGGCCTGCTGACTCTGCTTTAGGCTATAGATCTATGGTTTGGTCGCTCTATTTCTGCTTCGTGTACCCTAGGACCCAGGCTGCAGGGTGTATCTTCTCTAGTGATGTGTATGTAGGAGACTCAATAACAAAAGCTTTGGTCCTTGCTGTTGTGCCAGCTAAAGCCCAGGCAGTTCCACCAGGAATCTGTTTCATGAGGTGGCTGTACTATAGGACAGTGAAGAACGGGGCTTGACTTTGATAGCCATAGTGATAGTAGAAGATATTCACAAAACTGAAACTTTCCTTCCTTTTCCAAAATATAAAGTAGTGTACATTATGGGTGTAAAACAAGTACTCAGATGGTCCCCAGCACTGCTGTTTACAGCTTGTTCGTCTAGAGCAGTAATTCTTAACCTTCACAGGGATTGCCTAAGAGCATCGGAACACACATATATTTATAACAGTAGCAAAATTACAGTTATGAAGTAACAATGAAATGAAAATAATTTTATGGTTGCGGGTCACCACAACATAAGGAATTGCATTAAAGGGTTGCAGCATTAGGAAGGTTGAGAACCACTGAGCTTAAGGTTAAGTAAATGCTGCTGTACCACAGTGCTGTCTAGTGATGTAACTACTCTCTCACAGCATACCTCTTTCATATTCTGCATGCAAGATTTTTTTCTTGATTCATATGCATGCGGTATTTATATTCTGCCTTTGAAAATGCTTCATTGTCATAAGTGTCTTCAAATTAAATTAATATTGTATATCTTATGAGGTTTTCTAAAATGTCTAATTGTTAGACCATTTTTTTCCACTTTAAAAAAATGTTTATTTTATGTGTGGGTGTTTTGCCTGCATGTATGTCTGTGTACCATGTGCAGTGCCCCAGAAGAGGGTGTTCAATCTCTTGGAATTGGAGTCACAGACAGTTGTTAGCTGTTGCCATGTGAGCGCTAGGAATCAAACCTGGGACTTCTGGAAGAGAAAGTGCTCTTAACCACTAAGTCATCTCTCCAGCCTGCCCCTCCTTCCCCCTCCTTAGTGCTGGGATCATAGCATACATCATCTTGTCCAGCTACCTCAGGGGCTGTTTCTATCTCTTTGCTGTTATGCATAAGTATTATACTAATTACCTTAATGTCATTTTTTTTTTTTCCCAATCTGGAGAATACAATTCCAGAAGTATGAACTTCTTTCTGGAGGGAGAGTTCTTTATGCATAACACATTTTGTTTTCCTAAAGCAGTGGTTTTCACCTTTCCTAATGCAGTGACTGTTAAATACATTTCCTCATGTTCTGTTAGCCCCAACCATAAAATTATTTCACTGCTACTTCATAACTGTAATTTTCTGCTGTTATGAATCATAATGTAAATATCTGATATCCAAGAGATATGCACTAATTGAAAACTGATGCCCTAAAACATAGAGTTAGTAGAATGGAATGCTTTTAAAAGTATGAATTTTTACCATGAACACATATTATCTAGAATCCAATGAAAATCTGGGAAATATAGTAGTTAACTTAAAAGCATAAAGTAAGTGCATGATTATCAATACTTGAACTTTTTTTTCCCCCTAGACAGGAGTATTCTGTGTCGCCCTGGCTGTCCTAGAACTTGCTCTGTAGACCAGGCTGGCCTGGAACTCACAGAGATCGTCTGTCTGTGCCTCTTGAGTGCTGGGACTAAAGGCATGTGCCATAACTGCCTGGCTATTTGAACATTTTTAATCACATCTAGTGAATGCATTTGAAAATAATTAAAATTCAAATGGCTTTATTTTAATTTATTTTTAGTGAAAACAGTTTTTAAGAGTACCTGTCTCCTTTGTTAAGTGTTGGGGTAAGCGCCGGTGTGGAGGTCAGAAGACAGCTTGCTGGAGTTGCTCTCCCTCCATGTGTGTCTTGGAGATTGCACTCAGAGTGTCGGACTTGGCAAAACTGAGCCATCTGGCCAGTCCAATGTAATTGTCTCTTTAAAAACTATAATACTTCTTGGCAACTTTCTGGTAAAATCCAAGTTTTCACAGTATTTGAAAGTCATTGCTGATAGAAGCTTTGATAGATAAATTTAAGAACCCACGGGAACTTTTGATAAGCTGATAAATTGGATGCACTTTGAACAGTGTCTTTATCTTAAGCAATTAGAAAGTGAAGTCTCTAAAACTTTTACAAGTTGAAGTTTGTAATAAGCTGTCTTCACCTGCGTTTCTCTGTCCTTCATAGGGCGGCCCCCTGGTCCGGAAATGGAATATTGCACTGACAGAGAGTCCTATTCTTTAGCTGCTGGTCTGGCCCTGGGTATGGTTTGCTTGGGGGTAAGTAGTCTGTCTTCTGCTTTTACCCAGGACATCTGCATATTGAAAGGAACTCCCTTAACACTTGGCGCTGAATGCCATGCTGGTGTCCTGTCACTTCACCCAGTGCCCACCTTTCCTTCTTTCTGCATTCTTTCTTAAAGTCTGCAGTGGAGAAAAATTATAGTGAGGTGGGATTTTAAAATTCCTTTCCTCTGACATGTATGTTTATAGTTAAACTATGGTATTTCTCTTTTATTTTTATGTTTATGAATATTTTGCTTGCATGTATGTCTGTTTACCATGTATATGCAATGCCTGCAGAGGCCAGAAGATGGTATTGGATACCCTGGAACTAGAGTTACAGATAGCTACCATGTGGGTGCTAGGTATTGAACCCAGTTCCTCTGGAAGAGCAGCTAGTGCTCTTTACCACTGAACCATCTCTCTGACCCTGAAATTTCTTGAAAAAAATTCAAGAGATAAGATAAAGAATGGTAAATCACTCTGGAAGAAAATAGGGCTGGATAACAATGGTTGCTCTGTGTAAGCATGAGAACTTGTGTTTGGATTTCAGAACACACTGAGAATGATAGAGCAGGATACTCAGCATCCTCCTGTGGCCCCTGTGCATACTTACACACAAGTATCCATACATGTATGTGTGTGTGCCTGCACACACATGCAAATATACCACCCTCAGACACACATGCTTACTCACACACATATATTGATCACTCTCTTTCTCTCTATACATAATGAGTAGAAAAACAGTGAAAATATATATGATTAGAAGCCTTATGAATCTGGAGTAATTGTTAGAAATAGCCCCAATCTTTCTTTTGCTGCTCTGTTGATAACTGTATTCCAGAGTTGCTATAGCAGCTCTTGCTTTGTAACAGAATGCAGTGTCAGGTTAACTCATCTTTAATTTCATCCAAGAGATGTCTACAAAACTGCCAAAAACATTCCATGTAATTACTGTTTTTCTCTTGGAGTACGATTGCCTTGAAAACCCTCCAATGTAGTGTTCTAGTCAAGCTAAATGATAACTCAAAATGTTGTAGTGAAACATGTTTCTTCTTACGTGCATTCTAAAAATCTGTCATTGTTGGCCATGTGTTTTCTTCTCACATCTGACATGTAAGCTAAAGAAGCAGGTGGTACTATGTAAAAGCATCATACTGTGAATTGGGACTGGAAATTTGGTTCAGACATGGTGAGCTAATCATTTGACTACATTAGTGTCTGTTGGTTAAGCAGTCCTATGACTGTTGAGCAGAACTGCTGTGTTTGACATACAGCTCTGCCTGCCATTTAGTATCGAGGTAGATAACCTTGGGCTGGATTCAATTGCACCTCCCTTGAGTGCGAGTCTTACTAGTAGCTGTTCAGTAGTGTCCTCGTTTTGTTCTGTTGCTGTGATAAAAACACTCTGACCTAATCACCTCAGGGGAGGATGGGTTTATTTCTGCTTACACTTTCATTCTGGACAGGAACTCAAGTCAGGAACCCGTAGCAGAAACTGTGAAGCAGTCTGCTTGTTTGCTCACTTTCTGGCTTGCTTACAGGCTCGTGTTTAGCTAGCTCTATTTGATAAGCCAGGACCACTTGCCTAGCCATGGTACTTTTCACTGTGGGCTGAGGTCTTCTATATCAATTAATAATCAAGTCAGCCCCCACAGACATGTCCACAGGCCAGTCTAATCTAGACAAGTACTCAGTTGAGGCTTTATTCTCAGCTGACTCTAGGCTGTATCAGCTTAACAAGTGAAGCTAAGGAGGACAGATAGGGTTGCTGAATTGAGGTAACTCATTTTAAGTACAGCAGAATGGAACATGGTGTGGAGTATGCCTGACAGATCGCAGGTGCAGGAATGAAGTACCCAGGTGTTCCCAGTTGAGGTTTGAATTCCTACTCAGTCTTTAACTTTGCCCTGAGTTTAAGTGTGGCTTTGACCTGTGGGCTTTATTAAACACAAGTATGCAGATCTGAATCTAAATTACAATTTTTGAGAATTAATAGCTTGATATTAATTAGTGTGTAAAGTGTTTATTGTAATTGGAAGAAAACTTCAAAATTAAAATGCCCTCTTTTGAAGTGTCCCTTTGTTTACTATGGGTGTGTGTTACTGACTTGTTGCTGTATGACTTCTCTTCATCTCAGTTATTTGATTTTTCCAGCATGGCAGCAATTTGATTGGTATGTCTGATCTCAATGTGCCGGAACAGCTGTATCAGTATATGGTTGGAGGTCATAGGCGTTTTCAGACTGGAATGCACAGGGAGAAACATAAATCTCCAAGTTACCAAATCAAAGTAAGTCAAATCAGAGTTAGGGATCAGAGTGCCACAAGCTGAGAGGGCTAAGAATCTAGTCAGTAGTGATTTTGTACACAGTTAGAAGTGTGCTGATGGTGTGCTCAGCCTGATGAATTCATGAGTAACTTCTCTCACCAGGAAGGAGATACCATAAACGTGGATGTGACTTGTCCAGGTGCTACTCTGGCTTTGGCTATGATCTACTTAAAAACCAATAACAGGTAAGAACACCTGTCCCCTGCATGACATGTGGTGTCCTTTTTGCATTAAGCAGTACAATCTTCCCATGTTTATATCCCCCATGCTAGAGCAGCCTGACTCTGTTCTTGCAGATATCAGGAGCTGAGTAGACTTTAGTGTTTTCTTTGGTAATGCTGTTTATCAGGGTGTTTGTCTCACTGTGTTTAGGATATTGGTCCCAAGACCCCTAAAGTGAACTACAAAAGCATGGGATTTATGTGTAATCCCATGCACTTCATCTTGGTTCTTAAAATCATCTGTAGATTACTTACAGTATGAGGTACACTTATACATACCATTGTATACTGTAATATACAATGTTAATACTGTATTATTTAGAAAGTGATGATTAAAGCAAATGAAAAGACCATGTGTAATCTAGACGTAAATTTTTTTTTCCCTCCTGGTACTTTCAGATGGATAGGGAAGCCAAGGATATGGAAGGCTAGCCCAAAAAGCTGCCCAGTTCCCTTCAGTAATTTGGCATATCTTTGTGAGCACTGTTTAAGCCAGAAATACTTAGCATTATTCTGTACTTGGTTTGCCATTTATAAAAATGGGTTTGCTTTTAGAAGCTTTTCTAATGACTAAACCTTCTATTTTCCCAGTCTGTCCTGAGTTATGTCCCTAGCTCACCTTAATTATTGTAATTTGAAAAATATTCTTGAGATTCAATTAGGAAAATTCTATGCAGAATTAACAAAGTTATAACAGATATCATGAATCTTTTATTTGGATAAATGTTATGTCAATGTTTTCTTGGTACTGGAGGTATTTCATCAAACAAGACAAAATTAAAAATACTCTCATGGAACTTACATGTTATAATGAGACATAAAAAAATAATTGTTATGTTAATATGAGTGAAACATTAATGGAAAAGCTAGACCTTTGCTGGAGGGGAGAAATGATTTGATGTCTTTTGAGTTTTGATTACCTGGCCTTCTTGAGCAGTAACCTTCATTGATGTCCTCTGCCAACAGATCCATTGCTGACTGGCTGCGAGCTCCTGATACCATGTATTTGCTGGACTTTGTGAAGCCAGAATTTCTCTTGCTTAGGGTGTGGTGCTTTGTCATTTTCATCTTTCTTGACAAGAAGGGGACTTTTTTTGATCCTCAAGTTTAGCCTATAAATCTGAATGCCTTTTCATGAAAGGGTTTTACTTTTAACCTGCCAAGTTTTCCTGACTGGCAATGCTATTTTGAAGTTTCCCAAATAGAACTTAGGAAGGCTAGGAAAGGTGAACTACCTGGTAGATAAGGGAGCATGCAACCTAGACCCTGTGTTACTTTTTAGTATTACTAAGGATGCGATAGTACTATGAAGGTTATAATGAGAGTAACAGTTTAGTACTGTCTAAAGTTGTTCTGTGTTTCTTTAACGTTTGAACCACCACATGAAAGTTTTTAAATTGATGTGTAAGCCGAGCTGTGGCTCTTCCCTTTGTGAGTTTTCTTTCACAGCAAAGTAAAGCTTTCCCAAGCCCTAAAAAGTTTGATGATGATGATGATGATGATGATGAACTGAATTTTAATTTTAAGATCTAAATTTTTATTTTTATTTTTTTTTTATATTTAGTTGATAGTCTATGTTTTTTAAAGTAGTCATTAGTTGGGAACTAATCTTTAGTTTTTTTACGGCTATAATTATTAGGAAATATGTGAGCTTTGCCTAATTAATTTTGTCTGTAATTCATTTTTAAGACACTTGCTCGGTGCCTGATTTTGTGGGATGATATTTTACCGAATTCCAAGTGGGTTGACAGTAATGTTCCTCAGGTAGGTACAAATAATAAATACTGTAACTTTAATGACATAAATTGTTATTTCTTGCAAGAGTTTAAAACATGCTATAGAATATTTTTTCTTGTGAAGGCAATTATTTATCCTTATGGTCTCTTCTTTTTAAAGATTAGTTTTTATTTAAGTGCATGCATGCTCACGCATAAAAGTGCTCATGCTTGAAGAAGCATCAGCTCCTCCTGGAGCTGGAGTTATGTGCACTTGGGAGCTGCTTATAGTGGGTTCTGTGAATTGAACTTGGGTCCTCTGGAAGAGTAGTGCATTTTTGTAACTGCTGAGTAGTCTTTCTAGCTCATCTTTAGGGGTTTCTTTTGAAGGCAGAGGAACTTTCATTTTAAAAGTATACCTTGAGGGCTGAGAGGAAGGTAAAGCAGCAAAAGTGCTTGCATTGGAAGCAAGAGGGCCAGAGTTAGAGTGCCCAGCTCATGCTCCTTCAGGCCAGTCCCACTTTGCAGGGGTGGTCATGGGCTGTGACAACTCTGGCTTTGCCAGTGATTGCATTCATCATGTGAGCTCTTAGTTCCCCGATCTGTGGAACTTCTCCAGGCTGTCTGAGAGAGGGTGTAGGCTGGCATGGTGGGATGGATAGTGCTGGAGTCTTCCTTCTAAGCTTTCTGTGAATACTGTCCTCTTGTGGTGGTGCTTTCTAAAGTGCTAGGGTAGATGTGATCTTAGGATCCCCAGAACCCATGTAAGTATTGGTGGGAGGAGAAAGAGATGGAACTAGACATGTTGGTAATTTCTGGGTTTAATTAGGAGGTCCTTCCCCGATGGATAAGGCAGAAGGGTCATGGGAGAGATTCCTGGCATCAATCTTAGGCCTGTGTACCCATGTATACACAGGTGCAGGCATACACACACACACACACACACACACACACACACACACACTCACCCACCAAGAAGTTTTAAAAATAAGAGGAAAAAAATTATATATTGACCACTGACCACTCAGTCTTTTGTTCTCAAAGGTTTGAAATTGTATTGTTTAAAATTAAATTTCACCCTTGATGTTTTATTCTAACTATTCATTTATCTAAAAAAAATTTGCAGATTTAGCATATATACTAGTTAATAGCAAATAGTCTCCTTTGTAACAAGGCTGCAGAATCATTATTATAACTAGCTGTTGCCAGTGTGTGTCCTGCATTGTTTCTACTCCATACTCTGAGTAGAACACTTCCAAAACTAAAATGTGAATGGACTTTATATGAACACCCATGTTACTAATACATTCTATAGGTAACATTTTACTGTATAAGCTTGTTCAGTTACTTTATTCATAATCTTTGAATATATTTTCAAGTTGTAAACAGTAATGAACTCCCTAGTATGTCAATATGTGTATTATTAAGTAAATGTCAATATTTATTTTCATTTTTTCTACTTAGTTAAAATTTCTGAACCAGAGGATACACAATTAAATGTATTGCTTAACAAGATATGACTAATATCGTGTGTGCAAACCTGTGTCATTCTATTTTTTCCCCAATGTGCTAATCTTAGTGATGCATTTACTTTAATGAAGTCACCTACAGTGCATATCTTTTGTGTGAGCCTTCTATGTGTCAGCATGGTGTGTGTTATTATTGAGTGTGTTAATAGTCTATCCGCTAGGTTTATTCTGTTACGTGAACATGCCAGTTTCTTTTCTGTTGTCTTTTGTTGGGTACCTGGGCAGCTTTAGCTTCTGGCTGTCATGGATCAAGCTCTTGTGGAGATTTGCAATAAGTAGTGCACAGATGCTGAAGTTTAGTGCATTATATTATGTGGGCTTTGGACAGAATCGCCCAGATAGAAGGGTGAGAGCAGCCCAGATGTGAGGGCTGTTAGGGCCTGGCTGACCTCATACTTGGAATCCTGTTTTGGTCTCCTGGGTGCTGGGCTACAGGCACATACCACATTCCACCTGAGGGTTGGTAGTCTTTTCTTATTTCCTGTACACTCTACTTGCTTGCAAGTCTCTCTCTCTCTCTTTCTCTTTCTCTCTCTCTCTCTCTCTCTCTCTCTCTCTCTCCTCCCCCTTTGATCTCTCCTGTTCTGATTTTTTAAAGTATAATTTTATTTTGGGGGGGATTTTTTGCTTTTTAATTTGTTTTTTGAGACAGGGTTTCTCTGTGTAGCTGTGGAGCCTATCCTAGAACTCAATTCTGTAGACCAGATGGGCTTTAAACTCTGCCTCCTGAGTACTGGAATTAAAGGCGTGGGCCGCCACTGCCCAGAAACTATAGGATGATGATGAAGGACCAGATTCCAGAGGGTTTTTCTTTGCACTTATTTACAACTCATACTCTTAGTGATGATTTTTTAGTTGATGATCAAGTGTGGAATTGTGACCATGTCTGGTGTAGCTGTATATAATAACACATAAGACTTATGTATACAGCGTGCTAATCCTATGAACTGTCGGTGGATTTCCATTCTGTTCATTTATAGATGAGTCGCAGAGCTGTTAGAGCATGGCCTTAAGATTTGGCTTTGAAGCCAAGCCCAAGCCCCAGTGTACATGTTCTGTTAAAGACCCAAAGGAGGCCCAGTGAGATGGCTCAGTGGTAAAGACTCCAGCTGCCAGCCTAGTGACCTGGGTGGAATCCCAGGAACCCCTGTATGCTAGGAGAGAATATAGTTACAAGAAGTTCTCTGACCTTTGTACACAAACCATGTCATGCTTGTGTGTACCCCCACACAAATAAAAAAAAAATACACAAATAATCAAAGGAATTTAGACATACCTACTGTCAAAACAGAAATAACATGTTCCTATATGAAGTTATAGGTAAGTTCTAGTATATATGACTGTTATAATCAGGCTACCCATGAATATATATAAGTTACTCACTTTGGAGTTTATTTTCTATAACTAGTTGAACTACAGCTAGTTCATGACATATTTATAACTAGAACATGGTGTTCAGACATTCTTTCTGTCTTGACAGATTATAAGAGAAAATAGTATCTCTCTGAGTGAAATTGAATTGCCTTGTTCAGAGGACTTGAATTTGGAAACTTTGTCGTAAGTAATGTAATACATAATATTAACTATGTTAGCACCTGTCAGATTGGTTTACTTACACATGAGAACTGTTGCCTGATTTGACTAATTGTAACCATTATTTATATGATGTTTACAGATTGTGTGTGTGTGTGTGTGTGTGTGTGTGTGTGTGTATGTGTATTTGTGTAATGCTCAGGAGGCAGAGGCAGGAGATCAGGTATTGTCAGCTATATAAGCGAGTTCAAGGCCACCCTGGGACACATGAGAACTTGTCTCCAAAATAAAAGAAGGAAAAGAAACAATAAATGGAAATTTAATTGTACTTTCTTCTTTTCTGTTGTTTTCATTGGGGGAGGTTAAAAATTGTTCTTTGTAATATATGAAAGAATGTCAGAGGCAGGCTGTATCAATGTGGGGCACATGGTCTTCTGCAAAAAATCCACAGAAATCTGCTGATTGGTTAGGGAACTTTTTTAGCATTCTTAGAAGGATAGATTGGTTTGGAAAAGATGAATATTTATTTCTTGTTCCAAGAAGATAGGTAATAATGGGCTTTTAAAGGACAATAACAACATGTTTCCTATAATCTGTTTTCAGGCAAGCACACGTCTACATAATTGCAGGAGCCTGCTTGTCTCTGGGATTTCGATTTGCTGGTTCAGAAAACTTATCAGCGTTTAACTGTTTGGTGAGAAAAACCTTGGCTAATGTTGCTATGCTGTTAGCCCTCCTTCTGTTTTATGATTACAGCCTTAAGATGTCACTTTAACTTGCAATTTTCTTTTCTTTTTTCCAGCATAAGTTTGCGAAAGATTTTATGAATTATTTATCTGCACCCAATGCTTCTGTAGTAAGTCTTTTTTTTTTTTTTTTTCCTTTTCCCCTATTTGGCAATAAAGTAAACAAAGAAAATTCTTGTAAGCTAGCTCATGAGTTATCAAATACCTTTGCACTGCTCATCTTTATGTTTAGGTTTTAAGGTACTAAATTAGGTGAGAATATGATTAGCCTGTGGGGATGCATGTATTTCTAACTCTTGTGACACGAGAATAAATGAGAGAGGTATAATATTTGTCGATTGTCATACTTCATATTCTGTCATATTACTGAATACTAAAAGTTTTCTTTATGAAACAAACTCCAAAAATCTAAGGAGGCACGACCAGACTCTGTGCAAGCCCATGGGAGGCCTACTCCTTCCTGAGTGGAGATGGGAGAAGAGTGGCTAGAGAGGGTAGTTGATGGGAAAGGGGAGGAGAGGAGGGAGGGCAAATTGATTGGTATGTAAAATAAATGAAAAACATGTTGTTTAAATAAAAAAATTAAAAATCTAGGGTGTTTACAGTTGCTTTTGTGATAACAAGGAGATTGCAAGATTTTATTTTTCTTGGTTAACAGCACAAACCTATGCAGTCATTTTTATAATATGAAGAAATTAGAAATATCAGAAATTCCAAAAATGTTAAACTAAGTTATGGCATATTCATATGTTCTTAAACATTGTATGTAACAAAATCATGCTATATAGTTTTTGTGTGTATGTGTGTAGAACTTGCTTATGAGTTACTAAGAGAGTAAGCATATGTAGTAGTGTCTAATTTTCATCTATAAATATGTATGTATGAATGGGATGACTTTCTGAGGGTGTGATATATGTAGAGATAATGTCAATTCTCAGTGGGTGGTGCATTGTTATTTACTTTATGATACTATATTTTTAAACTCTACATTGAATTTATATTTCATAGTCAGTATTCATTTTTATAGGTTTAGTTTTAAAGTTACAAATATTTGTAATTTTCCAGTGTCAGATATTTTGGTAATTAAGAAATGTAATCACAGTTAAGGCAGTCATGTTTTTTGTGTCACCAGACTGGGCCTTACAACCTTGAAACCTGTCTGAGTGTTGTCCTGCTGTCTCTTGCCATGGTGATGGCTGGCTCTGGGAACCTGAAGGTGTTACAGCTCTGTCGCTTCCTGCATATGAAGACAGGCGGAGAGATGAACTATGGTTTCCACTTGGCCCACCATATGGCGCTGGGCCTTCTCTTTTTGGGAGGAGGAAGGTAATGAATATGTTTTGTTATGTTTGTTCTTTAATAGGAGTTCATGAGAGGGATCCAAAAAAGTAATTTTTTTTTAACTTTTAAAAGTACAATTTTTGGTTGTTGGCCTTTTTCATATTAATATTGGTATTTGTCATTTTCCATAGTAAATAACCTGATAAAACATTAATTAGAACCGCATTGATTCTGCATCAGTTGCAGAGGGTCAAAGTCTCTCACCATCTTCTCTTTTATCCATGGCTTCACTTATCTGATGTCTGTGACCTTTGCCAACTGCTCTAATTTCTGAGTTTTGTGACAATTTCTTTCTTTTAGTAATTTAGAATTATGAACGCTTATGCTTATAACAGCCTGCACTGTTATGTTTAACCCCTAAGTATCTAGTTTAATATCTGACAACTTTGATTTGTCAGTCCTTTAGTACTCCATTGTCCTTAGTCTGCTGTTTTAGGGTAAACCTTGCTTATTAATCCCTGAGTTGAATTGTAGCATTTGTAGAATGTTGCTTTTGTTTTGAGTAGTAGTCATCCTGGAAATGATGCAGGGATTAACTGTAAAGAGATGTATTTACACCAAGGATACACTTTGCTTTATCATGGCACCTTACCAGTGTACTTTGTTACAGAACCCTACTCTTCTGACTCATGAATGCCTTAAAGACACAAGCATGGAAATAGTAATGTCTGTCCCCACTGAATTTGCTCTGCAGGTACTCCTTGAGCACATCCAACTCCTCCATTGCTGCTCTTCTCTGTGCCCTTTACCCACATTTCCCAGCCCACAGCACTGACAACCGGTGAGTCTTGCTCATTGCTTAGCACTGTTTCTTGAGTTCTCTAAGGGTAACCAGTCTGTTTTGCTTTCACACACAATTGCTTTGTTTTTGAACTTGCCTTCCTGGCTAAATCTTTTAAGCATCTCTTCAAATATTAAACTAGATGAACACTCTGAACATCTGATGCGTGATTATTCTCATAGCTTTGAAACTGTTTTGAACCAGTAGACCAGATTGAGTTATCTTTAGGTATAAATTTACCATACAAACTTTAGTAGCCAAGGGAAGTTAAAATGTATTTTTAATTCTGATAAGATTATTTAATTCTAAGAAAAAACTTAATGTGATTTAATGGCAGTGTGGATTTGTTCAACACAGTAGCTGAGAAGTTTTGTGTAATGACATCAAAGAGACAAAAATAGAGACCTATAAAAAAGTAAAACAGACCATTTAGAAGTGACAGGAAGCAGTAGCCCCAGAAGTCATACAAAGCGAGCAGTACAAAGCATTTAGAGAGCATGGAAAGAAAAAAAAAAAAAAAAAAAAAAAAAAAAAAAAAAAAAAGACAGACACTAACACGTCCTCCTCCAGGAAAGTGTTCAGATAAAGGACCTCTTTGTAAGTGACATTGTAGCCAGCTGGCACTGTATTTAATCGATGGTACCCTCTGTTGCCTGCCCAAAGAAGAGTTAGAAGTGTTCTTTGTCTAGTAGTGAAGAGTCAGGAGCCCTTAAATCTATACTGTCATGTATAACCAATGACAGGAAAAGGCTGCTTTGCAAAAATAATCTGATCTAAAATTCAAACTCTGCTAGCTGGAGCATAAAAACATTGTTAACTTACTTTAGCTCCGACATGTGGCCTCCATCCTTCATTAAGAATTCCTTGGTGACTTATTGAATTCAGTTACCAGGTCGTTACAATGGAATGCTTGTCATGTGATTAGTGAACTTTTCCCTCCCTCCTTCCCTCCCTCCCTCCCTCCTTCTCTTTCTTTTAGATAAGGTCTTATTGTATATTCAAAGTTTGCATGGGACTAGCCATATGACTCAGGCTGACTTTGAACCTGTGATCTTCTTTCCCTGAGTGTTGGGATTATAGGCATGCACTACCATATCTATCGTAAGGCAATTTGGTGATAAATATCAAGAAACTTAATTGATTTGGGGGTGTAGCATAGTTGCAGAGTTCTTGCTTAGCATGTGGAAGGCCCAGTAGTCAATACCCAATACTGCCTTCCCATTTTTAAATATGACTAACAGGTAGGACTTTTTCCTCTTTTCAGTTTTATTTTCAGTACACTTATAGCAATGCATAGATTTGAGTGAGAAGAGGGAAAGCTGTTGTTGTTGCTTTTTTAAATATCACTAGTTTTTGTGCGTGTCCTATATGTGTATGCAGAGGCCAGACATTGACATTGGGTATTATCTTCATCTGTCACTCTCAATTTTACTTTTTGAGATAGGGTTCCCACTGAATGTTGAGCTTGACTGGCTGGCCACCAAACCTCCAGAAACCCAGGATCCCCTGTCTTCAATTTTCTAGTACTAAGGACTTAACAGGTGTCAGATGTGCCTCTGCACCAGGATATTAGTTCTGGGGATCCAAATACAAGTCTTCATACTTAAGCCGTATGCTCCTTACCACCCCATTGAGTCATCTCTGCAACCCTGTCAACCCTGTGTTATCTTTTTTTTTTTTTTTTCTCAGTATTCTTTAATGGTATCTAAAAATTAAGCATTTTGTAAAAAGGTTATAAATTTTAATGTGAATATTCAAAGTAGATGTACACACACATTACCACTTTCACCTGTTTTATTGTGTTTCAATGGTGTGTGTGAGATTTGTTTGTATGCAAAGAAGTATACATAGAGAGCTTTGCTTTCTGAAGAAGAAAATTGCAGCATATCCCTGAGAAAGGTCATGAGAGATGTCTTGTGTAGAGCAGCTAAGAATGGTTGGATGGAACTATTGTTTTAAATCACTGTTCAGACATTTCTTCTTAATTTTTTTTCTACCTGTGAACTCAAAGAATTCTTGGGCCAAAGATTATATAAGTAGTTTCTTAGAATTTCTCTGTATTCTTTGAGGCCTACAAGATGGCTCAGTAGATAAAGGTGCTTGCCACCAAGCCTGATGGCCTGAGTTTAATTCCCTGTACCCACATGGTGAAAGGAGAGAAAACTAACTCCTTCAGTCCTTCAGCTGTCCTCTAACCTATGCAATACATGTATCATTTGTGCTTATACATACACACTATGTAATAAAAAATTTAAACTAGAATCTCTCTGTACTTTTAATTGAATTTTCCATTTTCATTCAGATTCATATAGGAAGGTACTTTTCACTCCAGCTTCTAGTAGTCTGTCAGCAACAGTGATTGTCGGTGTCTTGGTCTTGTCACTTCTCTGTGTTTTCTGTGCATAGGTATCATCTCCAGGCCCTCCGGCACCTCTATGTGCTAGCTGCAGAACCAAGGCTCCTGGTACCCGTGGATGTGGATACAAACACACCATGCTATGCCCTTATAGAAGTTACTTACAAGGTAACTCTCCCTGTCATCTTTGTAGGCCAGATTATTTTAAAAGCATTTTAGCAAAAGGTGATGATACTAAGTTGAACAGTCTTAAATAATGAAGCTTCCTAAATTGCTGTTCACTGCCAGGCCACACAGGCTTGCTCTCATATTTGGGTGTAATTTTGGGAATCATCAGCAGTTCCTTTGTTCTTGCAGATGGTCACTGGGTAACTTTGTATGGCTAATTAAATTGTTCTGCAGAGTCATTTGCATTAGAATGATTGTTAAGTTGCTAAACATTTGGAATCCCTAAATTGTGTATTTGAGTGATCATTGGCATGCATTCATGGATTACAAATCATGTAATTTGTTCCAAATTATTAAATACTTCTGTTTGTCAAAATGTGCTACACTTTGAGATGTGAAAGTGAGGTGATATGTCATATTCCTGCAGGAAATGAAAAGTCAGGCGTGGATGTAGTGATAACAGTGTGATAATTGCAGGGTGTGTGGCATGCTAGAGTGCTCTTATCCCACTGAAGAGTTTGTCACAGTGGAAACGAGGCTGAGAAATGGGGCTTGTGTATAAGCCCATGCTGTAGATGTGTAGCCCTTCAGTATTGCTGTCCAGTGAAAGGCAACCCTCCAAGGTATTGATGGTGATGGATCTCCGTAACATAGAATTTAGGCTTGAGTCTTTTAAGATGTGAGTAGTAAGGATATAGCTATAGATCGTCCCTAGAAGCTGCTTGGCATGCACCAGTCTGTGGACTTAATCTAGCATTGCCAAGCAAAAAAAACTATCAGAGGGTCTCTTAGTGAGGGTTTCTATTGCTGTGAAGACGCTATGACAACTGCAATTCATATAAAGGAAAACATTTAATTGGGGTGGCTTGCAGTTTCAGAGATTTAGTCCATTATCATGGCAGGACATGACATCAATGGGGTAACCATGGTGCTGGAGAAGGAGCTGAAAGTTCTACATCTTGATCTGCAGGCAAACTGTTTATCACACTAAGTGCTTGAGCAAAGGAGACTTTCAAAGCCCACCCCCACAGTGACATACTTTCTCCAACAATGCCACACCTCCTAATAGTGCCACTTACTTTGGGGGGGGCATCTTCTTTCAAACCACAGAGAAATGGTGTTGTTTCATAGTAATATACAGACCATGAGCAAGGGGGAAGGCACAGAGTAACCATTTGGCCAATGATGGTTGTGTTTTACCTTTATAAAGGGCACTCAGTGGTATGAACAGACCAAAGAAGAATTGATGGCTCCAACCCTTCTTCCAGAGCTTCATCTGTTAAAGCAGGTAAGTTGATGTGACTTGGATGGTCTATCTAGGGGGTAAATTGAAATAGAACTGCATAGCAGAAAGGGTGTCGCCCCTCTCCCATTTAAGAAATCAGAAAAGCAGCAACAGTAGGAGGAATATTTATGAAGGATAGAGGAGGTCTTGTCTTAGTGGTCTTTACTAGTAGTACATGTCCTTTCAGAGCATGGTTCACATGCCTTTTTGCAAGCAATTGGATGTTATTAACCTATAGGTGTCTTGTTGCAACCAAGTCATTATTTCCTCTAAGAAGCATATTCAGTTTTCCAGCTTTGAGTGACTAGGTTTACATTTGTCCCTGCAGATGAAAGTTAAAGGGCCAAGATACTGGGAACTGCTCATAGATTTAAGCAAAGGAGAACAGCACTTGAAGTAAGTATGCTGAATTCTCACTTGTGCCTTTCTGGCAGTGCATAGAAGTCTCCAGGGCAGTGAGATTCTAGATTAGTGTCTGAGAATTGTTTGTCATTCTTTGATCTCATCCAAGACAACATATAGGGTATGTTGGGCAGTGTGGTTTATATCTTTGAAGCATGGTTTGTTTTAGAATGTAAAGTGTTAATTTGAAAGTCAAATTGTAGTGTTCACAAGTGTTCATTGAGAAACTGGAGCTGACATAGCTTTAGACAATCATGGGGGTCTCTGTGGTTACAGTAAGATTTGTTTAAAGGGGACTTTTTGTAACTGCTGATACTTGTCAGAGGTCTTCTGTTGCTCCCTTTTACTATTGTCTTGTTACAACCAACATAAGGCTGTGGTAGACTGCTTTTAGGTAGAATGTTATTATATTCAAGTAGTTACTTTATCATTTTAATAATTTTATACCTTGGGAATTGTGTAATTTGTTTAAATTCATAAAAAGTTTTTGGCAAGCATGTAAAACTTTCATAGTTTAGTCCCAATTATATTGTCTTATTCTCCAGTAGTGAATTTGTATATGTTCTTAGACTAATTAGTATTTTCTTTTTACTGCGATCCAATTACTAGATCTTTAGTATTTACATTGTCTCGGGCATATTCCTAGGGGCACAGGAACCAGCAGTTTTAGGTAAGACCCCTGAGGAATAGGTAAAATCCCATGAATCTCATTACCACAGAAAAGTGGAGATGCATCCTCACTTATGTGCACTCATTCGTTTTGTGCATAGTAAATAATCTTGGCAGAGAGTGGAAAAGACTTCCTCCCCTCTGAAAGTGATGCTGGAAAAGAAAACACTAACTTCAGCAGAGAGCTATCAGTAATACCTCCTGTAAAGTCATCTCTTTTTTCCCTTTCAGGTCCATTCTTTCTAAGGATGGAGTTTTATATGTAAAGCTCAGGGCAGGCCAGCTGTCCTACAAAGAAGATCCAATGGGGTGGCAGAGTTTGTTGGCGCAAACTGTTTCTAACAGGAACTCGGAAGCCAGGTCTTTCAAGGTGATGTTGCATTCACTTAATGGCTCCTTTTATTGCCTCAGAGTGTAAAACCTATTTGGCCAAGATTTCCACTGCTTTCTTATATGACACCCATAATAAAATAGGGACATCTCGCTAATACTCTCTGTAAGACTTGTGTTTAGTGCCACCTATAACAAACTGTCCCTCAAATAAAGAATTTTGCAAGTTAGCACTTGTTACTTACCCCCTTTCCTTTCTTTTGGCAGGGTTTCAGTATATTGATGAGGTTGGTACCACCTCTCCCTGGCTCCCCTTTACTCTTTCTATCTAGAGACTGAGATATATACAGGGCTTTACACACACTAGATTAAATGTCCTACCATGAGCCATAACCCCAACCTTGGCCTCACATTTTGATTAGCTTGCCCTAGTCTTCTGATTTCTGGGATTATAGACATAAACCACTATGTTTGACTATATTCCATTATGTGTGGGGTGTCCATTTTTAAGCCATCATTTGTTTCTTTAATCTTGATGAAAATGATACACCTTGAATCTTGATTTTTAATTTATTATTTCATAGTGCTCAGCTACCAGTACATTAGTATTTAAAATGAAGAAATAGTTAAAAGTATGAATTAAAATCCAATACTGTGGAGAGGGGTCAGCGTAGATTCTATGTTTTAGAATCCATTTCCATCATTAGAAATGTGTTCTGTAATCTAGCATTAAACTTGGGAATTTAATCTTAGTTTTATTTAAGAGTTTCACAGGTTGATTTTTGCTGAGGATCCTCAGAGTACTTTGGACTCAACGTAGCAAGGATGTGTCAGCTCAGCAGCCAAGGGACAGGCACAGAACTTAGCTTTCTTTATCCCTGAGTAAGGAGATAACAGATTATTATAGTTCAACTTAGATTTGCTCTGAGATCACTCAGTTGACATTGAGCCTTTCTCATAGTTACCAGGTTGTAAAGCTGTAAAATTTCCCAGCTTTGATGTTAGAGTGTTGTTCTTGGCAGCAATCAAAAGATTTTCTCTGGGATATTTTGAAGGGTTGGTTTGTGGATTTTTGTTGTTGTTGTTGTTTTAGTTTAGTTTTTTTTTCATAAGTTAGTGTTTTTTAAAAAGAGAAATTAGAGCCTATATGAAAAGCTAATCCAATTTATAGGGAAAATAGATAAGTTAAATTTACTTTTGAATATTGAAAGTATATAAAAATTAAAAGATAGCTTAGTGTCCTGCCTGCTGGTTTAGAAATAAAATAGTAACCTTAATTGAAATACTCCATTTTCAGTCTTGAACATTAAGTGGTATACTGAGGGGTTTTTTCTACTAATTTTTTTTAATTGTAATAAATACACAAAACATAAAATTAGTGTCTTAGCTGTTTTTAAATGATAATAGATACACTATTGAAATATAGCCATCCCTAGAACAATTAGAACTTGCAGACCTAAGCTGGCCAGCCCTATTAGCACTTCTGCTAGCCCAGATAGCGAACCCTTGTGCCTTTTTGTCTGTGTGATTCTAGTTCCTCTAAGGACCTCATACATGAAGGATCATAGTCATTGTCTTTTTGTGGTGGCTTACTTGAGTGAGACTCCTCTTTCCTTACTCTTCCATAATACTTGTACTGTCTTTTTTAATTAATTAATTTTGCATTCCAGTTGCAGTTTCCCCTGCCTCTTCTCCCATACCCCCTCTCTCCCCATCCCCCATTCCATTCCTCCCTTTCTGTTCAGGAAAGGGCAGGCCTCCCGTGGATATCAACAAAACAGGGCTTATCAAGTTGCAGTAAGACTAAGTACCTCCTCATGTATTAAGTCTGGACAAGGTGACCCAGTATGAGGAATGGGTTCCCAAAAGCCAGCAAAAGAGTCAAGAGACAGCCCCATCTCCCACTGTTAGGAATCACACAAGAGGACCAACCTGTACAACTGTCATATATGTGGAGAGGGCCTAGGTCAGGCTCATGCAGGCTCCCTGGTTGTAGGCTCAGCCTCTGTGAGCCCCTAAATGCTTGTGCTTTTAAGCAGGGTTTTTAGGTTGACACTGAGGGAGAGAGAATAGCCTTTTACGGGCATTTTATAAGAAAGAAGGCATGTTTGTTGATCTTTTGATAGATCAACACTTCATATTAACTTATACAAAAGCTTCTTGCAGCTTCCTAGAAGAGAGTAACAAAGCTCTATCTTGTTTTGCCTTGTGGGCCATTGTGTGAAAAGAAGGGTAGCGTTCTTACAGTGTAAGCAGAAAGGGAAGTAATAGTTGATTATCTCACTTAAAGTGTGGTTTGTTTTTCTTTTTTAGCCAGAAACAATTTCATCTTTCACTTCTGATCCAGCACTTCTGTCATTTGCTGAATATTTCTGCAAACCATCTGTGAACATGGGTCAAGTAGGTATTACATGGTTTGCTGGGGCCTCAGGACAAGACTGTTAGCCCCATCAATAGATAACCAAAATCACCTGTAATAATAATCATTTCTGCCTTTGAGACTGATGACATCCTTTACATTGTTAGATGTTTTTGGTTTTGCCTGGCAAATACAGATTTTCACAAAAAAAAAAAAAAAAAAAGGCAATTAGTAGCTTTTTACCATAATAGAAAAAGATTACAATTTCTAAGGTATTAGCTTTGATGGGTAATGTGTGTCTATTCTTGAATTTGTTCTCAGAGTTTAGCACCTTTCTTGGTTTTGTAAATTTTTTGTTTAGTGACTTGTTTAGGTGGGATGAGTGTGTAGGAAGCAATGGGATGATTCAGGGTTGAAGCCTGTTGTCTAGAAGTGTATGTGGTCTTGGGAAGAACTCCCAGCCTCTCTAAGATGTGGCTTCTTCATTCTAAAGTAGGGTGTTTAGATGCTGCCTAACAGTATCTCTTTGAGGGCTGAGTGAAGTAACTTTCCTCTCTCATTTGCTGCATCCTTACTACACAGTGCACACTATGCTAAGGACTTTGCACACATCTCTTACAGTTGTAACCCAGTGCACAGGTATATTATCATTTGATTGTATGGATGAGGAGACTGTCACTCAAGCCATCACACACTCAGGTTCACACAGCTAGTGAGGACTCGGGTGTGTATTCGGGGCCAGAGACACATCTCTGATAAAGCCTGTGCCTTCTCTGCCACCACTACTGCTGCTCTCCCCAGCCCCTGCTGCTGGATTTGATTCTGAGAACTCTGTACTTACCTGGATGCTCTTTATCCCTGCATCTTTCAAATTGTTCCTGCTGCCTTTGTGTATCCCACTACTCCCAGCCTACTGAAGGCTCACCTCTGCTGTGTTCTCACAGTATTTTTTTTCTTAACCCTAGATTAATCATGATCAGATCATGTGCAGCTACCTCACCATTCTTTTTTGGGGTTTGCTGCTATTATAACACTGCATCAACCATGATTTTTTATAGAGATGAACTGTTTTTCACTGTTTACCGCTGAGCTTCAGAATAGTCAATGTAGCTGCTACACAGTTATTTCTTGAGTTGATTTTGGAATGTGCTTTGATGTGCTATAAGGTATTTGTTTCTTTCCCACAGAAACAAGAGATTCTGGACCTCTTTTCTTCAATACTCTATGAGTGTGTTACTCAGGAGACCCCAGAGATGTTGCCTGCCTATATAGCAATGGATCAGGTATGGTTCCAGAGTTGTTTGTGTTCTGATGCAATTGATCCTGTATTGCAGATGACCTACTTAATGGTGTGGGAAGTTGCTATTGTTGAATTGCTGGTTGTGTCTGTGTATATATATATAAGCTTGAAACTTGGGAGGATGGCAGAGCAGGATAGCAGAGCAATAAAGAAACTTGTGGAAAAAGTATGTAGTGGAGAGTCCGTTTTGACCTCAAATCTTTTTCAGTTAGTTCCCTTGCTGGCATAGTGTCTTAACTGGAACCTGAAGGGATTTGAGGGGGTGGTACCTGAAGGACCCAAATAGAGAGTTCCTATGTATTCAGTCTTTAGTTTCTTATTTGCTTTTAGATATCTTATAGTTTATTTGCTTTTAGATATCTTATCAGGGAACCATTCCCAGTTGACAGCTCTATGCTGATGCACAAAGGCTGGGCTGGTACTAGCAGGAGTGCTCCCTGCAAGGGAGTCCCTTTCTGCCTTCTTCTGGCTTGTGGAAGAAGAGTTCATTTCCTCTCTTGCTCTAGTATTCCTGTGTCATCTCTCGCCTCCTTTCTTGAAACCTTCTTCATAGGAAGGCCACAAATGAGCAGTAGGTGAGCCATAAGTGCCCCAGTGATTGTTCAGATTTGAAATCCCACCTCCTTGGCTAAGTCTGTAGGAAGTTTCAGAACCAGGAGTTTGGTGATTCAGGGAGTGGCTTTCATTTGGATTCTCTTGATATTTTGTAAGTGCCTAACAGGGACATGTAGAACATAATGCTTGAGAGCTTTCCTAAAGCTTCTCATCAGGGTTGTTCATAGTTTTCCAGACCCATATTTGCAGTTAAGTTAAGCCAGTAGTTTCTAACTTGGCTGAAATATATCTGGGGAATCCTAAAATACAGATCTTGAAATCCTGCTCTATACCTTAGTTAGGGAGGAGGGCAACATCCAGAAACTATAGTTTTAAAATATCCCTAGTAAATATGAAAAGTTTATAGATTAGCATTTGGGACTCTGTCTCATGCCAAAGAAATAATCTTTTGGGACTCTGTCTCGTGCCAAAGAAATAATCTTTGGTAGTCAAAATAATCTTCCGGATAGCTGAGTGGAAAAGCATTTAGGCAGGAGATGATTCCCCAAGCCTGAGAATCACCGTATGCTGTGTTCTGCATTCCAGCAGAAGCACAGGGCTCAGAGCACTGGTGCTGTATGGGACCCGTCTCTTGTCATTTGCAGAGAGTGATCTTGGTGCTGTGCTGCCGCTCTCCTTGCTGCCTCTCTTGGCATAATAGCTAAGTTGTGCTTCTTGGCTGCTGGTTAAATGGTCTCTTCCTTTTAAAAACTGTGAGAATCCTCACCCCTCCTCCATCTAGAACAGTCTCCATGGATGAATGTCTCCTCTGGTGGTAGCCTTGGTACCTTTATAGGTAATTCTTAAGACCAATAGTTAGCCCTGTACTCAACCTCATCCCCAGAGATTTATGTACCAGTGGATCTTCATTATTCAGAGTTGCCGAGCCAAGAATGACCTTGGCCTCTGTTCTTTTACTTGGCAGTTGCCCTCACGTTGAAAGTAAGCCACACACCATGGAGTGCTCCTTAGTGTGGCCAGCCGCATTTCAACACCCCATGGATCTCCATAGCCTCTTGTTCATCTTGTCAGCTATATTTGAAGAATATCCTAGAATGCAACACTGTCTTAAGCTGACATGATTAGAACATGGTACCATTTCATTAAACAGACTGTTTTTTCTATTTCCTCTCACAGGCTATAAGAAGTCTTAGAAAGAGAGATATGTTGAACACATCTGATCTTTGGCAGATAAAGTTGATATTAGAGTTTTTCAGTTCACGAAGCCACCAGGAGAGACAGCAGAACCCTAAGCGAGGACTCTTTATGAACTCTGAATTCCTGCCTGTGGTAAAGTGCACTATTGATGCCACCCTGGACCAATGGCTGCAAGGTATGGTTGCACCAAGCCCTTGTGCTTTTAGGGTACACTTGGCTGAGGCTTTTCTAGACTAACAGTTTCCATTGGCAAACAAGGTAAACCTGGGCATAATCTATGGCTTGATTGATTCCATTTTAATGAGTAAAACCTGTCTTTTAAAAATATACTTTCCTGCTTTAGGAATGGGCTTATTGAATCAGTCAATGAGATCTTGTGGCCATGGTTACTCATAACTCCTAGAAGTGATGCTGACTCACATGAGTGACCTGATTATGGTGTTGGTGTTCCTTGTACCTGAAGTTGACTTTCTTCAGTTAATTCCTTGATATTTGTATTCTTTTCGTTTCATTTAAATCTTCGCAGAAAATAGCTGACAGTGACCTGCAAACCCTAGTCCTAGTAACTGCTTTGTTACTTAAGCTATCTTGCTATGGCACTGGGAAAAAAGTTTCAGACTGTAAAGCGGCTTGTGGGAAATGATTGAAGGAAGCAACTGTGCCAACACAGTTGCTTCTGTGTAGCTTCGAGATGTTTCTGATAGGCCTCTTAATCACCTTTTTTTTTTTTTTAATTGCTATATAATAGATGTCAATGTTTTCTTTCCATTAGGTTTGGTTTCAACACCTGTAGAGGCCCTTTGTTATTGGCAGTATGTCATTAAGTCTTGGCAAATTCTCTGAGGGCAAATGTCTTAGTGTAAAGTGATGGCCCATTCTTAGCATAGTTGGTCTTGTTGCTCTTTAGGACATCTTTATGTCTCTTAATGGTTTTCTCAAATTTTCTTTTTGATTCAAATGTCTTATGTCTATAGCAGAAGACTGAACTGAATGTGGTTTAAATGATGAGGCTAGCAGTAATCTCATATTGCTAGAAGCAAACAGTTAAGACAAGTTTAAGAGACATGGGTCTTTGTTATCATGTGAACCCATCTGTTTTTGTGTATTTTCCCACCTCCTCAGCACTCTAAACCGGGCAGTATCAGGGCCACCCTGTCCTCTGTACCTGTGCAGCACTGCCTGGTTTGTGCCAAGGGCTAAGTACGCACTTTTGAAAAAGTAATAACAGTAATTCCCATTTCTCTCATCTCTGCTCTTGGTCCATTCAACTCTTTTTGTGTCTTCTCATAGCTGGAGGTGATGTGTGTGTGCATGCCTACCTCAGCGGGCAGCCTGTTGAGAAATCTCAGCTATGCATGCTGGCCTGCTTCCTTGTCTACCACTCTGTGCCAGCACCACGACACTTGCCGCCTCTGGGACTGGAAGGTAATCTCATCTCCATCCTCTGTTCAGTACTTGTTCCCACTAGTTTCTAGTTAGGCAGAAGTCCCTGTGAGTTTCCTTCTCTAATGCAGTCCTCATCTTTGTTCATGCTTTGTGTTTGTTGAGAATGCTTTTTGAAAATAGAACAAAAAAGTGTTCTTCAGAGTAGGACTATAAGCTGAATGTGTATATTATTTTGTTATGGTGAATGGCATCTGTATATGTATTTAAGCTATATGGATTGCACTCAGGGTCTTGGGTATGGCAGTCAAACACTACCACTGAGCTAAATTTACAGAAATTACTTGATTTTTCTTATAACTTTTTGAGGTTTCCAAGTTCTTAAAAGTTGTATGTAATCACAGTTTCTGTTACCCTAAAACTTTAAAGTTACAGGTACTTAATTTTGTATATATTTACAATTTTTACATTAAGAAGTATAAAAAGTTGAGTGAGTGCTATTTGGAATATAAAAACAGGCACTGAGTTTGTCTGATTTATTCATGTCTCATTTAAATTGCTACTTATTGAAGGTGAAAGTTTTGAGAAAGGGAAGGTTGTTTAGTTAATGTTTAATCACTTTTAGCTTAATGCCATCAATTAGGAAACCTCAGAGAAAAATGTACTGTAAACAGACTTGTAATTGTGGCCATAAGAAATTGCTTGTATTTTATGGCCTCTCCCGTGGAAACAAATACAAAAAGACAGATGCATAAAGTAGTGGCTTGTGTTGCTTTCACTGAAAGTTTCTCGGTTATGGTGGGGAAAGTGAGCCCAACGTATATCCAGGAGGACATTGAGTTATGGGAGGTAGGTGAGGATACAGGGAGACCAAGAGAGTTTACAAGATGGATATCAGAGAGTAGAGAGCCATGCAGAAAATGCCAGAGGGTAACCCTGATTTCAGAAGAGTTACTGTCCAAAAAGTTGGATGTAAAGGAATTCTCTGGAGGGAAAAGCTTGCAAATGGACAAGACAACTTGCCATTTGTTTGCATCAGCCCAGACTAGTGCCTATCTTGCGCTTCTTAGTGGAATTTAGGAGGGTGTGGTCTCAATCAGAGAAATAAATTGCCTCTGGGTTAAATAGAGTTGTGGTCACACTTAACAAATAACAAAGGATCAGCACAAGTTGTGACCTGTGATCATAACTGCATGTATATTTTCTGAAAATATACTCAGATCAAAGCTTAATAGCTCAAGAACTCAGCACTCAAATGGGTGAAATTCAGTAGGTTGTATACAGTAAAAACAGTCCCCAACCTGGGCATAGTGGCCCACACCTGTAATCTAGGAATTCCCTGGAGGGGAAGCAGTTCAAGGTCATCTGTGGCTCTAGAGTGAGTTCATGGCTGGCTTTGGCCCACACAGGACCCTATCTCAGGAAACGTAACGATAACGTAACGTAACGATAGTAATAGCAACTACATTGACAGGCCCACGAGCTGCCATGCAACCCCAGGCTGGGAATTAGTTAGGGTTTGTGCTGCCTCAGTCGTTCCTCTTCATTGCTCATATTTTGCCACAGGTCAGGTAGCTGTCTCTCCCTGAGTTCTTGCTATGCAAGATTCTTTCCTGTCTTTTTTCCCTTGTATTTTCTTTCTTTGCTCCCCACCCTGTTCTTATTCATATAAGAAAGTAAATACTGCAGAATGAGAAACAAAAAAAAAAAAAAAAAGCTCAAGATGCAGAGAAACTGCAAAGTGTATATAACCTGTATTGTTGGGACTGGGAGGGGTCGTGATGAAACTTAAAAGACGTCTTTGTTGATGCCCCATGCTTCTCGCTGTGGGTTGAATCTTGATAGTATAACAGAACTGGATGCCCAGGCCTTACTCCCAGTGAGTTAGGTGTAATCTCTGTGGGACCAAGAGTAATAGACATTAGCTCAACTTCAGTCTTCAGTCTATGGTGGGGTTTTGTATTTGTTTGCCCCATCCCCCTTTCTCTTCATAAAAGATTGACCTCACAGATCAGAAATGAAGTATTAGAATCAATTTTCAATTACTTATAGTAACTGGGGCTAAATGTAATGTATGCAAATAAGTTCCCACAGTGGTTAATTTCTAAAGCACAAAATGGGTAAGTTTAAATTCTTAGTATTTTAGAAAATTAAAATTCAGGGATTGCTGCTGGGGGCTTCTGTCTAGAAAGAAGAACGCCTGTCTCAAACATGGTATGTTGAGCTGCTTGGGAGGGCTGTGTGGCTGAGGCTGTGCAGTGATGTAACCTTTGTATCTCTGTCTCTTCAGGGAGCACAAGCTTTGCTGAACTCCTCTTCAGGTTCAAACAGCTTAAGATTCCAGTCCGAGCCTTGCTAAGACTGGCTCCTTTGCTGCTTGGAAACCCACAGCCGATGGTTATGTAACCACATCTGGTAGTAAACCTACCAAAAGTGACTGCAGCACAGAATCCTGAGGGCAGCGAAGCTAAGGCATCATTTCTATTTGGTGACCAGTGGAACTCAGATGCGTATGCCTCGCTGGGTTTAAATCTATGTTGAAGATATTACAGAGGCACTGTTGCTGTCCACATGTTGTTAGCCAATGTATAAAAGTCAGTTAAAATTTTCTTTTTGTAAATAAAGATTTTTGGGGGGGGGGGGTTGTTTCAAGAACTATTGATTGCTTTGGATCTCAGAAACCAGAGTGACAGGCTGATTTTTAAGCCTTTGAACCTCAGTGGTTCAGGTGAAAGGTCTGCACTCAGAAGCGCAAGCTTTAAAAGCCACACCATGCAAGTGGACTTTCCGCTGCTATAGGAGTGCCTGTGTTTTCTGTCGTGTCACAGTGTCTTCTCTGCGATGTGACGGCTGATGTGATTATTTACCGCAAGCAGATCTCTACTGCGGAGTTGCCCAGCATGGTGTGTTGGACTGTGCCCTCTAAAAATTATGTTGGAGCCTGACCTCAGTGCGACTGTATGTGGGCTGCAGTTCTTTGGAGCTAACTAAGGTTACAGGACACCATACGGGTGAGCCCTACTTTATAGAACCGATGACCTACTCAGAAGAGGATGAGGGATGATTTTTCTCTCTGTATCATGTGAGAACTTGCAACACAGCTGCTTAAAAGCCAAGAAGATTCCCTCATGGGGAACCTTGAGGTTCAGACAGTGTCTTGGACTTCAGCATCTAAAAGTATAAGAAGTCAATTTGATGCTTAAGCCGTCTTGTCTGTGGTATTTGCATGACATCTGTCCAAAATACCTACAATATAAAATTACTTACGGGAGTATTAAGAAAATGTTTTTAAATATGAAAGTCCATCTGAACTGAAGATTTGGAGAGTGATTTTATATTCTGAGTTTTAGGACAGCCCGTGATGCAAGATAGTCCTCTGAGGGCACCAGAAGCTCCAGCCCCATGTGGCAGGAAGAATGCTCCTTCCACCACACTCTGACCTCTACTCACAGCTTGCTTTCAGATCAATGGGACCATCATGAATGAGTAGGAACTGCAAAATGCCTATTTACTGATTTTCCATTTGTTTCTGAAAAAGCAAATAGAAGTGGCTCCATTGGGATTTGGTAGTGTCAGTCTGCCTGCCTGTATCAAGGTATTTTGTGGCTGACTTTGAGGGCAAAATATGCTTTCCTTCACTCTTAAAAATTGCTGTGAAATGGTATGTGGTAAACATTCAATTTCATCAAGATTGAACCCACTGTCCAGGAAATTATTATTTTCACTCTCAATTGTTAATGGTTGCCATAGGAAGACTTGAGAGGCATTTAAGTAGTTTTTGGATACAACGTTAATTCATACAGGAGGAAAAATAGTCATGAAGATGTCAAGAATAGTGAACAGTGAGCTTAAAGAGAGGACTCAATACAGCAGAAACAGCATCGGTGGGCCTATTGGTTAGCCGGATAGGCTAACTAAGGTTACAGGACACCATACGGGTGAGAACCAAGAAGAAATTGTAGTGCTCTTGAGTCAGCACGCTAGGATTGTCAGACAAATCATATTTACAAAAACATTTTGTGGGAGGCAGTCTCACCATTCATGGGAGCCACAGCAAGGGAAGAGCTAGAGAAACCTGCCACTGAGTGTCTAGTCTCACAGCAGCATCTGTGACTTCAAGTGAAGGCTCATTAGCCAGGACTTGTTATATTGCTTCATTCACCTCCTATGCTGCTTTGAGCACAAGTATTGTTTGCTACAGACACACAGTTGAACAGTGCACTCCGATTCTTTCCCCAAAGGATACTGAACATCTGCTCCTCCCTCAAGGTCTGATAAGGGAGCAACCGTAAATTGAGGTCAGATGCCAGCTTCAGCTGCATTGCTCTGTCATAGCCCTCAACATGCTGGGCTCTATCCATCCCACTACGCCCCAGCTCCGCTCTGGTCTGCTGCTGCCTGCACAGATTCTAGTCCAGGAGACTCAGAAACAGCTGCTCAATGTGAACGCAAAGGACTTTGCATTGGCAAGCTTATGAACATGTTGAAAAGCAGGCAAGCATCTTTGGAATCACATGGGCCTTTGTGTCTGTTTTCTTGAGTTGTACTCATTGACTTAGTCTCACTATTGATTGAACACATTGTTAGACCATCTTGTTTAAGCTTTTGTCCTTTAGCTAAAAATATGTCTTTGGTAAACTTTGATACTACAGTCTTTTTCCTTTAGAATACTTTGGAAAGTACTTTTCATACTTTTTTTTTTCCTTTGAAACATTCATATTAGTATTTTAAAACAGGAAATTCATAATAAATTCAGTAAGATTTATAAGTAGCTGTCAGATCTTAGTTCCTGTTCTTTTTATACTCCAGTGCTTTAGCTGAACTGATAGCTTTTCTCTGCAGCTAATGGGTATCTCAAGTCTCTTTGTGAGAATATGTTCTTTAGGAACTCAAGACGTGCTGGACCCTGATGTCTCACAGTCAGCTCATGGGTGGGGGAGGGTGGGTCCTGAAGAAGGAGAAAGGTGGGAAGCTAGTGTTAGATGGTATTTTCCTTCTGATTGAAACCTCCCTCCAGGAAGAAGGGGTAGGGGAGGCTCTAGAGACTAAAAGACAGTCTTGGAAAGTGGAAGCTTAAAAGTCACAAAGTGCTCCCCCAAGGATGTAGAAATGGAATTCTGTGTGTGTGCTGGGGGTAGGAGGGTGGGAACACTACAGAAAGGGACAGGTTAACTGACCACCACAGCTGCCTAGAGGCGGCCTAGCTGCCTTAGAAAGAAAATTGTTTGGCCAGTCAAGCAGTCTGCAAGTTGTTGCCCATGTTGAGGTGGCTTTGGTGATACAGCTGCTTTTGAGTTGTCCCTGCTCTTAGAACGCCACACCCCTACTCTTGTAAGTGGCCCCAATAAACTCATTGATTTACTAAGTTGGACTTTGGTAATGTTATTTCTTTGATCTGTCATTGATTTCCTAATTAATATATGGGGGGGGGCATTCAGTGAGTGGTCTTCCCAGGTAAGGTCTCACATACCAAGCATGTTTGTTTGGGTGAATGGCTCAGTGTAAGCCTAGTGTAAGCACATACTAGGTGTGGGTGCTATCCCTCAACCACACACAGAAATATTTTCAGTAATACCTTTTCTACTATCAGAAGTTAAACAGGTGGTTTCACTAAACAGGAACGTTATAGACAGATGAGCACAGATCTGAAGCTGTAACCAAATATAACCAAACTACTGTTAACTAAAACAACAGATCCCAAACAGAATATAACTCAATGTAATGCTCATCAGCTGTGTGGTACATGTGTGGTGTTTACTTTCTTATTTTAATTTTCTCTTTGATCTGCTCTCTTTGCTCTCTTCATCCCTGATGGAAGCTTTGTATTAGGATGCCTCCACAGTGACACACTTCTTCCAACAAAGCCACACCTCCTAATAGTGCCACTCCCTATGAGATGATGGAGACCAGTTACATTCAGACTTCCACAATGTGGCTTCTACAAAGTTTAGTTTTAAAATTATAGCAAAATTACGAGTGAATGCACACTGAAAGGAAAGGCCATGGGCATCGGGGGAAGTCTGTGCTTTTGTTTCCACCTATGGATTCCTTCAAAATTAGTAAAGATCAGATCTGATTGGTAGAGACCTGAGGAATTAGGCTGCAAACACAAGGGAGGAAGGCAGGAAAGACTGCAGGACAGGTGGCATGTATGCTGATCCCGCTGCATGGGAGCAGCTCTGAAACTGGAAGAGACATGGCAAATCTTGTTGGCTACAGAAACCTCATGACTATTATTACATGCTATCCTTTCATGTGCCATGGGTAGAGATTTATATTACAGTTTGGTTATGCAGTTCAAATGGACTTACAAAGTTGACACATGTCTTCTCCCTGTTCAAACACAGAGCTGAGAATAATTTTTAGCTGAGTTGTGTACGCCACACATTCTATACTTATGTTAATGCAGAGGTGTGTTACTTTTTTTTAAGATTAATTTATTATGCATACAGTGTGCCTGCACCAGATTTCACTATAGATGGTTGTGAGCTATCATGTGGTTGCTGGGAATTAACTCAGGACCTTTGGAAGAACAGTCAGTGCTCTTAACCTCTGAGCCATCTCTCCAGCCCGACGTGTGTTAACTTTAAAAGATGGTGTATTTTCAAAGAAAAAGTACCAGACATCAATGAAGACAAGTAGCTCAATTGCTCCAGCTCGTTAGAATACCTAATTTTCTCACAATTCTACACTCAGAACAACTTCAAAGCTGCTAGCTGAGGTGCTCCAGCCTCACAGACTGCTCCAGCCAGGATTTGAGATAGGCCCTGCATGTTCGCATCCCACAGAGACTAAATAAAAACAATACATAAAGCTAGCTCTCCCAAGAAGGACCTCAGTTTTCTCAGGGTCCTCTAAAGAGGCAGTTGCCCAAGACAGCAGGAGACAGTCTGGAAAACATTTAACACCCACATTCCCAAGAGGTGGGGTGGGTGGTTTTTGGTCTTTTGGTGGATGTTTAGGGGGAGTAGTTGCAAGTTGTTACTGATCATGGTCAGGGAGGAAACTAAACAAAGGTGGTTAGTTTCAGGCATCTTTTTCTAAAAAGATTTTTAAAAATGGGATATTGAAATGATAGGATAATGGATAGATTATTGAAACTACTTTTAAACTAAAAGGCTACTATTAATCCCAAATATTTTACATTGATAAGGATTTTTGTGTATTGATACAAAGTTATACTATATGTTTTTCTACTCTGGTTTAGAGTATTGTACATATACACCTCATTTTAAAATGTAAACTTCCAGTCCTTAAAGGCTTTTATTACAAACTGTTTAGGATAATTAAGAAATTAGTAGTCAGTCATCTATAACAATCAAACTTGAAGTCATATAGGTATGTTTTCAAGGTCAAACATATATTTAGATAGGTGATCTTTAAACACTTCAGAGATCTACAGAATATGGCATTCAAGATGCTTTAATAACACAAGTCTTTTCATGACAGATTGGTCTGCTCCTGGCAACACCAATTCCAAAAAGGATGATGGACATCAGAGTACCTCCATATGGAGTTTGCTTCCAAGGTGGCAGATTCATACACTGGGATACGAAACTGCCCTTGCCTTGACTGCTGACAGTATGCTGTCCAAATTAGACAAGCTGGATACAAATGAAAGCAACTGTCAAGACAAGGTGGTACAGTCAGTCCTTCAAAATTCCTGCTTTACAGAAATGTCTGTCATGTTCTAGGCCTGTAGGCTGAAGATGAATGCCCCAATGTTGCAGAGGAACTTTGGGTGATTGTGTAGGCAGCCAGCTGTTTCTGTTATTTTTATACTTTTGGAAGTTGCTTGCTTTGTAATAGTATATCCTTATTAGGTCTTTGATGGTGTTGAAAACTAGACAGTTATAGTTACACTATTCTTTGTTAACCAAATTCAGGGAAAAATTAAAAAAAAGTTACATGAAGTTTGGGCCTGGAGAGATGGCTTAGTGCTTGAGAGCACCAGCTGCTTTTCCAGAGGACCCAGGTTCCTCCAGAACCTATGGCAGCTCACAACTGTCTGTAACTCCTGTTCCAGGAAATCTGACACCCTCATACAGACATATATGCAGGCAAAACACTAATACACATGAGATAGAGAGATGTAAACTTTATATAAAGTTGAGAAGCATAAAAGTTTAAGTTGTTTATCTTTGAACATGTTTTTAGGTCTAAAAAGTTACTTTTTGGATGGTAGTACAGTTATTGTAGAAAATGGCTTAGGTATGAAACTTCGGATTCAAAAAGATAATGGAGTAATTTTTTTCAAAAATGCTGAACATTGTAAATGTAATTCTTCCCTGATAGTTGAAATTATTGTAGATAGTTTTACTAGGTTAGAGTTAAAACTTTTGACAGAAGGGGGAAATGTGAGATATTTTGACGACACTGTGACACTCCAGACTGTCAATTCAGTTTATCTTGAATCAAGGGGTGGAGCCAGTGATGAACTGACCTGAATTAGCCAGAAACCAGCAATTTGGATGGAGACGATGTATAGGAAGGAAAGGGCAGGGACTAGATAGAGTTTGAGCTTCCTTTTGGTTCGAGGACAAGAGGAGACACCTCTCTTGTGATGTATCTAGGCAAAAAGCAAGGTCAGCTGGTTGCTTCTCAGGTCCTCAGTTCTACAAGTTTTTCAGCACCATATCTGACTTGCCATTCTTTGTTGGTAAATAGAAAAATAGGGATTTAATTTATGACTGTATATTGCATCCTCAGCAAAGCCAGGCAGCAGGACCAGAAGCCCTACACACTACAACTTGAGTAGCTGGCAGGGCAGTGACTGCAGGGCCCTCGGGCTGCAGAAAATAATAAAAATATCATTAGATATCAGTGGGGACTTACACTTGCACCATCTGTTTCATGGACCTCTGTGTTTAGTACAGGTGCCAGGCTGGTTTTTATTGCTGTGGCTCTGAAGTGGACGATGGAAATCAGGCATAGAAATAATGTTCTCGCGTTCTTATCAGGCATAGAAATAATGTTCTCGTGTTCTTATTTCCAATAAAACTGGCTTTTGGATGAATTTAATGCCTAGCCACCCTCCTGATTCCCAGGAGCTGAGATGCAGAGGCTCTTCTGTCCGTGTGTCCTTTACAGTCTCTGGTGGAGTTCTGAACCTGAGCTTCTTTCCTTTGCAATCCAGATGTGTATCCTACTCGTCTTGGGGTGCGTGACTGCCAGTCCCCTTCCTCAAACCTTGATTTTAACCTCAAAATCACTCTGAATTTTGCTTTGTGAGTAATTCAGAGTCCTTCCAACCAATAATTCATTTTTATTATTCAAATACTATTGTAACACAAATAATATAAGGTATATATTAGAACCAAACATTACAACCAAAATAACATAATCAAGACAGTGTTACTGAAATGTGATAATAAAATTTTATAAAGAAAATAGTATAACTTTAGTTTGTAACATAATACATAATGCAATGATGAAATTTGAATAGTATAATCAAAATATAATAAAATAACTGAAGAAAATATAACCAAATGATTATAATCAAAGTAATAGAAAATTATTAGGAAAAATAATTTAAGCAATTATTATAACCAAAAGAGTATAACAAAAAAGTATAAGCAAAATAGCATATCCTAAGCACTATCATAAAGACAATATAACAAATATTATGACTCAAATAACGGAGCAAAAATAACTAAAAGCAATCTACTAGAAATATAAGCAAGATGATAAACCAAAGTAATGTTATGAAAACATTATAAAACACCACATATCACCAAAATATTATAATCAAACAAATATAAACAAAATTTTATGACACAAATATAACCAAAGATATAATCAAAATATTATAACCAATTATAACAAGAGTGAAAATAGTGTAACCAAAACAATATAACCAAGATGATATGAATGCTGTCAGCTGTGTGCTGAATTTATATGCCCTTACTCTTTGTTTTAAATCCTGTCTGCCTTGCAGTTGTCAAGTCTGTATTCTTCACTGTGATCCCTGGGATCTGCCCTATTTGTTTTCCCTGAGTCCCTCTCTTGTTTGTTCCTCAGCTTTCACCATCTTGTTCCCTGTGTTGAGGTAACCATAGACCCTCATCCCCTCACCTCCTCTTCATCACCAATTTCTACTCCTCGCCTCTCTCATTTGCAATCTGCGTTGTTTCCCTGTGGTAACAGCCTGCATTTCATGGGCTCCCCTTTCTATTTTGGTAGTGGTCTCAGGTCTCCCCACCATTATACTCAGGGTCTCGGTACTTCCCATCAGCCCCTGGTGAGATTTCTCCATCATCTTGTGGGATACCCGGCACTGGAGAACCTAGCAGACTATTGGGGAGGATTTCTGACAGCAGTTTCCAAAGTCATTGCTTATGCCCAGTATGAAGGCCTGACTTCATCCTCTGCCTTCAGTCACTCCTCTATTCCTGGTCCCCTGGTATACCCCAGAGCCTGCAGTGTCTTTTGAAGATTTTCATCCTATGGTTCATGAATCCTGAATGTTGTGTGACATCACAGCTTCCTGTCCTCAGTTGCTGGATTTGATGGCTTTTTTGGAACTCTCCAAGCTGTTATGGGATCCAATGAAGGGTTGGCAAGGGCCTTTGTAGGCTGCCATCCTTGAAGCCTGAGATGCACTGGCTGCATTGGTTTCCCTCTTCACGTTGCTGGAGCATGTCCTCTCCCTGGATGCTTTATCCTGATTGTATAAGGAGAGCCCAGGTGTGGATGTTGGATTCTGCAGCTTCTTGTACCATGAGGAACAGCTCTGGTTTCTGGTGAGGGGAAGAAATGTCAGGGGTGGGCAGGAGCTGTACAAGGACAGAAAGAAAAATGTTGTTAGGATAAAAGACCATCTCCTGTACACCATATACAAAGTTAATAGTGGAAAAAACTATGGAAGATCATGTCACTTCTCACTGCTACAAGTGACAAACCCCCAAGTAGCCCTTCTGGTTTTGGAATCCCTGAATCCTCTCTCTCTGTGTGTGTGTGTGTGTGTGTGTGTGTGTGTGTGTGTGTGTGTGTGTGTGTGTGATGAGTTTCACCATTCTAGTAAAGTGTGTGTGTGTGTGTGTGTGTGTGTGTGTGTGTGTGTGTGTGTGTGATGAGTTTCACCATTCTAGTAAAGTCCTGATGATGAGGTAAAATTTCTACCAAAAGGGGTTTATCTTTCTTCTTTTTTTCCTTCCTTCCTTCCTTCCTTCCTTCCTTCCTTCCTTCCCTTTCTTTTGTCTTTGAAACAGATATCTCTGTGTAGCTTTGGATGTCCTGGAACTCTGTAGACCAAGCTAGCCTTGAACTCACGAAATCTTCCTGCTCCTACCTCCTGAGTGCTGGGATTAAAGGTGTGCACTGCCACTACCCAGGTCAAATGGGTTTATAACTCATTCCTCAACACTCTTGACCTCCTGAGATAGATGGGGCTCTGTCATACCCTGAAGCATGGCAGGGTGTTTAGTAAGTTATTTTAGCACAACTATATGCCAGGATGTAGAGGGCCTTCGGCATTCACTGGTGTTCTTTCCCTACTTTGTAAATCTAAACAGAAAAGGAAATTTGAAGTAACCAAAGTGCGTCTAGAGGTATGGTGCCAAACAGGGTTGTTTCTGGCTGTGTCACGGTTGTGACTTCATCACAGAATTCCTTGTCCACTCCCTCCTTTTCCTTCCCAGAAATCTCACTGTTTTCAGAAACTAGAGATGCCATGACTTCATTTACCCATGGAAATGGGACCTGGTCATGTCCTTCAGGGGCCCAGGTCAGTGAACTTCACTGTATGTGGGAGCTAAACATACAAAACCTAGGGGCAGAGGTTGGAATTTCTTTTCTCTCCCAAGAGACACATTTTAAATCTAGATACATTTTAAAATGTCACCTGAGCTCAAGCAGGAGTTCAAGCCTAGACAATGTCAGTTTAAAACCTTTTCTGACAGTTTCAAAAAAAAAAAAAAAACCCAACAACAAAAAGGACATGCAGATCGAAGCCTTGTGTCCTGGATTGCATGGTCATTTGATGCAATCAGTTGAAGAATTGGGATTTAAACACTTCCTGTACTCCAGCAGTACTCATACCCCGTGTTCTCCCATCCAAGAGGACACTCCAGACAGGGGACAGCAGAGGACAGAGACAGCCCATGCGTGTGGAGCCCCTGGCCAGACCTCCGCTCACCTAGCTCACATGCAGCCCCGTGCTCCACGCCCTGCTGATGGTTCCCAGGCCTGGGACCCTAAGGGGCGCTCTGGCGCACCCGGCTCCAGACCCAGTGCTGTGGGTTCTGGTTCTGGATCTGAAAGGGAAGTGAGAGGTGAGTCCAGGAGGACAGGCCAATACTTGTTCTTCTCTGGGCGTGACCCTGTCCACCCATTCCCCTGGCTGAACCCTGGAGGACCTCTTCACATTCCTGTCGTGTGACCCAGGCTCGGTAATCTATGACTTGGAGGAACTCCTTCTGCAGCCTTTGGAAGTCCTTGTACAAGTCTTGCCATGTGTCTCTGCCCAGCAGAAATTGAAAGATACTCCTCTTGGATATGGGGTCATCCTCTTCCATGTCACAGGCGATGTAGCTGCCACAGGGAAAAGGAAGTTCATGCCCCTATCTGTGACAGTCAGAGGCAGGTGGGAGCATGTAGCTTTGGAAACAGGGTGGGGAAGCAATCTGCTCAGGGTGACCCTGATCTTGACCTTCTCCAGGGCATCCTTGATACAAAGTCTGCAGGACCCATCAGAACTCAGCCCACGAAAAGGAACCTTCCATTTCTTCCTTAACTATTTTCATGATGTCAGGGCCCTCTATTCCCACCCCTACATGCTCCCCTGAAAGTTTCTACTACTCTGTGGCTATGGGTCCCCCTGAGTCCTGATGGAGCGATGGAAGCCTCAGGAGTGGGACTGGACAGATTGGTCCCCATGAGATGCTCACAGGGCCAGGAAGAAGTGGATCCTGTTGTAGAGATGTCCAGGGAGCCCAAGTCGGCCAAAGTACTCCACCACCATAGACAGCAGGTACTGTGTGGGCAGAGAGCTGGTTAGAGACGGAAGACAGTAGACAAGAGGGCAAGAAATCTCGGGGGGGGGGGCTGGGCCCTCTGCATCTGATCGTTATATTCCAGTGATACGGAATGGGGACTGGAGTCCATTTTATTTGTGAATGTGAGCTGAATGGAAACCTGAAGGAGTTTGGGGCATAGAATAAGGTTGGGCAGCCTGTGTCTCCTGCCTCTGTCCTTGACAGCAGCCCTGGGTTATTCTGGCCTGGGGAAGTCTTATCTTTTCTGCCTCTCCCCTGAGGGCTGTGACTGTAGAACATCTGAGCTTGCAAGTACCTTGTCTGTCACCCTGAAGAAAATGTCAGCTGCCAAGAAGTTCTGGACCACAGGATCCTCTGCAAAGAAAACAAGCATGAGAGGGACTTGGAGTGCCCATCTGATGGGTCACATGTGCTATTGTTGGGTAATGTGTGGCTTCCAGACCTGTCTCTCTGAGATGGCTCCTGAGAGTAAGCAGGCCCTCTCTTAAAAAGGCGTCTCCTTCTTATCGGGAACATAGTTTGCCCTGTCATTGACACGGTCATGTTGTTTTGTATTTTGAAGTTTGCAGTTATTGATTCCTGAGCTTGATCAGTGATGGCATTTGATACTTTTCTCCACCAAAGGATTTAACATAGCTTTCCAAGGTAAATTTTCCTCCACTCAGTACCTTAGTTGAGGCCTTAGGTCTCTATGCCCTCACAGTCTGCCATTTACCATATTGGGACTGTGCCATGTTCCCCTGCTCTGTGTGGTGCCTGAGTCCTTGGGCAGAGATGGAGTGTTCATAGCTCCATGCTTACAGCCTCCCCCTTCCCTTCTTTCCTGGGTCTCCTCTCCCTCTGAGGTAGTGACCAGCTTTCCGTGCTCCACAGGAGTTACCTATCTTTAAGTTCCTTCCTGTAGGCACTCTTTTCTAGTTTAGACTTGTAGGATCCCATGTGTCCTTCGCCAGCACTGCCCAGACAAAGAACTCTTGCACAGGATATGCCGTTCTGCAGTTTCCCTTAGTCTGAACTTGTGTTCGAGTGGTTAAAGCATTCTGTTCCTCTGATCCCAATATGGCTCCCCAGAGCCACGTGTATGCACTGAACACAGGAGTCAGCTGAGGAGATGGAGGAACTGAATGTATGTGTATATGGTTTCTTTCATTCGTTTCAAACAGAGTGAGTAGCTGCCTGTGACTGATGCATGTTGTATGGGTAATTTACCTGCCACACTTGGTTCCAGACCTATGACTTGATTTCATCTCAGAGAGACCTGTGTCTTACTCCTGTCATCTTCCTGCCCCACCTGTAGGTGCCATGCCCTTTTGATCCCCTCCTGCAATGCCATCTAGAGCTGATAGCAACTTTATTTGTAAATGTTTGGGCTTTTGTGTGTCTCCCCTCTAGTGAATCCCCAAAGCTGGGGTCAGTGACATTTGCTGCTCCCTTCTTGACTGGTGGTGTGGATCTATGAGTAGAGAAGCACCATGACTTCCATATTCAGGAGCCTGGTTTCTTCCCTTTGAAGACACCACAAAGGGTTCATCTCTACATTACCAGGGGCCTTTCATCTGTATCAGGTGACAGCCCATGAGCACTGTGGCGAGGTTTGGACCACTGCTCCACACAACTACTACTCATTGGTGAGTGTGCAAGCATCAGTTGATAGAACCCACCCAGAATTCGGTAGAAGGCTTCAAGGTCCTCAGGCTGGTAACTGAGTCTTCTCTTCTTGTTTATGATGAGTTTTGTCCCCTCGATGCGCTCCACAGTCCATATGCTCCTCTTGGTCCTCCTCCTGTAGAACTTCAGCTCTGAGGCAGCTTCAGGGGTAGCTGCAGAGGTGGCTGTGCCTGAGGCAGCTTCAGGGGTAGCTGCAGAGGTGGCTGTGCCTGAGGCCTGAAAGCTGCTGTCCTGGGCAACTGTGGAGATAAAAGCTTCTCAGTAAGCATGGATGTGTCCATAGTGTGTGTGTGTGTGTGTGTGTGTGTGTGTGTGTGTGTGTGTGTGTCCATCCACTGGCAAGTTCCTGACCATTACTGAAGAACTGATCACTTCATGAGGATAGAGTGACAAGTAGTCACTCACCTGCAATTCATTCTTCAGAGACAAGAATGTCCGGGAGTCATAGACACACACCTGCTTTGACATCTGTCAGTGCCCTTGACTTCTGCACTCTCTTCCTCTTGGTTCGATGCTCAGGGACATCCCCTGCAGAGGCATCACTGGAGGCAAGAATGAGGCAGGCTTCTGGATCTGCAGGAAGAGAAGACATCACATGACCACAAGACAGACAACTGGGACATTGCTGGGTTCTTCCTTTTCATAATTCCATGTGACATGTGAAAGAATCTGGGAGAATGGCATTTACTCATCTACAAAGGAGACTGGAAATTGAGTTACTATATTCTGTTCTTTGACAAGCACAGGCTGCTCTCTGGTGCCTCTTTCCCTGGCTCATTCTACCTGCAGGACGTCCCTATAGAGACAGATGAACTTGGTGATTTTCTATCTACCATAGCTACAAAAGTGACCAAAGATGTGATGTCCTGGCTCACTGGCACCTCTTGGTATGACCCTGTAGGACTAGATTTTGGACAGTTTGGGAAGATGGAGGGACTAGGCATAGTGGCCATGCTGTTTCATTCATACTGGGACATGAATATCAAGGGGTATGCATACACATACCGGTCATGATATTCTCCAGTTTCCTTTTGCTTTGTCCCCTCTTCCTCTTGGATCTCTGCTCAGAGACATCCCCTGCAGAGGCATCTCTGGAGGCCTGAATACTGCTGGCCTGTGGAGCTGCAGGAAGAGAAGACCCCACATGAGCACAAGAGGGACATTCTTGGCCAGTGCCGGGCTCTTTGCTCTCATACACATTGAGGGATTTACATGTAACAGCTGAAGGCATCTAAGAGGCATACTCCTAATCCCCGTATGCACTTATCTACAAATGTAGCTTGGAGTTGAGTCCTATGTACCCTTTTTTTTTTTTTTTTTTTTTTTTTTTGCCAAGCACACACTATTGTTTGGCACCTCCTTCTATGAATCATTGTGCTTGTTGGACAATATTGGGGAAACAGATGACATCTCTGATCTTCTGTCGTAGCTATAAAAAGTAAACAAGAAGCGATCTCCTGGCTAGCCGGGACACCCCTGCCATGCCCCTGTAGACCTTGACTCAGGGTATTTTGGAAGAGAATTGGTGCAGGTGTGGTGCCCATGTTGTTTCATCCTTCATTCATCTTGAGACCAGGGGAAAGTCCAAGGGCCACACACACCTGTCTTCACTTTCCTGTGCCCTTTTTTCTTTTGACCCTTCATTGGCTTCTGAAGCCTTGGTGTGGAGTCTGAGGTGACTGGTGTAGACATAAAGGAATCAATCCTCTCTTCTTTGGTTCCGAAGCAAAGCAGGGGCCCAGTCTGTTTCCAACTATAGGCTATTTCTCTGTAACCTCCTCCTTCTAAAACAAAATAATAAGAAAAGTTGCACGAGTAGTCACATTTTCAATGGTAGCTGAAAGTTTTTTCTTTGGTGCTGATGGCACCTGAATGTAGGACTTCACACATGCTGGAGAAGTGCTCTCCCATGGAGCTATATGCCCCCATTCTTAATTCTTTATGAAAGTAGGATTTAATCAGTGCATAAAGACCTCAGTCAGCCTGGTAGTTTGTGAGGGAAGGCCTATAATTCACCTCCTTTACACATGAGAAGGTGATTTGAGGACTTTCCTTGTGTGTGTCTCTTGGCTGTGGGTGCACCACTGTGGATTTGCCAATGCGAAGATTGGCTACTGAGCATTAGACCTATTTCCAATAGTGTCAGGCTGGATGACCTCACACCCGTTTTCATTGCCCCCACCTCATTCCATGTCTCTGTGAATCATTTCATATCCACAGGAGGTTAAACCTCCCTAAGCATGCAGGCCATGTGTCCCACATCATCTTCCTGGGGCTCCCTCTCAAGGGCAGTCACTGGTAGACAAGACTCCTCTCGAACACCCTCCCTGTTTTCACTTTATTCTCCCTTGTGTTCACATTACTTCCTGCTGTCTGTTTCCCTTAGTCTAAAACCCATTTCCATTCCATCATTTCAGAAGTTGTCCTTCTGGAGACTCCCAGGCGATCTCTGACACACCTCCAAGACTCTCTGAATGAACCCAGTTGAGCCCTGACTTTCAGTCTAGCTTAGCGCACAGTGACACTCACCCGTGTGAGTACCTGCTCCGCACTCGCCCTCAAGGCTTTCTCACAGCTTCCCCAGAGCTCAGTCTCACAACTGTGAGGAGTTCACTGGCGGTAACTAAGTGAACTCAAACATTCTGAAGGTGCTGGTGACATCACACCATTCCATCAGAACTTACTCTCTGGTCTGTTAAAGAAACACACCCTAGGAGCAGGTCATGGGCGTCTGGTGTGAAGTGCTGGAGTCTCCTCTGGACACGTAAGTGATCCTCTCTTGTCTCACTGCCATTTCCTTTTCAGTCTTCACCTTGTTCCTTAGATTTTTTTAAATACATATTTAAAGTTGTATTTTTTTTTTACTGTACTATATGTATGTTTCTACTGTTTGGTATAGTGTGCTTATGCAACTCATTTAAAATGTAGTATATAATTTAAAATTCAGATTAATAGTTGTCTATAATAGTCAAACTTAAAGTCATATTAGGTATGTTTTGAATGGTGATACACAGATGTTTTTAGATTCATAGTTGATCTTCAAACACTTCAAACATCTTTTCACGACAGTGAGACACATTTGCTCTTGGCAGCACTGGATCTATTTTTGAGAAGTCAATGGGCCCTGAAGAAACTCCATATGGAGGGTTTTTTTCCTTTATGGCAAAAGCTAGCCATGTGGTCAAAGAAACTGCCCTTGCTTCAATTGCTGACAGTATACTGTCCAGACTGGCTCAGCAGGACACACACACACACACACACACACAAAAAAAAACAAAACTGTGACTTCCAAACTTTGCCATGACAAGGTAGGACAGTTCTTCATAATTCTCTGATTCTCAGAAATGTCTGTCAGATATACTAGTCCTATAGACCAAAATTGTATGCTTCAACTTTACAGAAGAACCTAAGGTTACTTTCCAGGCCTGTTGTTAGGTAACATTGCACCATTCTGGGGTCTTTGATGGAGTTGAATACTAGATAGTCATATTTAACATTTTATTTAGTTATGATAAAAGGTAAATTAGGTATAAACTTTAGAGTCACAAAGATAAAAGAAATAATAGAGTATTTTCTCTACTTTTGCCAAATAGAAATGAATTGGATATTGTAAATGTAATTCTTACTTAATCACTGTTTTGCTATATATAATTTTACCTTGTTAAGGTTAAAAACTTGATTTTTTAATTATCCAAATAAAGGGAAGCCGGGCGGTGTTAGTGCGTGCCTTTAATCCCAGCACTCTGGAGGCAGAAGCAGGTGGATCTCTGTGAGTCCCAGGCCAGCCTGGTCTACAGAGCCAGGATAGGATCCAAAGCTACACAGAGAAACTCTGTCTTGAAAAACAAACAAACAAACAAAAGACAAATGCTGTGGAATAATCCTTCTGTACACTGTGAATATGTATGACTCTGATTGGTTTAATAAAGAAGCTGACTGGCCAATAGCTAAACAGGATAAGGTTAGGCAGGAGAGCCAAACTGAGAATGCTGGGAGGAAGAAGGACGGAATCAGGAGTCGCCAGCTGATGCAAAGGGAAGCAATACGGACTGAGGAAAGATACTGAGCCACATGGCACAGCACAGTTAAGATAGGGTCAATTTACAAGATAGGTGTAGGCATCTGCTAGTAAGTAAGGAGCCTGAGCTATTAGCCGCTCATTTCCTTTTGTTGTGTTGTCTTTAGTTACTATCATGCTATAATCAAATCATCTTTAAAATCTTATATGTTGATAAGTCAGAATTTATGCCTAGAGATAGTCCATTCCCCTCTCCAATTCTCCAATTCTCTCTCAAAGTTGTTCACCACCATTATGCGTGTTTTCCATATTCATGTGCACTCGCTTATGTGTTTGCATTTAGTTCTGTGCAGTTGTGTGTCTCATGTGTGTGTTTGTGATCTCTATCAAGATGTACACAATTCTATGACAAGGAGCCATCATGGTTCTCTCTTAAAGGATTCTACTGTCCCATTATCCCTGACACCCATTAAATTCATCAGTGTATAAAGCGAGGACATGACTGCTTCAAGGTTTGATTGAGGGGAAGGTTTTTATTGTCAGTATGACGGAGAGCACAGCCAGAGGCCTCTGGAAGAGTTCAGAGCATGGAGAGCAAGTAGACTAAACATGGCCAGCATTTGGACCAGGCCATGAGAGGAGATGGGGAGGTGGGGAGCAAGAGAGAGGAGGAGAGGGGGGAGGAGGAGGGGAGGAGAGGGGAGGAGAGGGGGAGGAGAGGGGGGAGAGGAGAGGAGAGGGGGAGTAGAGGAGAGGAGAGGAGGGAGGAGAGGGGAGGAGAGGGGGGGAGAGGAGAGGAGAGGGGGGAGAGGAGAGGGGGAGGAAAGGAGAGGGGGAGAGGAGAGGAGAGGGAGGAGGGAGAGGAGAGGAGAGGGGAGGAGAGGGGAGGAGAGGGGGGAGAGGAGAGGGGAGGGGGGAGGGGAGGGGAGGAGAGGAGAGGAGAGGGGGAGGGGAGGAGGGGGAGGAGAGGAGAGGAGAGGAGAGGGGAGGAGAGGGGGAGGAGAGGAGAGGGGAGGAGGAGGGGGGAGGAGAGGGGAGGAGAGGAGGAGAGGGAGGGGAGGGGAGGAAAGGAGAGGGGGAGGGGAGGGGAGGGGAGGGGAGGGAGAGGGGAGGGGAGGGGAGGGGGAGGGAGGAGAGGAGAGGGGGAGGGGAGAGGAGAGGGGAGGGAGGGAGGGGAGGGGAGGGGAGGGGGAGGGGAGGGAGAGGGGGAGAGGAGAGGGGAGGGGGGGGGAGGGGAGGAGAGGAGAGGAGAGGGGGAGGGGAGAGGGGGAGAGAGGGAGAGGAGAGGGGAGGGGAGGGGGAGGGGAGGGGAGGAGGGGGAGAGGAGAGGAGAGGGGAGGAGAGGGGAGGGGAGGAGAGGAGAGGAGAGGGGGAGGGGAGAGGGGGAGAGGAGAGGAGAGGGGAGGAGAGGAGAGGAGAGGAGGAGGGGAGGAAAGGAGAGGGGAGGAGAGGGGGGGGGGGGAGAGGAGAGGGAGGAGAGAGAGGAGGGAGGGGAGGAGGAGGAGAGGGGAGGAGAGGAGAGGGGAGGGGGAGAGGGAGAGGGAGGGGAGGGAGAGGGAGAGGGGAGGAGAGGAGAGGGGAGGGGGAGAGGAGAGGGGAGGGGGAGAGGAGAGGGGAGGGGGGAGGGGGGGGGAGGGGGAGGGGGAGGAGAGGGGGGGGGGAGGGAGGAGGGGAGGAGAGGAGAGGGGAGGAGAGGGGGGGGGGAGGAGAGGGGAGGGGGAGGGAGGAGAGGAGAGGGGAGGAAAGGAGAGGGGGAGGGGAGGAGAGGAGAGGGGAGGAGAGGAGAGGGGAGGGGGAGAGAGGAGAGGGGAGGAGAGGGAGGGGAGGAGAGGGAGAGGGAGGGAGAGGGGGGGGGGAGGGAGAGGGGAGGGGAGGGGGAGAGGAGAGGAGAGGAGAGGGGAGGGAGGGAGGGGAGGAGAGGAGAGGAGAGGAGAGGGGGGAAGGGAGAGGAGAGGGAGGAGGAGAGGAGAGGGGGGGGGGGAGGGGAGGAGAGGAGAGGAGGAGGGGAGGGGAGGAGAGGAGAGGGGGAGGAGAGGAGAGGGGAGGAGAGGAGAGGGGAGGAGAGGAGATGGGAGGAGAGGGGAGGAGAGGAGAGGAAAGGGGAGGGGAGGAAAGGGGAGGGGAGAGAGGAGAGGGGAGGGGAGGAGAGGGGAGGAGAGGAGAGGGGAGGAGAGGAGATGGGAGGAGAGGGGAGGAGAGGAGAGGAAAGGGAGGGGAGGGGAGGAGAGGGGAGGGGAGGGAGGAGAGGGGAGGAGAGGAGAGGGGGAGGGGAGAGGAGAGGGGAGAGAGGAGAGGAAAGGAGAGGGGAGGAGAGGGGAGGGGAGGGGAGGAGAGGAGGGAGGAGAGTAAAGGAGAGGAGAGGAGGAGAGGAGAGGGGAGGAGAGGAGAGGAAGACAAAGAGAGTGAATGGCTGAAATGTCAGGGTTATATAGGAAGGTGGGATAGGAAACCCATGAGCTTGAGAAGTTTAAGGTAGAGGCGATATGAGAAGAGCCACAGGTACTGAGCACACCTGGAGGCCAGCTTCTGCTTTGTATGCTAAGAAGCACCACAGATAGCCATTTGTCCTGAGTTTCTTTTGGACCTGACAATCTGACACTCTATCATTTATTTTCCTTTTGGTCATGAGAATATTATGTAATGGGAGAAAGTATATAGCCCAGTAATAGCATTGTTCCTCAGCAGCATTCGAGGTCCATCTAAGTAATTGCAAGAATCAGTAGTTAATTCCTCTTGAGTATTCCAAGATCATATGGGTTCACGCATATGTTAGTCATCCTTCTGGCAATGAAACAAAATACCTGAGACAGTCTAGTGAAAACGATGGTAGGTGGGCAGGCAAAACAGCCCAGCGGATAAAGGTGCTAAGCAGTCTTATGACCTTTCCCTTGTCAACAAGCTTAATGACTTGAGTTGAGTAAGTCCCTGGAACTGATTTGATGGAAGCAAGGGTCCTATACATACAAGGTGTTTTTTGACCTCCCCATTACATCATACACACACACACACACACACACACACACACACACACACACACACACAGAGAGAGAGAGAGAGAGAGAGAGAGAGAGAGAGAGAGAGAGAGAGAGAGAGAGAGAAAGGAGGATAGGCAGCTCGAGGTATAGCTTAGTGGTAATGTGTTTGCTTGCCTAACACATAGAGGGCTGTGAGTTCAATCCCCTACACTGCAAAAGGAAAAATTACAAAAGTTCATTTCATAACAGTTTTGGAGACTTTAGTCTATGGTTGTTTGGCCGTGTTGTCATGGTGAGGCCATCCATCACTGCAGGACTGTGAAGTAGGGCGCAATGCTTGCCTCTTAATGGCTGGAATGTAAGAAAGGAAGAATACCACAGCCCTCTTCAAAGGGACCCAGAATCAGCCTCTTCAAGGAGCTCGCAGTTCCAGTAGGCCCCACCTCTTAAATGTCCCACCACAGCTACAAGGCTGGAGATAGACTCTAACATGTGGCCTTCTGGGATCCTGCAGATCGAGCCACAGAAGTGCAGTTTACTTTGTAAGCCCTGCTGTTTTCTGCTCTAGAATGGCCTGTCATCTTGCTCTCATATCAGCAGTGGATGAGGGACTTGGCTCGCTGTATGGGCAGTGTCTCTTGGTACTATTATTTTATACTTTACAGGTATTATGTGGTTATTTTAATGGACATTTTCTAATAGTAAATGAAATTTTTTCCATATACTTATCTGTGTATCTTTTGGGAGAAATGTCTGACCAAGTCTTTTATAATTTAATTGTTTACTTCTAATTGTAGAGTTTTGTGATCCTGTGCCTGTGTGCGTGTGTGTGAGTGTGAGTGTGTGTGTGTGTGCATGTGTCCATGGGTGTGTGCAAGACTCCTGTGTGTGAGTGTGTGTGTGTGTGTAGGCTAGAGGTGCAAGACTCCTGTGTGTGTGTGTGTGTGTGTGTGTGTGTGTGTGTATGTGTGTGTGTGTGTGTGTGTGTATGTGTAGGCTAGAGGTACATGTCATCATCTTCCCCAATTGCATCTTCACTTTATTTTGGAGGACAGGCCCTGGGCCCTCTCAGTGATTCTGGAGCTCTCTGTTTGGGCTAGGCAGGTAGGCCAGTGGGCCCCTGGGATCCGCCTGTCTCCTCTTTGCTGCAGGCCAACAAGCCTTGCTTTTTACATGAGTGCTGGAGACTCAAACTCTTGTCTTCATGCTCATGCATTAGGTACTTCATCCACAGTCATCTTCCAGCCTCCTTCCAGAGGTTCTACAGTCTAGATACAAGTCCTTCATCAGATGTGCGATTTGCCAACCTTTCCCCTGGCTCAGAGCCTATCTCAAACTTCCAAATAAGGTCTTTCACAGAGTCAAAGTTGTAAATTCTCATGAAATGAGTTTAGTTCTATGGAGTCGTATGTGTGTTTTCCCCAATTTTGAAAGTCTACAGCCTGGTACCAGTTAAATGTAAGTTATTTGCGTAGAGGTGAGAAGCGTGAGTTGATTTAGTGGAACTGCGCTTGCTTCAGTGTAAATAAGGATCAGGGGAAACAGATACACTGATAGATGTTTATTCAGGGAGAAGTCACTTACAACAGAGATGACTGCCAGCAGGTTCCGGTCCCAAGGACGCCTCTGGGTTCTATTTGCCTCTGACCAGGAAGCAAGAGTGAGGGGCCCCTGACCCCAGACCCAGTTCTCCCAGTTCACATCCACACCTGCCCCCACCCCCGATGGGCATGGTCAGTGCAACAGGTGTGGATAGGGTGAGTATCTCACTACAGCTCTTTGTTCTTATTCCTTTATCGAAGCCCTCTGTCTCAAGTGGGCCTGCGGCACCTGCCTGCCCTCCTGCTACCAGGCTGGACAACTGTCTGGTCACACACAGATAGGACCTGCATAGATCCAGAAGCTGCAGCCTAGGCTAGGAGGTGAGGTGAGACTCTGTAAGGCCAAATGCTAAATCCTATCTTGTAGCCCCATGGCTTTGCTAGAATTGAGATGGCTACCTGGTATAGAGAAGAGGTAAGAGGCAGTGAGACTCCAACAGCCTCACACATCCCTGTAGAGTGTGGACTCTGGAACCTTTCAGGTTAGCCTGATGGTGAATCTGATAGGCTGCTGTAGCACAGAAACTAATCAGAGGTGTTCAACAACAGTATTACAAGAGGCAGGGGTAGGCTACAAGTGCCCCCATTAGGTAGTCAGCAGTAGGATGTAAATTCAGGCAAGGGTCTCAAATATTTGTAAGTTATAAGACTATACTATGTAGACACTGGTGAGTTACAAGTAAGTGGATGGAAAAGGAAAAGGATAGTCATATCCAGTCCAATGCACTTGGTGTGGGTAGGTGGGGCTTCACACAGAGGGCTGGTGCATTACACAGGCACTTGGAGGATAGACTATTGTCACACACAGAGAGGACCATTGGCACAGGCAGGGAAGACCTTTGACAGGGAAGACCACTGTTGCATGGAGGAAGGACCATTGGCGTGGGAGTGTGGCTTTCTAGGGACCATATGCCAATTAAGATTTCACTGCAGATTACAGTTGGGAGAAAGAATTCTGGGCAGGGTAGGCAGGGAAGCCTTTGGTTATTGGATGCTTCTCCCAACAGGCCATAAAGCTTGAAAAATGTTAGTATTGCTGTCTTACATAGATGGCCCTGGCTGTCTGGCTGGATGTTCACCCAGCAGACAGAACATAGCCATAGTGTAACCAGACCTCATTTCTTTCTTCAAAATCAATCTGTGTAAAAGGCCAAGAATGAATGTTTCTTTCATCTAGGTAGAAGAGATTTGCAGATGGGAGGAAGGGAGGGAAGAAAAGAGTGCTCTGCTTGTTCTGTTGTCCCAGAACGTAAGTGTGAAAACACGTGGGCATTGACTATGAATTCATGAATCCCTGGTTCCTGTACCAGCACAACACTGTCTCTTTTTTTCTTATCCAGTTACCCTGATGTTACCTGCAGAGGTCCATGAGAACTTGTCAGGCCCTCAGGGGCCTGGGGACTTGTTTAGAGTGTCTCAGAGTGCCCCCTAGTGGGACAGTGTCCCGTGGTAGCACCTTTGCAGCCTGGCTGCAGTGTAGAAATCCCTGGGCAGGATTTCTACACTGGATAGCATAGGACCACTGCAGAGGGCACACCTATATGATTAGGCAGGCATATAAAAACTGAAAATGTCACCATCTTACATATTAAATAGGCAGGAATTTTATTTATTGTGGCAGGATAAATAAAAGACCCAGAGACAGATATTGGTGTTCAAACTTTAAGTTGAAGATCAGAAAGGCAAAGCAGCTGGCCACTAGCTCTTACTCTACCTCAGACTGAAAGGAGAGCCTGGCTCTACCAAATCTCAGACTGTAACCTCTCTTCCATGTAGCTGGAAATCCTGAGACTTCAATGTCTTCCTATCTTCAGTGTGGCTGGAGAATGAATGGCAGCTCTGAGACTCTGTTCTTCTCCTAAATGACTCTTGTGAATCCTGGAATTAAAGGTGTGTGAACTGTTTCTCTTTAAGACTGGGTCAATTTTGTGTAGCCCACTGTGGCCTTCAACTAACAGAGATCTGTCTATCCCTTATAATATATCCAGGCATAAGTTTGTCAACAATGTCTACTCCATTTGCATTTGACACATTCAGAGAAAATACTTCATAATCTGTCCTATCTTTGTGGGCCCAAAATCTTGTACTTAATTTACTTCCTATTCTAATTTGCATTATCAAATTACCTTTTAATATCTCTCAAAATTTTATACTGTGCATCTCTTTAGTGAGTTTCTTTTCTGAGTCTCGTAAATAATGAAAACTATAAATATTTGGTTTCAACTCCCTCAGAGACCTGAGAAGGGAATAATAGTGAGTAAACAGGAAGTGCTAGCAAGTGATTTCCAAACAATGTGAGAAATGACAAGAACAGCTGTCTGACTGGGCAGTCACCCAAGGTTCCTCTGCAACATTGGGGCATCCATCTTTGGCCTATGGGCCTAGCATCTCTGACAGACTTCTCTGTGAAGCAGGATATTCTGAAGGACTGTCCTGCCTTGTCTTGGTAAGGCTTGCAATCACTCTCTTTGGTCTCCTGTTTGTTCAATTAGAGGCAAGAACACTTTCTTGCCCAGTGGCTTATTTTTTCCACAAAGAAAGTAAATTCCAAGTGGAGTTTCTTCGATGCCCATCAACTTTTCTGAAGTAGATTTGTGCTGCCAGGAGCAGACATGTCTCTTTGTCATAAAAATACCTATGTTATTAAAACACTTTAAATATCATAGTCTATAGATCTCTGAAGTGTTTGAAGATGACCTGTCTATCTAAAATACATCTATTTGACCTTGAAGACATTACCTTATATGACTACAAGTTTGAATTTAATAGCTGACTAATTATTAACCTGCATTTTCTTATTATCTTATATAGTTGTTAATAATAACTTTTTAGAATTAAAAATTTCATTACATTGTTAAATGAGCTGTATAGGTACAATATCTTAGACAAGATTAGATATATATGTACAGAATATTTAAACAAAATTAATCTAAAATTTGTATCAATATACAGTATTTGTATACAATATACAAAAGTTCAAACCAATGTAAAATATTTAATACTAGTAGTTGCTTTATAAGAGTAGATTCAATAGTCTACCTTTTATCTCATCATATCTTTACTTTTTAGAAGTAGATTCAATGATCTACCTTTTTATCTTATATCTATATTCTCCCTTTTTCTTTCCAGAGCATATTCAATAATCTACCCTTTTTATCTTATCATATCTGTATACTTTTTAAAAAACAAAAACCTGAATCTAATCTCATTTAACTTTCTTTCTGACTATAACCAACAACATTTTGTAACAAATCTACCTAAACAATGACCTAATGAATGACCAAAGACCACCCACACCACTACCTGAGAATGTGGTCATCCTGTTCTTAAAGTTACTTCCTGCTGTCTGGGGGCAATGGCATCTTTAGGGAATCCTGAAAAGAAAAATTTGGATTAACCGTCAAACTATCAATTTTGTCCAGACTCTGAATAATGAGGAAGTGCAGGGCATATTTCAAGTCCTGGCTAGAGTAGTCTGTGAAGCTGGATCATCTCTGCTGGCCACTCTGAAACTGTTCTGAGAAGTTTGTAGTCCAAAGTCACTCTTTAGTTGGCATTGTTCAGCTTAATGGTGTTATCATAGTCTTGGAGAATTAAAAGGACATGGTTAGGTGTGGCCATGGTTCACTGTAGAAAACTGATAGAGATTCAAACCTGAAATCATGTACAGAAAGCTACATAAAACCTTTTTTCCTTAGAATTAGTACTCTATATGACCACTAATATCATGACAAACTTTAAGTGTATATATATTAATCTTATAAAATTTTATATAAATATAATATTTATGCTTTAAGAAAAGCTGTTAAAAGTCAATATAAAACCAAAGGATTAGTAGAATAGTGGCAGTAGTCCTTGAATAATTGTTTTTCTTCTGTTCCATATCAAGTGGCTCTTCTGATGTAAGACAGATATTTTTGCTTTTTCTTTAACAAGCATGCTTGGATTTAGAGAAGGAGAGAGCCATGCTTGAACTCCAAAGCCAGTTTTAAACTTTAATTGGACTGTAAAAAGACCATTTTCACTATATGTCTATAGAAAAATCAGAAACAAACATTTGGGAAGATTTATGAAATTTTATCCTGTTGGAAATGTGATATACCAATAGACCAATTTACTCCTTTTCTTGGGACATTTTTTTTCTGGATTATTCATACTTTTTCTTCAAATGTCTCATTTGTCCAGTGGTCTCCTGATACCTTACATGGATGCCTTTATTTTCCTGAAAAGATGAAAATAAAACCCTTCCCCAATCCTAAATTTGGGGAGGTTCTCCTTTGGCAACTTATATCTGATCAAATGAAAAGCATTTGTTAGTTTTATAAGTTAGCTTAGATTAAACAGCCATGTTCTTCATGAACTATCATCTCTTCTAATTAAGCGGTGTCTTGCTCAAACAAATCTTTATCAATTATTTATGGTATCCATAGCTTTTCTTCACCTGTGGAAACAAAAGCAAAACCTCTTCTCCAGTGTAACACATGTCCTGGTTTCCATTCGGAGTCAAGACATCTTTAAAGTATACTGGCTGATTTAATTCTGTAGTTTTTTCTATTATTCAATGTTTCTATGAAGCTGTTGTTCATTTCTCATTAGCATTAAGATATTTCAAAGTTATAAAGGACTATGCAATCTATTTTTGGGGTTCTTTATAATACCTTTCTGTTTATTTAGCATATTCTTTCTATAACTGCCTGCCCTGTAGGATTGTGTGGTATATCTGCAATATGGTTTATATTATAATAAGCAAAAAGCTGTTTCATTTTCTTAAAGACATATGCTGGAGCAGTCTGTCTTATTTGTGTAGATATACCCATGATGGCCATAACTACTAGCAAATGTGTGATTACTGACTCAGCCTTTTCCAAACTCAAAGCAGTTGCCCATTAAAAACCTGAATAGTTATCAATGGTATGGTGTACATATTTTAATTTTCCAAATTCCATAAAATGGAACACATCCATCTGCCAGATTTCAGTCCTTTGAGTACCCGTTGGGATACTTCTTGGGATTAAAAGTGTGTACCTAGCTTCTAAGACTTGTGGCTGACTTTGCTTTCTGAATCCTCAGACAAGCTTTAATAAATAATAAATAATATATGACTACAATTTATGTCTCCTATAAATGAGCAGTTGCTTGCCTACTTCATATTGGCTTTATCAATACCAGCATCATATGTGTCAGAGTGTCTGCATAGGGATTTATACTTTCCTAGTTGGATTTGACCCATGGCATTTGTTTATTTATTTATTAGGGTTGTTTTAAGACAGGGTTTCTCTGTGTAGCTTTGGAGCTTGTCTTGGAACTTGCTCTGTAGACCAGGCTAACCTCAAACTCACAGAGATCCGCCTGTGTCTGCCTCCCGAATGCCGGGACTAAAGGCATTCTCCAGGCAACCTGTGGCATTTGTATAACAGCTTATTAAGTTCAGTTTAGTTGTTCTCGTTCCAGTGTATTAATGGAGCTCGGTTTTTTCCCCTCTTAGGGAAGGTGGGAACTCTTTCAGTTCCTGTCTGTGGAGCTGAGTCTGAGGAACTTCTTGCTCCACAGCAGGATTTGGGGTGTCATGGCCATGTGGAGAATAATTGTGCTTCTGTAGCTTCTGGTTCTCAATCACACTCACAGGACCATGCATTCTTGAATTTCCTTGTGGTAGGCATGGTGTGTAGGGGGAAATTACAAGGTCTGTGAGTAGGCCTGAGACAGGACCACATCTGTAGTGAGGTCATTCCTGCCCAACCCATGTACACTGTTTGCAACTTCCTCCCCTCTCTGAATGGCACCTCTTATTCCCATCACTCTATTTCTCTTTCCTCTTCCTCTCTCACTCTACCTTCCAGCACATTTACTGTTCATGGTACGTCTACAGATATCTAGAATATAAAATCCTCGATGGTGGGTATCTTTGTGAGCAAATCAGTGTATAAACACCCAGAATTCACAGTGCTGCAAAGAGACTGTTGGGGTACTGCAGAAGGGACAAGTCTTGGGGAAGAATGATTCCTCCTGGTACCAGAGGGAAGTCCTTGTTACCCAGACTGGTGTTTGTTTTCACACTTACACAATATGAGACAGGATATTGAAGATATTGAAGGCACAAGTCAGTATTTTGCCAGACCTTAATGACTCAGTTTTTCTCAGGTGTTCCTATCCATAGTCAGCTGGGGTAGCTGGGAAGGGCCCCTCTAAAGCCACCCTGTGACTGTGGCATCCCACTGGACACTTCTTGGCTCTATCATTTGTGACCACTTAGTACCAGTGTCTTTGGCTCTAGAGCTTTTACATGTGGTTGATGTCCCGACATTGCTGGCTGCCTGCTATGGCTTAGAGGTGGTTTGGGTGTGTGCTGGAGACTTGATCCCCATTGAGGCTCACTCGGGGGTTGCAGTACCTGTAAGAGAAGGTTAATTCTCTGGGAATGGGGCCTGTGGAAGGGATTGATGTGATTCTCATGGGATTGCCAGTTCCTCTGAGAGAAAGTCATTCTAAAAGAGAAATAGTAGGCTCTGCATCTGTCTGGCTTCTTATGATGCCAGGAGTGCACATTTCTGCCATTGTAATGCTATCTCCCTTGAGAACATTGAAGGGGGCTGGAGGGATGTTTCAGCCATTAAAGGCTAGGCTCACAATTGAAATGTCAGGAGAACATCAGAGGTTTAATTGGTAGGGATGGCTAATCTTTGATGTTCTACCTTCAAAACTGTGAAACAAATAAACCTCTGCGTCTCTTAGGATCAGGTATTTTGCTGCATCATCAGAAAAGAGACAAAGACATCAGTCCTTTCTAGTCTCTCCCACCTACGCCCCCCCCCAGATGCTGAATATTCTTGCAACTTGTTCTCCCTAGTTATTTCCTGTAATGAGATATTTACCCCACCTGCACCTGTTGCACTGACCCCATTGGGGGTGGGGACATGACCTGAGGGAACTAGGTCTGGGGTCAGGGACCTCAGCAGCCCTCTCTTGCTTCCTGGTTGGAGACAGCATCTGGAGGCATCCTTGGAATGGGAACCTGTTGGTGGTCATCTGTCTCTGTTGTGAGTGATTTCTCTCTGAATAAACATCCATCAACATATCTGTTTCCCCAATCCTTACTTATCCACGACGATTTCCCGTATTCTCTTTTGTTTCAGTTCCATTGGTCCACACGGCTCAGTTTTCCATTTATGATCCACATGCTGAGGACACCCGATGCCCCTGATGCCCCATAGTGGCTTCTTACCTACCACATGGGGTGTATTCATGACTGTTTTCATACTACTAGCTTCAAACTGGCCTTACTGACACTGTTTCTCAAAGCACGTGTCCACCATCACCCTGAACCTGCCCACCTCTACTTTCCAAGAGCCTCATAAAGGCAAAGCCTTTCACTGGAGGGTGGGGGACCAAAGATTGCAGACTTACCTCCTTTGCTGTGTCATGCTCATGCTATCATTTTATCAGGCACTGTCTGACCTGAAGCTGGAGTGGTTTCCAAGGGAAGAACTGACTGTGTCCTCAGTGGGCTCCCACTTCTTGGTCTCAATGTGACACTTTTGTTCTGAAGGTCAAACCAACCCCTTTGACCTGAGTCTTACATTCAGGGCTATCCACAGAATCCCTTCTGCTCCTGACACCCTTGCAAGCTGACATCCACATCTGCTCCGCTTAAGGGTCACCTCCTCAGGGTTGTTTTCTCAGCTGCTTTTATCCAGGTGCCCTGGCTCAGACAGACCTCTGCTTCATGCTTCCTTTCTGGAATGTTCTACTCTGCTCAGAGCATGGCTATATGCTTGTCTTTTTCCACCCTCTGTTTCAGTGTGACCCACTTGGGGACAGAGACCAGACTGACTTGGATATTGTGTTGCTGACCCACAAGGCTGGTACGTAATAGGTATTCATTCAGTAAATCCTCGGTGAAGGAATAGCTGCTTTTCTGCGGGTGAGCCTGAGGTTTCTCATAGGCCTTTCCGTGGATCCTTTTGGTCTAAATGCCCATGCTGGATGTTGCTTCCTCTGGGACATGGCTGAGTGTTTATGTCTCCTTTTGTCTGGTTTGCTCAACTCGGCCCATGCTACCTTCTCCTGGCATAACCACATCTCCACACCTCTCAGCTCCCCCTCACTGCCATGTAGGTGAGTGTAGCCTTGGATTCTCTCCTGTGGGTTGCTGGTCCTCTCATGGGAGTTTCTCACTTGCCTTTTTTCATCTTCTGGCTTCACTGCTCTCTGCATCACCAACGAATTGTTGGTTTATCTTCCCTTGTGTCCTGGTTGATTTTTTTTTTTGAAGGGGGAATACCAACTGAGAAAATGTCTCCATTGGCCTGTAGGCAAGTTTGTGGAGCATTTTCTCAATTAATAATTGATGTGGGGGGGGGGGCAGTGGTGCCATCTCTGGGCAGCTGGTCCTGGTGGTGTAAGAGAGGAGGCTGAGCGGCCACAAGAAGCAAGCCGGTAAGCAGTGAGTGTTCCTTCATATTCTTGCATCAGCTCCTACTTCCAGGTTTCTGCCCTGGGCTCCTGCCCTGGCTGTGCTGATGTTTGCAGAAGCATTGGGGCGTCAGGGCCAGGAGACAGCATCGTGTCTGGTCTTCCTTGAGAGCCACCTTCGTGGTTTCCTGCTGGTAGTGGAACAGAGAAGGAGGATGCAGAGAAAGATGGAGGGAGGAAGAGGAATGGAGAGAGGGAGAGGGAAGAATACAGGAGAGATCAATTCTACATAAGGACTTTTATTAGCCCTGCCTTCCAAATCCCTGTGCATCGGGACTCTTACACCTTCCTTAACACACCACTGCAAGTATGAGAATGGTGCCTGAAAACACAGTCTCCCTCCCATTTCCACCTTGACCCTTGGCCACGTTCTCCCCCACCCCCCCACCCCCTGCTTTTCCCAGACAGGGTTTCTCTGTATTGCTTTGGAGCCTGTCCTGGAACTCGCTCTATAGACCAGGCCGCACTCGAACTCACTGAGATCCGCCTGCCTCCCGAGTGCCTGGCCCTTGGTCTCCTGAGAGCAGCAACAGTCTTCAGGCTTCAGCTACAGCAGTCAGTGCTGATGGATATAAATTCTAAATATATTGACATGGGCATTATTTTTGAAATCTCTACTACAGGGAATCTGTGCTCTCCCCCAGGTGAACGCCCAGTTCTAGAGTCTGTAAGTAAATAGTGCTGTCCCCTGCTCACCCTCTACAGGTGGAGCACATCCCAGGTCCCATGTCCATCAGTCAAGTTGACGCTCTGAGGAGTCATCACCACCGCTGCCTCACACTAGCAGCAGGCTGCCTTGACTTTGTACTACACCGGCGGGGGGGGAGCAGTGGGGGTAAGACCGAGGGGCTTATTCCTTTCCCTTCAGTAAAGGCAAGGGAGGCTGTCGATCATTACCCACTAGGAAGAGGCAGGAGAGTGAGAAGAGGCAATGTGTAGGATATTCTTGAAGGGGTGAGTCTGTCTTTGGGGAGGTTGCCATTATAACTGAGTCTTTTTCTGACTTTCAACTGTGGTTCTCATTTATTTCCACAGTGTGTAATCTTGCCTTGGACCACAGTGTGGTCACCCTTGGAGTTTTAGTTATTTGCTGTCACTATTCTCAAGTGATTGTGGAGGGGCCTCAGCATGAATATTGTCAGTGGTAGCAATTTTTCATGATGCAAAGTTGATTTTTGTTGGAGAAATAGCCACATGTTTGTTGATACCAAAACCAAGGTAGGAACGAGGGCACAGCCACCTGCTGGATCGTGTGAGGTCTGGAAAGTGTGGCCCTGTCAGGGTGAAACTGGAATGGAGCATTTGTTGCCATTTGCTGTATGTCTGTGTGAGGGTGTCAGCTCCCCTGGAACTGGAGTCACAGACAGTTGTGAGTTGACATATGGGTTCTGGGAATTGAACCCAGGTCCTCTGGAAGAGCAGTCAGTGCTCTTAACCACTGATCCATCTCTCCAGCCACTATATTTCTCCATACACTATTTCTAAGGGTCAAATACTGCATGGATAATGCTGTAATGAAAATTATCAGCCATAGTTGAGTAGACTCTACTCATCCCCATGTCTGAGTATACATTATGTGATATGATGTCAAAATATATGATTCTGTCTGTGAACATGTATATGCACATGTGTGCACACACTCCCGTGGTTGTATTTTTCTAGCTGCCTCTTGTTGGCAGGTATAGAGACATCTGGCATGTGATACTATCATTGGCCAGTAGGTGGCACAAGCTGTACATCGTTGACACTAGCTTGGCTCCACTCTAACTGGGAAAGGGAAGATCTTTTTCTAATCTAGCCAGGGCTTTATGGCAGCGCTTAATCACATGGCAAGGAACATGCAATAACTACTGGTATTTCTGTAAACACACATGCTAAGAAGCAGCTGCTATCTGGGGAAGAGGGAGGCGAGAGCATTCACCCAGAGGTCTCCTGAGGACAATCTATATAAGGAAAACCCTGTGAGTTTTTAAAAATCCAGCAGCCAGGCAACCTTCGTGACTCATTGAAACACTAAGAACCCAGAAAGACTGTGGAAATACACGTTGTCGATTGCGATGTGGTTGAAGGCTGCCTGTCTGCTCCACTCCCTAACCCAAAGCTCCGATCCTGGAGTCAAGATCACTGGCAGAGTGAGCCTGTCTGCAGTATCCAGCACCTTCTGCGCTGACGCATGCGTTCTTGCTTTTTCTTTTGTCCTGGCAACTTGCCCGAGTTAGTCCTTTCTCTAGAGGAAGGTTTATTTGAACTTCATTCTACCATTAATAAAATTGGCAGCAGATGGATCTGAAGCTGAAGAAAAGATATCTCAGCCAAACAGAAAGTGGAACCTGCCCAGCAATGGGGCAGCAAAGATTTCAGTATGTGCAGACACTTTGTACAAACATTTTAGTGGTGGTAAAAAACGTATAATGTGAAACTCATTACCTCACATGTTTATTTATTTATTTTTATTATATATCTATAGGCAGGGTTCTGCAGTGTAGCCCATCGATTTGAGTTTATAATCTCCCTGCTCAGGGATTATAAGCATGTGCCTCTGAGCCACTCGAAGGGTGCATAGTTCAGTAGTGTTAAGTGCCTTCGTGTCCAGCGTCCAGAACTGTTTGCTCCTCCCAGAACCGGAACCCTATACCAATTACGTGGCCTGGTAAACACCAGAGGTTCCTCCAGCCACTACCAACACCATCCTGCTCTCTGTCTCTAGGGACTTGATTACTCTAGGTGCCCTGTATAAAAGGAATCATGACTACCTGTCATTTTATGACGGGATGTTTTATGTATTGTGTATTATATACTATTTATTTCTGTTTTCTCCCAGATAATTAGTATTCCATTGTATTATTTTTTAAAGATTGTATTTAATTGTTTTATTTCTGTATCCGTGTGCATGAGCGCGTACAAGAGGTTGTTGGATCCCCTGGAGCTGGAGTTATGGGTGGCTGGGAGCAACCTGCCGTCAGTCCCTGGAACTGAACACCTCTGCAAGAGCAGCAAGCACTCTCAACTGCTGAGCCTCTCCAGCCCCTGTAGTGATTAATGTTATGTGCCACCTTGACTGGGCCAAAGAGGGACCAAATAGTAGACAAACATTGTGTCTGGATGTAACTGAGGCGAAGCATGCAATTCGCTTTTGAGTCTGTAACTGACTAAAGAGGATCCACTTTCACCAACGTGGGCAGGAATCACCCAGTCTGTCCAGGCCCAAATAAAACAGATGGAAGGGTGGGACTCCACCTCCCCCTGAACCGGGACAGCTGTCTTCTGAGTCTGTGCTTCAAGACTACTGATCCTCGGACCTTGGACTTGAGGACTCTCCTCCCCTGCATCCACAGGCCAGCATTTTGACAGGGGCTCACACCACCACCCACTGGCAACTTCTTGGACAGACATGGTAGCATCTTGCTGTAATCCCAGTACCCAAGAAGCTGAGACATGAGAGTCTTGACTTTGAGGCTAATCTGGGCCACATACCAAGATCTCATTTCAAATAACAGTATTGACATCAACACCAGACAACACGGTTTGTTTTAACGGTAACTTCCTTAATCTTGGCCTGTTGGCTGCTGGATGAAGCTGAGATTTGAAGTGAGTGATTTCAAATACCACCTAATAGCATTTGCAAGTGTGGGGTGCAAGGCTATCCTAGAAACAGAACATCTTTCCTCAGAGCTACTGTATTGAGATTATGAGGGCTAAATGCAGACTGGGCTGGGCTGTGCCACACACAACGTAGACAACCTGCATGTTTTATCATCTGGTCCAAGCCTATTGCCTCATACAGCTCTTGTCCTGTGAGTGAAGTAATAGGCAGCAGCGGGTAAAGGGGGCCAGCAACATGGAGAGGGGTGAAGAGTATGTCTCTTGGAGGAAGGAAGAACAGAGTTGGGTCAGGCCCTGGACAAGGTTCCCTGGGAAACTCAAAGATTGCATATTCCTCACTGAGGCTGAACATCGGCTACCCTACTGTTTCCATATAACATCATCAGCGTTTGATTGCCAAAGCCTAACACCCCTTGTGGCTTTCAAAGGATCCTCAGAGTGACTGAGGATCCTGGCTTGGTTCCAGGGTAGCCCTTTCATGACTAGAGGCTGCAACCTTTAATTTGGGGGCCACTGTGGTATTGCTGGCATTATTCAGGCTTTGGCTTCAAGAGAGCCTGTGCTGGTTTCTCTGTTATTTCACAGAAATTGGTACCAACTGTTGGCATGTAATGTGGTAGTGTTGGTTGCCCTGTTTGCTAACACCTTTCCAGCGAGCAGGGCAGTGGGAAGAGGACTGTGGTCAGTTTGCTGACCTACACATATCAGTTGTGGTGCCCTTCGCTCTTGCCCAAAACTTTTCCCAGGCTCCGTGCATGTGCGACATCTGGAAAAATAACAAGCCAGCCTTCAGTGTTTATCCTCTAAGTAAGACACGGCATCATGGCTTGTTTTCTAGAGAGGAAGAAAGAGACTCTTGGCATACCCTACAGGAATGTCATGTTAGCACGGCTCAGCATTCATGCTTGTTATACCATTATCCCTCAGGGGCCAGAGGAAAGTGGTTCCAGGATCCCTACACAGAGTGAGGTAGTGTTTGCATATAGCTTATGCTCATCTTCCTGTTGACCTCAAATCACCTCTGGACTTACAATACCTAATGTGATGCAAAATGCCATGTAAAGGTTGTCAGGGTGCTAACTGAAAATTAGTGGTATTATTTTTTTTATTGTGATATTGTTATTTTTATTGACTTTTCTTCCTTCATCCTTTCCAGTGGGTTAAATCTGAAGATGTAAAAGCTGCAGATACAGCATCCAAGGACTCCTCCCCTCCATGTGTTATGCCCTGAGGCAGATGCTCGAAGCCTGTCAGCTCCCTTGTCTTGGGATAGTTCAAGTACATTGCTGGCAGATTTCTGAAGATCACTTAATATATACAGTATGAATTCTGGTAGTTGTACATGTATGTCAACATACAGTGACACAGAGAGTCCTACCACTCCACGCAAGTTCCCTGTCCAGACTTGTCATCCCTCCCTTCCCCTTGGCCACTGCAGTCGGGGACCTGTTTTCTGTCACTATAGCTTTGCCTTTTATAGCATTTCAATGACACCAAACAGCATGTCATCTTTTGTGCCTGGCTTCTTTTACGAACTGTTTGGCTTTTGAGACTTGTTCATGTCCTCATGAGTTAGTAGTAGACCCCTGTTGATGGCCAAAGGGGATTACATTGTAGGAATCTGTCACAATTAGACTTCCCCTTCACAAGTTGGATATTTGAACAATTTGTAGTTTGGGCAGTTATGAATCAAGCTACTCTATATATTTTTGAGTGGGTCTTTGTGGGGGCTCCTGTTTCATTTTTATTTATTTTTTGTGAGGATGGTAAAATACCCATGAATGAGATACCCATGAGGGGGTCATATGAAGGGACATCTTTAAATTCTCTAAGATTTCACTAATTTGTTTATCAAAATGGACACCATTAGCCCAGAGTGTATCACTTGCCTTCCTGAAACCCAGAGGGATCTATCTACCTGTGTGGTGGTGTTAGAGACAGCTTATAGGATCCCTTAAGTAATCGAGTGACTTATTTGGGAGAAAAGATGGTCACATACCTGTGGATGAGATGACCTTGCTTTGAACTGTAGGCCCGGTCAAGTCCTAGATGAGACACATCTACCCTGTCACAATGTGTACGTGAGTCAAGTCCCTCAAGTGTGCCTTGCGCCCTCCCTCATTAGTTTATGTCCATGCCTCCAATGGCAGTTTCAAGTTCCTCCCACATAGAGATAATGCCTGAAGGCCGGAGGGAAAAATATCTGTGGAAAGTGATTAATGACAGAGACATCTGCAACATCCTGAACTGCTGAGTTCCCGGCCTTTATCTCGTGTGCTTCAGGGAAAGGTACAGTCAAGTTTAAGTCCAAGACGAAGTTGTGGAACAAGGAAGGTCTCTGCTGAGTTCTCAGAATGGGGCTTGATGGCACTGTGTCTCACATCTGGTAAAAGTGTTGGGGGCAAAACAGTTGTTGACATGGTGTGGATTGAAACTTCTTGCAAGGTTTGTAGAATCCACACACCCTTTGGGCACATTGGGTTTGTGCAGTCCCCAGGTCACTCTGGATGACCTGTGGAATGGTGATTCATAAGTCTGTATACTATTTAAAGTACAAAGTAGTCACTTCTCATAGACTCCTTCGGCTTCTTCCCTGGGAAATCGGCTTAAGCTTGCAAACCTCAGGGCAGGAGTAGACTCCTGGCCTCCACTGCAGCCCTGGGTCATGTGATTTGTGGGATTAAAGGATGTCACTTATTCATCACTGTGGTGGGTCAAGTTCAGGTGAGGTTTACTCCAGCTAAGCCTGGATGGGGGAAATGTCTTTGTGTTTTTCATTCAGGGAAATGACTAGACACAAAACATCCTGTCCTAAGCTTATAGTCTATAGCTCATCCTTAAAAAAGTCTGAGGATCCTGTCTTTGTGTCGGAAGGCCCTTTGAGGTTTTTGAGGTTCCCTGATACCTACTCAGCTGGTATCACACAATCCCCAATCTGCAGGTGCTGGGTCTCCCGTGGGGTCGTGTGTGTGTGTGTGTGTGTGTGTGTGTGTGTGTGTGTGTGTGTGTGTGTGTATGCACAAAGCCAGAGGTAGACATCAGGTATTTTTCTCCTTCCTATCTCTACATTATTTTTTGAGACAGGGCCTCCCACTCACCCTGGAGCTTATCAGTTTGGCTAGAGTGTCCAGCCAGTTAGCTCCAGAGATATAATTGTCTCCCCGACTTACTCCAGGTCCTGGGATCACAGATGCGGCTGTGCCTGGCTGTTGCGTGTATATGAGGGACACAAACTCAGGTCCCCATATCTGTACAGCAGGCATTTTAGCAACTGAGCCATCTCTCAGCTCCTCCCCTGGGGTCAACGACTCTGGCTACTGTATTACTCTCAGCAACCAACAGGTCCTGGCTAACTAGTGATGAGGTTTAGCCTCTCTTAAACTCCAGCTTTCAACATGTCTTTCAAGGACAGCAGCGTACAGTATGACCTAATTTGTCCTACATCCCACAGTCCAGAGTAATCCCAGAGTGTGAAGGAGCGCACAGTACAAACCCAGGTTACCCAATAAGGGACATGTCGGGAAACAGTAGTATTTTTTCTGTTTTAAAATAAGTAGGTCTAGAGGGGGCTGGGAAACTGTAGAGTTCAGTTACAAAATGGCTGTAATTGTGGGAGAAGCTTTTTATTTCAATTTTGAAACACATTGTACTTTGAAATAATTCACAGTTGAAGGAGGGCTCTTTGTTCTGAGGCGTGCTTCTCTGGGTGGAGAGGGTTCTCATGGGTGCTGTGAGGCGGGACTTCCAGTGAGTTTCACCTTTTTTGTCAGAGCTGTCACATGGAGTAGAAGGTTTTAACATACAATTGTACATAGAGCCATGTTTCTCCTCTTGTGAGAAAGAACATGAACATCCAGATGCTCACAGGTCCTCTATGGTCCCCCTGCTGGCAGACTTGCTTGGAGCTGCTTGCAGACAGGATATCTGGGAACCTTGGCCACCCAAGGCACCCAGATGGGTGGCTCTCCCTTCTACCCATACAGCTCTCTTCCGCAGCATCAACACTGGCAACTAGAGAGTCACTGTACTGGGTATTGGGCCAAACAGGAGGGCAACCAGGACACATCGGTGGTTTGATCCCATTACAGGGTACCAGGTGCTAGGTGCCCACTTGGATTAGAGCCTGGGACAGAAGTCTATTGAGGTGGGTTTTGTGACTAAACAGAGCAGCATGATTCTGGCATGGATGAGTTTAGGTTGCCCTTGGATGGCATAGTAAGATGACTCAACAGAATGGTTGCGTCATGAAGTGTGTACCTTCCCAAGCAGATGGTGGGGTCCATGTGAGGGCTGGGACTGGCCTGGTAGAGGCTTTGGTAAAGGGGCCTTGGCTGCTTCCTCTTCCCTATTCTCTTCTCCTCTCCTCCCTCTTCACCCTCCCCCTTCAAGACATGGCTTCCTTATGTAGCTCATACTAGCCTAGCCTCACACTTGTGTTCTCCTGAGAGCTGGAGTGATGGGTTTGTACCACCATAGCTGCCTTCACTTTCACAGTCACTGTTACTCTGATTGCCTGTTTCTTTGTTCATACGGAAGAGCAAGGAGCTTTGCTTGGTTATTCTTCCTGTGGTCTGTAGAAGCAGTACAGCCTGGTGCTTAGAAGCTTTTGAGAATTTGTTGAACAAGATGGGAAGACACCAAATGCTGTTGTGCAATGTTGCATGACAAGACAAAGGCTGGATTAGAAGTGTGGTCTCAGGGCCATCAAGGCAGAATGAAAGAGGGAGGTGTCTCTGCTCTGGTTTGGGCTTTTCTGGAGAGGGCCGTTTTCTTGGCCATGCTTTGGATGGATCTTTAAAGGCTGGACTCCAAGTGTAAGATCCAGTGTCATCATACGCCTCCTGAGGTCTAGTCTACTGTCATGCCAGTCCCGTGTCCTAGGTCCCCAGGCTGTGCCCTAACTCCTCAACTATCACCCTGCAGCAGGTGGCTAAGCTTGAGGTTACAGACTGGCTGGCCTTTACAGACAAAGTTTAACTTTCGCTTTAAGGTAAGTGGGAAGACCCAGCTAAAGTTGGACAGAGCATAAAGAACGGTGTCTGGGTGCTGTTTAAATTTTGCTCTCATTACTTAATTCAGCGATTTAATGTTATGCTTTGTTTTACCAATTTAAAAGAACTGTCCTGATTTTTAGGAAATAAAAACTAGTTTATTTTTTATTGAGCCAAGTACGAATGACCATGTCCCAGGAACACGTAATTCAAGTTACTCTGAGTGCCATATTCCACAGGTCAAAAGGAGAGTCATGAGTCAGTAGTCTGACAGGTTTCATTGGTGAGGCTGCTAGGTAGATGAGCTACAGCAGAGCGGGGGTAGGGGAAGAACCGCCTCTAAAGGCATCAGACATGGTCTTACAGCATTCTTAGCCACAGGGTTGGGGGCGGCAGGACCCGCTAAGCTCAGTGATATAGTCTGAGAAGTTCACCTGTTAGTCACGAGCATGTTAGGTCAGATTCAAAAGTTAATTGGTCTAACATAGCCCAAGGTTACACCAGCTCACAGCTTACATTTCACTTTCCCTCAGTCATGATGTTCCAGTCAGCCAAGGTCAAGTTGTCAGCAGGACATATATACAGTGAGAGTTGGGACGGTGCTCAGGGCATTCCGTTTCTAACCCCACCCCCAGCCCTAAGAGTTTTCCCTCTAGATGCTGCTGTTCAATTTTCATTATGTAGCTCACTTTTGTAGAGACGTGGAGTTGATTTATCTGCTAATCTGTGCTCTGGTGATCAGCTTTTTGGTCATGAAGTTATAACTAGCTAGAAGCTGTCCAGACTGTTAGCAAGAGGCCTATGGCATGCTCAGAAAGGGGACCTGAAAGTTGGCAATAAGGAAAAAAGTACAATTGTAGAAACTGTCTGAGCTGTGCATCTTGGAGCATTGCCCAGGGGCTCGATGTAGGAACTCTTTAAATCTCCAAGCAAACAATCATTCTTTCATATGCTGTTTGCTAGTAATTAGGACACAAACCCACCCGAAGTTGAAAATAACTTTTGTCAAAAAATGCAAAGAATTTACTATTTTTACTTTATCATTTTTAATGTTAAATTTGTTTTGGACAATTTCTTACCTGTTTGTGGTGTATATTGGTGCCCTTACCCCTACTCCCTACCCCTGTCTGCCCCCCTAATCTTTTTGCTATGTTTGTGGATTCTTGTTGTTTTGTGACTCATCCATATATTGGGACTTTAGAGCTATGTTTTGGAGCCTGGCGGACCCAGCAGGGGTGTGTAACTAAAGGCAATTCTTCCTCTCCTGGAGTCTATCAAAGTAGCCACTAGTTGAGAAGTAAAGGATAGAGGCCAGAGAGCTGCTTCTCTTCTATGACTTGAGTGTTGGTAGGGCCAGGGAAATAATTTCTTTCTGGTTGAAAAAGCTACCCAGCCCTCACAGTTTTATTGTGGTATTGAAGATTAACTAATTTTTGTATGCATCTTAGCAAACATAGCCAGTTCTTCTGCCAATTGGCCTTCAGATGTCCCCAGTGTCCTCCTGGTGCGCTTGCCTGGAGTAACTGTGTTCAGCACAGGTACAGGAGTCAGAGGACCGAATCTCTATGCTTTGAAAATGATGCACTGACAGAAGAGGTTGAAATTTCTCCCAAATTCACAAAGGGATGTCAAGTGTCTTAGACTGTAGGCCTAAGACTCAACTATGCAAATTTAGTTTTTAGGTTTCATCTCTCATGGAGGACTGTGCCAATGGGGGGGGGTGTGCGTGGAGGCTGGCAGTCTTCTTGTCACTTTAAGTTAGACCAACCCCCTTTGCTCTGCTTATTCTCTTCTGGTTTTTCTTCGTAAATTATTTTGAGAAATCTTACAAATGGATCCAGGAACAAGTTCTGGCCTGCATCCTATCTGTGAGTGCTCTGCTGGGATGGCTGAAGAATTCTAATCAAGTGTTCTAAGTTGGTCCCTGGTGCTTGTGAGGGAATGAGTGTGTCACTGCACAGGGCAGTCAGTGTTCTGAGCTGCTGTGTGGTGTGAGGCAGAGCCAGATTTCTCCTGCTTGTGTGTACACCGTTTCTTCTCTGAGTGTCCCTCAAGTCATTTCACTTCTGCGCCAGCCCTGGCTTTGTGTGGTGGCCTGTCCCTGTCACCCAAGGGCAATGACGATCTGAAAACATGCAAGGAAAAAGTTCCAGACAGGAATAGTTCATAAGTCTCTCATATCCTTAAACGATTAAATTTTCATTTGTATTTATGTGTATGCGTGTATGCCTGCTTACTATGTGTTCACCATGGTGTGCAGTGTCAGCAGAGTCCAGAAGGTGGTGTTAAATCACCCAAAACTGGAGTTCCAGGCAATTGCGAGGGTGCTGGGAACCAAACCTGGGTCTTCAACAAAAGCAACCAGTGCTCTTAACTGCTAAGCCAACTCTCTAACCTTAAGTTTTAAACAACTTTTAAGTTCATACTATACTACTGTTTTATTGTTTTGGTGATTTTGAGATGTTAATTTCTTTGTTTTTCAAGACAGGGTTTCTCTGTGCAGCATTGGCTGTCCTGGAACTCTCTCTGTAGACCAGGCTGGCCTTGAACTCACAGAGGTCTACCTGTCTCTACCTCCTGAGTGCTGTGATTAAAGGTGTGCGCCACCATCACCAGCCTAAGTTGCTGATTTCTTATTGTGTCTAACTTAAAAAATAAAGTTCCTTAATGTGTGTGTGACTACATATATATGTATGTGAATATATACATACACACACACACACACACACACAAAACATTTAGTGTATGGAGACTTGGTGCCATGGACTTCCCCAGCCTCTTTCCGGTTCTTGTCTGTTGTTGTCTGTCTGTCCCCATTCTTCTACATACAGCCTACATAGAGGTTGCAGATCACTTCTTATATCTGAGAGATTCAACTTTCTCATAGAGCTGACTTGGGAGGACTGTTTTCCTCAGTGGGCCTGGAGATGGGAGGTTCAGAGATAAATCATCGCCAGACATTGGAAACTGGAGGAGGGATGCTGTCTTTTCCGTACCACACTGGAGTAAATGCTTGCTTTTCTGGATGGAGAAATCCACAGGTGCCTTAGTTGTGGTGTCCACGTGACTTGGACCACCCTCATATTTTGAAAACATGTGTCTGGAAGAAGAGAGGCGACACAGCATTCCAGACTTGCTTGTCTTTCATTTTCTCAGGTCAAAAGTTGAGAAAAAATTTTCTGTTCTAAAGACCTCCACTTTTTAAATATTTTAGAAATAAAAGATAATTATATAATTTTCTTCTTTCCTTCTTCAACCTCTCCAATGTCCTTCTCCTCTTCTCCCTTTCAAATTCATTACCTCTTATTCTTTAATTATTATTGTCCCTACACACACACACAAACACACTCATACACACACACACTCAGGCACACACACTCAGACACACACACTCAGATGTGCATACACACCCAGACACACACACCCAGACACACACACACCCAGACACACACACACACACACACACACACACACACACACACACACACGTGCAGCAGGCAAATGAATATATAAATGTAACCTGGAAGAGTTTGCCTAGTGTGGCTTGTATGTCTGCTTCTTTAGTGTTGGCCACTTAGAGTTGGATAGCCACTTGGGGTACTCATATCTGGGGTAGATTAATTTTCCCTGTCTTACCATTTTTAATTGCTTGTAGCTCTTCTTCTAAGAGTGAGGTCCTGTGTCTTTTCCCTCATTTAAGGGACTTTAAAAGTGGCCCCTGAGGCTGGGGAGATGGCTCAGATGGGGCAGCGCTTGCATGAAAATGTGAGACCTGACCTTGGATCCCTGGAGCTGACATAAAGCCAGATGAAGTCATACATCTGTGCTCCTATGGTGATACAGAGCTGGAGGCAGGGGTGTCCATGGATGATTAAAGGCCATTAGCCTGAGGTGTGGGATGGCAAACAGGAGACCCTGTCTCAAACAATGTGGGAGGTGAGGACTGAGACCCAAGGTTATCATCTGACTTACACAATGCACCATGGTACACACCTGTACTCAGCAAGAACACAGATACACACACACACACATACACACACAATTTTTAAAAGTGTTTTTTTTTGTTTGTTTGTTTGCTTTAACATTCATCAAAATTTTTACAAAATCATCTGCAAGGAAAATTGAACAGAGGGATGCTGTGGGAAATTTCCACACTGTGTGAAGGTGTATTGCTGCAATTGGTGTAATAAAAAGCTAAACCTGGAGAGATGGCTCAGCGGTTAAGAGCACTGGCTGCTTTGCCAAAAGATCTGAGTTCAATTCGCAGCAACCATATGCTGGCTCACAACCATCCATAATGTGATCTGATGCCCTCTTCTGGTTGGTGGGTGAAACACTGTGTATATAATAAATAAACAAATCTTTGAAAAAAAAAATCCAAAGGAAAACTGAACAGTCAATAGCTAGGCAGGAGGTACTGGCAGAACTTCCAGGGAAGAGAAAGGAAGAGGAGATGGATTGAGGTGCCCAGGAGACACAATGGAGACCCAGGAAATTGGACATACAGAATAAAAAACAGTCAAAAGCCACACGGTAAAACATAGATTTAATGGGATTGTGTTCGGTTTATTAACAGGCAAATTCAGGACCGAAGTACTACACTCACAGGACAGAATAAAGTCGCTGCCGCCGCTGGTGACGCTGTCCCCCTTCCCACAGATGCCACCCTTTCATTCTAAAACTGAATGAGAACCAAGCCACCCTGGCCTTTTTTTTGGGGGGGGTATTTGGGTCACAACCCTAGAATGACCTTAGGCTCAAGCCGCTCCTTACGATTGGCTAACAGATGGATGACAAAATTCCTACAACATAGATTAATCAAAGTAAGTTAATTTAAGTTATAAGAACTAGTGGGATAAGCCTAGGCTAAAGCCAAGCTTTCATAATTAATAAGTCTCCATGTCGTTATTTGTGAGCTGAAAGGAAATTCCAACGACAGAGGGAGTTTGGGGTTGTAGCCTATGTCGGTGAGTGTTCATGTTTATGTGTGTTTGTTCTGAAGCTATCTGGGTGGACTGTGGAGGAGGAAGGTTCCAGCATGGTCAGAGGAGTCACTTGGGTTCTTTAGCATGAAGGTCCAGTGCTACACTCACTCAGACACAGCAGCCTAGATGATGGGTCACAAGCCAGGCACTCAGGGTCACAGAAACTCACCTGCTTCTGTCTCCCAAATGACTGGGATTAAAGGTGTGCACCATCACAAGTTCACAGACTTTGAGCCCAGAGTTGGACTATCCTTGTCCCCTGTGAAGTGACAGGGACTCACATGGCGAGCTTGTCTGTGCAGACCCCTCTCTGGGTGTTCATTTGCCTCTTGTTGACTGGACGCCTTTACCCTGAGCGATATGTTGCTTTCTCCCCCATGGTGTGGCTGCTCCTGTAACCACATGGGCCTGTTCCTCTTGCTTACTCAGCCCAGTGGGCGGCATTGTCCTGGGAGGGACGGAGGTGTGGCTGCTGTCCTGACACAGTTCCCACTCTCCAGGGGTGTAGGGGATTCAGGCCTTTTAAGAGCCACAGGTGGGAGTTGTTTTATGTAGTGTGGCCCACATGGCGGGATGATGTCTCTCCCCTTCTCAGCTCCTCTTAGCCACTCCCTTGGGTATTTTTGAAATATGATTCAATGCTTTAAGACGGTCTTGGAGCCTAGGCACCCACAGAAACTCTGCTAGAGTGAGTTTAATTTTGGCAGTATGATTGTCTTGTGGTTACTCTGCCCCAAAGCCAGACCACAGCAAGGGCCTGCCTCCCTCCCCAACCACTACAAAGTGGGGAGTGGGGCTCAGGAACAAAAGAAAACTTTCCTCACTCCCCATGAGAGGGAGACCGTAAGAGCTTGGGTAGGAGGTGGGAGCTGGTTACACACCCTTATTACTGGGGACTCTGTTATGGTTACATTACTCTACTAACTGCCCAGCACGGATGGGCAGCCACCTGCACAGTCACATGTGCTCAACTGTTCACAAATGGCCACTGCTCAAGGTCACTGGCATCCTGGTTGTTTTGAACCCAGACAGGTCTATGAAGTAGAGATCCCACCCTCCTTTGGCTTTATTCCAGCATGTTCTCTGCCACCCGTTTTTTTGCTCTTCATCTAGCTATACATGAAGTTGAATATTTACAGATGAGTCCCAGCTTTGGAAACTGGACTCAGAGACTGTTGTAGATCTTTAGGACTCTTGGGCCAGCTAGCCCAGCCTACTTGGCAAGGTCAGTGAACAAGCCTGTCCCTCCCAAAAAGAGGTGAACAGTATCTGAGGAATGGTACCCAAGATTGTCTTCTGGCTTATATATATAAAAACCTACACATGAACATATGCTCACCTCCCAACCCGCACCCCTCCACCCCCAGGCTGAGATAGGCACATAGGACCTTAGATTAAGACTAGGATGGAGAAGAAAGTGCAGAAGGAAGTGGGAAGCCCTATGATGGCTGACAGCACTGTGGGGCTGAGATTATGTGGGAGCTCCATCGGCCTCCTTGTTTTTAAGCTGGCCAGTAACCCTAGGTGGGGCAGGACATTGTGACAAATAAGAACAGGTCATGAGTAGACATTTGAGGATAAAAGGAATGGGAGGGGGGAAGGGAAAGCCTCTTATGTGGAAGAATGGGTCTTTGAGTTAGTGGGTGAATGGCTTGATAATTTCTTTTTACCATCATGGGCTTTGTTGTTATCAATTATTCTCCTGTTAATTGTCTATTTGAAAAAATTGAAAACTAATACCTAACAACTGAACATTTTAATGGGGTATAATGTGACAGCTCCGTGCCCCTGAGCAGTGTGATGGTTAAAGGTCATTGTCAACTTTACTGCATTTAGAATCACTTGAGAGGCCAGGTGGTGGTGGTGCACACCTTTAATCCCATCACTCAAGAGACAGAGGCAGGTGGATCTCTGAGTTCAAGGCCAGCCTGGTCTACAGAATAAGCTTCAGGACAGCCAGGGCTACACAGAGAAAACCCCATCTTAAACAAACAAACAAAAACAAAACAAGCAAGCAAACAACCAACCAACCAAAGAATCACTTAAGAGAGATACCTCTAGGTGTGTATGGGGAGTGTTTCCCGAGAGGGTACCTGAGGAAGACCAGGCACCACCACGTGGGCTGCCATCCCAGACTGGATGCAAAAAATCAAAGGAAGAAGCCAGCCAAGCGTCAGCATTCATTGCTTTCTGGTTTCTGACTCTGGATGCCAGCTGCCTCATGGACTGTGTCCTCAAACCAGGATCCCAAATACACCCTTCCCTCCTTAAGTTTCATTTGTCAGCTGTTTTGTCACGGCAATGAGCAAGGGTTCTGATATAGCATCTCATGATTATAACAGTGTACTTGCTGCATCCATTGCCTTGGACATTTATTGTTTTATGTTGTATTGGGGGAACATTTAAAACTTCTTTGACTTTTGAGATACTCTAGTAATTATTGTCTATGCAATAAAACACAAGAAGTTACTTCTGTCTTACCCCTTTTCTGTACCATCTTTTCCCTGGGCCACCCTTCCCAGGCTCTGGTTGCTACTATTTACAATGAAACCACATTGCTGTCCACCACCACCACCGTGTGTGTGTGTGTGTGTGTGTGTGTCTGTGCATGCCAGGGGTTGACAATGGCTATCTTCTTACCAGTTGAAGCAAAGCCTCTTCCTGACCCCCAAGGCCCTGATTCAGCTAGTCCTGCTGGTCTATAGGCTTCAGGGTTCCCTCTCTTCTCCTTCCTGTCATTGGGATTATGAGTGTGTAGCACCAAGCCTGGCCTTTTGTGTGGATGCTAGGAACTGGATCTGAACTCAGGACCTCATGCTTACATTTTATTCAATGAGCCATCTTCACAGCCCCCATCGTCCATCCATTCTTAATTGGCCTCACTTGCACAAAACTGTTCTTTACATCCAAGGGAAGCAGTTTGGAAGATACCATCCCTAGTTCAAGGAAAAGCAGCCATCTGGAATGAAAGATACTCAGAGATCCCTAGCTGGGTCTTGGGATGCACTTGATGTTTTTCCTATTTATCTTTGGATGTTTGCACATGTGGTGTTTTTTTTTTTTTTTTAAACCATGCATTGACTTACTCTTGTGTATTCTGATTTTTAAAAATTAAGTCCTTAGATTGACACAGGACAGTCCTGCATGCAGAGGTCCTCTTGAAATGGTTTTATAGTTCTTAGGTGCTGGCAGATGTCTCACAGGTGAATTCTGTCAGAGGACTGGCCATTTATATGTAGTCGGAGCAAAGTAAGTGCTGGACACTCGAATCCATCCTCTAAGGGCCTCTCTGTTCTTCAGCATCAAACATGGCTTGTCTTGCTCTGCGGGCGTCTGCAGAATGCCTGCGGCCTTCTTCCAGCTCCAGGATTCTGCCTGGAGCAATCGGGTAATTAATTCCTAAGACGATAACAAATGGGTAAGGGAGGTGAAGGCTTGGTTCAGCAAGATCTGAGCAATTCAGGAACACGGATCTGGAAGTATAGTCAGCACCCTCTTCCTTACTGCCCTGATAACAACAGGGTGATACAGCCATTGACCTTCCCCAGTCTCCTCTGGTCCTGTCACCCTGGACCCTGCCTCCCTTGGCATCCCCTCTACCTGCCTCCGGGCAGCTGGAGTTTGAGTCAGCTGGGATTCCCCTAGAACAGCTGGAGTACCAGGACAGCACACCTGTGGCTTGCACATGCCCTAGGACATCTGTATAGACTTTCTTTCATGTGGGTTCTAGAAAGACTCCCCTTTCACTTGAATACTTAAAGAATTTGGAAAAGAAATCAGAAGTATGAATATAAAAATATAGTCAGCAGCAGGCCAGGATGTACCTGTGTTCCGCTGAAGAGGGTGCCTCTGAGAGCCTGGCCCTGTCAGTGACGGCCCGTGCACCAGAAACTGCAGAGAACAAGGTCACGGCTGCCAAGGTTGATGCTCACTGTTCACAGTGTCTGTGGCAGCTGTTTTCCCTCTCCTGGAAAGCCAGAAAGGAGCTGAAACTTAATGGGCTTTCTCCTTTCTCTCCTTTTTCACACTCATGCACCAAACCAGAGATGTGTGCTCTGAGACCTAGTAAGAGTGTCATGTCTGCCAATGAAAATGAGTGAAGTGCCCGTGGACCTCGGTCAAGAGCCCATGGACCTGGGTCAAGAGCCTGTGTCTGAGGGAAGTGCCTGTCGCCTGCCATTTACTCACTCTACAGACTTGGAGCTGTGAATCCTCAGCGGAGACCTCAGGGTTATTAACTCTATGACAAAGGTGAGGACATCTCCGGGCTCCCAAGGCAGTTGGGGCCCCAGGAGGCTGCTGCTCACGCTCACAGGTCTCTGTGAAACTGTCTCATCACAGGCTGTGTAGGTTAAGAGCAGGACTGGGGGCCAGGGCACCCTGGTATTTCTTAACATACACTTGTCACTTTGGCTCTACTGTCCAAACCTAAGTGGCATCCAGTTTAGTGTACTATGGACAGTTGAGGCCAAGCAGTGGGAGGTAGTGTGTCCTACCCTTGCCACTCCATGCTCTGCCCCCGCCCTTATATCCTGTCTAAGATGCTGTTGCATTGCTAGGGATGTGAAAATGCTGATTTTGCCTTTAACCAAACCTGCACGAGGCTTTGTTGGCATGCTGACAGGGAGAACCTAAGAATGCTGTTAGCATGGCCCAGCCATGTCCCCAACATTATAGAATAAATAAATTACTTGTTGAGATGCCACTCCAACTTGGGTCACTTTGTGTTAAGCCCAGGGATCCAACCCTTATGGAATTCCCAGATGTTAGGGTGTGATAGTCTACTGAGACTTTCAGGAAAGCTCTGAGTAAGCTTCGTGGGCTTGGATTCTAACTCTGTCATTTACCCCTGAGTGACCACCAGCCAGGTTCTAAATCTTTCTGACTCCTTGGTGTCTCAGCAGGAATAACAGCAGGAAGCAAATGATAAGGTTGCTGGGTACAAAATGAACTCATCCTTGCAGAATTAACTTAGTGCCAGACACAGGTGAAGTGCTCAGGAGTTCTCAGAAGTGCCCAGGAGTGCTCAAGAGTGCTCAGGAGTGCCCAGGAGTGCCCAGGAGTGCTCAGGCATGTCAGGAGTGCTCAGGTATGTCAGGAGTGCTCAGGAGTGCTCAGGCATGTCAGGAGTGCTCAGGAGTGCCCAAGATTGCTCAGGAGTACTCAGGCATGTTAGGAGTGCCCAAGAGTGTCCAGGAGTGCTCAGGCATGTCAGGAATACCCAGGAGTGCCCAGGAGTGCCCAGGAGTGCCCAGGAGTGCTCAGGAGTACTCAGGAGTGCTCAGGAGTGCCCAGGAGTACTCAGAAGTGCCCAGGAGTACTCAGGAGTGCTCAGGAGTGCCCAGGAGTGCTCAGGAGTACTCAGACATGTTAGGAATGCTCAGGAGTGCCCAGGAGTGCTCAGGAGGGCCCCAGAGTACTCAGGAGTGCTCAAGAGTGCCCAGGAGTGCCCAGACATGTCAGGAGTGTCCAGGAGTGCTCAGGCATGCCAGGATTGCTCAGGAGTGCCCAGGAGTGCTCCGGCATGCCCGGAGTGCTCAGGAGTCAGTGGCATAGCTCATAGTCTTGAACCACTTCCTCTAATGAAGCTGACTTAGTGAGCCCCCTCTCCTTGCTGTATGTCAAAGATTTCCTTTAAATCCTTTAAGTGCAGCGTTTACTCTTGAGGGAACTGATTCTGATCAGTCACTGGACTTCCCCAGTACACCGATGATAGATGTGTGTGTTTGTTGAGCACATTCTGCTGGCAGAGGGGCTTCCCAGTGGCTGTTTCTGTATGGGGGTCAGATATTTCAGAATCCTAAACCAGGCCAGCTTGTGCCCAGCACAGTTACCTTTCTCACTGCTCTGACAAAATACTTGTCAAGGCACTTTAAGGAGGGAAGTGTGCTTTTTTTTTTTTTTTTTTTTTTTTTTTTTTTTGTGGTTCATGGTTTAATAAGGGACACAGTCCCTCATGGTGGGGCAGGCACAGCAATAGGAATCTGGGGAGATAGATTCCATTGTCCTGGCAATCAGAGAACAGAGAGTAGTACTTATTTCCCCGAAAAAGTCTACCTCCTAGACTCCACAACCTTCCAGAACAATGCTACCAGCTGGGGATGAAGTGTTTAAACCCTTGAGCCTGTGTGGAAGCTTTGATTTCAAGCCCTAACAGGCTGCTTCTGGGTTGAGGCTTGCCTGAGCTCTGCAGTGCAGTCTTGGGTTAGGAGTGCTGGTTAGGACTCACCTAACACCTACGTGTTCTTGTGACCTGGCCCACTACCTCCCGCCTGGGAGCAAGAGCTTCCCCCTCCTTCCACTTGGAACATTCTAAGTTCTGGGATGGGACGAGGCCTTACCCACGTGCCCCATCCTGTCCCCTCTCCCATGTGCTGACTCACCTGTGGTTTTCGTTCCCAGAACCCTCGTGTGCTGTGTTTTGGTTGAGGGAGTCATGTGTGCACCTTGCTTCTTCCCACGGCTGAGCTGAGCCTGGCCTCACCCCGTTACCACATCCAGACCTTCCCAGGAAATATTGCAAGTATACACCATGCAATTTTCTAGCTCATGAGAAAAGAAACAGATAGTGACGTGCCATTTTGTCCATTTTTAGTTCAACACAAATGACACACCCAAACCAAATTTTCACTTAGCTCACCTTCTGGAGACTTTCAGAAACCTTGAGCTCAGCCGGCACTGTCCATGTCTAGCCTCTGTCCTGCAAACCAGGCCCCTAGTGGTCTCTGTTTTCTGTATCTTTCCCAGCCCCAGGATGGGATACTCTGGGCTGCTCAGGGTGGGCTGAATGTTCTGGGCTGTTCAGGGTAGGCTTTTTTCCTTTTTCCTTTGCATTAGCTCTGGACACATTGTCACAACTGGATGGTGAACCCCTAGGGAGAGGGGTTAGACTTGGACTTTTTCAAAAGGTTTTTGTGAAGGCAAAAGTAAATTAAAATGTATTCAATACAGAAAACACAAGGAAGAAAGTAAAAACTGAAATTCAGTCCCACTGACAGTATCATTACACACCTGGTGATGTGTGCCTGTCTGTGATGGTGAACCAACCATCTCCATCATGGGAGCTGACAGCATCACCCCACACAGGCTCTTTCCACACTTCTTATCTTCCTAGCCGTGAGCCAACTTTTTTCATTTGTTTTCTATTTTGTTTTTCTGGCACTGGTACTAAACCCCGGGCCTTGAGGAAGCCAGGCAAGTATCTCTATCACTAGCTACACCCACAGCCCTGAGGACACATTTTTAGTAGACTATTAGGAAGAGATACAGTCCCCTAAGGACCTCTGATTGATGGCCTTGATTAATTATTCAACATGCATTTCTAGGGAAACAGAATGATATATCTTTAGCAACACATGTTCAATAGCCCACTGGAATTGAAGCCTGCTTTTCCTGACTGGTGCTGAGAAAATACTGTAAAACTCCTGTGCCTCAGCATCTTTATCTCTAGAGTTTACAAAGGGACCCATCCCTTACATTTTGTACAAGGCCAGTCTCTGCTGGACTATGTACAACAATTTATGACATACCATGTAGGTACTGAAAATACCATCTAAGTATACATTTGAACAACAACAAGATTAACAAAGAACATGTCCCACTGTTAAATAGTGCATGATTATACTGTTTTTAATATAATTTCATTTTTTAAATTGACAAAATCGTACATATTTATCATGCGAAACATGTTTCATAGTATGTATGTATACTCTGTGGAATGGCTCAATAAAGCTAATTAACGTATGCGTGACCTCACATAATAATCACTTTGGGTGGTAAGCACATTGAAAGTGCACTTGCTTAGCAGTTTCCAAAATAATGACATTGCATTTAAGTGTGTTGCGCTATCATATAATATGATTGTGTTTTAAGTGGTAGTTGGTCTGTGGTAAGCACCTAATGAGAGGTACATGAACGTGACAGGCCAGGAAGCTAGGAAATAAGGACTATGGTAATGCTCATTTGGGTGACACACATCCAATAGTGGGAGAAGTCAGCTCCGGCCGAAGGTTTAGCTATCTCTAGCAGAATCAAAGAAAGGTATCTAAGCCAGCCTGGGAGACTCTGGGGAACAGCTGCCTGCTTCCTGTTATCTCCTGAAGCATGCAGACAACACTTCCACACACAGGGAGCGCTGCGGGACTGGCTTTCTCCAGACAGCTTGCTTCTCTCTCCTTGCTCAGCCTTGCTTGGCCAGTGGAGAAGTCTCAGGCAGACATGGAACCTGAGCTTCTTGGGTGGCAGGCACTTCCTGGCCCCATCTCTCCTCCTACTGCTGCATCATTGGCTTGGCTCAGCAAGCCTCTGGTCTCCCCTCTCCTGCTCAGGCTCTTCATCTTACTATGCAACTGTCTGGAGTCCGGAGTCCGAGGCCTGCCTGCCATGGGAGCTGCAAGAAGCTTGGAAGTTGTCTGCTATGCAAGAAATAAACACTGCTCCCTCTGTTTGCTGTGGAGAGAGAGAACAGAGATTGGGGAAAGGAGAGGCTGTGTGATACGTTAACTGTACCCAGATAGGCTTTAAAAAAAATGTTACATTAGCCAGGCGTCCTGTGAGGGGCTTAAATAAAACACTGTCTTCCAGGGTTCACTGTTGGTCTTGAATCCCAGTGGGAGGCCGCTCATCCACATCCCCAGTGGGGTGGCTGCTGAGTTTGCAGTGGGTTTCTAAGTGCATGGTTTGGATCAGAGTCTTGTTCTGTCAGCTCCAAGGCAGATCAAGCCATCACATAAATCATGGCTCGGGTGAGCTGCGGTATGAGTCCAGGCAGCATGTGACTGCTACGTGCACAGAGACACATGCTGCCGTCTGTTACACAGTGTACCTTCCTAGTGTTGGGTTTTATTGCTATTGAAGTCTCACCCAGTAAGAGCATGGCTGGGCTGGGACACCTGGAGACAGAAGAAGAGGCAGCCTTTGACTTCAGCAAGTGTGTGACATCAGGTGGCTTCCCCCTCCTCCCTCCTTCTTCTCCCCCCATCTTCCTTTTTCTCCCTCTTTCTCTTTCCTTCTCCCTCCTCCCTCTCATTTATTCATTATTTATTTATTTGAGATAGGAGATAGAATCTTGTTATGTAGCCCAGGCTGGCCCAGAGCTTGGGACCCTGCTGTCTTTGCCTCCCAAGCAGCAGGAGCATAGGGCACCTCAGGCTTGGCTTCCCTCTTTAAAGGATGAACAATGGGTTGTGTTCCAGGTGCTAGCATGGAGAAGCCAGCTTCTTTGGCTGTATTGGAGAGGCACACTATGTTATCTAAACATGGAGGCCTGGTAGAGAAAGCAGGGAGGAGTGTCTAATGCAGCAAGAAGACAGGTCTTCAATTCCAAGGAAGCCACACCTACATGTGCTTGCTGAGACCACCAGGGACACACTAGGCAACATGGGCTATTCTCCAGAAGCTACAGGGCTCTAGCTAGGCAAGGCTGCCTCATGAGGTGGAAACCCTTGCCTTCCTCACCACCAATGCTGGGGCGGATGCTGTCTTCAGCACCTTCAGCCTTGTGCAGATACCTGGTGTTTTATGAAGAACAATCTCCCAGTGTAAACACAGTAGTTACAGAGCCTCTTTCTGCCCTTTCAGTGTTTCTAAAAAAGACAAGGCGCTGGGTAGTCTAAGTCAGGGGTGCTGGGACACCGCTTGGGTTGACTATTACTGAAGACCTCTGGATTCACCCTCATCTCTTGCTCTACTGTGCTTTTGGAAACTTGACACCAACCAAGTTCGATTCCACAAAGCAAAGCTGCCAGGCCAGGGCTTGGGATTCTCACTGCAATTTTAAACTGATGTTCTATACAGAAAAGCTATTAATCTCAGCCTGCAATCACTAGTTAGGGATTTTTTTTTTCTCTCTTGGTAGAAATTTCTCTTCAGTCACTTAAAAAGCCTATAAAGGCAGCGTATAGAAAGTAACAAAGGACAGCATAAAAAATGAGCTGTAATCTTACCACCCAGAGCAATTCCCTTTGACAGTTTATATTCCTGTCCAGTTCTCTGTACATGCTCACATATAGGTACTTTTATTGTTCTGTGTATTTGATTTTGTGTTATAGATTCCCATTTAACACCATGGAAACTATCCTATGTTTCCACATCATTAAATAGCCTTGGAGGTGCCATCTTGAAACTGTGAGGCATATCCCACCTTCTGGACACACCGTAATTACTTAACCATTCCCATAAGGTGAGACAGGCAGACACTCTGTTGCCAGCTTTAACAGCTATATATAAAGCTTCACTGAGCCCTCTTTGGAAGACAGTCCAAGTTTCTGACTTACTCCTTCCAGCGGTTTTCCAGAGCGGGCTTTTGCCAGGTGGCAGGACGTGAACTGTTTTGAGGCTCCTAACTCACTGCCAAATTGCTCTGCAAAATGTTTCTTCCAGAGACAGAAAGCAGCCTCATCTGGGGGCAACAGAGGTGAGGAGAGCCACTCCCCTCTCACATCCCCTGATTCCCTGATGAGAGGAGAGAGGTCAAGACTGGGCTTGTTCTCTAAGGAGCACCAAGCCAGGAAAAGGAGAAGGGCAATGAATGAATGTTCAGGACTTAGCTTATGGAAATAATAATAAAATGATGCCTGGGAAGGAGCTCTTTCTAGAACATACTATACTCCTTCTTAACATTTTTATTCAAGTCTTTATTATTTTCACCATTAGGACATCCAGTTTGCAAAGGTGTAATGCATTAGGTGAAAGTCATGGGAATAAACCACTCAAGTATGGTCAGTAGTAGTGTTCCAGGGATGTGCAGAGCCACTGGACACTAGCCACTGTCACTTCTGGCTTGTCTCTGTGTAGCGTCTATAGCTAGCAGATCCTTGGGTACCCCCACGCCCATGCTGGATGCTCCCTCTGAAAAATGTCAAAATTGTCACTTTACATGTAATTCTCAGTACACAGACTCTGAGGAGGGCTATCTTAAGGGTGTTTAGACAAGAAGTGTTGACTTCTTGATGTAATTTTTCTCTTTCCTTCAGGTTCGGACTCTCCCCAACCTCTACTAACTGCTGAGTTCAGAATCACAAGGATGATTTGAAGGGTTGCAGGATGCTGCAATTCTCAAATTTCAATTTTACTTATCTTAAAGAATTCTTAAAAAGACTACTGTCATAAAACATTTTAACTGAACACATGACATTTGCAGCCAAGATATACCAGGCCAGTGCTCGTGATACCTAAAGGAAGTGCCGGAAGAGACTGTGGGAAGACCACTCTCCAGGTAGTGGAAGCCCTTTGAATCCCCAGTATGGTCCTATGAGGACCCTTCTCCCGAGATGCCTGAGGCCAGGACACCCTGAGGTAGAGGACAAAACATCATACTCTCCAGACATCTGTGGCACCAGCCTCTTCAAGAAAGAGCAGCAACTTGATTTCCTACAGGCTGGTAGGAGGCTCAGTAGAGCAAAAGGATGCCTGAAGTGTCTGATGCCTATAGGGTTGACCTGGAGCTTTGTGAGGTCAACTATATTTAGCTCTACATCTACAAAATAGGCTTAGAGGTGCTGGAGAGATGGCTCAGTGGTTAAGAGCACTGACCACTCTTACAGAGGACCTGGGTTCAGCTTCCAGCACCCACGTGGCAGCTCATAACTGTCTTTAACTCCAGTCCCGGGGGATCTTATGCCCTCTTCTGGTCTTTGAGGACACTGCATGCATGTGGTACACAGTCATACATGCCAGCCAAACAGCATTACATGTAGAAATACATGGCTTTCAAATATGGACTGATCTAATGGACTGATCACACCTAAGGTGGTGTGATCATGTATTAAGAGGACATAAGCTGAAGTGTGACTCTGATGGAGGATTTAAAGTTTCCTGCTTTGCCAGACACACTATGGCTTATAGGCTGAAGATGGAACATTACAGAAGAACTTTGGGTGACTGCCAGGCAGTGAGTTGTCTCTGTCATTTCTAGAGTTTATATACTATCCTTCTGTCGTCTTTGAAGCAGTTGAAGACAGATAGTTATGGTTATAGTTTTCCTTAGTTAAGATTAAAGATAAGTTACATATAGGACTTTAGCCTCAGAAAGATAGAATAGCTGATGGAATATTTTCTTAAATCTTACTAAACGTTAATGGATTAAATATTGTTAACTGTGATTCTTATTTGATAACTGTTGTATGATATATTTTGCTATGTTAAGGTTAAAACCCTTCTTTTTATTTAGACAGAAAAGAGGAGATGATGGGAGATGTCATTCTGTAAATATGTTTCTCATAATGGCACTGTTGGCCAATAGGAAAGCAAGATAGGAGGGACTAGGAGACAAGGAGGATTCGAGGAAGTAGTAAGGAGGAGTCAGCATGGGGAGACTGGAGAGAGCAGAACCGCCAGCCCAATAAGAAACTAGTACCTGGGCAACAGCATCATATCTAATACAGCGTCTCTATGCCTTATTTGGGGCTGGCGTAGCGGCGGGACAAGACCAGCGGCAGAAAAATCCTACTCCTTACAGAGGAGACCTCCATGGAGATACTGTTCATGACCAGTGAGGTTTCCTGATGCCTGGAGATGGTGCCCAGCCACTGATCAAGGTGCAGGCTGCTCTTCCCCATGGAGCTTGGAACGCCTTCCTTCCCACTCTGCTGTCTAGTCAATCTGTCGCCCCCTGCCTATGCTTCTTTTTTGTGTTGCTAACTGCCACCTTGGCAGCGGGGCCTTTAACATTGCACCCATTAGTTGGTATTTTGGGAACAGAGTCATTCTGTTGTAGGTAGTTGAGCTGTGGAACCTAGCTGCTCAGGTAATGGAAGGCCCTTGAAGGTAGAAGACTTAGTGTGTTTTTTCCTGCCGCTGCTGTGAAGGAAATTCTGACAGAGTCAGGGTTCCTAGTTCCCCACGTGCCACCCACATTGGGCAGTGTTGGGCAGCAGCTAGCCATGCAATCCAATCTGTAGAAACTGCATTGGGCTTGAGGTCTGGAGCCAGTTCTGTTAGGTGTGACCCAAAAGCCCTAAGCTATGAGTTACAGAATATGACAAAGCCCTCTGGTGTGGTCTCCAGGGTGAAGATGGTGCTCATCTAGCTCCTGTATTCTCTTGGACAGCTGGACTTGCCACAGTTGCCCGTCCTGCAGAGAGAGGGTCTCGACTGGCAACCGTGCCAGCAGGAGGCTGCTGATTCCAGGCCTGAGCTTCAGAACACTGCTGGCTGGAACTGTATGGTTACCATGCACACCGATCTGTTACCCGAGCCTCTCTTAGGATGCAACTCTGCACAGCTCTCCCTAGTGGGCAGAAGAGGCCCAGCTCTTCGTATCTGCTCAGCCGTATCTCCAAGGAAATCTCTCACCCGGTCTCTGAGGTGTGGCACTTGGCTGCTGGGAAAAGACATAGTTTATCTGGCAACGAAAATTGTTTTGCAAGAGGTTCCCACAATTATGGTCTGAGGGAGGGTCCCTGCCAGCTTTTCTTAGTCACTTGGGCTTAGGGAGGGAAGGTGGTTTTTCTTTATTTTGTTCTGAAGGCAAAAGCCATCTGGGGGCAGGGTAATTACCCTGAGCCAGGGAGACAAAGGGACTGCAGTTCTCAGCTCTGTTGCAGGTGGCTGAGAGCTTTGGGTGGAATGTCACAAAGTACCCAGGTTGAAGGGTGAGTCAGAAATCCTTAGGTCACTTGCGGTTTTCTTTCATGGTTTTGCTGTGACTAGTCACTTGTTTTTACTTCGCAAGAACAACAGCTGTTTGGGTGTCTGAAACAGCACTGCCTGGTCCCGGTAGTGCCGGGGCTGCCCCAGCTTGGTAAAGAGAAGATACGGGGAACATGAGACCTGCTGAGTCTTTTTTGGAGCAAATGCGAGTCTTAGGCAAGGAGTGGGGCATCCTTGGGCACAGATACCGAGCCAGGTTTTCATGATGCTCAACTGAGCTTGCATCAAGATATTAATTCATTAATTTGAATTACCCATTTTACTGGAAGAAAATCCCTGCCTCAGAAGTGAGTGTGGTTTTGCTTCCTTATAGGAGTCAACATCTCTCACCTCAAATTCTCTCTGTCCAAACTCTATGCTGGGTTTCTTTCCATCTGCTCGGGCACTCAGACACTGGACAGCTGTTTGTACTAAATGTACACACTCCCGTCACCAATACTCACAGACAGACTACAACTACTGTCCCCCGAGTTTCAGGCCCATATTGCTTTCCTTGGTGCTCAGGTCTGAAGCTTTGAAATTTTCCTTGAAATGGCAGCTGAGGCCTCTCTGCTCCACACAGAGGGCAAAGGAAGGGAGGCACCAGCGTGGGTCCTTCATTGGGGGGGGGGTCTCCGAGTGGTTGCCATTTGCTAGTTAAACAGAGCAGAATCAAAACTGTGACTTCAGGCTGGCCCACTGACCACCATTCTCACCGTGCCTGCCTCAGTCTACCTGTTGTGTGACAATAGATGCTGAGTTTCTCAGGCCTGGGCTTTAGTCTGTAGCTTGGACCAAATGTGGGTTAGAATACCATGTGGTAATGTTTTTGTTTAAGGCTGGCATGTTTGAACACTTGTCCCCAGCGGGTGGAGCTGTTCTGAAAGATTACAAAACCTTCAGGAGGTAGAGCCTTGCTGGAGCAAGTGGGTTACTATAGCAATGTCAGGACCCACTTGTGGTGTGCTGACTGATTCCTTCAAGCATGGTGTGACTAGATGTCTTACTCTCCCGATGACATGCTTTCCCTGCCATGGTGGTCTCTATTGATTCTTAAATTGTGTGCCAAAATAAATCCTTCCACGTTCAAGTTGCTTCTTGGCAAGTATTAGGTCACAGTAATAAAAATAACTAAAGCTGGATGTAGTGACACATGCCTTTAATCCCAGCATTCAGAAGGCAGAAGCAGGTGGATCTCTGAGTTTGAGACCAGCTTGGTCTACAGAGCAAGTTCCAGGGTAGCCAGGGCTACAAACAGAAGAGGACAAAAAACAAAAGAGAAGTAATGTTGTGGAATATTATTTTGACTAGGCAAATATGTGTTGCATTTGTTTATACTCTAGAATATTACTTTGTGTAAAGGTGTGTTACTTTTGTTTATGCTGCAGTTGTTTAGCAATGTAAGGATGTATGCTTAATTATGTAAAGATACATTACATCTGTTTCATCTGGCCTGCCTAAGGCACCTGATTGGTCTAATAAAGAGCTGAATGGCCAATAGCTGGCAGGAGAAAGAATAGGCAGGACTGGCAGGCAGAGAGAATAAATAGGGCAAGTCTAGGTTTGAGAAAAAAAAAAAAAAAGAAATTGGAAGAATGAGAGGATGAGAGGATGAGAGACATACCAAGGCAAGAAGCCAGGCATCTGTTGCCAGCCAGCTAGACACCAGAAGTAGTAAAAGTAAGATATATAGAAGTAAGAAAGGTAGTAAGCCCCGAGGCAAAAGATAGATAAAGAGAAACAGGTTAATTTAAGTTAAAAGAGCTAGCCAGAAACATGCCTAAGCTAGGCTAAGCATTCAAAACCGAGCCTCTGTGTCTTGATTGGTTGGTGGCCTAAAAGAAAAAGCCTGCTACAAAGTAATATATTGTAAACTAATATAAACAGTGACTTAGCTTTCTCTGTGCCCTGCCACAAGGTCACTCTTTCCCTGTGGCAGGAAATTCCAATAGTTAGGACCTCACAGACGCACTGCTGTTATCAAGGAGGAGTCCCAGGCTGGATGACTCTAACGTGGGCATTATTAGAGATGAATGTCACGGAAGATGGCCCCAGGGAGAGGGCCAGCAGGGCTTGCAGAGTTCACTGAGCCAGGAGAAGGGCAGAGCTTCAGCCCTGCTGCATTCTAACACCTAGAGGGAGCAAGCTCAGCCATTACTTATTCTTTAGTACTAGACAGTGAACCCAGGACCATTTATATATGCTGATTCCAGGAAGTGCTCAATCCCTGAACTGTACCTAACCTTTTAACTTCATTGTTTATTCATCTATCTCTGTGTGCATGCTCAAGTGTGACATGCATGTCTATGGAGGCCCAAGAACAACTTTCGGGAGTTGGTTCTCTCCTCCTACCATGTGGGACCCAGGGGTGAAACTTAGGTTATCAAGAATGGTGGCAAATGCCTTCATCTGCTGAGCTGTATCGTTGGCCCTACAACCTTTTAAAAACAAATATTTTTAATTTTATTTTTATATAAGTTATTCATTTATTTTACATCCCAACCACAGCTTCCTCTTCCACTCCTCTCATCCCTTTCCCCTCTCTGTTCCCCCCTCCTCAATCCACTCCTTCTCTACTGTGTCCAGAAAGGGGGCAGGAATCCCATGGGTGCCAACAAAGCATGGCGAATTAAGTTGAGGTAGGACTAAGTGCATCTCCTTGTACTAAGGTTGGCATAAGGAAAAGGTTCCTGGAAACCAGCCAAAACCTTAGAGACAGGACCCAACCCCATGCCAGGACTCCCATAAGTAGACCAAGCCATCTTGCACACACACACACACACACACACACACACACACACACACACGCAGAGGTTCTATGGTGGGTCCCATGCAGGCTTGCTTCCTAGCTGTTAATCAACAGTCTGTGAGCCCCCATGAGCAGGCCTGTTGCTTCTGTGGATTTCCTTGTGATGACCTTGACCCCCTGGCTTGTATAATCCTTCCTCCCTCTCTTTAACAGGATACCCTGTGTTTGGCCCTGTGCTTGGCTGTAAATATCTGCATCTGTGTCCATCAGTTACTGGACCAAGGCTCTCTGATGACAATTAGGGTGGTCACCAATCTGATTACAGGAGATGGCCAGTTCAGGCTACCTATCCACTATTGCTAGGAGTCTTAGCTAGGGTCATCCATGTAGATTTGTGGGACTTTCCCTTGCATCAGGTTTCTATCTGACCTCCAAATGCACCTCCATCAAGTCATCTCTTTCATTACTCTTCCCTCTACCTGTCCCTCAACCAGATCTCTCATGTTCCTATCCCCACCCAGCCCAACTCTACCCAGGAGACCTCTTCTATTTCCCCTTCCCAGGGAAATCCCTCCTTGTTACCTAACTTCTCTGTGTCTGTGCATTGTATGTAGTATGGTTATCTTTTACAGCCAATATGCGTTTATGAGTGAGTACATACCAGGTTTGTCTTTCTGGGTCTGGGTTACCTCACTCAGGATGATGTTTTTTCTAGTTCCACCCATTTGCCTTCAAATTTCCTGATACCATTGCTTTTAACAGCTGAGTTTTATACCACATTTTCTTTATTCATTCTTCAGTTGAGGGGCAACTAGGTTCTGGCTATTACGAATAATGCTGCTATGAACATTGTGGAACAGATGTCTTTGTGGTATGATTGAGCTTCCTTTGGGTATGTGCCCAAAAGTAGTATGGCTGGGTCTTGAGGTAGGCTGATTCCCAATTTACTGATAAACTGCCATATTGGTTTTCAAAATGACTGTACAAGTTTACACTCTACCGGCAGTGAAGGAGTGTTCCCCTTACTCCATATCCTTTCCAACACAGGCTGTCAGTAGTGTTTTTTATTTTAGCCATTCTGACTGTGGAATCTGAGTTGTTTTGATTTGAATTTCCCTGGTGGATAAGGATGTTGAATAATTCTTTAAGTGCATCTCAGCCATTTGTGACTCTTTTCTTGAGAATAAATATTTATTTTGAGATGACACTCTTATTAAACTGCCGAGGCTGGTTTGGAACTTATACTGTAGCCCAGACTGGCTCATAGGCTTGAGCTCCTCCTGTCTCAACCTCCCATTTGGCTGGGATCATCAGACTGTGCCCTTGGACCTAGCTTAGTCCATTTGTTTTTGAGACAGGAGGTTGCTAAGAAGTTCTGGCTTTAATATTCTGATCCTCCTGTCTTAGGCTCTCAAGTCTTAGAATTATTGGTGTCTATCACTATGCCTGAGTCTTCATAGTTTTCAAAATAGAAATTGGTGGGCCATGAACTCCCTATGTAGCCAAGGATGACCTTGAACTTCTGATCATCTTGTTCCCATTTGCTTATTTCCAGAATCACAGTTGTGCATAACAGCATTTGGCTTTTGAAGCACTGATTCACTCCCACAGCCTCACACATGCTGGACAAGCAATCAACCAGCTGGGCCCCAGCCCTGCAGGTTTCTTATCAGGCCTTCCATGAAGGGACATCAGTTAGTGCATCACTGTCTGCCTTTGGGGCTGTCTTCTCTCTTCTACCTGCGAGCAATTATAGAAGGCACATGGGACAGAGTAGAAGGAAGACAATAGGCAGTGAGGCTTGTTTTCATGAGCACATCAGGCCCAAGAGATTGATCCTCTAATGGGACTGCTGCAGAGCCTGAATTCTGTGGGGGAAGCCATTGTAGACCAGCCATTGTAGATGGCTTGTGGATCAGTGATGCTTTTGTCTTGCCCTTTTGTTGGTGGGGTGGGGCTTTGTCAAGATGAAGTCCTGTCTGCGCCAGATGCTGCCCTTGAGGCCAATGAGAGATTCTTATAGTCTCTTCATTCCTGAGCATGGGGGTGATTGCTCCTCAGAGACCTAAGTGTGGAGCATGGGATGACTCCTTACCCAACTGACCAGTATTGATGTTGTGTTCGTTGTGTTGACTGGAACCATGGACAACTCCTGAGACCAAGGGGCTGAGGCTTGGAGGGCATTAAAGACCTTAAAAACCATATAAACCACTTCTATGATTTCCTCTTAATATCTACCTGCAGCAGGTCCACCCCTCCATACAGGGAAATCTGCTAGGCTCAAAAGGACGGATCTGAGCTAATGGTGGGCAAGAGGAGATACCTAAATAGAGCTCTGAGATTTTCCTGTGAGGAGTCTTTCATTTTGTTGTTTGCATCCAAAAGCATGGGCATTATGGCTAGAAGGTGGTACTCAGTGGTGGACTGTGGGTTTAGCAAGCCGAGAGTCCTGGGTTCAATCCCCAGCACCAAAAGGAATGAATGGGCCATTGAAATGTTTTCTGAAAAGTGACTGGTGCAGTTCCTGAGATTGAAGATGCACTCTGTAAACAAGGCTAGTACTTGCCCGACATTGATTGGCTGAGTGTTGAGTACACAGGCAGAGTGGGTCATTTTTTTCTCCTTTTCAACTTGAAGATAGAATGTGTGAAGATTCCTACCTGACCCTGCCTTGTGGATTTAGAAATTGACTCTCACCCTCACCAGCTCACCATTTTAGGAGGTGAGCCACTCAGGACATTATTTTAAACATCACAGCATACAGCAGAAAAATGCCCACTTTAAAACATTTTATATGGTTAGTAAGTTTCTAAAATTCTTTGACAGGTCATATATGCATGTGATGAATTTTAGTTGCTTTCAACCCCATTCTGCTCACTTAACCTTTCCCCCTCTCACTGGAGCCCTTGTTCCAAAGCCCCCTCCTACTTCATGTCTTGTTTCTATGTGAGACTCACTGTAACAGGTTTTTTTTTTTTTTTTTGAGGTGGGGGGATGCCACCAACCAGCTCCCAAATAAGGATAGGGAGACATTGTTAGTTACAAATGTTCTGCCTGGCCTTAGGCTCATTTCTTGCTAGCTTTTATAACTTAATTTAACCTGTTTCTCTACATTTTCCCTCTTTCTTTCTTTCTTTCTTTCTTTCTTTTCTTTCTTTTCTTTCTTTCTGTGTGTCCTACTTTCCTGCTTCTCATGTCTGGCTAATGCCTGGCAGGCTGGCCAGCCCCAGCCATCTCTCTTTCTCCCTCATTCTCTCTTTTCTCCCAAGCCTAGATTCCTCCTCCTACTTATTCTCTCTTTCTGCCAGCACAATCTATTCCTCTACTGCCTAGCTATTGGCTGTTCAGCTTTTTATTAGACCAATCAGGTGCCTTAGGCAGGCAAACCTAAGCAACACATCTTTATATCATTTAAAAAATGTAGCATAAAAAAATATAATACATCTTTACAAAGTTAAAGTGATATCCCACAACAACTCACTGAGTTTAATTAAAGCTGCTTGTTTGAACACGGTGGGGATTATTTGCTGGGGTGAGGACAACTTACTGGTAGCTACACCACTGAAGACATTGCCCTCCCCTAGCGACTGTCACCTACCAGTAGTCCCTCAAGGAGGGGTGGGACCTCATGGGTCCCTCTCCTACCCATAATGAAATGTTGACAGGACCAATCTTGTGTAGGACTTGTGCAGGTAACTCCAGCTGCAATGAATTAATGAGTGCAATTGAGCTTCAGCCCTGGTGATATAGTGTCTCATTTAGGGCCAAGTATCCCACCCTTAATAATTCTTGGCACTCTAACCAGTTCTGAGTGCCTATATTAAGTGCTGCCTACTAGGTATCTAGTAGTTTTAAACTCTGGGTTTGACAAGTCTTTTGTGTGATGGACATAATTATTTAAGAATATTTATAGAGCTGGATAATGGTGGTGCATGCCTTTAGTCCCAGCACTCAGGAGTCAGAAACAGGAGGATCTCCAGGTCAGAGGCCACCCAGGTTTATAGAGCTAGTTCCAGGACAGCCAGGGCTACACAGAGAAATTGGAGATGTCATTCTGAAAATATGTTTCTCATATTGGTTAATGAATAAAGCCCTGTTGGCCAATAGGAAAGGAAGATAGGTGGGACTAGGAGACAAGGAGGATTGAGGGAAAGGTAGGAGGAGAGTCAAAAGGACTGAGAGAGAAGAAGTCCGGACTCTCTGGTAAGATGAGACTGATGAGAGATGTCATTCTGTATATGTTTCTCATACTGGTTAATAATAAAGCACTGTTGGCCAATAGGAAAGGAAGATAGGAGGGACTAGGAGACAAGGAGGAAATAGGAAGTAGTAAGGAGAGTCAAGATGGAGAGTCTGAAGAAAACAGTATGCCGCCGGCTCCCCGGTAAGAGAAATACATAGATCAGCAGAAATGGGTTAATAATTAAAGGCAGGGCTAGCCAATAAGAAACAAGTAACCGGGCCAACAGTATTGTATCAAATACAGAGTCTCTGTGTGTTATTTGGGGCTGGTGGCGTGGCGGCAGGACATGACCAGCGGTGGTGGGCGGAAAAAACCATACTTGTTACATGAGACCACGTGGAAATACTTAGATTAATAGAAATGGGTTAATATTTAAGACAGAGCTGGCCAATAAGAAATGCTGTAACAGGTCAACAGCGCAGTATATCTAATATAGCATTTCTTCTCTGTGTATTATTTGGGGCTGGCATGGCTGCAAGATCAGGATGGCAGAAAAACTGCTCATAACAAAATGGCGCTACTAAGAACTTCCACTTAAAACTTAACAAAAGCTTAAGAAAGGGTTTTAGAAACAAAACAATAGAGACAAGCAAGACTTCCTGGTAGCAGCATTTTTCTCAGTTGGACTCTATTTTGCTAGAGACAAGCAGAGATTTACGCGGCTCCTTTAAGGGAGATTTCCTGACTCAGCATAGCAGCAAAAAAACCTCACAGCTTTTAAAAAGCAGACCGACAACATCATATCTAACACAGAGTCTCTGTGTGTTATTTGGTCGCACTGGGACCAGGCTGTCGAGAAAACATGCTCGTAACACCCTTCAATATTGTTTTAGATCTACAAGTCTAGTAGTATCTGTCAGTGTTTATGTGGGAAATTTTATATTTTCCCTTTGGTCTGGTGGCTGCAGTGACCCAGGACTTTTGCTATAGGGCTTATTCATTTATAATTAACTTGTAGTTACCATGCATGTTTTGATGTTTAAATGGACATTCAAACCAGCATCTTTGCTGGGGAAGTAATGAGTAGCCCAATGCCAGCAATGGCCAGGTGCAGATGTACTTTCTCCCCTTCACGGACAAGACAACATGGTTTGGCTCGTTCAAGATGAGCACCAAGCACACAGATGGCTGTGTTTGCACTGTGGAACATCCTGTTTTCCAGGAATATTTAATGCCAGTGGGAAATGCGATCTTACGTGAAGCCCACTCCATCAGTACTGCAGATTGTGCCCAGGCGCTCTGAGTCAGCATGAGCAACCACAGGCAGGAAAGAAGCCAACCAGCCAGGGCTACTACCCTAAGAGGGCTATGGAGGAAGTGCCAACAGGAGATGCCAGGTCCAGGATGCTCAGTTAACCCCTTGCATCCTGACTGGAGGGAAGGAGAGATGTGAAAAGCAAGAAGGTAAGGCTGCTAGGGAAAAACCTTCATTGGTGAAGGACAGTAGCGTGGATCAGTATTTCCATAAGTTAACCCTGTCATATTTACCAACACCGCTAAAGGCTCTTAGCTGCCTCCTCTTTAGGGTCCCCTAAGGTCATGTCTACAGGCTCCTTATTTTTAATCCTAGAATTCTGTTTAAAAGGCAAGTTGGATGTTGCATCTGGAGACTCAGATTAAGTGGCTCTGTGTAGCTTCAACAGTTGCTCAGAATCATTCTTCAGTTACTGTTGCTAATTGTTTCAGCTCTGGTCTAACTATTGCCACCAAAAATTTAATTGCCATTGTAACAGTATTAAGAAGTGGGGCAGTCAGGTATTGGGAGAGATGTCTGTAAATTCAGCACTTGGGAGAAGGAAGTGGCAAGATGGAGAGTTTCAGGCCAGCCTGGCTTACAGAGGGAGACCTATGGATAGGGTTGATGGCCCAGGGTTTGGTTCCCCTTGTTCGTTCCATGCCCCTTCCCCACCGCCATTGGTCATTCTGCCATGTTATGATACAACACCAAAGCTCTCACCAGATGAGGTCCCTCAGCCTTGGACTTCTCAGCCTCCAAAACCATGAACCAAGAAACTTCTGTTGTTTATAAGTCATTCAGTTTGAGGTTTTCTATTACGGCAGCAACAAATGGACTAAGTCAGATAAAGAACCTGCTTAGGAGGGTTTGTCCACCTCTGTGGTCTAATACATTCCTGTGAAGGGTGTCTGTGCAGATTTCTGTGACCTTTATAGTGAGTGTTTTTTTTCCCCTTGAGCTGTTGGTTTTGATGGAGATGAATTTAACATGTCTTAAGAAGAGGAGGGAATGGAAACTTAAGTTTGGGTTCCAAAGCAACAGATTTCCACATGCTGTGTGCTGCTATTGCTGCGCCATTATCTTAGGATCCATGAAGTGGGGGGATAATCGGGCAGCAAGGGCTTTAGCCTCCTCCACAGACCTGGATTCCTGGGGCTTTGCCACCTAGGGGTGGTTTGACTTGTGAGCAGAAGGTTCTCTGACTTTGCATATTCTCCCCCACTTGCTCTAACAGTTAATCTGCTGGGATTGAGCCCGAGGTTGCATACAAATTTGTGTTCTACCATTGAGCTGTAATTGCTAGTCCCCCAGTAACCAGGGAGGCTCAGTGAGAGCTCAGGTTGGCCTTACACCCTGGGTCTTCCTGCCTCAGCTGAATCCCGTGTGCTGGGACTTAAGGTGTGTGCCACCACACCCAATAAGCACAAGCTTTCTTTCTTCTTTTGAGATAGTGTCATTTGTCTCTAACCTAGCCTCAAACTTGTTATGTAGCCAAGGCTAGCCTTGAATTCCTAATTTTTCTGAATTCTCCTTGAAAGTACTGGGATTATATACGTGTGCCACCACACCACATCTGACCTTAGGTATCAATTTTTAATAGACCAGTTCTTGTCTAAACTTTTTTTTTTTGGAAAAAATGTATTTTATCTTTTAAATAAAAGAGAAAAAGGAGCCTGTGAGATGGGCTCAGTGGGCACAAGCACAGAGCTGAGCTGGACCCCCTGGAGTTGATCTCTGGGATCCACATGGTGGAAAGAAAGAACTGTCTCCCACAGGCCATCCTCATCCTCTGAGCTCCGTGTGTCTGCTGAGACATGCGTGTGATCACACACAGATACAGACAGACAGACAGACAGACAGACACACACACACACACACACACACACACACACTTAAAAAGGGGAAAAGTGGGGATGCCCATATTATTTCAATAGGTGTCTGAGTTCATTGCTGAAAGTCTCCATGTGGGCTCTGTTATAAATTCTCCTCCTTCTCCTCCTTCTTCACCACCACCACCTCCTCTCCCCACCCCCTTCCTCCATCATCTGTTCTGAAACAATCCCAGGTTCACAAGAAGTTGTAGACTCGTGCAGAGGGTTGGTTGGCCACCTCCCACTCAGTTTGCCCTGTTGGTTCCAGCATAATTACAGTGCAGTGGCCAAACCTGGACCTGCCATGGGTATCTCGTGTGTGAGGCTTAATGACATGTTATTACAGGCATACAGTCCCCAAACTGCCACTGTAGTCAAGACAGAGTTCATCCCCACAGACAACCTCCCTCCCCTGTGGATGTACCCCTTCACCCACGCCTCCAGCAACCACTGATCTTTTCCATGTCTAGTTTTGTTATTTTTCAAATGTCACATACATGGAATCGTGTGGTGTGTGACCTTTTGAGACTGGCTGTTTTTCACTCAGCAGACTTACCTTGAGTCCTAACCAATATTTTGGTGTAGCATGTTATCGTTGATTTTATGGTCCGAACTGTAAGTCATAATACTGAATATTTGATCAAATACAGATATTATTTCACCTTGCCTCACCCTGACCCCAACCCCTGGCTCATCCCTACATTCCTTCCTCTCCCATCACTCCCCATTTTTCTCTTTGGAGTATGGGTCTCACTATGTACTCCAGGTTGGCCTAGAACTCATAATTCCTCCTGCTTTGGCCTCCTCAGTGCTAGGTGTACAAAGCAACTCACTCTCCTCCCAACTTTCTAGATGTTTCTGTAAAAGGATCTGGAGTGAGACTACATTTAAATAGGCAGATTTGGGTAAAGCAGATTATCTTCCATGGAATGGATACAACTTGTGGGAAGGCTGTTTTAGAAAAATGACTGCTTTCCCCAAAGGAGAGAGAATTAGTCAGATGCTTCTAACAACAGCTTTTTCTGGTCTTCCAGTGTGACCTGCAAAGTCTGGGACCTCTCTCCACATGAGAGTTACTTTCTTAAAATCTCTCTGTGTCTCCGTCCCTACACATATCCAGTCATAGTCTTACAGAGCCATATGCATGCATGCATGCAGGCAGGCAGGCACGCGCGCATGCGCACACACCCTTGGTTTCACATCTTGGAGACCCTGTGCACCAGTTTCTTAAATCAGTCATCCACTGGTGTCTTCTGGTTTTGGCTTTAACAAGTGCAACGGTGTGTGTGTGTGTGAAGTTTCTGGGTAGACAGATACATGTTCTTGTATCCATGAGACAGATATTCACTATTTCAATCACTGGGTTGTAAGTAAGAGTACTTTTTAGTTTTTTCTTTCCTCTTTCTTCCCTCCCCCTGCCTTCTCTATTTTTTTTTTTTTTTTTTTTTTTTTGAGACTGGTCTCACTATGTAGCCCAGGTTGTCTTTGAATTTGTGATCTCCTGCTTTAGCCTCCTAAGTACTAGGATTGCAGGTGTATAACCATGCCTGCCTTATGTTTAGCTTCCCCCAGTTCTGTTTTTTAATATAAAATTTTATTATTTGAGAATTTCACATAATATATTCTGCTCATATTCACTCCCTTCTCCTTAACTTCTCCTAGATCCCCCACCTTCTTATCCACCTCAGCGTCACGTTGCCTTTTGATTTTTATAACCCATGAAATCCAATTTGTGCTTCCCATATTTCCCTGGGTGTGAGACCATCCACTGGAGCCTTCTTGACCTGCCAGGGGACACACCCTTAAAAAAAACCCAACTCCTCCTCTCCTAGAAGCCATCAATTGTCCATAGCTCCTCAACTGGGGATGGGAACTCATGAACCTCTCCCCTCCCATGCCAACTGGCTTGATCTTGCATAGGCAATCACAGCTGTCCTGGGTTCATGAGTGTTGCAGCCCCGATGCGCTGGAAGAGCCTGTGTTATCTTGCATCTTCCTGATCTCCCAGTCTTTCTAGCTCATCTTCTGCAATGGTTGGGGAGCTTGGGAGGAGGGCTTTTTAAGAGTCTAACACTGTATTGACTATACTAACAGGGGCCCCGTTCTCCAGAGTGGCAGCACCTTTATGCATTGGCAATTGTGCTGCCCAAGAGTTCCTTTCTTCACCAGCACTTATGGTTGCTGTCTTTATTTTCATAGTTCCCATAGGAGGACAGCGGCACGGCGCATCTCCTAGTTTGCATATCCCTGGTGGCTTGCAATGCGGAACACACATTCATGGGTCTGTTTGGCATCTTCAGAGGGTTATGTTTATCTCTTTGCCCATTCTCTAATTATATTGTTTAATTTTGAGAGTTATTAAAATATGTATTCTGGATACAAGTCCTTTGACATATATGTAATTTGTTGGAAAGTTCCCCAGGTCTGTGATGGAAAGAACTTTAAAGATGTTCTCTGAGATTCTTGTCTCCTGGTCATCCTGTCAGATAGTGTTGTGAAGGGATTTCTCACATGCTCTTAAGGCCACAGGTGTGGTGTTACATTGCAACTATTATGCTGATTTGCCGTAGAAGTGGGAGAAGCCCTGGCTTGTGGCCACCTTTCTCTCTGCTCTCAAGAAGGTGCTGCAAAAGCAATGATGTCCAATTTGTTGTTTTCCTTTATGGATTGTGCTTTTGGAGTTAAATTTGAGAAGTCTTTCCCAAGTGTTTGGTTATGAAGATGTTCTGGTATAGACTCTTTGAAATGTTCCATATGCTGTGGGGTTTCCTTCCCTTCATTACTTATTTATTTACTGTCTTTTCTCTGACTGTCTCTGCGTCTCTCTCCATCTGTCTGTCTCTCTGTGTCTGTAGTCTCTCTCTCTCTGTGTGTGTGTATGTGTGCGTGTGTGTGTGTGAACACAAGCATGAGCACCCGTATTACAGAGAGTGGAGGTCAGAAGGCGACTTTCAGGAGTCAGTTGTCTCTTTCTACCATGTGGATTCAGAGGATGAAACTCAGTCTGCCTTTACCTGCTAAGCCAGCCTACAAGCCCCATAGTTTATACCTTATATTTACATACATTATCTTTTGGAATGAATTGTTGTATAAGATGTGAGATGGAGATGATGGCTCCCCCTGCCTGCTCTCCCTATCTGTACCCCCATTTCACTATCTGTGCCCCCTGCCTGCTCTCCCTGTCTTCCCTCCCCCCTTTCCTCCTTTCCTTGGTCCTTCAGTTCTCCAGCATCACTTGTTGAAAGATGAGTGTTCTCCAGTCACTTGCTTTTGCTGCTTTGTCAAAGTCAGGCACCTCCTCTTTCTGGGGCTGGTTTTTAATTCTCCCTCTATCCTATTGGTCTGTATGTAGGTTTCTCAGTCAATCACAGCCTCCGTCACTGTGGTGTCCAGCATCTCTGCAGGTCACAGACCAACCCTGATCACTGTGGTGTCCAGCAGCTCTGCAGCTCACAGCCTCCATCACTGTGGTGTCCAGAAGCTCTGCAGGTCACAGACCGACCCTGATCACTGTGGTGTCCGGCAGCTCTGCAGGTCACAGACCGACCCTGATCACTGTGGTGTTCATCAGCTCTGCAGGTCACAGACCGACCCTGATCACTGTTGCCAGGTCACAGACGACTGACCCTGATCACTGTGGTGTCCAGCAGCTCTGCAGGTCACAGCCTCCATCACTGTGGTGTCCAGAAGCTCTGCAGGTCACAGACTGACCCTGATCACTGTGGTGTCCGGCAGCTCTGCAGCTCACAGACCGACCCTGATCGCTGTTGCCAGGTCACAGACGACTGACCCTGATCACTGTGGTGTCCAGCAGCTCTGCAGGTCACAGCCTCCATCACTGTGGTGTCCAGAAGCTCTGCAGGTCACAGACCGACCCTGATCACTGTGGTGTTCATCAGCTCTGCAGGTCACAGACTGACCCTGATCACTGTGGTGTCCAGCAGCTCTGCAGCTCACAGACCGACCCTGATCACTGTTGCCAGGTCACAGACGACTGACCCTGATTACTGTGGTGTTCACCAGCTCTGCAGGTCACAGACCGATTCTTCCTATTTTTGTTTCTTATGCTTGCTTTAGCTATTCTAGTTTCTTTGTTTTTCTGTATAAATTTTAATTCATTTTATTAAATAAATCAATTAAAATGTAATTACATTTATTATCAAGTTTAATTATTCATGCACTGTATTTTGAACATTTTCCTTCCCCTATCCCAAGGCTCCAAGATCTTCTCTACCTCCCTACCCACTCAACATCATGTTCTTCCTTTCAAAAATAAACAGAACAAAAACAAATCCTAAAACACAACAACAACAAACCCAAAATAAGAAAAATCACAGACAAAAATCACCAAACCTTAGCAACAACAGGCACACAAAAATCTATGGGTCTGTTTTGCATTGACCAGCTACTCCTGACCCTGGGGCCTGCCCTGGAGTGTGCATGATATACTCAGTGACACTCCATTGAAGAAAACTGACTTTTCTATCTCACAACAGCTATCAATTGCAAATAGCTTCTTGGTTAGGAGTGTGTCTTTGTTGCCTACTTTCCCTTCTCCATACTGAACTTTAGTCTGGCTCAAATCTGTGTGGGTCCTGTACATGCTGTCACAGTCTCTGTATGTCACGATCTCTACAAGTCCATATGTGCTTTGTCCTACTGTGTCTGAAGGAGGCTGTTTTCTTGGAGTCATCCACCACTTCCGGCTCCTGAGGTCTTTCTGCCTCCTCTTCTGAACAGATCCCTGAGCCCTGTAGGGAAAAGTTTGGGAAAGACATCCCATTTAGAGATGAGTGCTCCAAAGTCTTTTACTCTCTGCACATTGTTAGCTCCCACCTATTGCAAGAAGTGTCTCTGATGAGGGCTGAGTGATGGGTTGATCTATGGGTATAACAGTATGTTATGAGGAATTGCTTTATTGCTGTATTCCTTGTGCAGAATAGGAGTAGGTTCTGTATAGATTTTAGAACAATCCTGTATAAAGTTAAAAATATCTTGCAATAAGGCAGGAGAGGGCAGCCAGTGGGGGACAAAATATAAATAACTACACACACACACATAAACATAGACACACAAACACACATAAATACCCATCACTATGAGACCCATGTCTTTGTATGTTATTTTGATACAAAGTATGTTAAACATGGACTTCTATTTGGGGAGGACTGACATCTTTGCTGTAGTCTTTATTTTATTAGAACTTTCTTTAGATCTTAGCATAAACATCTTATATGTGTTACATTAGATTAATACCTAAATATTTCACTTTTAGACATCCACACTAGTATGGGGACACATAGTCAGGGCTTATGTCCCTCTTATATTTGTTTATCAATGCTGGTTCAAAAAAATGGGGGAGGGTAGATTCCACAGCGGTTTCCATGGAGACCATGGTGCCACCTTCCTTCCTTCCTTTTGTTCATTTGTGGCCTTATGGCGCTATTGGAACTTCCAGAAGTAAGTTGATTAACAACTGTGACAACAGACGCCTTGCCTTGTTCCCGAATCTTGGGTGCAAAGCTTTCAATCTTTCATCAAATTCGATGTTAGTTGTGGTTTTTGGTAAATGCTAAGCATTGACTCCTTTCCTGAGAGTTCTGGCAAGAGTGGGTGTCAGATTTTGTTAAATGTTGTCTCTTTTTCTGTCAAAATTTTAATTTTTTAAAAAATATTTTATTCAATGTCTATACATGCATATAATCTGTTTTCTTCAAACCCACCCCTATTCCCTCTCCTCCAAGTCCTTCTCTACCCCTCCCCCCCAGCACTTTTCCTTCCAACTTCATGTGTGTTTTCTCTCTTTTTAATGCCACGGAGTCCCTTTAGTGCTGCCTGTGTGTGCATACCTGTGGGGCCAGCTCCTCTCAGGGGCCACACCCTCTTCCCATTATCCATCAGTTAGGAGTGGGACTTCCTGAGACCCTCCTCCATCCGTGGTGGGATTTTAGCTGACTTGAACTTAGGTATGCAGTCACGTGTGCAACTACCCAGTCATGTCTGAAGAATACTGTTTTGCTGAGGACATCTATTCCCTCTGGCCCTTGCAATCTTTCTGCCCCCAATTCCTTGATGATTCCTGAGCTTTGGAAGGAAGGGGTGTAATACAGACGTTCAATTTAGGGCTGAGCATTCTCAAGTCTTTTACTCTGTGCATGTTGACTAGTTGTGAGTCTCTACATTAATTGCCATCTACTGCAAAAGAATCTTCTTTGATGAAGGTTGAATGGGGTACTAGTCTATGAGTATAAAAACAAGAACTTGGGAGACAGTTTATTGCTATGATCCTTTAGCACAATAATTGTACTATGTTCTCCTCTAGAACCTGTCTAGACACAGGTTCTCGGCTTAGTGGTTCCAGGCATTGGTTCCATTTGTAGAGTAGCCTTTGGGTCCAATCATAAAATTGTTGGCTACATCCATAACAATTGTGCCACTCTTATACCATTGGCCATATCTTACCCAGCCATTCACTGTTGTAGCTCAGAGAGCTCACAGTTGAGTGAGAGGGTTGATGATTTTTCTTCCTGGGTAGAATGCAGCACTATGAAAGCTAGCCAGTTGGGATGAAGCTTCCAGATCAGTATCAGCTTGAGTTCTCCTTGTCCTGTGACTCAGGTATGTAGACTCATCAGCAATAGGGTCTTACCATCAAATTCTGAGTGGTAATCAAGAGAAATAACAATAGCTTGTAATGTTTTGGGGGAGCCTTAAAGGACCCTACCAATAAACAGCTCAGAAAGAGGTAATCCATACCTGGTACTGCTTTATTTATGTGATTGTCTATGGCGCCTGGAGGAGACTTTGCCCTCCTATCACCAGGTAACTCCATTTAAACCCCTTTTATACACAGTGTATGTGTTTATTTTAGGGAGCTTCCACAGTAGTAGGTTCCCAGGTGGCATTTTCAAAGGTCTTTCGTGTTAGTTATCCTTCCCCATACTCCCTCCTCCACCCTGCCCTCTCACCTTCCCACCCCATTTAACCCTTCCAGTTTCATTATCCCCCTTTCCCATCAAGCGGTTTATGTTTTACACGTGGTCTGTATGAACTACACTGATTGATTTTCAAGCGATGAACCATTCTTAGTGTCCCTAAAATAAACTCCACTTAGTCATGTGGTATTAATCCCCTAAAGATTTCTAAAATTTGCTTACTGATATCCTGTTAAAGAGTTTTGGCATCTGCACTCATGAAGGTTGCAGGGATTTGGATTCTATTTTTGGTTTTATATCAGGTAATACCAGCTTCATAAAATAAGTTGTAAAGTACCCCCTTCTGTTTTGGGGGAGGAATTGTATAAAGTTTATGTTAAGCCCCCTTTAAACATCTGGTAGAATTTTCTTCAGAGAAACTATCTGGCCTGGAAGTTTCTTCTCAGGGAACTATAGAGCACGGCTTACATTTGTATTTTAGTTTCAGGGCTATTATGTGTTTCGTCTTGGATGTGTGTGGAAGTTGGAATTTTCATGGAATAGAACCATTTCCTCAAAATTGTCAAATTTATGTATGAAATCTTATTTGTTATCTGTGTGATGACTATATCAGCTCTAGTTTTATCTTTTAGTTCATTTGTGATGGTGGCGGCCTATGCTTGCTCTCTCTCTTTGGCAGTCTTGATACAAGTTTGCCAATTTTATTGAGTTTTCCAAAGAATCTGTGACTGGAGGGCAAGAAGGTGGAGAAGGGAAAATGGAGATGTGGGATGAGGAAGCTATTTCCGTCCTTCGCTTTTGGGGGCTGACAGAAACAGTGGATGGAGGTGGGAGAGAGATGAATGTTAGGGCAGATATTATGAATCTATGCTCTGTCCACCTCTAGGCTACTGGGAGAATGAGCTGGAGGTCTTGAGGAAGGCAAGCTATACCCCCAATGCTTCTTAGCTTTTCTTGAAAGGGGCTCTGGATCAGGTGGGACTTGGGGTACATGGGAGGTGTTATCCAGAAACCTCACATGCACTGTGCAGAAGAAACAGAAGGATGCTGAGACCCTCAGCTATCCTGAGGGAATACACTCTCCCTGGCCTCATCAGGAGCTCTTCATTTACATTTAATTTGCATTGCATTTGCATTGAAGGAGGCTAAGTCAGGAGGAAGCTTTTTGGAAAGGCTTCCATTGGACATTCAGATCTGTTTTAAGGACCCAAGTGTTCTTTCTTAGTTATGAAGATAACATGGCTTGGACAGGACCCAGCTGACCAGTTGTCTTGCCTTGGCCTTGGATGTGTCCACTCCTATGTCTGTCAGGCTGTCCTGGGAGCAGGAAGGGCAGGCATCAGGAGCACGGGGCCTGACAGCACAGTGGGGCCTCCCATTTAATAGAAGAACCCTGGCTATTTTCCACATAGAAATATATGAGGGGAAAGTTTCCCAGACCTTTTGGAGTTTAAACAGCTCTTGTAAAATGGCATTTTGATGAGCTGAGCATAAACGAATTGGAAACATTCAGATAACATTTCCCAAGGGCTTAGAAACCAAGGAAAAAGTGCTTGGCAAGAAGTCTGAGGGGCTGGGCCAAGAGCCTGAAAAATGATTTGAGATGTTGTGATGAACCCAAAGTACCACCAGCTTCTCCCGACAACTACTTCATAAAGTCCAAAGAGAAGGCCTCAAGCAGAAGAGCTACTTTCCAGGAAGTAGCAAAGAGCCACTCTGAAACCATGGTCACCTGCAAGACATCTCCTGCCTGGGCTGAGTTTATTGCCAATATCTGGCCATCCATCCATCCATCCATCCATCCATCCATCCATCCATCCTCCATCCATCCAATAGTCTGTCCTTCTGTCCATCTACCTACCACCTGTCTGTTCATTAACTTATATTCACACACACACACACACACACACACACACACACACACACACACACACACGTCAGTCAGTCATCCACTCTTCCTCTGTTCTTGAGCATTGAACCTGTATGGGGGGAGACTAGGTAACAAGGCTTACCTTTGTCTTTGCAGGTATCAGTGTGGTGGGGGAACCTTAAAAACAAAGTCTTGAGAGGCTTAAGAAGCTTGAGCCCCCTGTGGGACCATGAAGGCAATGAACCTGCTGAAAGCTTCTAGTGTCATTTTAGCAGAGCATTTTGCTGCCTCCATGTTACACCGAGGATCCCCAAATTGAGATTTTACTTGGGATAGAGGGAAAGGAAAGGGCTGTGTTTACCCCAAGCCCAAACCTGCTTCATCAGTGGGGTGGTCATGTTCGCTGGGATAGAGATCTGTCCTATAAATATTGCTCATGACCCTGTGCAACCCCCACGGAAACTGTGGGCAGGTAGTCATGTTCTCCTTCAGGATGTGGAGGGATGAAGGCAAGCCATGCTGTAGGGGGATAACCAAGACCTGGATTTGGTACTGTAAACTAGATTAGGTGATGGAGCATCTTCTAAAGGATAAGGACAGACTCTGGAACCTACCAGTTACCAAAAAAGTGTATACTGTGTTGCTGGCCCAGACAATAGAGTATTTGACCTTAACCTTAACCTTAAAGAAAATTGCTAAGTATAGCAAAACCCAGGGTCTTTTTTGGTATAGAAGACAGAATCTTGGAAGGGACTTGGGAGGCCTTATTTCTGATAACACTGACCTTATGCTGTCCCCAAAGGGAACTCTTATAACACAGATATTTTTCTGTTTTGGATGTAAATATACTTTGGCTCAGTAGTATATATTGAAATGTGAAAAGGCCCAGGATAAATATTTCAGCCTTCTTTTCTTTGTCCATTTCTCTCACTTCTGAAAGGAACCACTTACCAGTATCCTGCACTAGTGAAGGGATTGTCTAAACAGTGCTTACTGTCTTACTTTGAAACATAGAGTCACTACAATAGAGCCCCACTGATTACCTAAATGTCCTCAAGGGGTCATTGGCCCCCTGTCTCCAAGACTAACAAGACCCTACAGGAATGACATATTCCAGACATCACACTGGCCAGACCTCTGTTTGGTACAAGGATGCTACTGGCTTTCCTGCTAAGAACACAGAACGTTGTAGGACTTCTCTGACTCATCCAAAATGAGCCCTTATAAACACACATATTACAGTGCTGATCCTTGCTTTTCCTCATGCTTAGAATGAGAAAATGATGGTCATATTCCAAAGCAATAACCACTAAAACTATCTTCAAGAAAAATAAAGTGTGGAGCTCTGAAAGGCCAGCTGTGGTGACTCCACTTCACACAGATGACTTCTGAATGGAGGCATGAAACATATGCCACTTGCCAGCCACTATGTGGATAAAAGGCAAGGCTGCCCTTTACACCCTTGGACACCCTGCATTATCCACACATTCCCTGGACACAGCCATCAGCTGTGGTCATTGTCCCCAGAGGAGGCTAGGAGCAAAGCCAGGTGGTCACTGTTCCCAGGGGAGACTAGGAGCAAAGCCAAATTTTCTTTAGCACCCACCAGCCCAAGCTCGGTTCACTTACTATATTAGTCAGAGTTCTTTAGAGGAACCGAACTGAGGGAATGAAACTCTCTACAGAAAAAAGGGATGCATTAGAGTGACTTACAGACTGTGTTCCAGCTAGTCCAGCAATGGCTGTCTACCAACAGAAAGTCCAAGAATCCAGTAGTTGTTCAGTCCAGGAATCTGAATGTCTTAGCTGGTGTTCAGTATGTGTCAGAGTCCTAAAGAAGTAAGCTCTCATACCAGCGAAGGATGAACTTCCAACAAGAGCCAGGACAAGCAGGCAGAGCAAAGACTTCCTTCTTCTATGTCCTTTATATATGCTGCCACCAGAAGGTGTGGCCCAGATTTAGGGTGTGTCTCCTGACCCCAAGCGTTCTGGATTCAAGGTGGGTTTTCCACTTCAAATGATCCAGTTAACTAGAAATCCCTCACAGATGTGCCCAGTGATTTGGATTTTCAGTTAATTCCAGATGTAGTCAAGTTGACAGCCAAGACTAGCCATCACACTCTCAAAAGGAGCCCCGCTCAAGACCCCAAACAACACTCCACAGAAAAGGAACCTCATGATGCAAGTTCACTTCTTTCCCAGCCAGTCATGCTCTACCGTGGTCCCATTCTATTTGTCCCCATGAGGTGGGACACAAGAGTTTGCACCAGGAGAGTTTGGGTAGCTAAGGCTCCATAGTAACCCTTCTCCTTATCTTGTATAGAACCTGAGCCTGTGAAGGAGATGCTGTTAAAGGCCCCACGCTCTTAGAAGGAAACAAAGACCCAGACAGGGTACTTGCCCCTAGCTAAACTCTAGGAAGTGAAGTTGTTGAGACTAGAAAACTGGCTGCCTGGCTGCAAAGTCCACGGTGGAGCCCATATTCTTCTGACACAAAGCCATGGATCAGGATTCTGGCACCTTCCAAACTCCCCAAGCTCTGTCTCAGCTAGAGATATTCTACAGTAGGGAAGATTTGGCTCCTGGGAGGGAACCCTCACCTTCCCTGAAAGAATCAGACACCACAGTGAGGATGGGCAAGGTGGGCTCTGGGACCAGCTAGTGAACAGGGAGGAAGGGGGTGGGGGAATGTTGGAGCTACACTGTCCTCATGTATCTTATTACTTATTGGAAAATGTGCCATTGGAGAAAGGGTTCCTGGGGCTCCTTAACTGCTACTCAGAATGCTTTGAGATAGGATAGCCAAGGGAGACTTGGAGACCACCCACCCACTTCCCATCTGTCTTTCCCATCACTGGGCTGGAAGTCTTTGGCCAACAATGAGCAGATAGTCTTCACTGTCTGGAAGGGCTGGTGCTTCCTGCTCCTTGAGGCTGGTAAGAGAAGCTAGTCAGCTGTGGGCTGAAGGGATGAGTAAATGAGCTGCAATTCTTTCTTCCAACACAGAGTAATAAACATGTTATCTGGGGTTTCTTTATCAATAAGGGTGCCTTCCTGACCCCAGTGAGCAGCAGAGGTCAGGGCTATGGGTAATATCAAGCCTTTCAGTTCTGGGTAAGTGTTTCTGAGGGACAGCCAAGCCAAGAGAATTGAATATCCAAGAAAAAAATTGCTCCAAGCATTAGTATGACATCCAAATTGTCACACAGCTAGACGGAGGGGATGCAGAATTTCAATCCAGGTCCGTTTACTGAGTATGTCACCTCCCAGTAGCTTTGTGGTCACAGAATTAGAGGGCCAGCCTGCCCCAGGACAAGGAGTTTGGGAGGGCACTTGAGCATGCTTGAGTCTGAGACAAGGGAGGGCTTTCCCACTCCTGGAGTCCACCTTCAGCAAGCGTAAGCAGATGGCAGTTTACAAGCTAAAAGGCTTGCCAAGATCAGGGTGCAGGCAGGTTCAGTGTCTGCAGAAGGGTTTGTTCTTCATGATCACGCATGTGTCTGCATTTGAGAACAGTGTGTGTTTGGGGGGGCATGTGTGCACGCGCACGTGTGTGTTAGTGTGATAGTTCTTTGAAGGCTCCTTTATAAGGAGATTGATCCTATTTGAGGGTCACACTCATGGCCTAATCACAATCTATTATCCTCACCTTTTGCCTCCATTACTTGGAAGGTTAAGTGCTTGCCTGTGGAAGAATCTTAGGACACATACATTTGGATTATAACGATAGCGATAGCATAGACCTGGTCCATTATTGATGATGCAGGGTCTGAGTAAGGGTGCACCTGGAGTTGTGTGTGGGACTGGATAACACCACATCCATTGTGTATTTTACAAAAGAAAAGGTAAACTTTGGTCCTTAAAGGCCTGGTCTACAGCCATGCTCCTCAAATGTGACTCTGCTCATGTAAAACCTTGCGGGAAGGCAGCCCTGGGTTCAGCAGGTCTGGCATGAAGCCTTGGGCTCTGCATTGCATCCAGGCTCTCGGGCTGGTTCAGGGCATCACTCTGTGTAGTGAGAGTTTTTATGAGCCACGGCTCCTAAGAACAGCAAGTGTATGAGACAACCAGATCTGCCTACCTGCTCAGGATCCTGATTGTCACTAGAGCGCCATTTGGTAGCCTACGGGGCCCAAGTGACCCTGCAGTTCTGTTAATAGTAATAAGTGCTAGGAGACTTTTTCACCAGGCCCTGTGCAAACAGCTTTCAGAGTAGGCTGGATTTTATTTGGTCTCTGAAATGTTGCCAGCTTGGCTACAGACAGGGCTGTCAGCTCCAAAAGAAGTTTCATTTTCTAACATCTTGAAACAATTATAAGTAAAGGGCCCTTTCCCACTCTTGTTGAAAAGAAGACAGTGACTTACTTGTCCAAATCTAAGCCACCACGATGGCTCCCAAAGTCCCTGCTTCCTGGTGCCTTCTCTCAACTGTGCAGTCAGGCACCAAGGCAGGTGCTACTCGGATGGGATTTTTTGGGTAGCATCCGGCCTCAAGTAGATTGATTATTGGGAAAAGAGATCGTCTTGAGTGAGCCTGACCTAACAGTGAGAGTGATTAATGTGAGGGGGACCATCCGCCGTTGGGCCTGGAGAGGGAAGGGGTAATATGGGCAAGGGATGCAGGTGGCAGCCAACCATATTTTATAGTTCCTTAGGGACTTTAATCCTATAGGACACTCTTCCTGTAACCTGAATGAACTTGACCAACTCATTCCTTGAGATTCTAGAGAGGAAGTCTGTGGCGATATTTTTGTTTTGTTTTTTTTTTTTTTTTTTTTTTTTTTTTTTTTTTTTTTTTTTTTGTGCTCAAATAAATAAAGCTTGCCTGAAGATCAGAGTGTGAAGCTAGCCACATTAGTTAGCCTTAGAGGCCAGACAGTGATGGCACACACCTTTAATCCCAGCACTTGGGAGACATGGCAGATGGATCTCTGTTAATTCAAGCCCACCCTGGGCTATATGAGGTGAATCCAGTTTAAAAGAGAAACAGAGCCAAGCAGTGGTATCACACACCTTTAATCCCAGCACTATGGAGGTGAGGCAGGATGATATGGCTGGACAGAGAGAGGAATATAAGAAAGGAGGAGACAGAAGCTCAGAGCATCTAGTGTGAGGTTTTGTGGAGATAGCATTCAGTCTGAGACAGGATCATCGATTTGGTCTGAGGATTTGATAGAGGTAGGAACTAGGGGCTGGTTGCTCTGCTTCTCTGGTCTTTCAGCATTTCTGACTCAGGGTTTTTATTATTAAAGACCATTTAGAATTTGAGCTAAAGAAGTCTACTATCTCTATGCTTTGATTTCAGCCTTACAAGACTGAACAAAGAATCTAACTGTGTTGTGTCCAGATGTTTGACCTAATGAACTGTATGTGACACATGGTGTGGTTTTAAGTTGGTGAGTGTGTGATGCTTCAGTATTCAGCCATATAAAACTAATAGAGCCACAAAGGAACTGTAATAAAGCCCCAGGGACCATGTGGTGGAACTGTGTGAGTGGATGTCAGTGTTTATCATTTATATATACCACTGTCAAAAATAATGAGCTCAGAATCGAAAAGCCATAGTTTTTCCACCTTAAAGTGATTGTGTGTGTGTGTGTGTGTGTGTGTGTGTGTGTGTGTGTGTGTGTGTGTGTGTGGTATTTGTATCATGAGTACAAGTGTGCATACTTATATGTGTATGTGGAGGCCCATGATGGACATGAGGAGTGGTACTCTCTGTCATTCTCCATCTTATTTATTGAGGCAGGATCTTTGCTTAACCCAAAGTTCACACACGTAAGCTAGTTTAACTAGCTAGGTTCTCCACCATCCAGGCACTGGAATTACAGGTGGACCCTTTTGCTCTCTTGGCATTTGAGTAGCCTCTGGGGATCTTACAGTCCTCACACTTCTGGGCATTTTATCCACTGAGCCATCTCCTCACCCTAAAGCAAATTTTATTTTAATTTAAAAATTTGTTAAGTTATGCTTATGAGGGGTTATTTTAGTTCAAAATTTTTATTTTAAATTATGTAGTGTATGTGAACATGAGTGCAGTTACTAAGAGGGCAAAAAAGGGTGTCAGATCCCCTGAAACTGAAGGTTCAGGCAGCTGTGAGTCACCTGACATGAGGACTGGGAACTGAACTCTGGTCCTCTCCATGGAGGATAGTAATCATTGAGCCATCTCTCCAGCCCACGGCCCACCCTAAGCTAAGTTATTTTTTAGATGTAAAATCTGGTTGCTCTCTTTTTCTTACAGGAAAAACAGAGTTGATGTTAAGGGAAGAACAGTTATCTTGTTAAGGTAATTGCACCTGTAAAGACCGGGTCAGAGGTTTAGGGATGGTGTTTATGCTATTCTGCTATTATGCTATTCTCCAGGAGGAAAAACACAGTTTAAAAATAGTTGGCTGACCTGTCATGTGCACTCAGGGAGGTCAGGATGGGAGACGGTGCTGATGCTGAGGTTGAATCAGAATGTCGTCGTAGGTCAAACGTTGGTTCTCCTTGTGGTTAAACCTGTTTATTCTGGTTTTAAAGCAGTTACTTAGGTGAGAGCTTTATACTAGGCATCTCTTTTCCCAGGTGTATTAGGGATAGCATTTTGCCTAGGAGCACAAAGGAGAGAAACTTTGGAGTATTTCATTGTGCTATGCATCCTAGTCTCTTTAACTGAGATTCACCTTTATGTTGCTGAAAATCCTTAAGGGAGGGAGTTCTAGAGCACAGGTGGGTGATATGAAGGGGAAGAAGGGAGGGGTGTCCAAGTAAAGACTGACAGGAATGTGGGACATAATATGAGGGGGTTGGCAGAGGCATAACTGATGCCAAGGACATTTGAAAAATCCCTATGGAAATCTATTTTATAAGCACACAAAATATGTATTCATATCAAAGTTCAGTTGGAGTTACCCTACAGGTGATGATGCTCTTTCCAGAAACCATAAGTCACCAAATAAATATCCCAGTACCAGGTGTGAGGTGGTGTCTTCTTTCAAGTTGCTGGTTAGAAGTGTCCTGGAGACCCCCCAAATCATACTCTTGCCATGGTTTTGGTTGCCTACCAGAACTTGATAAGTCATGACATCACACATGTTATCACAGGACATGGAGAAATCAAATTGCTGCTTCCTCCCTGATAGCTGGCTTTCATAGTATCAGAAGGTGATATGTGGCTGCCTGGGGGAAAGACCATCAATAGTCTCACTCAACTAAGAATTCCGTTTGTTATAGTAATGACTGGTGGGAAGGTATTCCCATGAGAGCAATAGTGGTATGAATGTTATGAGGGTAACCACTTTCTGATTGGATTTAAGATTCACTCTACATGAGAAAACATGTATGATACTGTAAATCTGGCCAAGAACGCAGGGCTTAGTAATTCACAGGACTAATAATACTACTATTAGTATCCTAAATGGACGTAGTATCAAAATGCTTTGTAAATTTGTATATCTCTACCCATAAATTAGTGCTCTCAGAATTCTTCAGAGAATTCCCTCCCACCCCCAAGAGGATGGTGACTTACACAGACACTCTCACTGAGGGCTCTGCACTTCCTCATATCAGAAGGAGGCTTGGACTGTTGGTGCCATGGTTTTAATCTGAAATGTCAATGTGCAGAGAATAATTTCAGTATTCAGCCATACATGGGACATCTAAGTTGCATCCCTTCCCCCAAAGCTCAGGGATCGTTGCAGAAAAGGGAGCAGAAAGACTGTAGCATGTTGGAACTGAGGTGGTGCCAGCACTTGGGACCCAGATCCTGGGACTAAGATGCAGGAGCTGCGTTTGCTTCATTTGGTCTTACTTTTCTCTGATAGCCACCCATTCCTCTCTCTATCATGGAATGTTTCTGCTGTGCATTCCATTGGATATCTGTAACTCTTTTTAAATTTTTTTTACATGGGTTTATAACTAAGAAATTACCTCATGTCTCAGGAAGAGACTTTGAACTTTTGAACAGTGTTGCATGGTTAAGACTATTCCTAATATCTGAGTGAACGCATTGTGAGATGACCATTAGCCTTCGAGGGCCAGAACATCGTGGCTCGAGTCCTCCACAGGCTCCTGTGTTTCAATACTTGGCATCCAGCTGGTGGAACTATTTGGGGAGTTAGTAGACTTTGGAATTGTAATCTAGCTAGCAGAAGTAAGCTGCTGGGGGTGGCCCTTGAAGGCCATACCCGCTTATGGTGTTAGCCCGAGCTGTCCCTTTCCTGTTCTGTGAATAAGATGTGAAAAAATACCTGCTGGACATGGATTCCATTTCTTGAACCAGAAATGAAAATAAACCCTTCCTTAATCAAGTAGTTTTGTCGGGTTTCCTGTCATAGCAACAAGCAAGTAACTAATGCACTGGGGAGGGAGTGGGTAGACACACCTGTGCAGGATGTGATGTGACTCGATTTGAGCTGTAACAATCCCTGTCAATAGGAGGACAGGGGCTGTGTGGAGATGATTGCTAAGGTCTGCACTGAAGGCAGGACCATGGAAGGCAGAGAGAGAGGACTGGGTGATGGATTGGATATAGGTAGTCTACAGGAAGGGGCGGGCCTGATGGAGGCTTGCATGTGCACAAGGATGGGGGAGGAGCAGGCAGCTCAGCAGAGAGGAGTGGTTGGAGGAGGTTGAGACAAGTTCCAGACTTGATGTTTTTGACCTTCTGAGGACAGTCAGCTGCAGAGACTTGCAGTGGTGATGGGAAAATGTCCAGTGCTAAGGAAAGGGGCATGATGGACCAGGAATTGCCACTATCTCTTCTTCCACACTCATTTTTATGCTTTTATCCTCTGACCATGCTTTTCCTTGTGTATGTTCAGGGTTGCTGAAATCTGGTCACCTCAGTCTGATGGCTTCTAATAACAGGAATTTGTTCTCTCACAGCTCTGGTGACTTGGTGTCTGGAATTGAGTCACCAGAGTGAGTGTATGAACAGGGTTGTTTTCCTAGTTAGCTTCAGCTGTCAACTTGACACAGCTCAGAGTTACTGGGGATCTCATGATCTCTGCTTCAGTTCCTGCCTTGAGTTCCTGCAATCTCATCCCTCAACGATGGACTGTGGGGTGGAAGAATAAGCCAAATAAATCCTTCCCTTTTCTAAGTTGCTTTTGGTTAGAATGTTTGTCACAGAAACTTAAACTAAAACAACTATGTTCCCTAAAAAAGTCCCTGGGAGACTTCTTCCTTGTTTCTTCTAGCTGTCCTCCAATATCTCACGGCTTGTGGCTGAGTCTTGGTCTTCACTTGGTCATCTTACCTGGCTGCCTTTGTGTCTCCGTTCCTTATATGGACAGCAGACTGAGGGCTTACTGTAATCCCGTTTGGCCTCACCCCAACTCATTATATCTGCAGATTCTATTTTCAAATAACACTCCAAGATTCCATATGGACATGAATTATTTTAATAGTCATTATATTTGATTTGTGTGTGTCTGTGTGTGTGTTTGCGCGTGCCTGCACACTTGTGTGCAAATGTAGATGCAGTGCCTGTGAATGCCAGAAGAGGGCACCCTGGGAGCTGGAGTAACTGGCATTTGTGGGCTCACCCATGTGGGTTCTGAGAGCCAAACTCTGCCTCCCTACAAGAGCAGCAGGCACTTTTAGCTACTGAACCACCTCTCTGGCTTCAGTACGCCACTTGTCAACTCAGCACACCATTCCTACAATATCCCTCACAAGTCCAGTTATATGAAGGATAGATATTGGTTGTAGGGCCACTACCAGAATCTGAATGAGTTGTGTCATGCTGTCCTGAGGTTGAGATTGCCCATTTGTGTGACATAGGTCTCACATAGGCAGGCTCTGGTACGTGTTATTTTTTCATGTAAGACAGACACAAAACTGAGTGGCTATACAGCAGTCTCCAGAGAAGCAAGTCTTTTAAATTTATTTTTGAGACATGATCTCACTTTGCAGACCAGGCTGGCTTTGAGCTCACAGATATCCACCTGTCTCTGCCTCTCAAATGCTGGGACTAGAAGACATGTTCATTACTATGCCCAGAATGAGTAAAGACTTCTGTAACCTCAGTATTCTCCTTTTCCTGACTCACAACCCTGGCCATGTCTTCCAGATCCTTCACTGAGTCTATCCCCTCCCCACACTTTTCTAAGAGGTAAGCTTGTGGGGAACACACATTTGGACAGAGGCCTTCAAAGGGGAGGACTTGGCCTCAGTCCAGCATCCTTTAAATTTTTTACTTTAAGAGCATAGAGGAAACCCAGACTAGAGGTGAATCATATTCCAAAAGGTAAAATCCCATTTTATTTGGGAGGGGAGGATGTCAGAATTCCAACTGAAAGCTGCCTTAGAAACAGGAGAGGCCGCCTTGATGGAGGATCGAGTCCCGAGTGCTTTGTGGCTGTCACTTGTTAGTGATAGACTCAAGTTCTCAGGATGCCCTTAGGATGCCAATGGAAACAATGACAGGAATTGTGTCTTGCCAGGGTTGGGGCCTCAGGGAGCGGAGGTCCCATGTCCCCTCCAGCTCTTGTTCCTGTGCTCTTGGCCTTGCAAACAGGTACGGGATGGAGGCTATTCTTGGGAAGAATGGGAAGTACCTCACAGCAAGGTCAGCCCTGGGAGAGTTCAAGTTCATTCAGTGATGGCTGCCCTCATTCTCACAGGTGTGCTGCTGGTCAAGCAACACACACTCACTTCCAGGACTCAAAGAGCCCAGGGCCTTGATAGCAGTGATCATAGCTGTCTTAGGTTGTGAATGGGTTCTCTCTCTGAGTCCATTTAAGGAGCCTTTTAACAAAATCATTTGACAAAAGTGCAGTTTGTTTTCTCTTGCTGAAAACCAAAACCAACAACCCGGGGAGGAAAGGCTTTATTTCAGTGTACCACTCACAGGTCCCACCCATCACTGAGGGAAATCAGGGCAGGGTCTCAAAAGAAACACCTGGAGGCAGAAACTAAAGCCGAGGCCATGGAGTAGTGCTGCCTACTGGCTTGCTCCTCATGGCTTGGTTAGCCTGCTTTCTTGTGCATCTGAGGACCACCTGCGCAGGGGTATCAGTACACAGTCTGTATTCCCCCACATCAATCATCAAGGGAGAGAATGCCCTACTGATTTGCCTACAGGTCCTTCTGATGGAAACGATTCCTCAATTCCCTCTCCCCAGGTCTATCTAGGTTTGTGTCAAGTTGACAGAAACGGAGTAGCATAACAAATGAGTATCAAGGACACAGGATCACAGCAGCAGGGGGAGGTGGGAGGCCTCTTCTTCTCTTTCCCAGGTGGAAACCACTGAGGCCATCCAGAAACCTGAGGCCAGAGTGTGACTCAATGGTGTACTACATGATCAGTGTGAAGGAGGTGTAGGTCTGATCCATCCATGAAAGGAAAGGGCGTGAGATGTATCTCAGTTGGTAGAGTGCTTACCCAGCATAAAGCCCTCCCTGGGTTTTAGCTCTAGAATCACATGGTCTCAGAGTGGTGGTGCATGTCTACAACTCCAACATTTGGGACAGTGTTGGGAGGCAGGAGGATCAGGAGTCCAAGGACATCTTTGTCTACAAAGTCAGTTCAAGGACAGGTCATGATAAAGGCTATCTCTGCTTACCACAATGATTTGCAATATTTATGATGGGTGTTAGTCACTCTTGCCCTTAGAATTATCCTATTGAATTTTTCCTTCCTAGAGGATGAAAAAGCATAGCAGAGTTGGCTTTCCAGACAGCCTCCCAGCCAAGAGTGTACCAAGACTGTCTCTGCTGTCAGGTCCACAGGATCGAAGTTCACTTTAATTCTGTGTAAAATCTGTGGTCACTAACAATTGACTGTTGGAGGCCCATTGTGTGGGTAAGAAATGCAAACCAGAGGTGATCCAGAAAGTAGTTTTCCTTGATGGGAAAATTCCTTCTGTATATGTTTCTCTTATTGGTTGCTGAGTAAAACACTGTGGCCAATGAGATAGAAGATAGGTGGGACTAGGATGAAGAGAATTCTTGGAAAGGGAGGCAGACAGAGCCCACCACAGAGGCGTGATGCTGCTGAAGGAGTAACAACATGCCAGAGCATTACCAGGTAAGCCACAGCCTCATGGCAATACATAGATTGATAGAAATGGGTTAATAATTAAGACAGAACTAGCCAATAAGAAGTCCTAGTCATTGGTCAACAGTTTTATACTTAATATAAGTCTCTGTGTGTTGTTGATTTGGGGCTCAAGGGCAGATCCTGCTGGACCAGAAAGCTCCCATTACAGTTCCTTTAGCTCCATAGAGTTCCAGAGGCTACCACACAGGCATCTTATTTTCCAAGAATCAACACAAAAAAGGAGAATCTGGTACTGGCGGTGACAGGGTATGGGTTCTACTGAGGCTCCCCAGGGCTCCTGGCAACCTGGAGCTTCTGAGGGAGGAAGAACCCAAGAAGGAGCCAGAGGACAGGCAGCAGGAGAGTTATGTGAGGGCACAGCCAGGCTGCAGTTGGCCCAGCATGCATTGCCATTCCTCCAGCAGCTGAGTTTGTATTTCAAAGCTCATACCATGTAAACATCAGATGTGGTTCTCAGGCCTTGAACAGAAGGCTTTTCACAAGTGAAGATTAGAAATGACTGCCCTTAAAAGGGTGCTTGCCCACCCCGTCTGTCCCTCCTTCAGGCATCCTCTCCAGCAACAGTGGACATCCTGGGCTCTACCTGCACCAGCAAGGAGCTCAAATCAAGCACATCTACTATCAAAATCAGAGTTCTCTGCCCTGTGATCTGTGAACAGAAGACAGCTATCACAAATTACAGAACTCCAGAGAAACACAGCACCTCTGTGTTGAGATGGGCTCAGGAGGTTGGGCCCTTCACTTCTGTGTTTTACAGAGGAGGCCTCTGGGGCCAGTGTGAGGCAATGGCTGAGGCCACATGGCTAGTTACTGGTACAGACTCTGCCAAAGGGTTGCAGGGGGAGTCCCAGCTAAAGTCACCACTCTGCTAGTTACTGACTTGCATCATCTTTGGGGAATCACTTGACCTCCAAAAACCTGGTTCTCTCAGGTGCAAAATGGAAAGAGTAATGTCATTTGTTTTAGCACTTGGGTGACGGTTCAATGAGACAGAGCATGTTCAGGGCTTGTACACTACCAGAAAAACCATAGTCCTTATTTTACACTTATTAGTAGGTTCAATGCCCTTTCACCCAAATGGTGAGTTATTCCTATTTATGAATCAAGAATGAATTGAACAAATATTTCCCAGGCCCATTCTGTGTACTCACCAATTAGACCAAACACATGCTAGGTCCCAGCACTCCCAATCTCCACATGGAAGCTGTGTTGAAGAGATGGCAGTGGGACCTCAGGGAACGTGAAGTACCAAAGAAGGCTGGGGAGCATGGTCCTTGTGGGCAGAGACAGGTAGTCAGGCCTGAAAGCAGTAAAGAGATCCGAGTCCCTGTTCCATAGACTCCTGTGGCTGTGGGGAGTGAAACAGAGTTGTAGACCATGGCAGGCATGGTCCATAAAGACAGCCCTGGATATAAGGGTCCCTGCTTCCAGCCCCAGCTGTGCCTATGCCTAAAGATCATAGAAAACTCACTTCTAAACTTGAGCCTTGGAGTCCTCCTCATCATCACATGAGAGAAGTCAAACAGATGACATTTCTTCTTTGTCTCCAGTTCATGATGTCCATAAATGGACAATCTTTGCATTACCACCAACATTGCTCATTGAAACCTTATTATTTGTCAGCCCCACTGGAGCATGTTCCAAATATTGTGTCACTCCCCATTCCTAGGGGACACATGTAAGGTGAACCACAAAGGTGTATATATAATATATATGTCAATTTATTTAGGGGATGCTATGGGGAAACAGACTCACAGATACAGGGCAAGGTGCATCCAGTTTCAGAGTCCTTCCATTTTGTTCAAGGGAGCTGGGGACCAATGACACATCACTTCATGCCACCTGATCTGGTCTTTACCACCCAAGAGAGCACATGACCCTCTGCCCCCCCCCCCTTTCTCTTGCCTCTTAAGTGGTCAAGTCAGCAGAAAAGAAGCTATGTCCTAAGGCTGGTACGCCAAGGCTACTGGCAGAATGAGTTCCTGCAACAGACATTTATTTTTTTCATTGCCAGATGAGTGAGCCAACTGGGTGTCAGGGTAGTTAGGCTCTGATGAGGATCATTGACCTCACTCTACCAACCTCAGCAGGAGGATATTAGTGGATAGGGACTGAGAGAGGGCTACAACAGGCAGGGACATGGCATGTCAAGTCACTGGGAATAAGACTGTGAAATAAGCCTGGAAGACTTAATCACAGATGAGTACCCAGAAGTATCCAGGCAGGGATCCAAGGGGTGGCTTTTTGCACTCAAGAGTGAGGACTCCCCAACCCCTTTACAGGCCCCAGGCAGTATCTCCAGCCTCTCCTGTTCCATTTCATTGTCTGTATCATGGGTGTCTAATAGCATCGGTCTCCCAGGATATTGAAAGGACCAGGTTAAAAACAAACAAACAAACAACAACAACAAAAAACCCAAAACCTCATGAAAATCAGCATAAGGATACACAGAATAAATGCTTCCTATGGGCTTGCCATTATTTTTGAGGCTTTGAGTTTCTCCCATTTACAAAGGAAGGTGGCCATAGCTATTTCTGCTCTGGAAAGAAAATGAAACAGGGCAATGTGTGCGAAAGTGATTTGGAAATGTAAACACACAGCCCGGTATTATTCTTGGCTGTCTTCATTCCAGCCTCATTGGACAGGTGGAGGGAACATTAAGGACATGGGGAATTTTATGTGTTGAGTTGGGAGAACAAGATAGAGACTCACATACTGGTCACAAGGAAAAAATGGTCTTAAATAAAACTTGTGTTTTCCCTACAGATTTGTGGAAAGAACATAAAATCCCCCCATTCCTGGCCTTTTGTTTAATGAAAGGGACTGCTAATCACATCAGCAATGTGTAGGTAACGTTAGTGAGCAATGGAGGGAAGCACATTAGAATGTTAATCTGTGGCAATCCATTAAACATTTAGGAAGCATCATACTAGGTTAGTCATTGGATGCCCATGGCTAAATGGGGCTCCACATGAGGCTCCCTATCTGAGTGTGTGCTAAGGGGTGGCCCTTGGTTAATACATACTTACATACTTACCAGCTTGAAAGGCTCCAAGTGGCATTTCCCTTGGTTTTGTTTGCAATTTCATCACACAGATGCTGATGAGATGGTTGCCAGGGGACAGAACTCCATGCTCGTTGCCCTCTGCTCCATGGAGACACAAGTATCGGGGCTGAGCATTCCAGCTCTCTAGCTGTATGTTTGGTTTTTGCAACTACACCAGCTTCTCCCTTGAAACTATCCAAGGGTCACCCTCTTAACATAAACTTAAGATTCTTATTGCTGCAGTTACTTAAAGACCTGACAAGAAGCAGTTTAAGGACTGAAGGATTTATTCTGGCTTATAGCTTGAAGGGATCATTCCGTCCTGTTGGAGAAGGCCTGGCAACAGGAGGAGCTGACTGGTCACATTGCATCCTGACAGAGGTAGAGCCAGAAGAATGCTGGTTCTCACTAATTTTCTCCTTTTTATGCAGTCCAGGACTCCTGCCTATGGGATAGGTGCTTCCTCCATTTGGGGTGTGTTACGAGCCCTTTCCTACCAGCCTGGTCCCACTGCCACATCAGCCCCAAATAACACACAGAGACACTGTATTAATTATAATGCTGTTAGCCAATGTCTAGAGCTTCTTATTGGCTAGCTCTGTCTTAACCATTAACCCATAATTATTAGTATATGTATTTCTATATGGTCTTATCTTACCGAGAACACCAGACTTATGCATCCTCTCCTCCTGAGATCACATCAAAACTCCCCTCTCTTGCATCTCCCAGAATCCTCCTTGTCTCCTAGTCCTGCCTATCTTGCTTCCCTATTGGCCAACAGTGCTTTATTCATTAACCAATAAGAGAAACATATTTACAAAATGTCATCTCCTACCATCTCCTCTTTTTTGTCTAGATAAAGAGTTTTAACTTTAACATAGTAAAATATGTAACAAAACAGTTTTTAAGCAAGGACTATAATTATAATATTTAGTCCAATAACCTTTAGCAAGATTTAAAGAAAATATTTTATTTATCTTATCTTTGTGAGTCTAAAGTCTTATATGTAACTTATCTTTTATAATAACTAAGGAAGACTATAACCATGATTATCTGTCTTCAACTCCATCAAAGACCACAGGAGGATAGTATATAAACTATCTGCCTGGTCAGTCACCCAAAGTTCTTCTGTAATGTTCCATCTTTGGCCCATAGGCCATAGTGTGTCTGCAGACTCCTCAGCAAAGCAGGAAACTTTAAACTGTCCATCTGTATTGGCAGTTTGTCAGTCACTTTTCTCTGTGTCCTGCAGAATGTCTGACAGACTCGTCTATGAAGCAGGAACCCTTCTGGAATGTCCACCTTGTTTTGCAAGTTCAGCAGTCACTTTCCTGTGGGTTCTGCATGTACAGTTTATACAGCATAAAGTCAAACAGTCCAGACAAGAGCAGTTTCTTGCCCAAATGGCTAGTCTTGCCACATTGAAAGCAAATTCTATAACGAGTTTCTTCAATGCCCATCTTCCTCTCAGACATAATTGGTGTTGCCAGGAGCAGTTGTATCTCACTGTCAAGAAAAACCCTAAACCATTTTAAATGCCATGTTCTGTAGGTCTTTGAAAGGTTTGAAGAATATCTATCCACCTCAAATACATCTCTGTATATCTAGAAAACCTAACTAACCTAACTATAAGTTTTGACTATTACAGGTAACTATCTATAATCTGTACTAAATTATACATTAAATTTTAAATGAGCTACACAAACACAATACCTAAACAAGAGAAATATACATATAACAAAATTGACCTTAAAGTTGTATCAATAAATGGAAATCCATACCAATGCAAAGTATTCATCCTATATCATTTCTCCCTTTTTTTCTTTAGAAGGAGGTTGACTGTAATCATTAACCATTTATAACCATCCCTATTTAAATGAAAACAAACATTTATAGAGAATATTTGGGAATGTGGGTGTTGTTTTCTCCAAACTGCTTCCTGCTGGTTGGGGATGCTGTAATACTGTGGGGATCCTAAGAAGACACAGAAATCCTGGCTGTAGTCTGCAAGGCTGCCTTGTCCCAGCTGTTTTGAATGTTGGATCACCTGAAACACTGCTTTAGGGGGTCTTGCTTCATCAAACCATGTTAGTCTAGAAGGAATCCACAGATTTTCATTTTCTGTGGAAACATAAATAAAATCTCTTTTCCAAAGTAACACATTCTTGTACTTAAATTTTGAAGTCAAGGCATTTTTTAAAAATATATATGATGGATTAATTCATCAGCATTTATAATCAAGTATATTTTAGTAACTATAGCTCTTTCCTCAGCAATCAAAAACATTAAAGACAACACATAGCATACAGTATCCAGACTCTCTGTGTACTTTCCATTACTCTATATCTTTTATTTTTATTTTTTTCATTTTTTGAGACAGAGTTTCCCTGTGTAACTCTGGCTGCCCTTGAACCCGCTCTGTACACCAGGCTGACCTTGAAATCACAGAGATCTGCTTGCCTCTGCCTCCGAGTGCTGGGATTAAAGGTGTGTGCCACCATACCCAGCTACTCTATTTCTTCTTTTTTTTTAAAACCCACTTTATCCTGTTTCTTTTTCTCTCCCAAGCCTATGTATATTTTTTAAACACTGTAAACCTTCAGAGGTTTTACTTTTTCCTCTGGATCTGTCTTTACTGTAAATCTTTATCTTTTTTCTGGCCGTGAGTCTTTTATCTGCTGAACAACATTGCTAAAATTAAAGCTGCCGCTGTTTTAGTCGCTGTCTTTACAGCCAGAATTGAGAGCTGTGCTCACTGCCTCTCTATGCTGCCATTTAGCAGCATGCTGTCGGCTTGGAGATGTGGTCACTGCCACTGCCAGCTGCTCATACACACCATTCAGTTGTTAGCAGGGCCTGTTAAAAGAAACGGTTAAAAGCGATTTTTTTTTTTTTTTTTTTTTTTGCCTCTATGCTGAGTCAGGAAACCTCACTTAAAGGAGCCAGCCGCATGAGTCTCTGCTTGTCTCTAGCAAAACAGAGCCTACCAGAGAAAAATGCTGCTACCAGGAAGCCTTGCTTGTCTCTGTTCTTTTGTTTCTAAAATCAAATTCTTAGTACCCACGTTGCAGGCGCCGTGCTGTTACGAGCACTTTTCTGCCAGCCTGGTCCCACTACCATGTCAGCCCCAAATAACACACAGAGACACTGTATTAATTACAATGCTGTTGGCCAATGTCTAGAGCTTCTTATTGGCTACCTCTATCTTAATTATTAACCCATAATTACAAATATATGCATTTCTACATTGTCTAATCTTATCCAGAATGCCAGACTCACATGTCCTCTCCCACCCTTCAGATCACATCTCGACTCCCCTCTCCTACATCTTCCAGAATCCTCCTTGTCTCCTAGTCCCGCATATCTTGCTTCCCTATTGGCCAACAGTGCTTTATTCATTAACCAATAAGAGAAACATATTTATAGAATGACATCTTTCGTCAGGGGTGGATCTTCTCCCCTCATCCGCTAATCTAGAAGACCCCTTATGGATATGTCCAGAGACTTATTTATATGGTGATGTTAAATGCTGTCAAGGTGACAATCAAGTTTAAACATCCTAATGAACAATATAAGGACATTTCCACACTCAGGAATTTACAAGGGTGTTAGAGGTTCTGAGCCAGAAGTGCAGGGCCAAGCATCTGCATTTGTCAATGCATAGAATGGGTTGGCACATCACAGAGTCTTGGTTCTGATCCTGGCTCTTCTTGCTGGGCAGGACTCTGCTCTTTCAGAACTTAGTGTCCTTTATTAGTGAGACTATGGTAATGACAGGGCTGTGGTTGAGAATGGCCTTGCTGAATTCCATGGATGGAGGTGGTGAAGACTTAAGATAGTATCTGGCCTACAGTTAGAGACGAGGAGGCAGGATTCAGGGTGACAGTAGTGCTCAGCATGAAGGTAGGGACACCATATTGCTGACATGTGGCCTCAAGCTCAGAAAAGGGAAGGCTGGGTAAACGATGCAGTCAGCACTGGGAATGCACTAAGAAAAAAGAACTTGATTGAAATCCAAGATCTTGGAGCTGGGAAAAGGGCTCAGTGGGTAAAATACTTACTGTGTAAGCATGAGTAACTAAGTGTGGCTCTCTGGCAACCATGTAAAATCTGAGTGTGGCAGCAGATACCTGTAACCTCGGGGCTGCAGGGCAGTGAGGGCAGCAGGGATAGGCCCAACTTTGGACCTTTCGTTTGTTGTGTTCTCTCTGAAACACCACACTTTTCTTTCCTTTGCCTCGACTTCTGCTGTGCATGGGTTTCTTTTTCTCTTTTTTTAAGCAAGCTAAGAAAGCCAATCTGAGAGAATGTTTTTAAGAGTTTCTTTACCCAGATCTGGCCGATGTAGCTAGGAAACACTAAGACTCATCAAGCTTTGCACCAGGAGAGAAAAGAAAAAACAATCCAACAATACAGCTGCCAACACCCCTCAAAGATTATTTTTCAAGTCCCTCATTCCTGACAGTCTCCAGTGGGTTAAATGAGGCTGCGGATTTTGCTGAAGACCAGATTTCTTTCAAACACTTCATGGAGCCTGTCCCTCCTTCTGCCAGTGCTGACTGACAATGCCATGATAATTGTTCTCTTGAGTGTCTTACTCTTCAACTTTATTGTTTTCATTTTTTCTAAGCCACTGACAACCACCATGGCATGTGCAGCTGGGTCCCAGTCTCCCTTCTGCGGGCTCCATAGGCTTCTGCATGGCACACATCAGTTCTGACCGAACCCTTCAGTGGCAAGCAAAGCCATTCTTAGCTGGGGCCCTGTTTATCATTGCTGAAGAGGCATACAGGAGAGGGACAGAAGAGGAAAATACTACATAGGGTAGTATGTTACTCAGTGGGGCAAAAAGATAGAGAGGGGACCCTTGCTTCTGCACCCATCCTTACTTCAAAGACACCTTTCTGCTTTGGTGCAGTATGCTGCCTATTAAAAGGATGGGGAGATGGGCTGGTGGATAAATGCAAGTATAGGACTGCCGTTCAGATATCCAATACCAACATGTACTTGTCAGCCTGCCCGTAATTCCAGCACTCAGAATGTTGAGACAGGGGCTCTCTCAGAGCAAGCTACACTAGCCCATATCACCCATCTCTGGCTTCTACCGAGAGATCTTGCCTCAATGAACAAAGGAGAGAGCAGCTAGTGAAAACATCTGATGTCAACATTGTGCTTGCACACATGTACATGTACACCCTTATACACATGAGTTCACACATGAGGAACTTGCACATGCACACTACACACACATGTACACTACACACACATGCACACTGAAAAGTAAAATTTAAATAAATAAAACTTAGAGAACAAGGTAATGCTTGGATATAAGAAAGCTCTGGGGGCTCCAGGCTTGCTCTTTGCTAGTCTTCTCTTCATACAGCAAAGGACAACACACATAGAGACATACACACACAGACATGCACACATAGGGACATAAACATGTACACACACAGAGACATGTACACACACACATACACACACAAACTTACATATGTACATATACACACACAAACATATACATACAAACATGCACACATAAACACAAACATGCATATACACATGCACATATATACACATGCAAATACACACATACACATGTATACCAACATGCACACATAAGACACACATGTATACATACACATACAAAGATATACATATATACATGTACATACGTACACATGTACATACAAATACATGCACATATACACATGCACACATATACCTGTACATACACACACATATGTATACACACAAATCCATACACACCCAGCTTTGTCTCCCCAGCAGGAGTTAACCAGAGCAATGACTGAAAACGCCTATGCCAAATCCACACAACACAATCAGAGTCCCGAGAACAAATGGTTTCAATTCTGTGCTGTCCTCCCTGCCTCAAGATAGCTGCCGGCAGGCGGGGAGGGCTCACCCTGCAGGTTAGCGATCTGTGCTGCTCGGTCCTCCCACAGTGCACAGGCAACCCCACTGTTTTCCTTAGGATGACTTTGCTGTCATTCTCACTTCTGTTCAGTGTCACCTGACTTGAAGGTTGCTTTATTATAAGCCACAGGGTAAAGGTCAAAAGTACTTCATGAAATACTATCACTCACTGTGGCTTCTGATTACCATAATATCATTCCTTAATCCACTGTACAAAAATGACGGAGACTCCTAACACCAGCCCTGAGCTGGAGAATGGATAGCAAGGGTCTGGAGAAGTACTGACCAACTTTTTAGGTTCCAAAGCTCCTGCTTCCCTATAAAGTAGGACAACAGTCTTGCTTCTGGTGACTGTCCCCATCCTCATCAATGTCCAGCTGAGGCCATGTGTGTGTGTGTGTGTGTGTGTGTGTGTGTGTGTGTGTGTGCATATGAGCCACTACACCTTCCTGTGCATGCTCATGTAGACACTAGAAGCTAACTTTGGTTTACAGTTTTTATAAAAAAAATTTTTTTGCTTATTTATTCTGTGTGTATGCTGGGCATTGAGTGCGTACTACACTGCCCATGTGGAGATCAGAGAGCAATGTGCAAAGTCAGTCTCTCCTTCCGCCATGTGGGTCCTGGGAATTGAACTCAGGCTGTCAGGCTTAGTCACAGACACCTTAACCCACAGAGTCATCTCACCAGCCCCTGGTTGACTTAGTTTTTGAGACAAGGTCTCTCATGGAGTCTAGACTGGCTAGCCAGTGAGCTCTGGAATCACTTACCCATTATATCCAGTTCAAATGTATGACTAGCATCTTGTGTCAGCTACTGAGATAGGCTCAGTATGCTAATTTATGTAAATCTAAAACAGGCCCTGGTGGTAGAAGCCTGTAATCCTAGCTACTTGGGATGCTGAGGCAGGAGGATTGCAAGTTAAAGACCCATCTGAAGTACAAATAGACTGCACTCAAGATTAGACTGGGAGCCAGGCAGTGGTGGCAACACCTTTAATCCCAGCACTCATGAGGCAGAAGCAGGTGGATCTCTGTGAGTTTGAGGCCAGCCTGGTCTACAGAGAGAGTTCCAGGACAGCCAGAGCTACACAGAAACCCTGTCTCAAAAACCCAAAAAGCAAATCAAAAGAAAACATAAGAACCAAAGGAAAAAACAAATGAAAGATTGGGTAACTGTGGTAGTTTGACTGTAACTGATCCCCATGATCTCACAAGGAGTGGCACTGTGAGGAAGTATGGCTTTGTTGGAATGTGTGTGTCCATGTTGGAGGAAGTGTATCACTGTGGGGGAGGGCTTTGAGGTCTCCTTTGCTCAAGCTCTGCTCAGTGTGGCACACAGTTCACTTCCTGTTGCCTGTGGATCAAGATGTAGAACTCTTAGCTTCTTCTCCAGCACTGTGTCTGCCTGCACACCACCATGCCCTACCATGATGATAATGGACTAAACCTCTGAAGCTGTAAGCCATCCTTATTAAATGTTTTCCTTTAAAAGAGTTGCCATGGCCCTGTGTCTCTTCTCAGCAATAGAAACCCCAATTAAGACAATAACTTGGGCCCTATCTCAAAATATAAAAGAATGCTGAGGCTATAATTCAGAAGCAGAATGCTCACCCAGCATGCATGAGGTTCTAGGTTCGATCCCCACTACTGCTGAAAATAAAACAAAGCATTGTAACCACCACTACTACCACCACCAACAAACCAGAAGAATCCAGGAATCCCTATTTAGTCTGAGGCTACAGACAAGGAAAGCAAGGCTCAAGAAGGTGGAGCAGGCTCTCTAGGGTCCCCTACCCAATGGAATGAGGCCTAGGTGGTCTGTCAAGGAAGGGTCTACAGATCCAAACTATCTGGAGCTCAACAGTCAGTCAGATAGTCAGCACTGGACTTGGATTGGACACCATGCTTTCACAGTTACCCCAAGAACTCATTGAGCAACCATGGTATCTGTTTATTTTCTCCTCATCCCTCATCCCTGTGATACTGAGCTATTCTATTCTGAGCACAAACACAGGATTCCCTTAGTGACTATGGTCCTTGAGGGAGCTGGCTCTATCACTGCAGATGGAGAAGGACGATTTGACAAAAGCACTAATAATAGATTGTTTACAAGAAAGTAATGTACTTGCTCATCATGATCCAAATGACCTCTACCATGCTATAGATTGCTTGTTCCTTCTTCATTGCCTTTAGTGACTGATGTTTACCAATCCCACAACAACACAGGGTCCATCTTTTGAAAGAGGGAAGCTATAACCTCAGTGTAATTCTTTCCATTGGGGACCAGTTCAGGCCCATGGATTTGGGGGACTTTACACCTGTGTTTTTGGAACCATCCTAGCCCATGACAGGAACATTCATGCTTACCAACATGCCTCTGGAATGTTCTAGATAGTAAGGAGAGGAGAGAGAGAGAGAGGTCTTGACAGGACATTTGGCCTCCGTATTCAAGGATTCTGAACACATGTGTTCAACTTGTGTAAAAAAAAAAATTGCATTTGTACTGAACAGTTACAGACTTATTCTCTCACTGTTTGTTAAACAATATGGTACAATGGCCAGCTGCACGGCTTCTGCATTGTATTATGTGGCAGGAATAACCTACATGATTTAAAGTCACAAGGGGGTGTTTGTAGATTGTGTACAAATATGATTTTAGCATTGAAAGGTGATGGTCTGAGAACCTCTTGATGCCAAGGTAACTTGTCCAGCTCATGGGATTTTTGCCCTACATCTCTGATGGACCATTTTTTAGTAGAGGTAGCATCATGGTTTGGGGGACCCCCTCCACTGAATGCTGTGTGGAGCAGTGGTTAGAAACCCCACTACAGATGGTTTTCATTATCGATAATCTGTCCTGCAAAGGTTTTCACTAAGGGAAACCTTTTTCTGAGGTTGGCTATTATTGTAGAATAAACAGCAGTATGTGAGACTGTGGATGAACTTTCCAAAATGTATGTGAACTTTTTAAAAAGAACGCTATTTCTACTTGATGAAAATTGATGTGTGTGGTTGCTTCCCTAAAATTGTTAACCTTTAGGGTAATCAAACTGATATGGATTTTCCCCCCTGTGGAATACACACTTTGCATTCTCTATGCATTGATTACATGCATTGGACTTGAATTCCCTAAGACTGTCTATTCAGGAGACAACTTAACTCATAGGTGTGAACCTGGGTAACTTGTGGGAGTGATTTGGACCTGGTCCATCAGGAGTTGGAATAGTGCAGGGGTGAACCCTTCTACCTACTGGTGGTGGGAATTATCAAGGTACCAAAATTCTGTGTTTGTGTGCGCACAACCTTGTGTGTACCTCATCTACTTTTCTGTTGTTTTGTACTTTTTTTATTTTATTTTATGTGTATTGGTGTTTTGAGTGTATGTGCACCTTGTGCGTGCAGTGCTCTTGGGGGCTAGAAGCTCTTAGAACTGGAGTTATATAGATGGTTGTGAGCTGCCATGTGGGTGCTGGGAGCTAATCCCAGGTCCTCTGGAAGAGCACAGCCAGGGCTCTAACCACTGAACAATCCCTCCAGGCTGTGGTTTTGTTACTCCTAACTCATCATCTCCATTGGCTTGGAGCCAAACAAATAAGCTAGGTTGGCTGGACAGTGAGTGCCCCAGGGTACTGCCTGTTCTGCCTCTACCTCTCCAGTGCTAAGATTACAAGGCCACCACACTATATTTTAAAAACACTTTATATTATTTTATCTTCTTAGCTAACACTGAGGATCAAACTTAGGCCTCAGCACTTGCTGCATCTTCTACTTCCACAAGCATAGTCTATATGTGCTTCAGTATCTTTGTCTCAACATCAGGGAGATGTTGAGATGATAACATATGTATCACAGACGTGTGGGATGGACCTTGTTAGTACATGTCTCTGTGCCTGACACTGCCTCCAATTAGGCTGACACTCCCCCGTGCTACTCAGCAGCAGCATTGAAGGAGCTGTGACGGTCCCTAGAGGCAGGAGAGTGGTATACTAGGACTCCGCTGTTTCCTCCAGCTCATCTTCAGAGAGAAATTTCTTGGGGGATGGGCCGTGGGGTCGACTCTATGTATACACATTTCTCCCTTTCATTATATCAGGAAAGAATTGGAGATGGTTCAAAACCAAATGGAGGAGGCAAAGGAGTTAAAGTTTTCCATGTGGCCTGAGCCAGATTTCTTAAACATCTCTGTCTGATACTGAGAGTAGCAGCTGCTCTATTTCAGAACAGGCACTTGATTCTGCCTGGAAGATTCGATAAGTGAGGAATCCGGTCTTGCTTCCTGACTGTGCTTGCTTGCAAGCTCTGGTCAGCCTCATTCTCAGCTGGGCTGGGTTTCACATATACTCCTGGCAGCTTCTGGTCAACCTCTCTTGCTTTTTGGAGGCTTTTGTTGGTGGTTTCTTTGAGTGTGGGGTAAATCTTTCAACATGTACAGGGAAAATATAGACTACGATGAATCAGTGCGTCTAAACCAGGGCTTGAACATGCCAGCACTGAATATGCTCTCATGCAACTCCCAAGACTCACCTCCTTCAGAAGGCAGGGGCTATGCTCACTCTAATGTTTTGGAACCAACACCACAGTATGTCCCCTTTGTGCTTGGTGTCTTTTAAACACCAGTCTGTGAAATTCCTCCATGAAGTGGACAGAGCAGTTATTTCACGGATTAATAGTGTGTGCCTTTTCAGCTGTTTGGGGGCTGTTTGGCTAGCTCCTTTTGAGAAGGGCCTGATTACATTATCATTATTGTTCAATCGTGACATTGGGCTGTCACTCTTTATCTGGTTTGGAGGTATACTTTATGTATGTTGGATGTGAATTCTTCATTGAATATTCATCCTACAATTAACCTTCTCTCGGCATATGCTTTTCACTCTTGGGATGGTTTTTAGTTTTCTGAACATTCTTGTGATGAAACCAAATTCCAGCAACTCTTCTTAGAAGGGTTATTTTGTAAGAACGCATGTGTTTGTGTGTGAATCTGTATGTGGGTAGACACGTGTGTGCAGGTGCCTACAGAGGCTAGACCAGAGCATCAGATTTCTTGGAGCTGGAATTGCAGACAGCTGAGAGCCACCCAACAGGGGTGCTGGGAACCAGGCTTAGGTCTTCTGCAGGAGCAGTATGCACTAACAGCTGAGTCATATCTTTAATTTGCCTCATCATGATTTTCTGTCCCATTGTAAGCCTTTCTCCCAGCTCAAGCTTAGGATCACTATCTTAGCCAGGGTTTCTATTGCTGTGATGAAACACCACAACCAAAAGCAAGTTGGGGAAGAATGGATTTATTTAGCTTATACTTTGCAGTCTATCACTGAAGGAAGTTAGCATAGGAACTCAAACAGGGCAGGAACCCGGAGGCAGGAGCCGATACAGAGGCCATGGAGACGTTCTGCTTACTGGCTTGTTCACCGTGGCTTGCTCAATCTGATTTCTTACAGAACCCAGAACTACCTGCCCAAGGCTGGTCCCACCCACAATGGGCTGGGCCTTCTCCCATCAATCACTATATAAGAAAATTGTCCTATAGACTTGCATGTAGCCTGACCTTTTCAAGGCATTTTCTCCACTGAGGTTCCCTCCTCCAATGACTCTAGCTTGTGTCAAGTTGATGTAACACTAACCAGTACAATTATTCTCCTGAATAACATGATGGACACTTTGTTTGCTTTGCCTCCCCACCCTTAGGGGAACAATAATACTGGAGTTGGTTTTTGTGCATAGCATCAAGTGGGCACACAGTTCATTTTTCTCTGTGTGGATATCTGCATGGCATGTGCACATGTGCAGTACCAGCACAGTCCAGAAGAGGGTGTCATCTCCCCCACCAGACCCGGTGTTACAGGCTCTTAACTGCTGAGCCATCCTCAACTCCTGCAAGGAACAAATTTAAAGATCAAAATAATTTACAGCGTGTTGACTGATGAGCTTGCCTCTTAGAAGGAGGGGGCAGAGGGGCTTGTGGGACCTTTACTGAGTATGCAACCATCCTCTCAACCACTTGCATTACATGTGACCTGGGGACTATGCATAGGACTAGAGGATATAAATAGGGGAGGGCCTCCACCTACACAGCCATGGGGGAGTCAACAACCACGCTGAGTGATTTAAAGTCACCCACACTCCTGTCCTTAACCCCTTATCCATTGCTCTATAAGTGAAACAAATACACTTATGGGTTCCTCAGAAAGAACCTCCAGGGAATCTCTTCTTGGTTTGTCACTGAGTCCTTAGGAGGAAGGGGAGATACTGTTTACCTTTGCCTCCCAGAGAGAAGGAATTTTAGTAACATTCCCACCTCCATAGAGATTAAAGGTCTGGCTCTCCGGATGATGCTGTTGGGAGGAGGCTGGACCTTAGGTGTCCCGAGTCACTGGGTAGTTCTCAGATGACACCTTAGTGGTTTCTAGAAAGGATTGTTATGAAAGAGTTTGGCTCTACCTGGCTCTTTGTGGCTGTGTCAGGAGGTATTTCAGACAAGGGGTGGCCTTGCCCAGCCTGTGCTATGATGCTTTGACTTTCAGCTTTCGAAGTTATGTGCCATGCATTCCTTATCCCAGGCTGCAGTGTTTGGCTATAGTGACTCACAGCCAGGAATGGTGGTTCATGCTTGTAACCCTAGCACTTGAGAAGATGAGGCAGGAGGACTGCTGTAAGCTAGAAGCCAGCCTAGGCTACATAGTAAGTTTCTAGCCAATGGCAGGCAACAAATTTATACCTTGTCTAAAATAAATAAATAAACAGGTCCAATACCCATTGAAATGTAACTATACATTTTTTTTCCTTTCTTACCCCTCTTGTACTGTGCTGCATTTTGCTGGAGGACGGGTGTCTTTAATCCTTTTAGTGATGAAGCCTGAGCAGTAAGGTGTGTTACTAATCAGGTACAGCTGTATTAACACCTGCTAAGAATTAACCTGGGCTCCTGTGACCGGTCAATGACAAGCATCTATTTTTCCTGTTTATGGGTCTGTGGGTCAGTTGAAATCTGGGTGCTTCTGGTTAGGCTTGGCTCCAGCTGCTGGTCAGATTTGGGTCTGTTCCATGGGTCTGGTTCTGTGAGCTTCAGGCCCTTGGAGCAAATGGGTTTGTTTTTTATTTTATTTTTATAGAAAATCATGGAATCCTCAAGTTTGAGCCAAACTGTGCAAACAAACCCCAAGTTGTTGATGACTTAGTGATGGCTGGAGGAAGTCACATAGCCAATCCAGGAGGCATTCGTAGGTGCCTCAGCAAAGGGAAGGAGTGGATACAGGAATCCAATTTACTGTGCTATAACTGGAAATACCTTTTAATTTTCCAAAAAAAAAAAAAAAAGAATTTTGTCAGTTTCATACATATATTTAATGCAGTAAGACCATTGCCCTCTCTTAACCCCCTCCCACTCCTGCGGTCACCTTCTGTTTCCAACTTGATCCCCTCCTGCTCCCCCGTCTTTATTAAACACAGGTCTTGTAGGTTGACACAGAGGCTGTGTGTTCATGATTGCAATGGGCATATCCTATCCAAGCCTGTTTTATAGCCCTCCTCATCTTCCTACTCATAGTTTTTCTGTCTGCACTCAACAGTCACATATTCTAGGCACTTTGACCAATTAGGAGTCTCTGCACATGTTGTCACCCTCTGCATAAAGAAGCTTCCCTGATCCAAGCTCAGAGTAGAACTAGCCTGTGAAAATATATACCTTCAGTAACCTATATATAAAGTGTCTTCTTTAGCTATCAGGTCTTACTGTGTAGATGGATTTTTCTCTGGGAAGCTAGCTCACCAAAAATGACATGGAGACTTATTGTTAATTATGAAAGCTTGACCTATAGCTTAGGCTTGTCCCAGAAGCTCTTATAATTCAAACTAACCTGTTTCTATACATACATTTGCCATGTGACTGGTGACTTTTACTGCTTCTCCTGCATGTCTTGCTCTTTTGTATCTGGCTGCTGCCTCCTCCTTCTTTCTTCCCAGAGCTCTCTGTCCCAAGAAGTCTCTTCCTGTCTAGCTATTGGCCATTCAGTTCTTTAGTAACCCAATCGCAGCGACACATCTTCACACAGTGTAAAGGAATATTTCGCATTACTGTCTGGTTCTCTGGTGATAATCAAAAGCAATGACAATAGGCTGTACTGTTTTACTGTTAGGAGAGCCTCTGGAAGCCTCTGGCAAACTCACAGAGAGGTCCCCCCATGTACCATGTAAGAACTGGGATTTTGTTTGTTTGTTTTAGCTCTGGCTGTCCTGGAACTCACTATGTACACCAGGTTGGCCTTGAAATCACAGAGATCAGCTTGCTTCTGCCTCCTGAGTGCTGGGATAAAGGTGTATGCTACTACATCCACACTGAGATGATTTTTGTCTTCCATTCCCTCTCCTCCCCTCCCCACCCTTCCTCCCTCTCCCCTCCCCTCTCCCCTCCCTTCAGAAGTATTACTTTACTTTTTGTTGTTGTTGTTGTTGTTTTTTGAGACAGAGTTTCCATCTTTTAGCCCATTCGGCATAGAACTCACTATGCAGCCTAGACTGGCCTTGAAGTCAAGACAATATTTTTGTCTCAGGCTTTTTCAAGTGCTGGGATGACAGGCAGGAGCTACCACACATAATCTTCCTGGACAGTTTCACTTATGCTTTATTTTAATGGCTTTTCTGGTTTTGCACTTTTAAGTTGAAATTCCCGTGTATAAAAAAAAATGTGTATCTATGATTTGTATCCAATTAGTTACAACTGTTCTTGAGTTTTCTTGAGTACTTCCCCTGGACCACTGATTTTCCATGTATGAGTTTGATGCTTTTCCCCTGAGGACTATTTTCTTTAAATACTTGCATGTTTGTGGGTAAGTCTTCCAGTTTTGCACTAGAGGTTACTTGGTGCTGTTTCCTGTTTTCCAGGCTGGTGACTGGTGAGGATTGTGGTCAACATCCCTCAGTGGATGTAGCTCTGAATCCATCCAGCTTGCTTCACGGAGCCCCGTAGCTCGGGCCCCTGTGTGCGCCCCCTTCTGGCAATCCAGCATGGGTAAAGGTTGTTCTCTACGAGGTTTACTTTGTAGAGATGTAGAAGGTGAGTCAGCATGTCTTAAAGCTCTGGCTAGCACTTTATGGGGGTGGGGGTGGGGCAGGGAGGGAGGGAAGCAGGGAGCGTGGGGGGGGATTTCTTGGGATAAATTTTAAAAGAGCATGAGAGTCAGAACAAGAGGATGAGGAATGGGGGAGGGGGTTAGACCCTTAAAATCCTCATGTTCCTTCTTGCAGCATTGGCCTGGTTCAGGCAGAGTTTCAGATGAGATTTCTCTTCTTTCTCTGTTCTCCAGCTCTCTTGTGTGCTGGCCGAAAGCTGAAGCTGAGCACAGCTCCTGGCCCTGGCCTCTGCTCTTTGCCGACATTAAGCATCCTTCTTGCGGCTACCCTCTGCACCCAGTGTGTTCTTCTCTTCCCACTACACATTTCATCGTTGTGAGAGACTCCCTAACAGTACGTAAAGTACCTTTCTTAGAAGGAAGAACAAGACATTCTGTCCGTTGCAAGAGGTGTCACTTACATGTGGTGTACAACATTCACTGGGTGCTGTTATGTTGAATACTTAGTGGGGAAAGTTGGGCCGTTATAAAATCTTCGGACATTCTGATTTTTGAAGACTTTTTAATCTGTGAAGTGTGTCTCCCCAGTAGGTGCTTGCTAAGGTGGGAAGGTGGATGAAAAAGATTTTACAGAGACGAGTCTTAACTGAGTTGGAAAGGTAGTGGTAGAATTAATCAACTAATTAGTTATATAATTATCCAGGTGATGGTGGCACATGCCTTTAATCCCAACACTTGGGAGGCAGAGGCAGGAGGATCTCTGAGTTCAAAGCCAGTCTGGTCTACTGAGTAAGTTCCAGGTCAGCCAGGGCTACCTAGAAAGACCCTGCCCCAAAAACAAACAAGGAAAAAACAAAAAGAAAACAATTATTGTATAATTACGAATTGATGGTGGACTATTAGACTGGAATTGTGAGCCCAATAAATCCACTCTCCTTTAAGCAGCTTCAGTCAGGGTATTTTATCACATCGTTGGGAAGGGAGGCGGTGACACTGGTTGTTTTTATGCTTCCTTTGGCTTCTGGTGTGTTTGTGCTTGCACGTGCTCACTGAGGCACTTTTTGCAGCGGTTGCTTTAGAATCTGTCAGATCACTGTAATCCCACTGTCCTATCGCTTCCGCTATCTGCTGATACTCCTCGACCGAGAGGGCCATGAATGACTCATGCTTCCTCTTCGCTTGAAAAGTTGGGAGTGTGGCTGGCACCGATCTTATCATCGCTGGGCTCTGGTGAAGGTCCTACCTTCCCATGCTGCCTTGTCACTGTGAACTGCTGTAGTGACCCACACTTCCCAAGTGGTCTCCTGTGGCACCTTGCAAGGACAAAAGGGCTTCATGCTTCGTGGAATCTGGAAGCTCTAGCTCCCTCATCAGTCTTCTGAGATGGGATTGGGGCTCTTCCTTGTATCCTGTGAGGCCGGGCTCCCACTCAGCTTTTGCTGGTGTGGGTGGTGACTAGACCACAGCTTCTTCACGGCGTTTGGCTAAAGTGGTGGACTGTGGTTAGTCTGTCTTTCTAGGATGTCGTCTCCTGGTCCTGTGGCTGTGGGAACAGGCTTTCCCTGTTCTAGTTTCATGTCTGTGGCTGTAGTAAAGCATCCCAGCAAAAAGTAACATGGGAATGAGAGTTTATTTGGCTTAAAATTCCAACTAGCAGTCCAGCCCATCACTGCAGAGGAATCAAGGTAGGAACTCAAGGCAGCTGGTCTTATCACAGGTGAGACTAGAGAGAGAATAAATGCACACACACTCAATGCTTTTTGTGCTCAGCTTGATTTAGCCATTCTTATACAGTTCAGGACCCCCTGCCTAGGGAATGGTGCTGCCCACAGTGAGCTGGGCCTTCCCACATCAGTTAACCTAATTAAGAAGATCCTTCACAGACAAGCCAGAGGGAAAAATGTAATGATGACAATCCTTTTGTTCAACTCTCGTCCCAGGTAATTCTAGGTTGTGTGAAGTCGACAGTTAAGCTAACCGCTGTAGTGTCCATTGTGCCTCTGGGTTGCTGGCTGCTTCTGCTCCAAATCTGGGTCACATAAGGTGAAAGGTGAACTCTGAACTTATTGTTGTTAGGTGACTTGGGTTCTAAGTTAAATGTTCTGTGCTTTTCTATTAACTTGGAACAGATTCCACCCAAGTACACTGTGAATTTTATAAACATGACAAATATCAAAGGAAAAAAACCAATAAAATCATCACTAGAAAGGCTGTATACTATACACCAGCCACTAGTGATGGCACTTTTACAACTGACTGGCCCCTGTGAGCTAACCTGGCCTTTAGAACTCCCATTATAATGAGATTAGTATCTGAACCTGTTACCCAGCACAGCTACTATTTCTACACCAACTGATTTCTATCAGGAAATCTCCTTCTGACAGTTATTAAAGGAGTATATGCAGTGAATTCAGAAGACACGATTGCCAGCTTTGAGTCATAGGGTGGTGGGGAGGAGTGAGTCTGTAATAATGGTGTCTGCAATAGGTGTGAGAAGGCAGGAGTTGCTTCAAGGGTGGAGGATAAGAAGTCTCTTGGGGCTCAGAATTCACTGCCTGGCCAGAGTGAGATGGAGCAGATTAATGGTTTTAAGGCAGTAGAGCAGGAGGGGACAAGGGCATGGAGATGTAAGGGAAGGTAGTGCTCATCGGAGAAAGATGGATGCTAGAAAAGTGTGACAGAGACTCCAGAAACAGTGTCTCAGCTGAGAATGTGGGGGTTCTGGTGGGGTGGAGGGAGCAGCATGCACAAACACCATGGGCAGTGCCAGAACACACAGCTGGGCATTCGGCTGGAGACACAGCACAAAAGTTTTGGGGCCATGAAGTGAGTGACGACAATGGTGACAATCCTTTGAAGACAGAATGATTTTTGAGTGGAAAATGCTCTTCAGGCTTTATTTTGTAGCCTTGAAATAAAAGTGGAAAGGCAGGACCAGGAATTTAAAACCACCACGGAGACACATCTCTGGGTGTATCTGGGAAGATGTTTCCAGAAAGGGACGATCCGTCCTGAGTGTGGGTGGCACCATTCCATGGGCTAGGACAAATAAAAAAGGAGAAAGCCAGCCAAGCATGGCATTCATCTCTTTCTGTCCTTCACTGCAGGATGGGATCCTATGTCACCACATTTCCATGCCCATGATGAACTAACTGCATTCCTTCTTAGTCTGCTTGAGACTTCTGAATGGATCAAAGTGGAAGCACCCCAGTCTGTCACCATCCCAGTCTGTCACCATCCATTCAGAGGAAATAGGAAACTGCAGTTGCATTATTTACCTGTTTGTATGGATTTTTCTGGGTATGGGCCTCTTAGGGAAATCAGTATTATTCATTCAGAGATACCTTTAGAGATATACTATGGGCTCAGCTGAGCAGTTGGGTTCTCCATGGGTATCCAGAGTGGCCTGTATGTAACCATGATGGGGAATGTCCTCTTGTATTTATGTTTCTCTTATTGGTTTAATAAAACACTGATTGACTAGTAGCCAGGCAGGAAGTATAGGCAGGGCTACCAGACAAGAATTATGGGGAGAGGATTCAGAGAGCCATAAGAGAGACACCATATAACTGAAAAAAAGAATAACATGCTGGAGCATCCTCTGGAGAATGCTTTACTAGAAATGAGATAATAATTGAGAGAAAGAGAGAGAGAGAGAGAGAGGTGAGAGAGAGAGAGAGCACTAGCCAGTAAGAAGCCTGAGCCATTGGTAAAACAGTTTATGATTATTATAAGTCTCTGTGTGTTTCTTTTGGGTTAAACAGTTGTGGGACCAGGCGGGAAAGAAACTCTGTCTATATAGCCAGATCAAATTTATGCCAAGCAGGGATTATCCAGTTCAAAGCCAACCCAGTGTGTTCATAGTTAGGATGGAATGTTTCTGTCATGGGGAGGGAACCGAGATGAAGCTTCTACTGTCTTTTCCCCCTTCTCTCTTACACACCCCTGGAGCTGATTTAATACTAACAGCATTAAAAATGATAGGCAGTGTCCTAAATACTGGCAGCATTTTAGATGAATGTGCATATACATATTCTCTTTGTAGATTGCATTATACACACTTAATACATGGGTAAATTGAGACCCAGGAAGGTCAAGGACTTGCCTAAATTTGTAGGCTGACTCCTGGATCAGCCTGAGATTATTCTCTCTCTGCATTCTAACTGCAAAGAATGTGGCCAGCTGCTGCATGCTCCAACTGCCATGCTTTTCCTCCCAGGATGAGCCACACCCCTGTGAAGACTCGGGACCACTTGATTTGTCTGCCCATGTGTGTGAGTATGGGTTTTATAGGGGCTAGAGGTGGAGTGTGAGGCCACCCAGTATGGGTGCTACAAACGGAACCCTCATCTTCTGAAAAAGCACTATGTGCCCTTTGCCTCTGAACCACATCCTTAGCTTGCTACTTTGTCCCAGAGCCACCTTCCTGCTTTTAAACAAATCAGACATCCTCTGAGAGACACCCCATCTCCAGGGAAATGTAAAGAGAAACCCAGAGAAAAGACCAACAAAAGACCAGTGAGTTACCATGTGTGTGAAAACAGTTTTCAGGGTGTGGGGGAAGAGATGGTTAGTAGTGGAAAGAGGGTAAAGCCCTTGCAGTGCTTGACAAGTTGAGGCCTCAGCAGGTTAGGGAGGCCTTACTGCCTGGAGACTCCCTCCTAGGACTGTGTGCACTCATCCCAAGCATCTCCTGAAGGGAGGGCAAAGACCTCTTCACAGATGCAGAACAGATTGCCTTTTCTGTCTTCTATAAGCCAAAGTCACCCCCTACCTGCTCAGCTATGAAAATGCCCTGAATGCTTCCCAAAGAAACAACATGCAGTTCCCCATAAGCAAATGTAGCCTATATCTCTTGAGGCCAACTGTGGAGATCAATATCATCTTGAAGGTCCACAGCTGTTTTCTTTGCATGTACACCCCTACACACACACACACACACACACACACACACACACAGAGTACCCAAACCCCAGGGCCTGGAGCCTCCCTGTGAAAGCTGTTGCTAGCTGTGACATCTTAGAGATAATCCACGTGTCTCAGGGGTCAAGACTACCTGTAAATCCAATATCTTGGCTTTTTGTCTGAGACTCATGTTGTAGCAGCCCCTCTTGGCTTTTGGAGGACAGTTTAGGAAGAGGCAGTCTGCTGTGCCAAGGGATTAAGAGAGACAGTTCCTGGAACTGTCAGACTCTGTTTTAAATCCTGGCTTTACATTGTGCTGTTGAGTGACAGCAGGAAAGCCCAGCTTCCAGGTATCAGGAGAACTGCATGGTCCCCTAGAAACTTCAGAGAGTTTGAACGGGACTACCCAGGGCTGGAGGTGGAAGAACTACTAACAGTATTGGTCAAGAAAAGACCAAGTGGTTGCAAAGTTATCCTTTGTTCCAAAATGACAAGTGACAGTTGCACAGTTGGGGTGCATCTGCAATTACTACAGAGCTGGTAGCTCTTCCTGGGTGGGGGTGAGGCAAGCAGAGAGATCTGTTACTGATCTAAGGGTGTGTGTGTGTGTGTGTGTGTGTGTGTGTGTGTGTGTTCCAGGAGAGGGTTTTACTCATGAAATGGCCTGCATACATAATCATTGCTTGTAGTTAGCCATTGAGATGCCTCCAGTCATTTGTTATCATAAGCAAGGCTACAAAAAGCATTGAGATCCCATCCCAGCTGGTTTTAAGCCTTTGCTTCCTTGTGAGATGCAGCCCAAAAATAAGTTGCTGGGTTACAGGGTCTATTTTATTTATCGTGTGTGTGTGTGTGTGTGTGTGTGTGTGTGTGCGTGTGTGTGTGTGTATACACACCTGGAGACGGCAGGTTGACATTAGAAGTCTTTGTTAATCACTCTCGCCTTATTTTTGAGACAGAGTCTCTTGCTGAACCTGAAGATAGCCAACTTGTCTAGACTGGCTGGACAGAGAGCTCCAGGAGCCCTGCCTTTATCTCCCCAACCCTGAGATGACAAGTGTGTGCCTGGCTCCTGCCCCATCCCACAGGTTCTGAGACACAACACGAGTCCCCTTGCTTGCACAGGTATAAATCTACCAATGGAGCCATCTCTGTGGCCTCAGCCATTGGGTTTCAAATGTACTACCTGATGCCCAGTTGCTCCCCATAGGGGCTCTGGTGGCTCCCACCCTCTGGTGGGCATTTCTCCTACTGCTGGTGATCCTTTCAGGGTTAAGTTTTCAGCTCTAGTTATGGCCACTTAGTCACTGGTTTATACTCACCAAGTGTGTGTGTGTGTGTGTGTGTGTGTGTGTGTGTGTGTTGGGGGCACAAACAATAGTGTTTGAGGAAGCATTCTCAGCGCCATGTCTTCTGTTGTCCTGGTGTATAGCTTCAGTTCTCAGGTGTGCAGGCAGGTGTACATAGGACATAAGGACACTTGGAATGAGGGGAAAGAAGAAAGGGCCAAACAGAGTGATGAGAGCATGGGAGCAGTGGCATAAGTCAGAAGGCTGAGGCAGGAGGATTACAAGTTTGAGTCTGAGGGTAATTAGTATATTCAGGACCAGTCTGGGCTATATAGCAGCCTGGGAGAGAGAAGGGGGAAGGAGGAGAGGACAAGGAGGGACAGAGGGAAGGAGAGAGGGAGAGAGAGAGGGAGAGAGAGGGAAGAAGAGAGAGAGGGAGAGAGAGGAAGAGAGAGGGAGAGAGAGAGAAGCTTTATAACAAAAACCATGGAGTTGAACCTCCAAGATTGAGCCAAAATAAACCTCTTGCCTTTACAAGTTGATTACCTCAGGTGTTTTGTTGTCGAATCAGGAAGCGGACTACAGACAGGTCTTTCAGGCCTATCACTGCCTGTTCAGATTCACAGATGAGGCCACTAAACCCTGAGATCTCAAGCCTGTGCAGCATCATGAACCCGAGATCACAAGGTGTAGTTTAGAGTCAACAGCGGTGCTAATAGCAGAAGCATGCGTGAAGGGCAGCAAGTGCATGCTTCGGTCAGTGTCCTGGCTACCTCTGCTGTCAGAAACACCAGGCAGAGTGGGCAGCTCCCAGCCCCGAGATACAGGGGCCTCAGGACATGCTGTCCCCAACAGGCCACTCTTAGCATCTGGGACCTGTCATTTCTTATTGTCTTGGCTGCCCTTTCTGCCTGAAGTGTCTTAATCTTGTCATTGTCATAAGTGCCCCCTCCCAAATCCCCATCAAATTGTTACCCCTTCTCCAGGGACTGGTCCTACACAGTGTCCCAGCATTTCCCTGGCAACCTTCTTCCTTCTTGGGGTAAGGCAGATAGTTCTCTTACCTATGTTCTAGTCTCCACCTCTGGCCTCTCCCTGTAGGAGAGAAATGGGTCTTTTGAGTGTTCTGTCCTTTGTGCTGTTGGGAATCTATAGTAAATAACACTCCTGGATATTATTCCCTAAGATTTCAACTTGCAGTGTCTGCAAATCTTTCCCTCATTGTAGCTATTTACCTGTTGTGAGAGGTGATACCGTAGTGTTCAGGGTGGCTTCTTTATGTCCAGAACATCTGGACTTTGTACCAGAGTCTTGTGTGTCTTAAGTGGTGACAAGTCTGGTAACAGAGGTGAATACACTCATACCCCAGTTCATGGCACAGCAGGCTTCGTCATCTTCAGTGCTAAGTTTTATTGAGTTCTTTAGCCCCAGGGCCATCATGTAGGGGATTAGGGGCTGGGTTGTGTGTCTCCAGAATGTATGTGTTGGCTCAAGCCTCATTACCTCATGATGTCACGTAATTTGGAATCAGGAGTCTTCACAGAGATAATCGAGTTACAGTGAGGTCTGAAATGACGAGCACCCATATAGACAGGGAGGATTTGGACTACTTTGTGGTGATGAAGACAGAGATAAGGGTGATATACCAATGAGACCAGAGATGCCAAGAAGTGGCAGCAGGCAAGCTGCCAAATCCAGGCCAGAGCATGAACAGCCTCGTTCTCACAGCCTCCAGGAGGAATGAACTTTGCTGACACCTTGGTCTTTGATATCCATCTTTCAGAACTGTGGGACAATAAATTCATGTTGTTTAAGCTGTTTGGCTATAGCAAACAAATAAGCACAGCCTCTAGTCTGAGTAGATAGTTGAAAGTATTTTCTGTGCTTTTGACCCAGATTTCTTCCTCTGTGTCTATTATTCATAGGTTCAGTCTTTTCAGTCTCCCAGATGTTCTGGATGTTTTGTGCCTGCACTTTTTTATTTTTAAAATTTAACATTTTCTTTTACTGAGCTATCCATTTATTGTCTTCAAAACCTGAATTTCATTCTTCCATGCTTCTTGATCTGTTTTTGAGGTTTAACTCTAAGGTTTTTACTTGATACCTGGAATTTTTCATTTCCAGTTTTATTTTAGCTTGGGTTTTCTTTAGTAATTCTATTTCTTTGTTAAATTCTACTTTTGTGTCTTGAATTGCTTTCATTCTTTAATTCACCCATTCATATTTTCACAGTCTTCATTAAGGTATACCCCTTTTTTAAGTCTCTGACCACACACACACACACACACACACACACACACACACACTTGCTATTTTGAAGTCTTTGTCTTGTGATTCAATGAAATCTGTTTTCCCAGGGCCTACTTCAATAGGGTTGCTGGCTTTTGGAGGAGGCATAGAGTCTTGACTGTTCATGTTTGTGTTTTAGGGCTGGGATCTAGGCATCTGGAGTTATGCTATTTGAGATGTTTCTTAGTGTAGATATCTGCATCTTTGTTGGGTGGGTACTCTGTTCTTTGGTTGATGTGATCCACTCTGGGTCCTAGTCAAGTGTGGTCACTGGGTATAGCACCAATAACAAAAGCCCAGAGACAAATATTGGGTTAAAGCTAAAGATTAGAAAAGCAAAACAACCAAGCCACCAGCTCTTACCTCTTCCTCAGATCAAATGGTGATCATGTCCACTGATTGCATCTCCAACCTTCACTGCTCCTCAGACTGCCTAGACTACACTGAGATCATGCCTTATATTCTTCTCTACTGCTGGAATTAAAGTCGTGTCATCCCAAGTGCTGAGATTAAAGGTATGAGCTCTGTTTCTCTTCTAATCTTATTCACTCTCATGTAGCCCAGGGTGGCCTTGAACTCACAGAGATCCATCTGCCTGTTTCCAAGGAACTAGAATTAAAGGTGTGGCCACCACTGCCTGTCCTCTGTGGCTAACTAGTGACTTAGGTGTACGTGTGGCTTAGCTCTTAACTAGGTGCGTGGCTAACTAGTGGCTTAGCTCTGCATTTTGATCTTCAGGTAAGCTTTGTTAGATTACAAATAAAATATCACTACACTGGGGGTCTCTGTTAGAGAATGATTCTGTAGCTATCAAGTGTCACAAAGCAAACAGAATATTCCTTATGTCTGTCACAACAGAGAAGCGGGCATACCTCCCTTTGACAGGGAACTTCTGTTATTCCCACATGGAAAGTCATAAATCTGGGAAGGGCTTGCTTCTTCACTGAGTTTCTGGAGTCCATGGTTCACCATCCTCTCAAGTGAATTTCACTCCACTGTCCAGTGAACTGCAAAAGTACTTAAGTCATGCATTTTTCTGATACTGAAGCCAGATCCACTCAGCAAACTCCCAAAGTGTCCCGAACCATGCAAAGTTCTGGGTAAAGTGACATGTTTAAAAGTTGCCATAAATGCTGGCAGCTGGAGGAGAGGATAAATTTGAGCCATTTCACATGGTCAGTGGGTCAGTTATAAAAGACATGAACTTGAAATATATTTCCTCTTGCCTTTCATGGCTATAAAGATCAATAAATTTTACAAAGTCTCAAGATAAAATGTGAGACATCTTGGGTTTTATGTGAGCAGCTCACATGGGGACAGTACCCACAACCTGGCCCTTGGAGTAGGAAGTAATTTACTGTTGATGGTTTCTTGGCATACTCAATATGTACTTGGGGGGCAATATTTTAAATCACCCTCCACATAGTCTTGATAAGATGTATAACTTAGGCTCTTGGACTTGTGTTGTAGGAGAAAAGAAGCACGTTCTCCATGCGGTTATGATCTGGGCACGATTCAATTCCTTAGAGGAACTGAAGGGGTGGAAACCTGGCTTCTGATGGCAAATCATAAAGTGTGCCTGTGAGAAATGGATGCCGCACTTGAGCTCAGGACTGAGGGCCTTCAGAGTTCAGGTTTGTTCCAGGACTTGGTCCAGATTTGTTTCTGTCGAGGCACAGCTGGGCCAGGCAGGGGCAGGGGCCAGTGGGGAGCACTCCCTTTAGGAGAGCCCTGTGAGATGTGGCTGCCATGGGACTGGTGGACTTCTGTTTTCCCCAGGCTCTAGACACACCTGAAGGCTGTTTCTTTGATGTTTCATCTGAGAAGGTCAGGAAGAGAGGCATACTTGTTTTCATGGGCAGAGCCTGTTCACCACGGAGGGCTGTGTGTTTCTGGACAAGAGTGCTGAGCAGGAGTAACAAGCAGTGTTTAGACCCAAAATAGATCACTGCCTACTTGGTTCTTGAAAGCAACTATTGTGGGGCTCATGTTCTCTCTCTCCCTCTCCTACTCCCCCCTCCTCTCCCTACACCCCTTCTCCCTTCCACGTCATGCTCTTTGGGTTGAAGGAAGTTGCTAAGGTGATCTCACACTGGTTCCTCCTTATAGTAACTTCTCCCAGATACAGTGATTCAATGATCCTGAAGCTTCCAGAAGCAGGACACAATAGAAAGAAAGTTCTAGAAATGCTTATGCAGTTCATCCTGTGTTTCAGGCAGAGTGCCAAGAGTCAATGGTGCTACAGAGTGGGCCTCCTGCATGTGGAGAGATAGAGGGAGCTGTGAGAGTGAGAACAAGGGACAGTCTGCTAGACAGGGTGCCTGGCATTGGGACACGGGCAGCAGGTCTGTGAGAGACGGAGGATGGAGGAGTTCTGGGCAGATTTGACAGCACTCTCGGTGACCCTGGTGGGAGGTTGGTGTGTGGTGGAAATCCAGGCCAGTGCGGATTGGCAGAGGATGGGGAAACAGATGTGGGACAGATCTACTGGGGAGGCAGAGGCTGGGCTCAGGAACACTGTCCAGTGAAAGGGTTTCGGTAGAGGAACAGTGGATTAGATTTGTGCTTTTAAAAGACTCTGCACACAGAGGATGCCTGGAGCCAGTGAGGATCTCTGCATGGCACAGTTACGATGGACAGGCATCATTACACACTTGTCTAAACCCACAGTATGTCTATGGAGCATGAAGCCTGGTGAATACTGTTGGTGACACTGATGCATCAACCTTGGTTGGTTGTTATGAGTAGGTTTTTCCACCGGTCTGGTCCCACCACCAGCCTGGTCCCAGCCCCAATTAGCACACAGAGACACTGTATTTGATATAATGCTGTTGGCCAGTTACTAATTTCTTATCAGCTAGATCTGCCTTAAATATTAACCCATTTCTATTCATGTAACCACATGGCCTAATCTTACCAGAGAGAGGGGCTGGTGGTCTCTCTCCGTCCTCCATCTTGAATCTCTTCCCTACTCCTTCCTCTCTCCTCCTAGTCTCCTAGTCCCACCTATCTTGCTTTCCTATTGGCTAACAGTGCTTTATTCATTAACCAATAGGAGAAACATATTTACAGAATGACATCTCCCATCAGTTGGCAGATTCTAACCCTTGCACCATTCTCACGTTCTATGTCAGTGTTAGGAAGGGCTGTGCATTATTAGGTTTGGAGGTAGGTACCAGAAACTGGTTCCTCCAAAATCAAAATCTTTAAAAAAAAATACTGAGGTTTGACCCTAAGGCTCCACATGACTTGGTGACTGTTGTGCTATTGAGAATAACATTGCTTTGTTTTCTTCTTGTTTTTTACTCTTTATTTTGAGGCAGTCATAATAACCTACATCAGCAGGCCTTGGCATTATGATACTCCTGCCTCAGCTTTATATGTAGCCTTACTTTCTTTATAAAACAAAGACTCCCTGACTTCTAGGACAGGGAAAAGATTGGAATAGGTTTTGGGCTAAAGCAGCAGAAGAGAGGCCAGTGGGTTTTTTTGTAGCTAAGAGAGGAGGCCTGGGCTCAGAAGGTGGTTGTCATTGGAAATGGAGGGGAAGTGAATAAATTTTTTTTCTTATTTTACATATCGATTCCGTTCCCTCTCCTTCCCTCCTTTTGTCTCTCCCTCCCTCTCTCCCCTTTCTCCCTCCCTCCCATGCCCCCCTATCACCCTCCCATCCCCCCCCCCCACTCCACAGGGAGGGTGATGCCTTCCTGGATGGATCAACAAAATCTGTCAAGTCATTTGGAGAAGAGACTAGGCCCTACCCTCCTGCCTCTAGGTTAAGGGAGTATCCCTTCATGGGGAATGTGCTCCTAAAGTTCTTTTGTGCACCAGGGATACATCCTGGTTCCATTGTCAGAGGTCCCTTAGACTGCCCAGGCCTACTGGCCCATGTTCAGGGGGTCTGAGTCAGTGGGGGGGGGGTGGATAAAGTAAAGGTGTCTTTGGTGACACAGTGACCATCTCTGTTAGCTCTGGTTGGCCAGTGTCTGTTTTCATTGTGTCCTTGTGTCTGTCTTGCCTATCACTTCTAATTTGTTCAGCTTCTGCTCTGGAAAAAGGAGACTCATACTTCACAAAACCCAAACCAGTCTATGCCCTTCTCTTCCCAGTCTGACATGATCTCCCCATAGCATAGAGCAGAGGTTACCCACACAGGATTAAGCCTCTCTGGCTCTGGTTTTAGTCAGAGTAAATGCAGTTTTGCTGTTGTGGCATATTTTCTTAGCACTTCACTAACTTAAAAAAAAAATACAGACCTTTTTCATTTGTCAATTTGACTGGATAAAGAAACACCCAGAGGCAAGCACATCTCTAAGTGTGTCTGTGAGAATGTTTCCAGAAATAATAGATTATAAGGGTTGAACCTGATCAATGGCTTACTCTCTAGGTAGATTCATTATATGATGGCATTTGGGGGAGCTGGGAGAAGACACAAGGTTTAGGGGTACATCACTGGGGACTGTGTCTGCCTTGTCCTATTTCTTTGCTTCCTCCGGTCTGTCAAGGTGTGAAGACTCTTTTGCCACATGTTCCGACCTCCATGGCATTCTGACCTAAGTTCTGACCACAGTGTGAAACTGAGTCAAAGAAGGTGTTCGTGGCAGGTAGTTAGCAATTTCAAAGAGACAACCAATATCGTGTCTTCCACCTCAAGAAAGCTTCTGTTTACAGAGAATTAAGAGAGGGTAGCTGACAGCGGGGTGCATTGCTGAGGATAACATCCACACACCTCATTGAACATGGAGAAGTTGAGCCGGTGCCTACATGGAGCCTCCAACCCTGCATTCTAGCCTCTTTGGTAAGGGAGGGTATGCTGCAGACTACCAGAAGAGAGATGTAGGCTCCAGCCCAGCCACAAAACCTTTGACGTATGATCTGTCTGCCTGGGAAATATACTAAAACAATGGTGACACAGAGCTTTGGGAGTAGCCAACCAACATCTCATTTGAATTAAGGCCCACTCTATGTGAGGGAGCCTGCCTGACACTGCTTGGGTGATTAAGAACCAGGGACCAGATAGCCAAGCATCGTAGGGTAAAACCAAACACAACTGTGTAGTTGGAAGTTTTCCTGCCTGCCCACCAGTTCCTGTAGCCACTTATAAAATAACACCCCAAGGCTTGGTATCAATTACAATTATTTGGCCAATGGTTTGGACATATTACTGGCTAGCTCTCTCTTATAAATCAACCCATTCCTATTAATCTATGTATTGCCATGAGACTGGAGCAGAATGCTCTGGCATGTTACTCCTTTGGCAGCTACATAGCATCTCTCTGACTCTGCCTACTTTTTCTCTGTATCTTTGTTTGGATTTACCATCTAAGTGTATTCTCCATTGACCAAATCAGCTTTATTTATCAGCTAATAAAAGAACACACATTTGCAGCATACAGAAGGACATCCTACACCATCTCCTCTTATCTATCTAATTAAAAAGGAAGGTTTTAACTTTAACATAGGAAAATTACATATACCAAAACAGGTATCAAGGCAGAATTACAGTTATAATATTTAATCTATTTGTATTTGACAAAATTAAATATTCTATCATTGATCTTATGTTTGTGAATCTAAAGCTTTATATCTAATTTGTCTCTTACTATATTATAACTAAGGAAACTTTAATTCTGTCTTCAACTCCATCAAAGACCCCAGAAGGATATAAATATTACCTCAGTAAACAGGCAGTACATTGTAAGCAACTTCCAAAATTCTAGAAATGACAGAGACATCTGGCTGCCTAGACTGTCACCCCTCTGCAACATTGGAACATCCATCTTCAGCGTACAGGCCTAGAGTATCTGGCAGACTTTTCAGTAAAACAGGAAACTGGAAGACCTGTTCTGCCTCGTAGTGGCAAAGTCCATCAGTTGCTTTCTTCTGTGTCCTGTAGAATGCCTGGCAGACTCTTCACCGAAGCGGGAACCCTGAAGGACTATCACAGCTTGTTTAGAAGTCCTTTTCTTGTGGCTCCTGCATGTCCAGTTTATACAGCAAACAGTCAAGCAATTCAGGCAAGAGCAGTTTCTTGCCCAACTGGCTAGCTTTTTCCACAAAGGAAACAAACTCCATGTGGATTTTCTTCAATGCCCATCATCTTCATTGAAGGAGATTGGTGCTGCCAGGAGCAGACATGTCTCATTGTCATGAAAAGCCAAAGTTCTTAAAAAACTTTAAACGCCACATTCTGTAGGTATTTCAAGTCTTTGAAGATTACCTATCCAGCTAAAATGTGTCTCTGCATATCTAGAAAACCTAACTAACATGGCTATAAGTTTGACTATTATAGATGACTGTCTATTAATCTGTATTTCATAATTATATACATTTTAAATGAGCTGCATAAACATAATAGCTTAAGTATATATACAGTATAGAAAAATTAACCTTAATTTATGTCAATAAACTAAAATCTATACCAGTGTAAAGTATTCATTTCTATGTCATAACATGCTATAATATGTCCTGTATGCTGCATATATGTGTTGCTTTTATTGGCTGGCAAATAAAGCTGATTTGGCCAATGGCCAGAGAGAATATAACTAGGTGGGAAATCTAAACAAAGATACAGAGAAAAAATAGGCAGAATCAGGGAGATGCCATGTAGTTGCCATTGCTGGAGCACTACTGGTAGGCCACAGCCTCTTGGCAATACATAGTTTAATAAGAATGGGCTAATTTATAAGAGAGAGCTAGTCATTAATATGGAAAAGGCTGTAATTGATACTAAGCCTCAGAGTGTTATTTCATAAGTGGCTGCAGGAACTGGTGAGCAAGACAGAAAACTTCTAACTACATCTGGCATGCCAATGTGAGACTCTTAAGGTTCCACATAAGACCCGAGAAAGCTTAATAAGCAGGGGGTGGAGGATGTGGGTGGGAGGTTGGTTGCGGGGGGGGGGGGGAAGGTTCTGGAATGCATATACAGAGCTGAGGACAGCTTCCTGGTCCTGTCTCTCAGTCAGGCCACAGTGCACAGATGCCATGGCATTTGGCTTGAGCACAGCATGGCAGATTCCTGCTTCAGTACACAAGGTGTTTCCAGGCCACACAGTACAATGCATGGCAGATTTAGCTTTTACTTATATTGACAAAGAAGGTTTATGGGCAACCTGCTGCATACTACTTCCCAGAGTTGTGGTGGTGAACAGCAGTGATCCCAGAGCTTGTAGTAAACATACCTCTGCCATATTGGAAGATTGAGTGGGGCAGAGCCAGCATCCAGGGCCGCCACCATGACCATGCCACTCAGCACTTTAAATGCTCATATGGTCAGAAAAAGAGATAACAATAAAAACAGATTCAGACAGAAAAAGAAGCCTCTAAACAGGTTACAGTGTGTTTTAAAAATTACATAGGCTTAGGAGAGAGAGGAAAAAGAATAGAGACAGTCATAGATTAAAGGACTAAAGATAATAACATAAATATTAAAAAGAAATAGAGTGAAAATATAAGCCATGTAAAGATGGAATACACACTCGTGACAGTGCGAATGAGTGTGTCTGACTCTTGTGCCTGCTCTTAGGACTTCAATACAATAGTTCTTGCTTCACCTCATTGTCATGTTTGGTTATCTGTTAGAAGCCTGTTGTTTTCTAATGAGAGACAGAAAGGAAGTGGATCCAGAGGGGAGGGGAGGTAGAGAGGAACTGGAAGGAATGGGTGTGTGTGTGTGTGTGTGTGTGTGTGTGTGTGTGTGTTATGTGTTAATAATCATGATATATTGTATGAGAAAAGAATCTATTTTCAATAAAAGAAAAACAAATTCCAAAGGATATAGGCAGAGTTTCTCTGTGTCTCAGCAGCCACTCCCAAATAACCACTCAGAGACTTATTATTAATAATAAATTATCAACTGATAGCTTAGGCTTTTTTAGCTAGCTCTTATAACATAAGTTAACCTATTTCTACTAATCTATGTGCTGCCCTAAGGCTTGTTGACCTCATGTACATACTTCCCATCTTGCTCACCCTGTGCCTCATGGTGTCTCCAAAACTCTGCCCTTCCTCTTCCCAGCATTCTCTCTGCCCTGAACATCCTGCCTAACCATGGGCCAACCAGATTTTTATTAACAATGAGAGCAGCATATTCTTCACGTTGTACAGGATTATTCCACAGCAATATGAGCAGGAACATAGAGAACATATTTGTAAATAGAACTCAATAAATCCAAGTGCATTCCTCATCTGTATTCTGGTTGTCCTCCTAACTCCACCAGGTTCAGTTCAAGCGTATCTACCCTGATAGCTGAGACTTGGGTAGACTACAACTTGGAAGAAATCTCAAAGTTAGAGCTGATGTTAACCAATTTGTTAGCTATAACTTTAAGTCTGTATGGTTTTAAGTGTCTTTGTTGAATTTTCTGTGGTTTCACTCAAGAGATTTGAAACTGAATCTAATCCTATCCCCTTCCAGTAACATATTTCATATGTAAAAAGTAATGCTATTGGATATAACCTGGAGAATCTGTCTTATGTTAATTTACTTTGGCGTGAAATTAACATCTTATTAGGAACGAATATATATCTTCATTATAAACAAAACTAGCATTTTATAATGATAGTTCTGGGAATATATCTAATACCTTAGAAAGTGAGAATTCTTAGAGAAAATCATCATTTTCCATGTGTTTTCACTATTATGCCAATGACACTTGTTAGAAACTCAACACTTTCCTCTGAAATTCAAAAAGGGGCGGGGGGCGGGCAGCTGTATGTCTGGCCTTGTTCCTTGTCTCTATGTTTGTGTGTCTGTACACCCTTGGTGAGGGCTTCTTCTGGCCTCCCCCCCCCCCACACACACCACTTCTGTGCGGGGTCTGTCTGTGTGGACTACTTTTATATCAGCTTTTCCTGTTTAAACATTTCCCATCTGTGGGCCTGGAGAGATGACTCAGTGGTTAAGAGTACTGACTAATGGTGGCCAACATCTGTAACTCCAGTCCCAGGGGATCCAACACCTGATGCCCTCTTTTTGACCCTGAGTGTACCAGGCATGCTCGCGGTATACAAACATACATTCAGACAAAACACTCATGCAGATAAATTGGTGATAAAAAATGCATATTTTGAAAATAGTAGTCATTGTCAGTGATAAACCACATCACATAAAGATTCTTAGCAATTTTAACATATAGGGTGGATATCCACATACTTAGCAGTTTAAACGTTTAAGTCCAATGGTTAGCAGTTTAAATATTTAAAGTGGATATCCACATAGTTCAAAAATCAAAATGAGAGCCGAATTACTCACCAGTAATCCCTGGGCTTGGAGACAGAGGCAGGGGTTTGTGGCCAGACTGCACTGTGGAGCAAGGCTTTTTCAAAGGCATTATACAGTTCCTCATCCCCAGGTAACTGGTTTTCATCATAACAGTCCACCCTTCGGAGTTCCTTTGTGCAAACACAAACATGTGAAAACGCATCCTGGTTTTCCACTTTCAGATAAAAAGAAGCATACAACCTGTGCCTTGCTTTTATAACATATTCTGCCTCCAACAGATTCCCCTATCTATACGGGACCACCCCCACACTTCTACGTAGGTGGCTGCATAGCCCTCTATGGACAACTGGCTAATTTCTCCTCCTTTTGTGAACTTTGCAGGGTGGTCTCAAATGGAATGTCATCTCACACACATGCAAACATGTGTAGGCAGAGCTGTGAGACGGATTCCCTGTAAAGAAACTGCTGGGCAAGTGGTAAATGCCTTTAGAAACTAGCACACATTACCAAATTTCATCCCATAGAGTTCTGTTGATTGCTGGGCAGTACTGTAAGCATGCAATCAGAGGGCCTGGTTCCCCCAGCTTTCCAAGAGGGCACATTAGTGACATTTGGAATTTCTGCAGTGATGCTCTGGTAAGTATCAAAGAACAGTTCTTTGAAACATCCCTGATTTATTGTGTCTGATGATTTTCATGGTGTAAACACATCATTTCTGCCCAGGCCAATTTTAACTTCAAGTCCGACCATGACTGCTCTCTGAATGTAAAGTTGAGATGAGCACCGGCAGTCACTGTATAATGTCACCCAACACGTGCAGACAAGAGTAGCACAACAGGAAAATAATGACAAATCTGAGAGTTTTATTACCTTCACCATCAGTAGGATTTATGTAATTAATGTCTATATAATTAACATTTTAACAATGACTGACTTTAACAGCCAACTTGCAAAACCAGTTCCTGAAAAGTTAGTGATTACTCCTTGTGAAGTGTCAGGAGACAGTGCAGCTCGGACAAGCCGAAGGCCGCAAGGCTCATGCAGCGGCCATCTTTATTCTGGTTGCTTTTTATTTTAGGACCATTGTGTTTGCTCAGCTGTGAAGTCGGCACACATCCTTTGTATGTTTGTCTCCTGGGTTTGCTCTCTTACTCATTCTCAGCAGTGATTTACCAATCTTGGATCTATACCTTGGGTTGTAAATCTTTTATTTTAGCTAGCTATTTACCCATGGTATTATTACTTTGGGCGGGGGAATAGGCAGTTATTATTGTTTTTTTAAAAAGATAATTATTTTATTTTAAATTATGTGTGTATGTATGTGTCTGTATATAGGTATGTGCACATGAATGTAGGCATCCATGGAGGCCAGAAGAGAACATCCATGGAGCTGAAGTTTCAGATGGTTGTGAGCCAGGAAATAAGTGCTGGGAACTAAATTCAGGTACAAGAATAGTATGTAGTGTTAACTACTGAGCCACCTCCCCAGCCCCGATTGCTGGATATGTATGTAGGTATGTAAACGTGTGTTAAATATATATATATATGCATATATATATATATATATATAGGCATATTTCACCTTTGACAGCTTCAAAATGTTGAATAATAATTTAAAACCACAGGATCACATAATTAAAGATGCCCTAGTCTTAATTAAGTCCCATATTTAAATTTCCAGTTCCTTCTACTCTAAGCAATCTGACAAGTCCTGTGTCTCCTTGGAGTTCATTAGATGTTGGAAATTTTACCCTTTTTGTCTAACTCATGTCATTATGTTAAATTTGTGGCACTTAGTGATACAACACGTATGAATAATGTGTTTTTTTTTTCACATAAAATGAAGTACACACAAGGGCCATCAAATATTTATCAAGTGTTAGATCGTTAAATTGCTAGTTAGCTGGGGCTTAGACCCACCTCTTTTCTATGACTTGCAGTATTTTCCACATGGGAAATTTATGTAATTTTCTTTTCACATGGGCAGATACTGTCTTAAGGGTGAATTGCTTTTTCCTTTGACTATTCCAGAGCCCAAAGCTCCAAGCATGGTCTTGGTGTGTTACTGGGACACCAGCTTCAAAGATGTGGACCACCTAGGTACATTTTATGTACCTCCTCATCTCTTAACATTTGGTCAGTAGCCACATATTTCAGGGCCAGCCATATGTGTGGTCTATATAGCATGGTCTCAGAACCCAGTCATGTAGAATGTTCTAATACAGAGCATCTGAGAGTCGTGTGATTTGTAGTAAACTTTTTATTTTTTGGCATCACATTTTCTGTCTCAACTTGAGAAAATAGGAAACAGAACCTCAGATATGGTGATTTTCCCAAAGTTACTCTATTGCTGTTCTGGCTTCTGCCTAGCACATCTGGCATAACAAATCCTTAATAAAATGAATTTTTGGACCAGAATGATTTTCCAAATTCCCAGTGCAGGAGCCATGACTGTCCCACAACAGGAATGAACTAGAACAGGGTTACTGGGGGCTGGTGATGTAATGGGGTGGTCATGAGAGGTAAGAAATCATTCAACACCCTACACTTATGTCCTGGGGTCCATTCTCTCAACAGCTGTCATTAGAAAAGCCTGTGGTAACAGCAAGGGAAGATATGGAGGTGACATGTTGTGTATTTGGCCTTTACCTAGCCTTGTGTGATGTGCTAAGTGAGGTGACAACTGAGGATCAAAGTGGTCCCAGGACTACTCTAATATGACAAAGGCCATGGTTGTGCCAAGTGGCTGACTATTCTATCTTTCTGTCTGTTCTGCTGCCAGTAGCATCGTGTCCCAGACTGGGAAATTTTGGAGAGGAGTTTATCCTGCCTTGTGATTCTGAGGGTCCAAGGCCATGGGATCTCTGCTGGTGATGGCTTCTTGCTGGAGGTATCATTCAGGCCATGCAACATGAGTTGGATGGCTCCAGCTTGCGTGTGTGCCTTCTGATCTCTCTTAAAGCTACAAGGATTTGATCATGGGCCCTACTCTGATGCCCTAATCTGACCCTAATCACCTCCCAGGACGCTCCATAATCATGTTGTTTCTACCTTCATCAGGTGATAAGGAGTGGATTTTAATACTGAGTTCCAGAGGAGGTAAATCAATCCTAACAGTTTGTAAAGTCTGTAATGACCTCAAGGCTAACTACCCCTCCCCACAAATACAAACCTCAGGGTTTCCAGTGCATCACAGTTTTATAATCTTCAGACACAAGAGGCTGCCCTTGACAAGTGAGAGAGACAGAGAAAGAGAGAGAGAGAGACTCAATATCCTGCTGTGTCCTCTGCATGCCATGCCTATCTTCACACTTACTTATATTTTATAACACTCTAAACAGACAAACAAAAAACCCCACATATTACAGAATGTGCCCTGCCAATCACTATCATTATATTTTGTACATTAAACCTTAGGGGCATGACACTGGCTATTATTTACAGTGCATAACTCTCACATACTAGATAAAGCACTATGCCATAGAGTACCAGTCCCAGTCCTTACTATACTTCTACTTCAAGATAGTATCCCACTAAATTGCTCAGGCCGGCCTTGAACTCATTCTGTAGCCTTGGCAGTCTTTGAACTTGTAATCTGCCTGCCTCAGCCCCTGAGTAGCTGAGACTACATGATGTGTTGGTTTGAAAAGTAGAGGCCATAGTGTCCCTTGGAAGTTTGTGTCATTACTAATGATATGGCTGTCACACAGCTGAAAGTTTCTCTCAACTTCCTCCTGAACTTAGTCTTCTTTCCTTTGAACCTCTTGATCTTGGTGTTATCCTTTTGTCTGTTACAGACAAAATGGGTTATGGTGACACCCTGACTTTATTGGGAGATAACTCAGAATTTTCCCCCAAATCAGCAGACCTGTTCCTGGATGTTGGAGGAGATCTGCCCCCTCCATCTCTGCTCCCCACCTTTCTGAATCCTCTTACTAGTTCCTGCCTTACTAGTTCCCTTTCTTGTCACTTCAGCCCACTTCTTGAGAAGAAGCAACTTAGGGGAGAAAGGGTTTGTTCTCAGCTTCATAGGTTAAGGAATACAATGCAACAAGGCTGGTAAGGCACGGAGGCAGGACCAGGAGAGCCATGGCGGTCTCATTGCATCTACAGTCAGGGGGGAGAGACAATGCTGGGCCTCAGCTCACATGCTCCTTTTTATTCTGTCTAGGACCTTAGCTTGTAGGATAGATGAATCTGTTCACACTCAGGGTGGGTTTTCCCACTCAGTTAAACTTTCCTGTAAATACCTTCATAGACACTCCTAGATTGATTCCAAATCCAGGCAAGCTGGGGTTTACAGTGCAAGTCTGTCCAATGGATTGGCCATGTGCTTTAAACAGTGAAAATCTCATCTTAACTGTCACTCGTGAGCACACAAATGTTAAAAAAAAAATTATCCTGCATGCATGTGTGTGTGTGTGTGTGTGTGTGTGTGTGTGTGTGTGTAATGTCCTTCTGTATATATGTTTCTCTTATTGGTTGATGAATAAAACACTGTTTGGCCAATAGAGGCAGGAAGATGGGCGGGACTAGGAGACAAGGAGAATTCTGGGAAAGGTAGGCAGAGAGAGACTGAGAGGAGACACCTTGTAGCTGAGGAAGAAGTAGCAGGTCTGGACTCTTCTCCTGTAAGATAAGACCATGTGGAAATACTTAGATTAATAGATATGGGTTAATAATTAAGAGGGGGAGTTAGCCAGTAAGAAGCCCTATCCATCAGCCAACAGTTTTATAATTAATGTAGCATGCATGTGTTTATTTGGGGCTGTGGTGGTGGGACCTGATGGGAAAGAAACTCCAACAACAGGTGCCCCATGGAGGTCAGAAAAGGAGGACATTGAATTTGTTAGAGCTAGAATTACAGGCAATTGTTAGCTGCCTGATGTGGGTGCTAGAATCTGACCTAAAGTCTGCTGGAGAACAGCATTCTTAATCATTGAGCCATCTTCCCAGCTCACACAGACTATTTTTGATGTTCATTTCAGGCCAGAAGATATGAAGTGAACAGTAAAATGATCTTACTGTACTGCTACATTTTAAAAAGTTCAAACAGTTTTCCTTTTTTCTTCTTTGTTTCTTTCCTTTCTTCCTTCTTTCCTCCCTCCCTCATCCCTCTTTCCCTTCCTTCCTTCTTTCTTCTTTCTTTCTTTCTTTCTTTCTTTTTTTTTTTTTTTTTTTTAAGGCAAGACCTCTCATTGTAGTGCTGGCTGTCCGGAACTCCTTATGTAGACCAAGCTGTCCTGGAACTCACAGAGATACACCTGCCTCTGTATCCCAAGTGCTGGGACTAACTGTGTGCACCATTACACTCAGCTCAAATATATATATATATATATATATATATATATATATATATATATATATAATTTTTAAATAAATAAAACCAAGACAGGCATAGCAGCACACACCTTTAATTCCAGCACTTGGGAGGCAGATGTAGGTAGATGTGTGTGAGTTTAAGGCCAGCTTGGTATACAGAGTGAGTTCTAGGACAGCCAAGGCTACATAGTGAGATCCTGTCTTAAAAAATACCCAAAAAACATAAAGCTAAAAATAGCAAACAAATAAACCAACCAAAGCAAGCTTACAAACTAAAACTTTTCTATTACAATTTGTTTAACTCAACTGGGGCTTTTGACTCCACGTGCTCCCATTGCAAGTGCACAGGTCTAGAATTCTTCCTCCTTATTTTTGTGGCCTCCTCCGCCTCTCTTTGATTGTGCTGTCCTCATTTAAAACCATCCCAGACACAGCAAGGACAGGAAAGGCTGACCTGGGAACCACGAAAGGCGTTGCTGTGGGAGTCCCCATGGGAATCCTCTTGGATCTGCAAGCTTGCTGCATGACCCATTACTTGACACATCTACACTGGGCAGGGGGCGGGGGCTGCCCCAATCCCCCATGCAACAGCCGTATCACCTTGGAAATGTCAATTACCCTGCTGAAGCCTCTATTTTTCAAAAAGCTGATAAATTAAGTGACAGTCTCCGATTCCTTACACCTTGGTGATGAGGGAGAGCAAGTAGGGGCATTTGCCATGGAAACTGGAAAAAACAAGTGTTCAGAGAGTGTCAGCCACCTTTCTTCACAGCAGTAATGCCACTTCCACCGCCAACCCCCCACTAAGGACATGAGCCAGAACCAACCGTCACCTTGGACCTGTACACCATTCTCCTGTCCGCTGTGTCTTTGCTGCAGGTCTGCTCTCGTTGACCCTACACTGAACTCTGCTGATGTTCGTGGCTTCCCCCAAGGCTGGCCCCCTGAATGCTGGTCCAGGGCTGGAGTCTTCCAGCCATCCTCCCAATACCCATGCATGGCTTGGTCTCTCCCACAGTAGCTCTCTGCTGTGTTCCCAGGGCTCTATTCCTCTTTGCAACCCCCAGTTCAAATCCTATGTTTAAGTGCACCAAAGGCAAGAACAGGTTGTTTGCAACCTTTTCCACAGCCCCTGGCAGGTGCCTGCTGGTCCTAGGATTGCTCTTATACTCTCACATGTCACCTGAAATCTATGGCAACTGCAGAGTACTTCCACGGTTGAGCCCAGCTCTAGTGGGCTGTTTGGGTTAGATGGCAACCCAGAGCTGTGCTTGCCAAGCCTGTAACCCAACAACTGTGTTTCACATCAACAACCCCTGAAGCCTGAAGACCCACCTTTTTGTAGCTTGAATTCCCCTTGAAACCCATTCAACTGGATTAGACATGATTCATTTGAACGGTGTTTACACAGTACTCATTTCTTAGGGTGTTGTTATGGGCTCATGGCCAAAGGAAAAATGGTCAAGGGTCCTGGCTCAACAGAACTAAAATTCTAACCAGGGACAGAGATGTTGAACACCTAGCCAATAAATACAAAAGGTTAAATAAAAATATACAGAACAAACACTGTAGGAAAGTCAATTTCCTGCAGGTGACTGTGTCAGGAATATCCGAAAAACCGCAAAAAAAAAAAAAAAAAAAAAAAAAAAAAAATCAAAGATCTGAAGGGAGAGCTGGAAAAGTCCTCACTCAAATAGAGCTCTCTTGCTTCAAATAAAAAGAATCCCTAGCAGCACAAGCCATGAGCAGAAGCAGCAGTTGCTGCTGAGGACGTTGATCATCCCAGCCACACTGGCATTGCCGGAAGCTGCAGACTCAGCAAACACCAGCGGCGGAAACTGCACTGGAGAAGGTTCTCCAGGCAGGGAACCACAAGCTATTTGCACAAAGGCAACAACCACTGGACATGAAACTGACCCAAGACAAACACTGTTGATGGAAGAGGGCTGATGGAGGAGGGGCACCCTCAAACACATAGCACACTTGCCTGAGCACATGGTTATAGAGACTAGAGGTCAACTCTGGGTGTCTTCCTCTATCTGTCCCTCCCCACTGAACCTGACAACTTCTTCCAAATAGTATAGAAAGCAAAGTGAGATGACAGAGAATCCGGAGCAACACCTGCCTTAGCCTGGTTACTGAGGTCAAGACCAACTGTGATTCATCATGATCACAGTGTGTACTTTTTACTCAATCTGATGAAAACATGAGGTGAAACACGATCTGGTTTATTTGTGTTCATTCCAGTATCAACGACCACCTCAGTAGATCATGATAAAAGACTCAGATACATTTCAATAAAGAGACATCCAAAAGTAGTCTATGAAAACAGAGTCTATAAAAATCAAGGAAACTTTGAGACAATCTCAAGACCAAGAGAATCCTAAGGAGGGTGGGGACTGAATGAAATGTGCTGGGCTCTAGTGGGATCATAGTGCAAGACCCAGGACATCTAAATAAAATGTAGACCTTGTCGGTAATAAAGCTAACTGAGACAGTAGACAGTAGACAGCATTAATTCAATGCATTAATAAAAGCGGGCATAGGGGTGGGAGGCTGTGTGGAAACTCTCCACACTGAAGGCCCTGCTTTAGGCATGCTTTCTGCTGCTATGCTCAACTGTGGTTCAAAAACATTAAACAGATAATTGAAAGAATAAGGGTCATCTGATTTTTCAATTGAAAGCCATCCTAAGTAGCATCCAGGGCAGGAGTCCTCTCTCTCTCTCTCTCTCTCTCTCTCTCTCTCTCTCTCTCTCTCTCTCTCTCTCTCTCTCTCTCTCTCTGGCATATCCATTCAATGACATGAGAATATACACTTTCCCCCAGGGACTCCTGAGATAGCCATCATGACAGGGCACAATCTGGCTCACAAAACAAATGTCAACAAATCAAGAAAAGATGGAAAGCTTCCAGGTGTGTTCCTGGACCCCAATAAATAAAGTAGAAATCAATAACAGAGGTGAATAAGTAAACTCTCAAAAGACTTGTCAATTCACTGGTCAAAGAGACAGTGTCAAGGGAAATCGAAAAAGATAGCCTGCTTATAAATGAAAGGGAAGAGACACAGATATTGGAATCGGGAGGGTGAGACTCAATTAGGGTCAGGGCTAGGGCTAGGGTTAGGGTTAGAACTCTGAGATGGGGATTTACAGCACTAAATATGTGTGTTAAAGGAGAGGAGAGATTTCAAATAGATCATCTCAGTTCCTAGACTTAACAGGAAAAGAATGGCAAGATAAACCCTAAATGAGTGAAAAGAAGGAAAAAGGGAGTGGAAATAATGAAATAGAAAACCGAGGGAATGGCACATGCCCTTAATCTCAGCACTTGGAAGACAGAGGCAGGTGGATCTGTGAGTTCGAGGCCAGCCTGGTCTACAGAGTGAGTTCCAGGACAACCAGGGCTACATAGGAAAACCCTGTCCACCCCACCCCCCTGCAAATACTCCAGAGGGGGAAAATAGAGAAAAATTAATGAAACAAAAGCTAGGTCCTTAAAAATATCAATAAAATTATTAAGGGATGGGATCGCGGGTTAAGGAAAAGGAGGGGTAGAGGGTGAGGTAATCTAAACTAAGGGTGTACGAAAATGTCTTATAAGATCCCACCAGTTTGTAAACCAATTAAAAACACATTTCTTTGTGTTTGAATAGCAGAACTGCACGTGAATGAACAATTCTGCTCCAAAAAGACACAGGATCTTAAATGGAAATCTGAGCACCAGACAGGAGACCTCCCTAGGGGTTATTGTCAGGGAGACACTCGAGGCATCCAAAGCAACACAGGCTATTGTCATTGCTCATGGTTGCTCACTATGACTAGATACAAGACCCTATTGCTGAAGACACTCCTTACATTAATTCTAGGACACCCAGAAGTCAGCCTTAAGTTGACCAGGAAACGTTCCCTGCTGATTAGTCTCATAGATCTGGAAGATGCTATGCAGGCTGCTGCGGTGGGAAGGACATCAATGTTCTTACTCAGTGCTGGACCCTGAGTGCTATAATACTGACCTGCCAGGCAATACGTGTCTGCTGATGCAATAGTGGGAAGGCTGTCTATTGGATAAATGATCTCTTGATTGTGTTTAAGGCCCACTTCACACAAGGGAAGTCGTGCCTGGCACTTGAACATTGTCTAAACCCAAGGCTGGGGATGTCATTAGCCCATGAGGAGAACTCTCCTGATGCTGTTTTTCTAGGTGGTGGTTGATGCAGAGGCTCATGGGTGTTCAAAGTGCTGAGAATAAGCAACTGTGAGTGCTCAGCCATAGATAGGACATGAACATCGCCCCTCCTTCTCCAAAGGTCAGGGAACAGTGTGCAAGAGTGAGTGGAAAGATTTCCTAAACCTACTTTCCCACATTACAGTCCTAATTAGCCTCACATTAATTTTGTTTTGGTTATTAACTATGCAGATTTTGTCCTCATTCAGCACCAAGTACTTTCTGAAATTCAAATGTAGCTCAGCAGCCTGTGTTTTGCTTGGCAACCCACCTGCATCTCAGGGCTATGAGTTGGCTTGTCCCAGCTCTACTGACATCTCTTTGTTGGTTGTGAAAGTGTGAGACTTGCAGATTTTTAGAGGGAACAGCTTCCTTACTGCTGTTTCAGGGTCCCACCATGCCAGCCCGGAGCCCGAGGGCAGGTAAAGCTGGCTGGTCTGCTCTGCTTTCCAACCCCTGAAACTTCAGTAAGTCTTGTTGTCAGGCCTCTCTTGACTGTTATTGTCTGAGATGTGGGCTGCATGCTCAAGTCCTTAGAGCTCCTGATTCACAAAGGTATGTGTGTGTGTGTGTGTGTGTGTGTGTGTGTGTGTGTGTGTGAGAGAGAGAGAGAGAGAGAGCGAACATTTAGACTCAAAGATGAGGAGTGAGAGTTTTCTTCATTTCTTTCTTTCCACATCTTCCTGCCCAAACCCAGTATTTTTAGCCTCTAGGAATTACAAGTAAGTCCTTTGTTCAAGGTTGGGAATCCAAGGCTGGGAATTTGGGGAGGGAGGGCTCTTTTAGTTTCTGATTCTTTCTAGGCTTTTCCAGTAGTTTCAATTGCTCCCCAACCCTCTCTGTCATTCCCCTGGCTGTGGTCCTTTGAACACATTCCCACACTCAGATTCCTCTGTGGCCTGCTGTTGAAACATCGCTGAAATTCCCAAAGGGCCTCTGCTCGGCCAGCGCCCTTCCTTTTCTGAAGTATACATGGGATCAACAGCACACATGTTTTCCCAGACTCTCTCAGACTGACTTCCTGTTGGGAGCTCTGGAACTCTGAGCCACATGGTACCATGTGACTGCAGTACTGGGTGTGGTATCTCCTGGGTGAAAGCCACATCCTCTCCCTCCTCAGCAGACACCCAGGTACAGAGGGCCTAGTGGCTTGCCAGTCTTTCTAAGGCCTTCAGAGGATTGCAAAGTCCGTTTAAGTCATAGACATCAACAAGTTATATCATCTGCCAGGCACACGGATATACCAGTTTCTTGTTATTAACAAAACACTTAACAGTAGTAAGGGAAGGAAGGAAGGGCTTGTTCTGGCTTACAGTTTGAGGGTGCAGTCCATCGTGGCAGGTACATCAACTGTAGGGTATGTCACTCTGCAGTCCCTGAGGCCCTTCCACACACAGGTGCTGGGGAGTCCCAATGCCTCCATGAAGCATTAGTACTGATGAGGCATAAGGCTGTTCTTTAGGTCGGAGGATATTCCCAGGCTACTTACTACAATTGGTTTTAATGTCAACTCTCCACAAACTAGTATCACCTGAGCAGGGACTCCACTGAAGAAATGTTCCAACTGTGTGACTGGATTAGGGAGACCCTCTTTAATTGACTCTTCCTTTCTCCTCACCGCGGTTGATGGATGCTGTAGCTGCCGATTCCTTTACTGACAGGAGAGCCAGCATTTCCAGGCTTCCAGTGATAGCTAAGGACCAGGGGCTCTCCAGGAAACTGCCAGGTTCTCAGAGCCAGGTTAGGACTGCTAAGGTGCACAGCTCTATGATGACGGAGTGATTGCCAGGTGTTGGCCTCTCCCGTGGGAGTCACCTCCTGTGGGACTGTGCTGACTGCTGAGGAACTCACCCTCAGGACAGAGCAATTGCTGTGTTCCCAGCCCCTCATCTGTGATTCTGATGTTGCTATTATCACATAAGCTGACTTAGTACATCCCTAACACACACACACAGGTACATGTGTGTTGTTATAAACAGATATATATTACAAACACACATATGTTTTAGTGTAGCTTCACCACTCAAGTAACTTATCTGAAAAATGGGAATAATACTAAGTCTTCTCCAAAATGTGGAGGATGGGCTTTCTCTGAGCTGTCTACTGAAAGCAGAGGTTTCAATGTACTAAGACACGCAAAGCTCATAGACTAAAGTCTAACTAAAAAATGTCAGGCACTGCTGGGGCTACACAGAGTCTACCAACTGTTTCTGCTAGGGAGAGATTGGAACCCACGGAGTTCAGTGGCCTTTATTTTAGGGATAAGATACCTGAAGCTTAGAGCTCAGAGCTGAGTGCAACTGACTGGTAGCAGGGTGGGGCGGAGCCAAGCTTTCCTCTGGATTTCTCAGTTAATGCTGGGATCATCGCCTTTGACCTGGAAGGGCTGCTGACGTCACAATGCCCACAGTGTCCGATGCCCCGTGTCTCTTCTCTGAGGACTCTCTACACAAACATGAGGGAGTGAATCTCCCATTTGGAAGAAATAGAGGCTGGAAGGCTTTTGGATTGCTAGTGATGAATAGCTGTGAATTCCATTGTGTGCTCATCTCCACATCTATCCACAGCTGCCTTGCCTGCCCTCAACGGCTGTTTTCCCTTGACTGTGAAAGTTTTGGATCATGGCCACAGACACCCCCACTGAAAGTTTTCTTTATCAAACAATACAGGGTGTGCCTCCTTGCATCTTCCTCCTGTCCCAATCCCTAGGTACAAATGACTCAGGTGCAACCAGGAGTGTGCCCCGTGGGCTCATGTTCTGTTCTGAAAGTGACCAAACTCACTCTTTGGGTACTTAGTTTAAGTCAGCCTGGGACTGTGTCTTACTGCATTGACCCTTACCGCCATCTCCATATGGATGCTGGGGGAAGTTGCTCTGAGACTGACTACTTGCTGGACCTATGGCATCCCACCCAACTACATGGTTGCTGAGTCCCCTGTAGCTTATGTGATGAACTGAAATCATGAACTGACAGTGTTTAAGTCTGTGAGGTGGCCACCATGATCCACCTAATGCCATTGTTAGGATTGAGAAAATAGCTCTCAAAGTACAGCCTTCTGATGTGCTGAGCACTTCATACTGGAAAAGGTAGTCTTGGAGCCAAGGCCTTCCTAGCCTTCTTCCCCAGTGACAAGGAGGCTTTCTCTGATGCTTCCCCTTTGCTTACCTGAAAGCCAGACCCTCCAGAGACAGGAGTGATTGTATGCTCCTTCCCTGAAAAGCTCAACAATGGAAACAGGTGTTTATCACAGAGAGAATGTTCAAGTTGATATCATACTCAATGCCTAAACAAACTTTGTCCCAGATCATTCATTGCCTATCCCCAGACCTGTTCATCTCTCCTAAAAATTATTGTTCCTCTAAATTGTTTATAGTGCACTTGCCCCTCTCCCCAGTGGGTAACACATGGATGCCTGCACATCTCACTGTTTCTGCGTACTCGCTTTCCTAAGATGGCCTGGCGCATCCTCAATGCCTTTGCTCTGCTGCTGCCCTGTCTGCCGTCTATTTTAGAGTCATGGATCTTGGGCAGGTTGGGGGAATTCCCTTGGCACCTACGTTTTCTCAGGTCATCTCTGTGGGTGCCAATCAGCCCAGAGAGAGGCTGGGGAGTTTTCCCTCTCCTTGGTCACTCCTATGCTCCTGGCCCCACAAGTATCTTATTCAGTTCTGCTTAGGGAACCTTCCCAGGCGAGAAGTGGGCATTTCCTGGGCATGTCCTTGGGATGCAGTGTTCTCCACAGCCTCTGTGATAGGATGGTTTACAAAGGTATTTTAATTTTTATTTATTTATTTTGCATGTTATTGAGGTGGTGGGGCACATGTGGAGGTTAGAGGGTGATTTTTAAGAGTTGCTTCTCTCTTTCTGCCATGTGGGGTTTGGGGTTCTGACTTTAGTTGTCATGTCGGCTCATATCTTTACCTGGGGAACCATTGCCTGCACCTGGTAACTATCTTTAAAGTTCAGTGACATGGCTTTTAGAAGATACATTGTATCTGTTGCATGTTGCTATGATAGAATACCTGATAAAGGCAAATAAAAGATGAAGGATTTGTTTGGCTCTGGGTTTGAAGAATACAGTCCCCTCATGATGGGAGAAGACATGGTGGCCTGGGCCTTGCTCACTGTGGTGGTAGGAGTTTGCAGCAAGAACCCTTGTTACATTTCTGCGGATGAAGAAGCAGAGAGTCTCCAGTCAGAAGTAGGGTACCAGACTATAACCTAAATATACCCCAATTCCTTCAACTAGGTCTCATCCCCTAACAGTTCCATAAACCACTCCAAAACAGTCCCAACAGCTGGGGACCAGGCATCCAAACACATGGGTCAATGGAGGACATTTCATTCAAACCATAGCAGGCACCAACTTACCATGTTTCTTTCCACTCATTCATTGGTGTTGAAAGATCTTTTTAGAGTAGTAAATGTGATCATATGGAAGGGAGGAGTGTCTGCGAGTCAGGGGGTTATAGGGTGAGGGGGTCGGCAGGGAGGTGGTGTATGTTTGTATATCACACTGTCCTCCCACTCAAATGATGCTTACACTTGGTGAGGACCAGTCCGTTGAAATGATGATGACTTAGAAAGCTTAGGCTGTTAGGGGTTAAAGTCTGGTAGCCAGCATGAAAGTGAACATTTGCCTGGGGCTTTGTCTTTCCTGCCCCATCTCCAGGCTTGGATGGCTGTGATAGATTGCATTGCCCAGACTCAGACCTAGCCAAGACTCACCAGAGTCTCATAAATCCCCTCAACTGTGGAGTGACCCTGCCCTCCTGGCCTCTCCCTGTCAGCTATTTCCTGGACACCTGCTAGCTGGAGCTCAAGTGCTTTCTTCAGAGACCCCCCCCCCTGGCCTCAGTCTTGCCCTCTGCCCTGCACTCCTGCCTCCTCTCTCTTCCCCCCTCCTTAACACTCTCTTGCCCCCATCATCTGCCCTGCCTCCTACTCAGCATCACCACCTCCACCTGACCCCAGGCTACTATATTCTAAAGCCCTTTGGCACTCCTTCCAGCTGTCTGCCTCAAGCTATGACAAGTGTCAGCTGGAGAATCAGCAGGTGCCTGGAACTTGCATCTGGGCTCACACAAGATGTGGCCCCCTACAACTACTCTCTGGTACTTTCGTGCCTGGTAGTTTGGTTTGGTCAGGCATAGAGAACTGTCTCCCAAATTGCATGTGCCTTTTGCATGCCAGAGTTTCTCCTGGTTCATAGTGATTTGCAAAAGATGCTGAGGATTAAACATAGAGAAACAGTTGGCCTCTTCTAAGGGATGCAGTGCATTTAGGGGAAGCAAGGAACATCCAGGATTTGACCATGTTACAGGAGAGCCATGAGAGAGTGCAGCCATGAGAGAGTAATTCAGGCAGGGTCCCTGCCATGCCTACAGAAGATGAGGTCCCAGGAGGTTTCTGGGGCCACTTTGGGCACTATATTCCTGCCCGGGGTAGAGGAAAGAGGTCTCTGCACTAAATGTGGCACTCACACTTAGAGCTGGCTAATGCCTGAAGTATCCATACAAGCAGTGCACCTAGTATGTTGGCAGGGGACTAATGGAGATGGGTGGATTCAGTATGGGTGGCCAAGCATGCTAGTTTGCAGACAGGGGAAGCCTTTGGGGATGGGCCAGCAGGACCACAGTAACCCTTGTTACTGGGGGAGGTAGAACCTTTGCAGTGACAGGTAGGAGTTCACTCCTCACTAACGACTGTGGACTTTATGTGACTTTGAGTATTTTGGATTTGAAACTTTTAAAATAATGCAACATTTTCTAAGCTGCAAAACAACAGACATTACGTAATTTCGAAGCTGTGCAAGAGGATGGGGTGGAAGTGTGAATCACTTCCCGTGCTATGGAGTGAGCAACATAACAAATGTCACTGGCCTCGTCCAGCTGCTGGGATCCACGGCGTTTATGTGTTCCCAGATTTGAATGCTTTGGGTGCAGTGAGGTCATTTTAACTTCTTCTGTGTTCTAGTCATCAAGACAAAATGTCGTATTTTACAGCAAGACAAAGATGACACCCAGAACTGGTAACTTCAGAATGAAGGTTAGCAGAGAAGATGCAAAGACATGAGGGAAGGATCCTAACGGCATGAGTAGAAAGAATCCCTGAAGATCCACAAATAACCCCGGCCTTCCTTAATTCGCAGTTGATCCACAGATAAAATCACTCTTGTACCTCTTGAGGGCTTTAGGAGCCAGTTCTTAGCTAGAATGTTCCATCTACTGCCTTAGAGGAAAAAATCCAAGCCTGGGGCATTCTTGGCAGGTAAGATTGGTAAACACCATATAGGGTAGCGATATCAGAGAAGGAAGTGTTCCACGTCAGCTCCCTGAAGAGAGGGGTGGACTGGACTACCCTATTTCCCTACCCCTGCCCACAGTGGCATCTTTTGAATGTACGTGGAGGACAGCTGGAAAGGGGAAAGGCAAGGAGTGGGTGGGACTTGGCTTCTTATAAGGCTCTAAGAAGTCCCTAAGAGAAAGTTAGTTTTACCCTACAGAGTTCAAATTGCCCAGGGGGTCTCAAGACCACCCTCATAGAAGTCCACTGCCTGGGAAATTGCTATCTTTGGGTGTTGAAAGAGGGAGCATTTGTGGGGACGGGGGGGCCGCTTTGTGTCCTTGTGTCTGAGAAGCCCAAAGACAAAGTCGTATTAAGGTTATTACAGTGTACTTGGCTAAGAGGGCCAGTCTTCTACTGAGAGATTGACAGTTGGGGCTGAGGTAACCCAGAGAGGGAACAGTGGGATCTAGACTCTTCCCCATTATACCAGAGGCTCACAGGTGCCGTGTTACAGGAAATGAGCTAAGAAGGAAACCCCAGAGCTACCTAGCACACAGTGAGATGCTAGCAGACAGTGAGTACCTAGCACACAGTTCCACCTAGGTGAGGATGGAGGAGGGAGTTAACTCAAGCCCAGCATGATCACTCTCTCCCTGGGAGACACCGTTACAGCTCTGCTCGCACCTGTCTAGACATGATGCTGCTGTGGTGACATGTTCAAGATGGAGCATGCAAGCTGGGAATGGAGAATCCATGGTTAGCACTTCTCCACTCCAGAGGATGCAAACACCTATTGTGGCTAGGTTCCCCGAAAGTGGTCCTGCAGATGGAATTGAGCTTCTCAGAGAGGTGCAAAGGAATTGCGCTTCATCATTAACCTTCTGGTTGCCTCAATTCTAAGATCGGTATACTGGCCGACTAAATAGTCTGGCGGGGTTTAGGGGACTCTGGAAATCCACTCGTCTGTACTCTTCCTAGGCCTGGAGTTACAGCTGTTCACCATCATACCTGGCTCTGGCTTCATGCAGCTGCTGGGGCTCTGACCTCAGGTCCTCAAGCTTATGTGGTAGCAATTTAAATGACTGAGCCTTTGGTAATTATTTTAAAGACTCTCTCTCTCTCTCTCTCTCTCTCTCTCTCTCTCTCTCTCTCTCCCTCCCTCCCTCTCCTTCCCTCCCTCTCTCTACCTGTGTGTGTGTGTGTGTGTGTTTCATTGACATTTATTTATTTATTTATTTATTTATATTTTTATTTTTGGAAATGTTACAAAACACTGCTCCAGTCTGGAAAACTGCAGTGCCATTCAAGATTGGTTAGCAGACAGTTACAAGTTTAGCTATTGTCTGAGGGCAGCTTGGAGCACTGCCTCCTACCCCCCACATTCATTTATGAAGAAACCTCCTACGTGGTGCTATTAAAGTCATGTCTTACTCATCTGCTTAGTCAATGCTGAGCCGATTTCTTTCATAGGTTCCCTGTGAATGAGTTCTGAACTAACCAGCCTAGAAAATGAAACTACTCAAAAAGAATATGAAAATGATTTGTGGGGGGCGGGGGAGCAGACAAGACTTCGGGCTGTGCATACACACTGGGGGTGGAGGAGACATCAACCCACCAGTGTTCTAGGACCCTCTAGGTTATAGCAGCAAGTGAACAGCCTGAAGTCAATGTGGGAATAAACAATCTAATTTCAAAAGGGACTTCTCAATGTGGACAGACACCATGGGGTCTTCAAGGTAACAAGTCACTCTATGCACATGGCTTCAAGGATGTCAACTGGTACACAGGCTTGGCTTCTGCTTCCCCTGGTACTGGCCGAGTGTCCTGAGGCAAGTTGCTTAAGTGATGCAGCCCTAGTTCTCTTCCTGAAACACGTAGATGACAAGGAGTGTTGACTTTGGGGGAGAAAAGGTCCCCACCTCTTTCCCAGTTCACTGAATTTAAGACGCATACTCATCTCAAAGCAGATCAGTTACGTGCTCATTATGATGGATTTTGGTACATGGAATTCTTCTTTCTTCTAACTGATTCTTGATGTTCAACCATTGAACATTTCTTGGATGGTACCTAGCCCCAAAAGTTTGGAAATTTAACTCAAAATGAGGAAAACAAGAGCATATTGCTTGATATTTTCTGAGATTAGTAGAAATTAGTAGAAATAACTTAAAGTTATTGTTTAAAAGAGAAATTATTATGACCCAAGTTTTGTAATCACTATTGGCTAAATTAGATAATCTTTGATCTTTTCATGATACCTCAATATGGAAATTTACATAACCATGTTGCACTAAATCTAAGAAGCTATTATGCTTTTTAAGGAAAGTTTGTTATGCTGAAATGTTCTAAAAGCTCACTTAGTGTAAGGGCAGTTGTAATTAAGACAAAATAAAGTTCTCTTTTTTGTTGTTAAAAAGAAAAGAACCATACTAATCTCAATCCTTGGTTGTTACACTTTCCACCATTAATTGGTCTAAGGGATAACTGGTACTGAGGTAATTTATCCTTTGTAAAAAGTGGCATGCAACATGCAACTGTTGGGGGCTTCCTTTCATCATTTAATGTTCTGCCGCAAGAGAGGTCCATGGTACGTGTGTCACTGTGGTCCCATTGTTCTGATGGGATTTCCTTTCAAAGCCTATTCCAGGGAGAAAGCCCACACCTATGCAAGGCCAGGTGCAATGTGCCAGTAGGATTCTTACAATGGTGTTCCAGACAGAAAATGTGGTACCTCCTTCCTCAAGACCCCCTCAGACTAGTGGATGCTGACTTCGTTGTGATGCTCTCATATATTATTACTTCTTCACATACTTGTTTTGAGACAAAGCTTTTTATTGAGCTTTGTGGCGCCCTGGTTCGGCTAGACTGAGCAAGCCCCAGGGATCCCTCTCTCTTCAGCTTTCTAGTCCTGGAATTAGAGGATTGCTCTACCACGTTCAGTTTTTAAATGTGGGTCCTGGGGATTTGAACTCAAGTCCCCGTGCTAACATTGGGTTACCAACTGAGTCATGTATCATCATAATCCTCACTTATAGGTCTATTCATGAATCTATTGGGCAAGTTAGCTTCCTCTTCTGAGAAATAGCTGTTGGTGGTTTCCACCCATTATGCTGGGCTGTTTGTTTTGTTAGATTTGATTTGAGCAGCTCTGTATAGTCTAGATACTAGGCCTCTGTGGTTGACATTATGAATGACTTGTTTCAATTTCCACCTTGTCTTTTCACTTAAAATTTTTGTGCTGTGGGACTAGAGAGATGGAGACTGAGAGCACTTTTTCTTGCAGAGGACCCAGGATTGTGTCTCAGTGCTCATGTGGCAGCTCGCAAACATCTGTAACTCCAGTTCCAGGGAATCTAGCACCTCTCCTGGCTTCCTTGGACACAGTACATACATACATGCATATATACATACATGCAGGCAAAACACCCATACACATAAAATAACTCCTAAAAAAGATTCTTGTTGTGTTTGTTTTTCTGGAGTCAAGATCTTCTTACATTGCCAAGGCTGACCTCAGCTTGAAACCCTCCTGACTCAGTGTTTACAGCGCTGGCTTTACAGGGATGCACCACCATGCCTGGATATCTTTTCATTTCGTAGAAGCATCTCTTGATGGACCAAAGTTCTTGATTTTGAGGTAGCTAATCATAACATTTTATTATCAATAATTTATGTGCTCAGTTAAGAAATTATTTGTGTTTTCTGTATATAAAAGGTATTATTTATTATAAAATCTCAAGTGTTGGGGAAACCAATCCTTTCATTCATTTGGGTTTGTTCATCAGAAACAGTCTGAGGGAGATTCCTAAGCTCCCTTTTTTCTCACAGGAATAATTGCCTTTTCCAGCTCTGTTTAGTGATCAACCGTTCCGTTCATCACCAGCCTCCTTTATTCTTCCTCATACTAATATTTTTTATCCGTGTGGGTCTTTTTCTGAGGTCCCGTCATATGCTGTGGTCAGTTTGTTTTCTGTCTGTGCACCAACATTGCCAGCACCAGGGTGTCCAGATACCTCATAAAGAAAGTTGCTGCTCAACTCTTTTTCATCATGGCTACTTCAATCCTTTAACTCTTTCAAACAAATTTAGAATTATTCCTTTTCATGTCCTGTTTTGAAAAGTGGGCCTGGGATGTGTAGTTCACCAGTGAAATAGTTTTGAAGCAGGCTTATTGTGTGTGTGTGTGTGTGTGTGGCGGGAGGGGAGGCATATGAGAGTGTGAGAAAAAATTACATTATTTAATCATATTATTCATGGTTATACTGTATCTTGAACTTATTAAGGCCTTTTTAAAACATGTTTTAATGAATTTTACACTGTTCCATTTGAAGATTTATATTTATAATTTTATGTATATGAGTGTCTGCCTGTCTGTGTGCATGTGTGCCATGTGTGTGAAATACCGACAGAGATGGGAAGAGGGCATCAGATCCTCCCCTGGAACTGGAGTTACAATTTGGGGGGAAGCCAAACCCAGGTCCTTTGCAAGAGTTAAGAGTAATCTTAATTATTGAGCCATCTCTTGAGCTCCCTGCTCCTTTTAGAGGTCTTAAATACCTGTTGGTAGATTTATTCTCAGTTAAGAAATTATGTGTTTTCTGTATATAAAAGGTATTATACACAGACATTTTTTTCCTGGCGCTATTTTAAATAGTATGATCTCTTTAGTTAAACTTAATTCACATGGGAATTTTGTTAATCAGCTTTCTGTCACTGTAACAGGTACCTGTAACAGGTCATCAATTTATAAAGAGGAAACACTTGTTCTGGCTAACAGTTTGATGTCTCCTTGTTTTTAGTACTGTGGGGGGACAGTGCCTCACAATATAAAAACCATGGGGGAGTAACTTAGCTCACCTCACAGGCAGGGTGGAGGAAAGAGAGAGGAGAAGGCTGGAATCTCATAGTGTCCTTTGAGGACACACCCCCAATGGCGTGAAGGCCTCCCTTTTGTCCCCACCTCTTCTCAGTTAATCCAAGATGGGGTCCAACCCTTAACACTCATCCCAGATCCAAACTTCAGCAAATTTTATATCTTCACCACCTACTCAATTTGACTAGAACTTTGCAGATTTTACTGTGCAAGCAGAAGTTAGGTCGCAGATTTGGGGGACTTTTCTCTAAGTGAACCTATCATACCCAGATAGATGGTGATAGTCTTATTTCACATAATTATGATAAAGATGATTAGGGATATGCAACTAAAGCAAGTGGCAGTGGTTGACAGCCACTTGGTGCCCAATAGATGCTTATGGCCATCAGCACTTCCGTTGTCCCTAGTTAATGGAAGACGCTTGTTTTTAAATTGCATGAGAAATCCCTCCATGCAAAGAAAGAAACTGCTTGTTCTGTTTTACCACTCGTGCAGCTGCTCATACTGGGCCACAACTAGGTTGGAAATATTGGACTTGTTGGCTACAAAGCCCAGTGTCCTTTCCTTATTTCTATTACATTTTCATTTGACTGTGCACTTGCATGCATGAGCATGACTGAGTGGCTAGAGATGCAAGTCACTGTGTGCACAGGTGTGTACCTCTGGGTAGCGTCCTTCTCCCACACTGCATCCTCAAGGGCTGCCCTCAGGTACTTAGTCCCTTCTTGTCCTGCCTGGTAATGGGTGCCACAGAAGCAAGGGTTCACCTCTGCACAGCACAAGAGGAGAGCTGTCTTAACCTTAGCCCATGATTTAAGAGAGGAATTCACTTACCTTTCAGCTTCCTCTACATGCCAACACTGCTTTCCTGTTGTCCGTCTGTCACCAGAGCCCCACAGATGGTGGCGCACTGTGGACTTCAGTCTTCACTGCCCTGAGCTGGCCCAAATGTACCTCGGATATTTCAGGTATGTCATGGCTGTCTCCTGAGCCAGCACACCTAGGTCAGCTGGCGGAAAATCCAAGTGGCCCGTTGTAGGTACTCCCGGGAGCGCTCCAGAACCAGGTTCAGGACTCAGCTTGTGGGCGCAGCTACCTGGAAGTGGGGGGGGGAGGGGAGAGACTAGGACAATAAGTGTCAGTTACTGAGAACAAAGCGGGGTTTTATTCATCCAAGAATTGAACACCCATGATGCCAAGTGAGGCACTGAGTCACGTGACTAACAAAGAAATGGTGGAGCTTGAGTCCCTTGAAGACACTCTGCCTTCGAGGTTCACATTCCACTGCAGATGCCCACACTGACCTCAGAAGTTTCCCAACACGCGGGATGCGGAGGGGACACAGTGGCTCTACAACTGGAGAGCCCTCTGGGGAGCAGGCAGGTAACACTGGGGAGATGGCTGTAGTGTGTGTCCCCAGGGCTCTCAGAAGCAGCACAGTCAGCCCTTCCACTGTGTTAATCCCTTAAGTAGACTCTGTGACCTGCTCCTTGTTTTACACATGGGGAAACTGAGGCATAGAGCAGTTAGATAATTGAGGTCTCAAGGCTGACCGTGGAAATAATTCACAATCAATTCGACTTTGATTAATTTGCTCTGAATTCAGAATAGGGTTCTTCCATAATGTGGATTCCCCAGACTCTCAGGCACCGAGCAGCTAGAATTACAGAGAGCAAGGGTCCAGCTAAGCAGCTACCCTACTGAAAATGCACTGTGGCTTCTGGCTTTCTTAGCTTAAATATCCAAGGGTTATAAATCATCTTCCTCATTTTGCACCTAGCCACATGGATTTAGTTGAGACTCCTCCTGTCCTGCCTGTCTTTGAGATTGTGGTACCCAGGTCTAGCATTGTCAAGTGATATCTACTGTCTTGGAAAATGATAGGTGTGTGTGTTTGTGTGTGTGTGTCCCACTCACACACACCCAGGGCTTGATTCTTCAAGGATGTTTTGGCTTTGGGTTTTATTAAGTCAGGTAATGGATGCCTTTCACTGTGCCTGTTTGGTAGGGAAGGATTCAGGGGGGTGGGAACGTCCCACCAGGAGTCACCTGTGTCTGCTGCCACTCATCACATCTGCTATATTCCACCATTCAATCTAAAACTGCGGTTTGCAGCAAGAGGACACAGAAATGTACCTTCTTTGTGTCCCTCAGGAATATCATAGATTTTGTTTATCCTCATTGAAGGATATGAAAATATTTGTAGATTTGTCAGTAGTCAAGTTTTGTAACTGTACTTTTAAATGGTGTTTCTAAAGGCCGTGGTTCAGCTGTTTAATCTGGTAAGGTGACCTCAGACCTATTTAATCAGCCAGTGCACAGGGAGGTGCTGTTTGGATGAAAAGGACATTGCAGTGTCTCAGGAATGCATCTGCTGATGCCAGGCCTGTGCTGTGTGGTCCTTGCTCAAAATTCATGGGTAAAATGATAGAGAAAAGGAGGAGAGGAAAGAAATGGGGAAGGGAAGGAGAAGAGGACAGGAGAGGAGAGGACAGGGGAGGGGAAGGGAGGGGAGGGGAGGGGAGAGAAAGCTAGTGTTTAATGCTGTGGTTTCTTTTTTACAAGACAAAACTCATATAATTTAGATATATGCAAACAAATTTTCAGTGTTAAAGAAAACTGAGTTTCAAATTAGATCATCATTCTCAAGAAAGACATTCTTGTCTTGTACTACATAATTTTAACTTTTCATCAAAGACCATCTCAAAGCATAAGCAGACAGAATATTACAGTGAACTCTCATGAGTGGACCTCTGGGCCACGTGATCCACTTACGGTAACTGTGTCTCATCTGTAACTCTCCCTTGCTACTCTGTGGATTATCTTAAAAAGCAAGTGCTGTGTATTGCAAGATTTTGTCTAATAAAATTTCATATGCATCTCTTGTCACTCCCTCCCTCTTCCCCTCTCTTCCTTCCTGGCCTCCTCCCCCCTCCCTGCCCCCTTCTCTCTTCCTATGTCTCTGTCCCTCTCCCCTCTTTGAGGTAGTCTCTTTGTGTAGCCTAGGCTAGCCTTGACCTTATAATTATCTTGCCTCTGCCTCTGGAAAGTTAGAAATTATTATTTCATGGAAAACTAAATCCAATGAATGAGGTTTCCAATTTTCCTTTATCCATAGTCTTACTACTTGAGGTTTTGAATTACTCTTAATGTTGCATGAAGCCTGATTTTCAGTCCTTCCAGAGCCTCTCTAACAAAACTTAAGGATGCTAGATGCCAGGCAGAGAGGTAATGTGTTGGGGGGCCTGGGATGGGAGAGTGCTGAGTTCAAGACCAGCCTGCTCTGCAGAGTTGGGCTTATCTAAAAAAATAAATAACTTAAATGAAAAGAAGTTCGAGGTATGACCTGAGGTTGAGCCACCCAGAGTAGGTCTCTGGATTCTGGAAGGGCTTAAGTCCCGAGATCTGAAAGGACTGACTGTGGCTTTGCACATGACACCAGCACTCTTCCAGGTTTCAGTCCCTGTGGCTTACACATGTTGTCCTTACTCATAGCTGTAGATAAGAGCAAGAACATAGGGCTGGAAACAGCCACTGTCACACACATCAGCGTGTGGAGGGGCAGTTATCTGTCAACAAGTTCTATGTGAAGGGGAAAGGAAGAGCCTTGGATACATGAGCTGGGCCTGACATTCAGAGAGGGTCAGCTGTGGCTTCCCACACAGGCCCTAGCTGTCTGCACAAATGCCCTAGGTTGTTGATAGGGATCTCAAATAGTTTGTAACTAAACCAGTTTCTAAGTCTGCTAGTCCCCTGCTGGTTGCGGACAAGCTTAGGAGCTGGCTTGGTGATTCATGGAGAATGGGATCCGGACACTAGCACCCTGTTCTGCAAGGGTCATGGAGGGTGTGATGAGCTGTCTTCACATGGGCCCTGGGAGGATGGGAGGTGTGGAGGTGACACACCAGGGACCTGGCACTGGTGTTTTCGAGACTCTTTTCCCTTGAGGTTAAAGTCCAGTGGGGTGAACTTTTTCAGGAGATTGCAGGATACCCTTCATCATTTCCCTTACACGAAGGCGGCATTTTGCGAGGCATAATCCCATCCTCTACATTATAATCAGTGAGTGTTTTGCTCAAGTCCCAGCACCTCAGAAAAGTCATTTTCTTTCTGAGGGAGTGCTATCGGTTTCATGACTACATGCTCTGTATTTCATTAGCATTATTCTAGCAAAACATGTTTCTGAGTCATTTCTGAAATATCTGTTCTCGCCTGTGAGTTGTTTCTCAGTTTTTACAAAAAGTGTCTTTTCTACTTACTGGCAGAAAAGTTTAATACCACACAACCTAAAATGGGTATACTGAGAAAAAGAAAAAAAAAGAAAAGAAAAAACCCAACCTATAGGTTGTGACTACGAGGTGCGTTCTTCTCTGGCCTTCAGAATAAGGCCACAGAGTGCCAAAGGTTGGGGCTAAGGGTGGGTGTGATAACTGATGATAGAGTTTCATGAGAGTGACATTGGACATGATTGCTTTCTCATATTTTAAGCCCTCCCTACCACGGTTAAGAGCTTGCCAAGGAGACAGTGAATGGGGGAGAGAGAAACTGGAACTAGTGTGAAAGAACAGTTAGCTCTGGCTTAGAGATGTCACTCAGTCAGATATACTCAGAGAGGCTCTGGCCCTGCCTTTCCCCGGTCCAACAGGGACACTTCTTCTAGGATGAACCAGAGAAAATGTTTCCCATTCTTCTAGCCATTAATGTGTCTCCTTCAGCCACAGGCACTCATGTCTCTCTGCCTAGGCATTGTTGAGAAGACCTAGCTTGCCATGAGGAAATCAACTAAAATGGAGGTCCATTAGTACTGTCTGTTGTGCCCATGAGCCCCTTCCATGGTCCTCCTGAGGGTAGATTTTCATTCCCTGTGAGGTCCATTGTTCTGCAAAGTGTGTGCCTTTGAGATGGAATCTTTCTTTCACCTCTGCAGGTAGGGTCTTAACAAACTCAGCATAGTTGATATTTACAAAATGTAATGCCATGAGCTTCCAGGGCCTCTGGTTCACAGAAGTCAGCATAGTGACTCTTCCCTGATATGGGATGTCCTTCTGTATGTTGGGAATATGTGTTGCTTTTATTGGTTGATTGATAAAGCTGTTTTGGCCTATGGCAGGGAAGAATATAACTAGGCAGGAAATCCAAACAGAGATGTGGAGAGAAGGAAGGCAGAGTCAAGAAGATGCCAACATCTGCCAGAGAAGCAAGATGTGGTAAAATATAGAATAATAAAAAATGGATTAATTTAACTGGTAAGAACTAGTTATTAAAAGTCTAAGCCATCAGCCAAACAATAATAACTAATATTAAGCCTCAGAGTTATTATTTTATTAGCAACTGCAGAACTGGGCAGAATGCATGAAAGCTTCCAGCTACACTTGCCTTCATAGGCAATTCAGCTGCCTTGTATTATAATCAGAGGCAGGATCTAAAGAATGGCTTCCTGATCACCTCTGATTATCTATACTCAAGGTGTGGATATGGCTGCTTAGAAATATCCCAGGTTGGTCTTCCTTGTATCACTACAGGCTCTGCCTCTGGGTGTTCAGAGGAGTCACTAAGGCTGGGGGAGCCCAGCACTGAGAAACCCTTTGGCGTTCTGTGAAACCAAGAATAATCTGGAAGTCACACACCATCTTAGAGAACACACAAGGGTTCCAAGCTCAGCTCAGGAGGCAGACTCTAGTTCTAGCCACTCTTACTTGAGGAGCAATACCACTATTAGTGGGCTATCTGCCACTCACACTCATGCTTTCAAGAGAAGGGGTCTGGAATTCCCCTGGTTGACCAAGCTTGGATGCATTCATTAGTCAGCATCAAGATGAGACCACAGTCTACACCAACAATACCACAGGGTAAGCCCCATTCTAGGAGGACTGGCTGGAAGCACCAATGAGCCTGCAGAAGGTCTTTGGAAGCACATCCCAGGACAGTTAGATGACCTAGGCTAGGGACCTCCAGCCCTGCTCATGCACCCATAGGATCTAAAATGATTTCCACTATGGACACATTTCAACAATGTTTCTTTTTTTCTTCTTCTTCAAGATCAACTCTAGTGACAGTGTATGTATAGGGCTATTGGACATCATGATTTGACAAATACCTTATTCCCTCCACCTGCAGAATATGGTGGCCCAGCAGGAGACATATGGTGATTTTCACTGGAGCTTTCAGATATAGAGATGTGGACTTTTCTTGTCCTCTCTCTCCTCTCTCCGGAGAGATTCCTGTGTGTACATATATATGTATGGGGGGGGGAGTGTCATTGTGTCATTGAATGACTTCAGAGGCCCAAAGTCAGTGTTGGTTATCTTCCTCTATTGCTTTCCACCTTATTGATGGAGTTTGCCAACTCCCAGGCCAGACAACTTGTCTATAACTGCAAATCTGGGAATGTGTATTGAGCAATAAAATACTTATGAATATAATTTGTCTTTGCTCACTTACTGCCTTCCCAGGGTCTTGAATAGCATTTGGACTCCTATCTATTTCCCACCAAGAGTTTGCTAAATGGATAGTTTAGAAGACATACAAGAACCTGTCACAGTGGTGGTAGTCAGTGGCAGTGGACATTCTTAAGGTTTGGACTAATGCCTAGAACCTGCCATGCCTGACATCCATGCACAAGATCATAGGGCAGTCACCTAGGGACCTGTGCAGGAGACCAGAAGGAGGCATATCAACACCTTGAAAACCCAACCACTTCGTGTTCAGCAAATGATTATAGCCAAGGAGACATATATATATATATATATATATATATATATATATATATGTATGTATGTATGTATGTATGTCCATCCCATTCTCTGTTTCTCCAAACTCAGTAGTTTGGAGCCTCAGTTTCCCAACTTTTCAAGCGGGTTGATCTCCTTCCTCTGCACTTTCGAGAAAGGACTTGACTCTCCTTATTTTCAAATTCAAAGCAAAACAAAGTACTGTGATTGTTGGAGTTGATCTGGTATAGAAGATGCCAGCACAGGGATGGTTTCTAATTGAGTGTGACTTTCTTCGTTAGTACCTGTCCTTGCCCGCAGCAGCAAACTGACAAGCCAAGTGCCTTTGTGCTCTGACATGTTGCAGGTGGTAGGCAATAGCTTGGATTAATATTTCTTGGCGATTTCACTGTACTCTTAATGAGATCAGTGGCATGCATGTCATTTCTGGGGCAAATTAATTTGTCCTTGCAAAATAGAGCATCAGCAGTTTTTATTTCCTCTGTGTCTAAGGCATAATGGCATGTATTTTTTGAGACAATTGATACAACCTAGGATTTCTGGCTATATTGTAGGGAGGACATGCTTTTGCCAATAGCAATAAAATGTGAACCACAGCTCAAGGAGCTGATAAGTATTTGGAAAATGGAGGGTGCTGGTGTTTTGATCTTTGTTTTCCCTGCTGAGTGTCTTGGTGTGCCAAGAGCCAAAGAAGATGAACAAGGCATGCAGTTGAATGCTCAGCCTCTGTGTGGGGCTGCAAAGTGAACATGAAATGTAGCCATGTCTCTTTGAAGTGTGGTCACACATTGTACTCACACTGATGGCACAGCCACTGGGCTATAACCTATGTTTCTGCCATTTACACATCTGAAACCATGAGGATGAAACCTGGAAATTTATTTAAAAGAAACGTTCTATTCAGTGCTCCCATGCTCCTATTTCTGAAATACCACTACCTACTCCACCATTTGAAGGAATCAGATCAATTCTCTAGCATTGTGGGAAAGGCTCTAATCTTGGTCCTAGCCGCTGTGGCAGTCTTCAGCTTTTTGTTAATTAGTATTATTATTTTTTACATTGCCTCCTTTAATCAAAGGTTAAGGTGACATTTCGAACAAGGCAGGTCATGGAATCATTTTGAAAATGAATCATCTCTTTCTGAGGCTGGATGGAAAGATATTTCAGTTTTCAATTGTAACATCCTTAGACTTTTGACTACGGTAGATTCCGCTTTGAAGGGTTTCATAGTAGAAGAAAAAAACTATGCTCACATCTTCCATTAGCTGCAGGATTCTGGGGGAAAGGATGAGAAATAAATAGTCTGAGTAGAATTTGATTGTAATCTGTTTCATTTCATCAAGAAGTCAGTTAAGAACAAGGGAAGTAGGAACTGGAGAGATGGCTAAGAAGTTGATAACACTTGCTGCCCTTGCAGAGGACCCAGGGTTACCAGCATCCACGTTGCAGCTCATAACAGTCTGCGACTCTATTTCTAGGGACTTGGTGCCATTTTCCAGCCTTTGTGGGCACTAGGCATGTGGCACACATACATACATGCAGAAAAACATTCATACATATACAATTAAAACAAATCATAAAAAGAACAAGGGGAAGTGTCTCAGCACCTCCAACAATGTTAGCTGTGGATGAAGATTGGTTGGGAACTAGACATACTACATGATGCCATGTGACCCAGGCATGGACCAACTCACTTTTTTTTTTCATTGATTGACAACTTGGAGCAGCTAGTAGACATGCACAGAAAGGGCAGGCACTGCTCTGCTAACCAAAACCTTTTCTCTTATTCCTAATCTGACAACCCATATGGGTAAATGGTTATTGGACAAAGGGGCTTAGAGTCCTTTGTGCTCAAAGGAAGGTTGGATCTAATAGACAGCCAGGCAGCAGAACTAAATAACACCTTGTATCTCCACACAGATTTGTCTTTGTGCTGAGTCACATGATCAGTTTGCCCCATAATGCCATTTCTGTGTAGTTGATAGAGCTGACTGGGAATTTAGACTCTGAAGACTTTTTAAGTCCCAGATAATATATCTAGGATGAATGTGTGAGCTGAGCACAATGGTACCTTCAGCTCTTGGAAGGCTGAGTTCAAGGCTTGCCTAAGCTACACAGTGAGTTCAAGGGCAATGTATCAAGGACCTGTCTGAAAAGGCAAAGACAGCTAACGTTCCGGGCAGCACTGGGGTCACAAATGTGACTCAGAAGCTTTGGTGGAAATGATTTTTAAGGAAAATAATGGATCTCTCAGTTGCCCTCCAGGCCACATGAAGGTGAAGTCAAAAAGATCAAGAGCGCTTCCTGCCCGAAATCACCAGGCTGAAGTTTCAGCTCAGCAGAAACAGAGCTCAGGCTCCTTGGCCTAAACAATTGACCCCATCTTTGCAATACAGAATCCAATTCCTTAGTTGGGCCTCAGCTTAGGCAACCTGTTTTTGGCTTGAGTGGGAGCATCCTAGGAACCTAATGATAATGATATTCATTACTTGGTTTAAGAAGTGATTTGTGGAGCTGGCTGGATAAAGGTACTTGATCAGGCTTTCCCACCTAAGTTCAATCCTAGGAACTTAGTGTTGGAAAGAGAGAACCAACTCCCAGGAGTTGCCTTCTGAGTTCCACAGGCATACCCCCCACATATATGTGTGTGCATGCATGTAAAGTGGGTAAACACGTTTATTTTTAGGAAAATAACTAGCTCGTGGTATCGAGGACAAGACACAATATTGCCCTTGTCCTAAGACTCTCAGGTCACTTTAACATGTCACTTCCCTTCATATTGAAAAGGAGGTCTGGCTCAGAGGTGAAGAGTGCTGGATGCTCTCCCAGAGGACCTGGGTTTGATTCTCAGCACCCACATGGCAGCTCACAACTGTCTGTAACTGTAGTCCCAGAGGATCTGACACCTTCTTCTGCCCTGAGTGGGCTTTGCACACATGTGCTACACAGACATACATGCAGGCAAGACTCCCACACACGTAAAACTCACCTAATTACCTTTAAAAAGGAAAAGAAGAATAAACTACTTTCCCTACTTAGCAGCTCAGCCCCCAGAAAAGGCAGACTCTGAAGTCAATTCCCAGCAAGAGAAATTATGCTCTGTCATATACAGTATATCTAAATCAGTCTTGATGTTCCGGTTCTGACTCAGGATGTGGCTACAAGCACACCACACATGCCAGCCCCTTTCAAGCTAGACGAACGAGTCACCTCTGTGACCCAGAAGACCCTGCTTGCAAATAATCATGATGCTCAGCCACAAGTCATAGTGCGTGACAGCGAACGCCAGTGGCACGGTCAAACCTGTTCTCAAGTAAGTGTCTTCTTCAGTCAGCGGTTACGCTGAGTGGTTTTGGAAGGCTCCCAATTTCACCCATGTGAGCCACTTTGCTGCACGCGGTATACTCAATATACTCAATACCAATGAGTATGTAAACACGCTTAGATAAATACAACCGGTGCAACTAGTAAGCATGGTTTTTACAGAAGTACACTTTTGTGAGTATGCATTTATATACAAATTAGCAATCCCTTGTTCAATGAGATATAGGGATTTTGTGGGGGGCGGGGTTGGGGAGATTTTGTTGTGAATGAACAAAGCCCTGTATGTTTTAGATAAGAATTGTGTCTCTGAGTACACATCATGATCCGAGTAGTTCTTTTAACCACCAGCTTAATTGCTTTATGTAGTCACCATGTTTGGGTCAGCTCACACGAGCTATCTCTCTTCATGTTTCTAATGAATGCTATTGGAAATTTGATTTTTGTTTAGCCTCATAAAATGGAAAAGATTGCATTCTGCCATTTGACTATCCTTGGGTTAAAGTAGCACAATACTATAACTTCAGGGTGTTTTGGTCTCTTCTGTCTTCTAAATCTCTGGTTCCTTATTATAAACAAAAGCCCTACAACTTATGAGGGATATCACTGAGTTAATATCCAAACTCCAAATTACTATATAAAATAATGTTGCTGAAAACCACTCCAGAGGGATGGCCGAGTTAGTCACAAAAGGTGGGGCACTTGAACCTTTAGGAGAAAACAATAGAATGACGTGATCTTGACCTTTAATTCAGACACAGGAAATAAGGTAGAAAAGAAGTCACTGAGAACATTGGATAGATACTAACCATCCCTACCCCCATTTGTGTGGAAAAGACCATGGCAATCAGGAGACCAGGAGTATAGAGAGTGTCATTTTGAAGAGTCTTAAGTAAGGAAGTTCATGACAGCAGCAAGGGCTTCATGGCTTCATGGTCACCCATTGTCACAGAGCAAGAGACCAACAAGTGAAACAATTTCTCTACAGTATTATAGTCTACCAGGGTGGCAAACCCAGGTAATAGATACAAGGGAGCTGAGGAACCCCTAACTGTAATAGGTCAGGCAAGGTGTCAAAACCAGACACCTCCCCATTGGTCACAGCAACAATAGGGTTAACCCTAGAGGGCTCATGCTGGCATTCTCTGTGTAAACCTATGGGGTTGTCAGGAGGTTTCTAAGCCCGTTGCCCAGATAATCCCAAATTCATCATGATTTCTCTGCATCTTTCCTGTGTTTTCAGGGCCAGGCCTTCTGTTCTATTTTGTTCATATTTGGATTGAGGCTTAATAGAAAAATCAGAAAATGATTTAAATTCTATACAAAGTACATGTGTAGAAAACCCACCCTACTATCTTTCCTTCCTCTTCAGTCATCTTCCCAGTGCAGATCTATTTAAAGGCCGTGTGATACCACGAGATGATAGAGAGCAATGAGTGAAGATGATCTAAGGTGTCAGTTAACTAGCAATGATCAGAGAAAGCTGCCCTGGGATCTAGCTCTGACCCAGCATCCTTGAGTCTCCTCTCCACGGTGCCTGGAATGTTTGGTGCTGCTGGCAGTCAGCTGCTGCTGTCAGAACTGTGGAGGGAGCAAGCCGGACCATCCCACTCATTTTGGAGCTTTAGTTGCGGGCACTTGAGTGGCTAACATCAGTTTGGGTCCTCACCTATCTGCCGAGGTTAGTGGCATTAAGAGAGTCAGCCATACAGGCCTGGCTATCAGAAGATGTTTCCGACATTTGCTTTTTAAAGTCACCCCTGTGACTGAGACTCAAAAAGAAACTTCCAGAATGAATGCTCAAACTTCCAGGCTGAATGTGTTACCCACATGATGTAGGGTGTGGAGGAAAGGCTCTAGCACGTTTTTTAAATTGACAGATAATGATTGTGCATATTTATGGAACACAGTGTGACTTTTCAACACATTATACATTTCAATATAAATGGTCATATCAAGATAACTGGCATACCTATCACATCAAACATTTGTCATTTGTCATTTATTTCTTCGGGAACCTCAAAAATCTCCTCTACCTGTGATTTTAAAACACGCAATTAAATGTTGTCAACCACAGCTGCCATACTGTAACACTAGATCCAATCACATCCTATGATCAGCCGCCCCCCTTATCCCCTCCACCCCTTGGTAACTTAGATACAGTACTCTCAGTCTCTAGGAGATTGACATTTTGGCTTTCACATGTAATGGAGACTGCATGACATTTATCTTTCTGTGTAGCATAGTGATAGCAACACGGCATACATTCTCTCAGGTGTGAGTGCACACATCTGTGTGATCAAACCTTGACAGCCTCAGGAAGCTGAGCAGGGTATCTCTGGTGCTACAGTTTCTCTGTCTGCCCTAGTCCCAGATCTGAGGCTGCACCCCTAATGTCCGTGAATCGTTCCAAATGTCAACTACTCAAACTGTAGTCCTTGAGCCAGCCGGGGTGGCATCCCAGGAAGCTTCTGAAATATCAGAACCCCAGGACTCAGCTCAGACTGACCAAATCAGACCGTACATTTGGCTGAGATATGGGGAGGTATGGAGCCCACCATCATTGGGGAAGACTATTGTCTTAGACCACCCAAGTAGAAGCACCTTTTTAATCACACTCTTTAGAGCAGTGATTCTCAACCTGTGGGTTGGGGCTCCATTAGAGTCAAATAACCCTTTCCATGGTCATTTATATCACATATAAGATATCCTGCATATCAAACATGCACATTAGAAACATCATAACAGTAGAAAATTACAGTTATGAAGCAGCAATGAAAATAATTTTATGGTCGGGGGTCACCACAACATGAGGAACTGTACTAAAGGGTCCCAGCATTAGGAAGGTTGAGAACCACTGCTCTAGAGCCTGTTGCCATGGGTCTTCATAGCCTCACTTTTGCAATTTAGAAGGCCAAGTATTATTTGTTTCTTTTTACATTAGTTTTACATGGTATCTACTATCAGTGGGTTCATGACAAGTTGGGTGCTTCATCATTCTGCCTACCAAGCTCTTCTCTGAAAAGAATTATAGAATATGTGGATCTCAGTGGCCTGAAAATTAGAAGCTCCTGGGTTCCAGCTACGTGTGGGACTGAGCCCACACTATGTGGATGCTGTGGAATATTTGTTTAATGATGCAAAGATATGTTACATTATTTTATGCTGCATTTGTTTAACTCTGTGAAGCTGTGTTACTTTGTCTAAAACACCTGACCTGTCTAATAAAGAGCTGAATGGCCAATAGCTAGGCAGAGAGAGAGAGAGAGAGAGAGAGAGAGAGAGAGAGAGAGAGAGAGAGAAATAGGGCTGCGGGCATAGAAAATAAAGAAGAGAAGAGAGAGGAGCGAGAAAAGGAGGAGAGAATGCCAGGGGCCAGCCACATAGCCAGCCACAAAGAAGGAAAGCAAGACATAGGAGAGGTAAAAAGCCCAGAGGCAAAATGTAGTTAAAGAGAGACAGTGATTGAAGTTAGAAAAGCTGGCTAGAAACAAGCCAAGCTAAGGTCTGGCATTCATAAGTAAGAATAAGTCTCAGTGTATTTATTTGGGAGCTGGATGGTGGGCCCCCAAAGAGTAAGAAAACAAAAACAACTACAGCACAGGTCTCTGAGGGATTCTCTCTGTGGACAAGATGGCCCTTCCTAGTCTGCTCATGGGCCACACAGGGTGTCTCAGCAAAATATTGGGACTGAGACACAAGCTGCCTTCATTTCCAGTGGTTGCCTGCACTAGTGACCATGACATTTTGTAAGAGGAGCAGCTGCCCTCACCCCAAAATATATATAGGTGAATGTAATTTGAAAGCATGTCCTGATTTTTTGACCTTTATATCAATGACTAATGCCTTAAAAGGCTTACTGCCTTGGGGACTATTTTAATTCTTGCATTTATCCCTTTGTCTCAGCCCAATCCTTTGGGGTTTTCTTTCTTTTCCTTTTTTAAAGTTTATTATTACTATTGATTGTTGGGACAGGATCTCTTTTCATCACATAGCTCTGGCCTTGAACTCACAGGTCTGCCATACTCCGCCTCCATCTATGCCCTCTTGGGGTTTTCTTAAAATTTGTTCCTTGTTAGCTAAGTGTGATTTCACAGAAAATATCATTTTTAGTCCCTTCCCCCTCCCCCTTCCTAGCAGACAGACCTGCTGACATCTGTCACGTATGCTTCATCCCGGCTCCTTCTAGCCTTGATTCCCAACCACTGCGCCTGCAACTGACATCAAGTCCATTTACTCACAGCTGGGGAAGGGCAAGGTCCCAGTGAATGGACGACAGGCCATTGGAACTGGGAAAGACAGCAAGACTGGGATCTGGTCTTGCGTCCTGAAAGACGATCTTGACACAGGTTCTACCTCCCTCGTTTGTGGAAGGAGAAAGGCCATGGTATACAGTGACTGCTAATCTGTTGATCTTTGTCACTCATGAGGGGTAAGGAGAGAGGCTAGGGAAGTTTCTGGTAAGTCTGCCTTGTGCTGTTTGCATGATTGAGGAAGCTGGGTGCCCAGCGAGGCTCAGGCTTTCCCTAAGTAAAGCATAACTGTGTGACTGACACGCAGACTCTGCCCAAATGGTTCACATTCTTTGTCTCATGCTCTAAATGGAAAAGCTGGGAACCTCAGCTCCGCTTTTCACGAACAAGACAGAACTGGATCAACTCAAAACTATGCTTTATTGAATTTATGTTTTGCATGGGGGGAGTGTTCTGCTCCAGGGCACTGTCTGAGAAAGTCTCCATAATGTCGCAGATCGCAGAGTGCAGAAACAACTCCCAAGGAAGAAAACTGCCCTGACCTGGTCTGCTTGGAGGCCTTTGGTGACTCTAGGCTGACAAGGATCCTCTCTAGCTCCTGGATAGGGAGAAAAAAAGAACCAAGAACAAGAACAAGATATTCCCCCTGTTTCTCTTAGTAGCTACAAGTGCTGTTGGCCTCTGGGATTGAAGGCAGGTTACTGATCAGTTCCCAGTGTTCACTAAGTCACCATTTGGCCCAAGGACAGACTGGAGAGGATCCACATTGGTTACCCGGGCCGCCTATTGATGATGTTGTTGCCAACTGTTTGAAGATTATTTTTTAGTAAGTGGGACAATGCATTTATCATAGGGGCTAGGGTCTATCTTTGTAAAAGAATCTTGCAGCAAGAATCTTTGTGCAAGGGAACAGAGAGTGAAGACGCCTGGCCTGCGTCTCTGACAGAGCTGTCCCCACATTCCTTCACAGCAGCTCCCAAGGGCAACAACTGGCCACAGCAGGCTGAAGGGGCGTGGGGACTGCACAGTTTTGACTGTAATTCCGTGTCGTGAAGACCATGCACTATGCTTTGGCTGACAGGCCGACAGGACGCCTATGATGTCCAAACTTGTGTGGAAGTTCAAGTGACTGATCGTGTCTTCGACTTAGAGAATGAATGGAAGCCCTGGGGGAAATCAGTCACATTTTGCCAGGTGTGGGAAGGAGAAATGAAAGTCCTCAGGGCTTCCTGTGCTGTGCTGGGCACAGCGGGGCTCATTTGACTCTTAGAAAACCAAGGCAGCAAGACACGGCCAGCTCTCCAGAGAGCGTGATCAGGCCAAGGGTACCATGGCCTCCGCCAGCTCATCTCTCTCAGCAGTTCCGGAGTTTCTCACTTCCAAAGCTTTTACAGACCTGAGTGGAGGCTCGAGCCACCTCTGTGCACTTTCTAATTTCCCTGGATTTCTAACTCCCCTGGAACCTGAAAGGTTTTCCCTCTCCAAACTTAGATAAACCAAGCTCTTAGTAAATGAAAACTAATTGACCAAGCGCCACCCCATCTCATTTGTTCAAAGACTGGATGCGGGAGCTCAGCCACACAGCCTCATGGACTTGGGCTCTTTTCTCAGCATCCCTCCTCCTTTATAGCGTCTGAACTTGGACAAGTGTCAAGGGCCCGTCTATAAAGTGGGGCAGATTTTTTTTTTTTTTTTTTTTTTTTTTTTTTTTGCCAAGATGCTGTGTGGGCTGGAGATCCAGACTTGGGGCTCTTCCCATGTATGGCCAGTTAGTGTTGCCAGGGAGCTGACTTTAAGGAGCTCCAACCTTCCCTCAATATCTCCTGGGATCCCTCCTTACAGCTTTGGCCAGTTTTCACAAACTTCTTCAGTTCAAATCTCAGGTCTGGATCTTTAGACCCAGCTCCCCATTTTGCTCAGCCTTCTTGTCTTCCCTTTGGGACATTTCCTCACCATGTCTTCTCTGGTCCTATAAATACAAGTTACAAATGTCAATTGGTGTATTTCACCATAGGCTTCTCTTCCTGTTAGTCCACTACCATTACCTTTCTAGATTTCTTAGGAGCCAGGGTGGCAACCACGATGTGAGCAGTCTTCTCTTTCTGCCTCCAATGGGCTCTGCCCCTGCCTACCCCTGTATCGGCCCCAGAACCTTCTGTAGCTCCAAGCCATCTTCTATATCCAGCCTACGTATGTTCTCTTACAAATCCTCTTCCCTTGCTGAGGCTCTGGGGAGTTTGGACGCAGCAAAGGACCACCAGTTCTAAATGGTTTGTGTCTGAAATCTTGAACATAATGGCCGAGGCCTTGCCATCTCATCTCAAAGCCCAGGTCTGGGTCCTTTGAATTGCCCACTGCTTAAGGGTCACTTTTCTGATTCTCCTCCTCTGTTGAACTCATCCTGGGACTGATGACTCTGGAAGGCTGCCATGAGACCCTCACCTCCTCCTGGAAACCGCCAAACCTCTTTTACCATGGCAGATTTTAAAATAGAAGCACTCTGTTTCTTTATGTTGTTTTGTCATATTAGTGTCAAGTCTTTGAAAGCTTTAAAGGCCTGGACAGGATTCCATGCCTCTTCTGGGATCTGCCTCTGGGTCCACACACAGAAATTGTGCCAAGGCCAAGGATCTTGGCAGGAAGGAATCTTCCTCTCCTGTAGGCTTATGATCGATTATGTATGCCGTGGCCTTGCTTGTCACATCTTACATGCCTTTGAGACTTCGGTGGGTCCTCCATGAGCTAATTCCCTTACCCCCACTGTAGCACACAATAACTCACAGTTAGAGGGGCCAGAGGGGAGGATCCATGGGCTGGGGACCACAGAGAGCATGACTGACAGAACAGAAACTGGTGGCCCACACCGGCTGGTCCCACTCGGAGTATTTCCCACATAAGACGAATGGCTTTGCTCTTGCCCCCAGATTCTCTAGATGGCTTTTAGCTGCAGAGATGTGAATTTATGTTCCCCCACGTGACTCTGACATTGTAAAATGTCCTCCCAGTGTTGGTTCCTGGGGTCAACCATGCTCATTCACTGCAGCTGTGAGAAGATTTGCACTTCTTCTGGGAAGCTCAGCAAGGCTGGAAAAGTAGCCGTTGATGTCATGACTGGGTGGCTGAAGGCTGCCAATGGCAGGGTCAGATGTTACATTTGCGCTTCTGAGAGACAGAGGAAACTCAAGGCCTAAGGTTCTAGACGAGAGAAAGGATTGATGGGACACTACAGGTTACCTCTCAAGTCCGCAAAGACTCAAACGAGTTGTAGAAGGAGAGATGAGAGGAGCTTCCTGCAAGCCCTGGCAGTTTGGGCCACGCCCTGTGGATGGTGGTAATGATGGGCACACTCTTTGTGCATTTGTCTTCGTGGTGAAGTTTGGATCTTGAAAACCCTCCATGTTGAGCTCGTGGTCACTAGCTATAAGGAAGAAACAAAACTGTTCGGGGCCCAGTGGGAGGAAGCTACATCACTGGAGATATGCCCCTGAAGGACACTGCATCCTCCTTTTTCTCTTTGTCTCCTGCCAGGAGGAGTGGGCAGCTTTGTTTCATCCTGTGCCCCACAACCATGGTGCTCTGCCTTCACCATAGGCGCCAAAACAATGGAACCGACTGACAATGGAGGGAAACTGAACGGAAACAAAGTTCTCCTTGTATGTTGCTTTTTCCCAGGTACTCTGTCACAGCAATGGAAAAGCTGGTTAAGCTTCTCAGTACTCACGCCACAAATGCAATGGGAAGAGGCTTTAGAGAAAGTGCTGGTGGAAGGGAAGCAGGGTTCCAGGAAAGCGTGTCTGCCTCTGGGGCCTGCCAGGTGTGATGGGAGGACATGGAAGGGACTCGAGGGCAGAAAAGAGGCATGAGTGGAAAGGAGGGCTTTTTTGGCCTTTTGAGGAAAGAGGTCCAGCCTCTGCCTGGGGCACAGCTTCTGGCCACAAAACTGAAAAGCAAGAGTATGATTCTAATTAATGATGGGGTGGGAACTTTGTCCTAAGTCACCAACTGCTCAAGTAGCTTAAGGGAAACATGTTTTCTAGTGATTTTTGCATAGTTTTAGAGTTCTACATATATGCCTAGAGATGCCACATTCCGGAGCTCCTTTGAGGAATGCATTTGATGTCACCTATGCCAGTGGTAAGGAAGATCTGGATGGATGACCTCCAGGACTGGGGCCATTTTGATTGGTGATTGATTGCCTGATTGATTGATTGGCTGAGGATGACCTTGAACTCCTGATTTTACCACCTGTGCCTACGAATTTCTGGATAACAGCATGTATCAATATGTCTGGCCTAAGAAATTCTAATAGTCGAAGCACAAATTTGAGGCTGGTTTTGAGCTCTATTTAGAATCTGGCTTTATTTTTTTCAAGACTGGAGAATTTGGCTGATTGTTTCAAAGCTCCCTTCTCCTCCCCCCCCCCTTCTTCCTTCCCAACTCCTGTGGGTGTGTGTGTGGTGTGTGTGTGTGTGTGTGTGTGTGTGTGTGTGTGTGTGTGTGTGTTTGGTTTCGGGGTATTATTCTGGGAGGTTCTTGCATGAACTCTCCCTGGTCTCTCTATACACCGGGAATATCTGTCCACCCAGACATAGCACATTGGCCTGGAGATGCTGTGAGAACTTACTAACACCCTCTGGATGAAGTGTTTGGCTTCTCTGTTGGGTGGGTTCTGGTCCACAGAAGCATGGGAAGTTTTCTTCCTCAGGGTCTGTGAGTGGAGCCATGAATAGGAGGGAAAGAGTAGCCCTCCCCAGCTGCTAAGCCCCCTCTGCTGATGGATACAGAGCCATTTGATGGAAATATTCAACACTGCTTGGGACTAGCTGGAGTTTGCCTGGTGACTACGCTCATGCATGAACTGCAGAGACAACGAGGAGCTCTTCTTCAAATGAGATTGTTCCTGAGCACTGTCTCTTTGAGTGATTTCGTGTGGGTTGCCCTCCTTTGACGGTGGTGATGGAATCCAATCTGGGAATGCTGGCTGAATCCAATCTGGGAATGCTGGCTGATACTTGGGATAAAATTTTAAGAAACAAAGGATGTTGCCTGGCAAAGAACTGGAACCCATTTTACAGACCTGTAAAGATCTGTCTTGGGGGACTTACAGGAGCATGATGGGCACTGAGGGGTTGGAAGCAATGATGCTGCTGCCAAAATAAAAACCAGAAGGTGCTCACGGGCCACAGTAGAATTTCCTTTGAGTGTTCTGCAAGGCCCTGGTGACAGCACTCAAAGAGACAGTGCCATTCATCTGCCTAATAGATGGAAACAAACCATACAGAGAAAGCCCAGACCTATTTTTCTGAAAAAGCATTGTCCTTGTCATGTCAATAACTTTTGGGAGGAATTGTATCCCCGGTTTGTGCAAATGCTGGGGGCCTTGATCATAAACTTTAATGGGTCCTAATGGCTCTCACAGTGAGACAGACTCATGGGATCCCCTGTGCCGCTGCACCCAATGTACTTTCATTCTCTATTTTGCAAAATCTTTTCCCCAACCCCTTGCATATACAATTAGAATTAAGCAAACAGTCACTTGTTGGCAAAAGGCTTTTGAATAGATTACTATTCTAGATTAAGGCACACCATGAGTCTTCTAGTTTGCCTCAGGCTACCAGTTAAAGGCCTTAGATAATGAAGTGAAAAATAGATGGACTAAATAAGGGTCCTGCCTGCATTTGACAGTGAAGAATGAGCCCGCACAGCCTCTCAGCAGCTGCCATCATTGTTCCCACAGCCCTTGAAGCTGACTCTGAAATGAGCTCTGATTTCTGCACAAAGTCATAAATTACTAGAGGAGCCGTGAGCATTCCCTATTAATGTCAGGCTGTTCATTTGACTTGTAGCTTCTGGCCTTCACACATCGTATTAATGTGTTATTTATTGGAACACTGTAATAAATAAAGATTTGTTTACTTTTATACTCAATGATGAACATTGGGTGCTGTGAAATAGTGTTCATAGTAAGGCTTGCCAAGGAGAAGTCGCCGTCAGTGCATTGTTAAAGCTGAAACTAGAAGTGTCGACCTATGATTACCTATCATCTAATCATACATTTTCTCTTACCTTACCAACATTTGTGCTTTATTCACTATTTATCAAAACTGTAGGTGCTGTAGAACTAGTGATAGGCTCTTCCATTCCTTCCCTCCCTCTGATGAGGATCTGCTATGTGCTAAACATTCTTTTCTGGAGCCAATATTTTAAGGAGGATGGTGTGACTTAAGACACACATTGGACGATTTAGAGAACTTACGCTTAGCCTATATAAAGGATGTAGAAGGCTCTTTTTTGCCTGCCTGCTCTTGCTCTCACTATCAAGTCCATTCCTGTAGCAGTAGAGCCTACTTCTACAGGATTCCAGCCTTGTGGACTAAACAACTACTGTATTCTTGGACTTTCCATTGGTATACAGCCATTGTTTGACTAGCTGGTCCACAGCCTGTAAGCCACTCTAATAAATCCCATCTATCAATCTATCCATCCATCTATATTTATTTATTTTTCTATATCTATCCAGATAGATAGATAGACAGATTCTATCAGTTGTGTTCCTTTAGAGAACCCTGACTAATACAGACACCATGACAAAGATACCGTATAAAAGAAAGTATTTAATTAGGCATAGTTCCAGAAGGTAGGGAGCATGGTAACAGGTAGGCAGGCATGGAGCTGGTGTAGCAGCAGAGAGCTCACATCTGGCAACCTTGTTGCAAAATAAAGTAGACAAAAAGGCTATGATGTAACTCTGCAGTAGGATGGCTGCCTAGCTTGTACAAGGCTATGGGCTCAAGTGCTGGCAGCTCCCAAGGAGAAAGAAAAGAAGGAATAGAGGAAGTCTTGACTTATGTTATATGAAAGCCATGTGGGATTGTGGCCATGTTGAGCTGACTGGAAACACACAGCTAGGGAACTGGCTCCATTCTGTGAAAACTGTATTGTCAAAAAGACAGCGAACTGAAACACTTCAGCCATACGATAGATTATTACCCAGCCACAAACAAGAAATGACTTTTCTATATTTGTCTCAGTTTGGAAGAATCTGCAAGAACCTCATGATAGGTGACCCATCATAACCCACCTTTGCATTTCTTTTACACAAAGTGTTAAACTATTTGTATCCAAGCCTTGTAATTGCTGTTTCCATAAATAGTAAAGGTAGTTGATTCTATGGACTCTCTCTGTTCTAGTTAACATTAACTCTCAGTCACACTGTCCAGAGTTATCTGAGAAGAAAGCCTTGATTGAGAAATTGCCTACATCAGATTGACCTATGGGCATGTCTATGGGAGACTGTCCATTGTGGGCAACTCAGCCCCTAGGCAGAGGGTCCTAGGCTATATAAGAAAGCTAACTAAACATGCACCTATAAGCAAACCAGAGAGTAAGCCTGCAATCAGCATTCCTTCCCAGGCTCTGATTCAGTATGGGTTTTTTAAATCTCTAAGCCTGTCCTCTTCCCATGAGGCCATATCTCCTAATCCTTCCCAGACAGCTTTACCCCAACTATTCAAATATATAAATCTGCAGGGGCCATTCTCATTCATACCACCACCTACCACTACTGGGTGGCTCTATCTGCTTCAAGCCTACTGACATGGCTGTGTCAGCGTAGCCTTCACTACTCCACACAACTGTGTCATGTGCACTCTGGCTCCCTCCAGGGTGAGCAAACCAAAGGAGATGAGGAAATGCCCTGGAGACAGAAGCCCATCTTTCGTTATTTAATCTTGCAAGTGACGCTCCATCGTGTTTGCCATATTTATTGTTAGAAGCAATTCAGATTCAGGCTTAAGGGTGGGATTCCCATTAGAGCCAGTCCCAGGATGTGAGGTACCTGGAGTTAGAGGTCATCTCATAGGCTTTGTATCCAGCTTCCCTTCAGTGACTGATGTATTATGGGAAATTCTGCCAGCAGTGTCTGAAATAGCTCCTTGCTTCACCACAGCTGTCTCCTGAGTAAGCTAGGGGAAAGCAAAGAGAGATGCTCCTTGTTTACCTGGGAGACTCTTGCAAAACTGCATGAGAAGACAGTGTTTGCATAGTGCCTGGGACACACTGAGACTCAGGTAACCATGAAGGTGATAGTGAGGATACTGGTGATGGCAATGTTGACAGTGAATGGTGACCAAGTCTATTCAGTGTCCTTTTTGTTGGGCACATGCTTGCCCATATAACATTGTATGTGCTCTGTCTTTCCTATTGTAGTGAGAACCTACCATGCTGCAGACAGACCTGATGGATTCCCATCTTCCAGAGTGGGTCAGAGTTCAGAACAGTTCTCCACTGGTCCAAATGCCTGCACAGTTCTACACATGAGCCACACCTGACTTACAGGTATGTGTGTGGTCTAAAACACCCAAAGCTGTTATCGTATCATCCCAGAAGTTGAATGGTAAGCACCATGATGGAGGCCTCTCACTGAAGATGGGCTAAAGTCTTCCTACGGTGGACCTTTAGCATTAGCCACATGAACCCAAGTTTGGGGTCTGGAGTACTGGGGGGAGATAAAAGAATCCGAAATGGGGAAGGAGGAGTTTGAGGAAGAAGGCTGGGCTGAAGTTTTGAAATAGGGAAGTTTATCATCTCACTTGTACCTCTGTCCCTCAGTGCAGGGTCTACCCACATGTCCCTCTACCCTTCTTTTCTAAAGCTTTGTCCACCTTACTGCAGAGGTCAAGGCAGGAGAGGGAACAGCCAGCTGAGAAAGCAACCTCATTCCAGGAGAATGGGCCACTAGGAAAACATACGGATGACCCTTGACCTCGTGTAGGATAGTTCCACATAGGATCATCCTATTTTATTATAAGAAAAAGATACACATTCAATGGAAGTCACATTTCTCAATTAGAATTTTGACCTTTTCCCTGGGGTAATGAGGAGGTATTTTCTGTAGTTGAAGCTCTGGCTGTGTGCTTACAAGGGGAAGCAATTGCTCCAGTGTAGTGTGCTGTGTTGCTGAGCTGACGCAGATGATTGGGGTGTTGTTGCATGCACTGAGGGCATGCTCAATTTCCCGTATCTTCAGTGTACAATGGTTTTATTGGTACTTCGCTCCATTGTCAGTTGAAGACTGTATAAGCCTGGAGGCATTTGCTCCTTCAAGAGAAAACGCTGGTGACTTTGATGGATCTCTGAATGTTGACATTGAGCAAGCTTGTAAACACAGTCATTAAATTATGCTGAATGCATAGTATGTGCCAAGCAGGTTCTGAGTATCAGGGACACAGCAGCCAACTTCATGTCACTGGGTCCCTGCAGAAGAGAAGATGTTTTCAGAGAAGTCAAATGATGCTGTAATAGTCTGCCCAGAGTCTGTTCTGACTCCATCCTGGTCCTTGCCTTAGGCTCCACACAGCCTTGGGTTTGTTAGAGCAGGGCAGCCTTGACTGTGAGTTAGGGTGTTTTGCCTTCTGAAAACCAAACTGGGTGTTCCCACTACATAGTTGTGCTCCTCCTTTGGGGTTCTGAGCCTGCTTAAGCAGTGTGCCTAACTCTGTTGGTTAAAGCCAGAATGTTTCTGCATGAAGGAACTTCTCAATTAGCAGGGCTACTTGGCTGGCTATGAGATGGACCATGAAGCCATCAGGCAACTGAATGGCCTTTCTGTGATTGCTGTAGTTCTAGTTCATTCTCAGTGGACAAAGAGAGGAATGTTCTTAAGGTCATTCTGAGATGGCCTCTGTAATTAAAATTGGGCATGAGGACTGCTGAGGGTCATCTGAAACCCCCTGTGAAAATAAATTGGGCACTGGGCACTAAGGGGCTCAACAAGCATGCTTAAGGGTACCAAGTTTAATTATACGTAACTGAATGAAATAAAGCAGGGTACAGTTATTTTTTTCAAGGAAAACCCATCTATGTAAACAGGGGAGGAGGAGGAAGAAGAGAAAGAAAAAGATAAGGATGAGATAAGAAGGCTCAGTGGGTAAAGGCACATGCCATTGAGCCTGGTGAGCTGGATCCCTCATGATTGGAAGAGAGAACAGACTTTCTAAGGTCATCCTCTGACCTCCACTGCATGCCCTGGCACATGCCCCCTGGTCCCAATAAAATATGCTAGAGATTAATTTCTTGCTTTGCATACACTAAGGAATATCTTTAATAAAAATATACTTTGCAATCCTTTTTCAGACACAACTGCACAAAGGAACATAGGGACAGGTAGGGTCTTCCTTACATATTTTGTTGTTTTAGAAACTCCTGTGGCCAAGAAGGTGTCTTATGGGCTCAGAGATGATCATCTTGCCTGAACTTGGCAAGGTTTTTGCTATTTTTGTTTTTTGGTAAGAAAATATGGGGTTGCTTTTGCTAGATACTGGTGGTCCCCTGGCCAGTTCTGTAGTAAATGAGGACCTGACCAAACACTAAAAGCTGATGGAGCTTAGGGTAGGAAAGGGTTTATTTGGCTTACATTTGTAGATCACAGTGTATGACTGAGAGAAGTCAGAGTAAGAACTCAAAACTGAAATCTGAATCAGAGCCTGGGGAGGAATGCTGATTGCAGGCTTACTCTCTGGTTTGCTTATAGGTGCATGTTTAGTTAGCTTTCTTATATAGCCTAGGACCCTCTGCCTAGGGGCTGAGTTGCCCACAATGGACAGTCTCCCATAGACATGCCCATAGGTCAATCTGATGTAGGCAATTTCTCAATCAAGGCTTTCTTCTCAGATAACTCTGGACAGTGTGACTGAGAGTTAATGTTAACTAGAACAGAGAGAGTCCATAGAATCAACTACCTTTACTATTTATGGAAACAGCAATTACAAGGCTTGGATACAAATAGTTTAACACTTTGTGTAAAAGAAATGCAAAGGTGGGTTATGATGGGTCACCTATCATGAGGTTCTTGCAGATTCTTCCAAACTGAGACAAATATAGAAAAGTCATTTCTTGTTTGTGGCTGGGTAATAATCTATCGTATGGCTGAAGTGTTTCAGTTCGCTGTCTTTTTGACAATACAGTTTTCACAGAATGGAGCCAGTTCCCTAGCTGTGTGTTTCCAGTCAGCTCAACATGGCCACAATCCCACATGGCTTTCATATAACATAAGTCAAGACTTCCTCTATTCCTTCTTTTCTTTCTCCTTGGGAGCTGCCAGCACTTGAGCCCATAGCCTTGTACAAGCTAGGCAGCCATCCTACTGCGGAGTTACATCATAGCCTTTTTGTCTACTTTATTTTGCAACAAGGTTGCCAGGGTTGGCGATTCACTCTGTAGCCCAGGCAGACATTGAACTTGATCTTCCTGCCTCAGCTTCGGATATGGGTGGGGTTGTAGGCTTATCCACCAGGCCTCACTGTCTACTCTATTCTGACCTCTTATGTTATTAGTGTGGATCTGAGTTCACAGGGTACCTGCTAAGGTTTCCAGGTGCTTGTATCCCAACACAGAGAACTGGTTCAGAGACACATGGATAGGGACAGGCTTAGAGGTGTTTTTAAAAGACAGAAAGACACTCCTGTAAACAGAGTGGGATACAGAAACAGGGCAGGTAGGGGATGCTCTTAAGAATGTCATGATGTGGTATTGCCTCCTCCCTCAGTGTGTGACTTTTCTCACACATGCTCTTTTGTTACATTGTTACTCTCAGCCCAAGGAGATTCCAGTCTTGCTTCTGTCTTAGTGTTCTACTGCTGTGAAGAGACACCGTGACCACAGTAACTCTCATAAAAGAAAGCATTTAATTGGGGTTTACTTGCAGTTTCAGAGATTTAGTCCATTATCATGGTGACCTGTGGGCAGACACGGTGCTGGAGAAGTAGCTGAGAATTATACATCCAGAGCCCCAGGCAACTGGAAGGAGAGAGAGATACTGGGCCTGACTTGGGTTTTGAAACCTCAGAGCTCTGTGACACACTTCCTCCAACAAAGCTACACCTCCCAGTCCTTTCAAGTAGTACCATTCTCTCGTGGCCAAGCATTCAAATCTATGATCCCATGGGAGCATTATTCCAACCACGACATACTCTGACAATAGGTAATACTGATGCCTATCTCCACCTCCCCCTCCTGCCCTGCTTACCTCATTCTCTTAATTTCTTTGATAGAACAAGAGGGAATCAGGCCTCTCCCTTCATCTTAAAAAAAAAAAAAAAAGGGAGTATGTGTGTATGCCAGGGTGTTTGTGTGGTGGTGGCAGCAGCTGCAGCGGTGCAGTGGTAGTGTGGTACATGCTGTGGTCATGTGGAGGTCAGCGAACAACTTTCAGGAGTCTGTTCTCTCATTCCACCATGTGGGTCCTGGGGAGGGAACTCACCATGTTTAGCATGGTGCCTTTAGCCACTAACCCTTCTCCCCCGCCTTCCTGCCATCTCTTTCTGTATTACATGGGGCTTTGGGTGTTCTGAGGCCAGCCTGATCTCACCTCTAAATGCAGTTGGCTTTTGGCGAGGCCCTGACCTCCAGGGCTCTGTCCCTTCCCTGATAGTAAGGATTACACTGATTTCTGGACCAAGCTCACAGCAAGACAGCAGAATGTTTGCCCTACCTGGAAAACAAACAAGCTGTCAGTTCAGCAAAAGTGCTGCCCCAGAATGAAAGCCAGGAGTGATTCAGAGTTGAGAAGGCACAGACAACCACCCTCCTGGAGCACAGAGCACCGAATGGGGCACTACTGTGTGTCAGTAAGGCCTTGTGAATGACCCCTGGAGGGGAGAGCAGTCACCCAGAGGCAGTGGAGGCAGCCCTGGGCCCGGCCCACCACACCTGCAGCTCTGCTCAGAGGGTCCTGTTAGGATTTAGTTTGCATAGAAACCAAAGCTCACTCTACTGCTTTCATTCAGTCATCCAGATACAAACAAAAGGTCACCTGTGGGAGTCAGTGTGGGTGGGACGGGATTTTCCCTCTGGGTCCTCTGGTCTGGCTTGTGATGGGAGGGGCGGTGAAGAACACTACAGTGAAAGGAGAGAGTTTAAGACACCAAGGATCAACTGGCTGCATAAGAGTTGAGGGAATTTCTATGGAGGAGGGAATTTAGGCATCAGGGCTTTAAGGCTAAATGGGTTTCTTGGAGGGAGAGAATGAAAGAGGCATGGGTGGGTAGGGAGGCAGAGGGGAGCGTTCCAGCAAGGATGGTGCTTCTGAGACCCTCAGGGTGGGCAGCAGGGGTGAAGGGGCCGTAGAAAGCAGGTAAGAGCTGCTAATGTCTCCCGGATATCATCATCAGGTATAATCTTAGCCTACTCATTACATCAAGTGGTCATCGTGGGTGGGTGAATCAGCACAAATGAGACTCCATGTAAATGTGCTTGGGTCAAGGGGTGACGAGGGTTCTGCCTAGCCAGAGCCCAGGGCAGCCTCCCTCCTGGGCTCGCTCTTTGCCTCCCTTGTCTGGTGCTGCTGTGTTCTGTGTGGTGGGGCTGTATCTCTCCACCTGTGGCCCATATGGAGCATGGATTACCTTTTCACATTGTCCCACATTGGATCCCATGGAAGGGCACTGATGGCTATCCTGCATGGCCAATACTGCTGGTTAGGAATAGATAGACCTTCTCTTTGTCCTGCTTACCTAAAAGCCCTACTATATATTTCTGGTGACCTACCCAGAGACAAATCTACATCTAGCAGCCAGGAGAGACCCAGAGACCTGCTTTGGTACATGCAGAAATGTACCAAGTAGCAGCTTTAGCACAGTGGTGGGGATAGGAGTGGTGTTACACTTTTTTTTTTTTTTTTTTTTTTTTTTTTTTTTTTTTTGTCCTCCCTCTCTTCTTCCTTCTCTCTTAACAGCGAGACTACAGAACCTCACCTCCTCCTACTGTCAAGATGGAGGATACAGATTTGATAGATAGCTGGTGTTACAGCAACCATTTTGGTCTGTGGAGTCATCTAAAGAAAGCCAAGTTCCAGATGGCAGATCAGAAACCCAAGTGCCTGATATCCTGGAGATAGTTTGGGGCTGCCCCACCAGCCCACATGTCAGACTTCTCTCGAACCTAAGTTATCATTGCTTTTGTCCACTCATGGGAAGGTTGATCTAAGAATAGGTGGTTTGGAGTAACGGGTACAGAAGGGAGACCAACAGGAAGGGGAGGGATTAGACAAAAGTATCACATATCCATAATAACAACCTGCTTTTGCTGGTTCTGACTATGGGAGCCCCTTTCCAGCCACTCTACCTGAGCCCCTTATTTAACCCCCACCAAATGCTGCAATGAGGATGTGACTGTTCACAGTTTATAAACATGGGCACGACCTCAAGACAGGCATGTCTCCAGCGCCACTGAGTTGGGAGGCCAGTTCCAACCCCAGTCTGTTAGTCTGTTAGGTCGAGGACAGATAACCCCTTCCACCTCCACCCTACCTGGACTCTAGAGGCTGTGCAGATGTGAAAGCCAGAGAGTGGCCAGGCGGGCGGCAGAGCTGTGGCTTTGTGTCACTCACTGTGAAAGTGAAAGAAGGAAGTAGCCTGGCTGGTGAGCAGAAGACTCAATGGAGGCTTCTATGCCTGGAAGGCAAGGGCTGGGTCGGGGAGGGGGTGGATTGAGTCTCAGGGACCACAGTGCTCTCCTGGGAACCTCTTCTCAGGCCTGGAGTCTGAGTGGCCTCAGATAAGGTCCCAGACTCACAGTTTTCAATTATAAACCCCTGGAGATTAGTATGAATGAACTTCGGCATGTTCAGATTGGATACAATCCAGCCACCTGGCAGCCATTCTCAGGGAGTGTGATTTCTTCTCAGTCCAGTTAAACCTGATGCAGAGCTTCTGGGATAGGTATATCCCCAAAGTGTGTTTCAGGAAGACATTAGGGACATCACGAATGATGAGAATTGAAAATTAAGAAGCTACTACTGCTATTAACACAATAACTTGTCCATCAATCAAATCAGAGAGTAGGCTCCCTCCTACCTCATGGCAGTCTTTGTCAGACCAAGCAAGTTTTAGATATTTTTACTTTTTTACTTTTTTTTTTTTTTTTAACATATTAGCCTATGAAACTTTGTACTTACATCACACCATAGGAAGTGACATCGGGTATTAGCAGATATTGTTTATAACAGAAAGAAGTCATTCTCATGGTCTTCAGTCTGTCCCGAGTAAGAATTGCAACTGCCTTGGTGATTAATAACAGTGTTACATTACATTTTTCCCATTAAATTTCAAAAGGACTGCCTGTCTTCCCTGAACCAGAGATGACTGATCTGAACTCGACCTAGGATCACATAGCTATGGTGTCTGTTGGACTGAAGGAAAGCAGGGATCACTGACCAGTGGATGGTGTCCTGGTTGTTAGTGAGTCCTTAACTTCACACCTTGTATCTTCTCCACCCACAGACACAGGCAGTCATGCCATCTAAATTCAGCCATGTGGTATTTGATTAAGACAAGAGTCTCACTATGTAGTTTAGGCTGACCTTGAACTCTCAATCCTCTTGCTTTTCCCTCCTGAGTCCTTGGGTTATAGTCATGCACCACTCTTCCCAGTTTCAGTCATTTAATTGATTTCACTGTTCTAGCAGAGGCCTCAGAGTGCCGTGTATTCTGGCGGTCGGTTGGAGGGCGCTGCCTTTGTTTCTGGCTCCCACTCCTTTGGCTGAGTCCACCTGTCCCCAGCCCTTGCTGCCAGGCTGTGTCTAGGTCATAGAGGCTGCCAGGTACCTGGTCACCACGGCCTGCTACACTCTGGCCAGCATGCCCTGCCCTGCTTCCTTCTGGTGGGAGCTCCCTGTCCAGCTGGCCTCTTCTGACTTCCCGAAACCTCCAGCCCTTGGCGGTGAGCCCCGGTTTTCTTGGTTCTCTCCAGGCTCACTGGCCAAGGGTCCAAACCGCCTCACTCATCTCTCACCTTCTATCTTTGAAGGCGGGCTTTTAAATGAGTCCACCAGACCCAAGATAAATGATAAGCAGGTATTTATTAGGGAAGCACTTACACAAAGAATAGTAAATAGCCCTTGTGGTCTTCCTGCTCCAGAAGATGCTGTCTCTGCCCTTCCGATGTTCTCACCACAAACCCAAGCGAGCCAGCTAGCCCCTCCTCTAACTTATAAAGGATCACAGCTGCACACCTGAAGCCACGCCTATAAGGTGTGGCCATTACCGAGAGTTCATGGCACAGCAAGATGCCACTGCACATCTCTGTGCGTCTTTTGTTTCCAGGCCAGGCCTTTGGTTCCATGTCTAGATCATTAGCTCTCCAGTCTGCTTTGAACACAGGCCATCTTCCCGCACTTCATGTCTACTGACTTCTTCATGAGCGTTGCCATGCATCGTCTTTTAGACATGGGCAAATGGTAGCTAGAACAGAGCCTCTGTGTGATTTCTTCCTCACTGGGACTATCTCCTCCCTCAACCCTCCCCTCTTAGCAGGTGACACCACTTTACTGCTCAGCCCAAAAGTCTGAAAGTAGCCGGGTGTTGGTGGCACACGTCTTTAATCCCAGCACTCAGGAGGCAGAGGCAGGCAGATCTCTGTGAGTTCGAGGCCAGCCTGGTCTACAGAGCTAGTTCCAGGACAGGTTCCAAAACAATACAGAGAAACCCTGTCTTGAAAAACAAAACAAACAAACAAACAAACAGCAAACAAAAGTCTGAAAGTTCTTGTGGATCAATCTGTGCCTACTTTTGGCCCACCCTGTGTCCCCTACTGAGCCACATTGCTCAGTTTCCGTCACTCTCACCAGACCAGAATGGGGCTCTCCCATGCTCCACTTTCAAAAGAGCTGTCCTTGGAAAATGCCAACCTGATCATTCCACTCTCTTGTTTAATCCACCCTGCCCCACCCCATTTTCTTCTCATACCGGGCACAGATCCCAGCCCCCTCCCTCCCTCCCACCTTCCTTCCCTCCCTCTCTCACCAGACCATCCCTCTGTCTCCCCAGCCTGCTCATCCCAAAGACTTTTCACTTTACTAGCTAGCAATTCTTCATAAGTTCATGCCACAATCCTGAGTTTTTTCCTGTGTGCTTATTTTCTGCCCCATCCCTTGAGAATATAAGCTTCCTGAGAACAGGGGCCTTTTTTCTTCCTTGCTGTTTCCCGGATCGGCGTCTGGCATCTAGAGCACATTCGTTGAATATCTGTGAATGGTTGAGCTCCACACTTCCTGTCCTTTGTTCTCCATCTAATATCATTGCCTTCTTTATGGTCCGCATTGTTCAAATAACAGCTCATGGTCATACATTTTATCATAGGTCCTGGATTTTAGAAGATGTTGCATATTTAGTGTGCAATTCATCTGTTTGAGTTCTAGACTTTTGATTGTGGCCTATGACTCAACTACTATATCGGTAGGAAAACTCAATGAACCACACATATAGTCAGACACCAGCTTTGACCTGACCGGTGGTACAAGAGAACAGGAGCTTTTAGTTTTCATACAAACCTAAAAGGAAGGAACTGGTATCGTCTGGATTTTGCAAATGGGCCGTGTGAATTGGTCTTCTAAGGTCTTATAATGGATTACCCAAAGGGAGTAGTTTGTACTGGAACCCCTCCCCTCACATTTACCCATTCTCAGAAATCTGGAGAGACGACCAGATTGTCAGCTCAAACAACACTGAAGTCCCAGATGGGCTGGGCTGGTATCTGGAAGCTTTGGAGGAGAATCTACTGTAAACTATTTCCAAGGATAAGTAGTCCATCCCCTTAGGCAGTGGCTCTCACTCAACCTTCCTAATGCTGCGGCACTAATACAGTTCCACTTGTGGTGATCCCCAACCATGAAATTATTTTTGTTGCTACTTCATAACTGTGATTTTGCTATTGTTATGAATAGTAACATAAACATCTGTGTTTTCCAGTGGTCTTAGGCAACCCCTGTGAAAAGGTCATTTGACACCCTCCACCCCTACCCCCCACCCCTACCCCCCACCCCTACCCTGGAGGGGTCTAACCTGCAGTTTAAGAAACACTGGTTTGGGCTGTGGATGGGCTTCTGCTCCTGCCTGTGTGCCACCAAATCCCCTCTCCCTATCTGTACTGCACTTCCCTAAGCTGCATGTGTTTGAGAGAGACAGAGAGAGCAGTACTCTTCCAGAGGATCCAGGTTTAATTCCCAGTACCCACATGACAGCTCACAGCTGTCTATAACTCCAGTTCCAGGGAATCCAACACCCTCACACAGATGTACATGCTGCATGCATGCACATAAAATTAAATTAAGTAAATCTTTAAGAGCACCTCTGGCCCATATAGCTACTCATATATTCTGTGTTATTCATAAGAATTCTCTGATATGCTAGAATGCACAGTTCAAACGTGAGGCTGGTGCTTTTTTTTTTTTTTTTTTTTAAATTCAGGAAGACCTTACTTTGAACCACACGTTTTCTGTGGGGGACAAAGCATAGTGACATCAACAGGCACAGCAGCAACCCTACCTGCTGCTCAGTGGTATGTGGATTCTGTGGATTCCGCTTTCTCTGGGGGTACTTCTCGTAATTTAGAAGTGCTTGACGCTGCGGAAGACAGCCCCGCCCTCTGCATCATTCAAAAGAAAACTCAGACACAGAGGCGGGCTCCTGGTTCTTGCACAGAAACATTGAGTAGTGTTTAACAGTTAGAGAGCCATAACTTTGATTGCATTCCTTGGCGTTTTGGCTCTTGTGGTCTAGCCTTTCTTTAAAGACCAAGTCACTGGGGTCCTCACATGCTTAGGGCACACATGCTCCTAACAAGCAGCTTAGAAGAGAGCATGGTTTTAGATCAGGACTATGTGTGAAGGGAAATGGGTTTTATCGGGGCAAAGCAAACCCAGATGCCTTAACGGAAAGGGATCCCCCCCCCCCTTTCGTGAGCTGCTGTAGAAAGCCAGCATGATATGGTATCCATGTGCATTTGATACTCAGTTACATGTGAGAGCTGTCTTTTATTTTCAGCTGTCCCCAGTCCGTTAAACAAAACACCTCTTCCCTAGAGAGGGTGATCACTGGCTATGAGCTAGAGGCTCTCGCTTGCCAGGGTCTGGGAAGTTGCTCTTCCGGAAGGGTGGTGAAGACCCTGGGAATCTGACCAGCCCGACTCACAAGTATGAAGAGAATGTCGGGAGAGGAAGTGGTGGCTCTGGCTCTGAGTCAGCATGAATCATCTGGTTCCAGTGACAATGAAGGCTGAGGTGTGCGCCTTTTTCTTGTCTTTTTTTTTTTTTTTTTTTTTTTCCTTAATCATGTGGACATCTCTGAGAATGGAGGGGACTCAGTGACTTTACAATGGCTGCTTTCTAAGTTTCAAAGTGACTTTCCAGCAAGCTGTGCATGTCTTGGGATTTTCACAGCACAGTGGCTGGGAAGGTGGAGCCATTCATCAGCTTCTCCCGGTGAGTACCATTCTGTCAGTGTTGTCTGTGTGCGTCTCAGAGCTGTGACAGCTACTGGGTCCTGGGGTGGACACTGCTTCTCCCAGACTTTGAAGGTCTGTGGTGTCAGAACAATGGCTTCCTCAGCCTCCACCCCACCTCTGCTGTGTCTTCGGGACTCTGGGGGAAGTTTCTTAGCTGTGCATTGTGGACAGTGGCTGGCTGTGTATTATGCTGTCTCAGAGGAGATCGTGAGACCCAGGGATGCCTGCCTGGGAAGGAAGTTGTTTCTCGGATTCCTAGCTAAAAGCCAAAGTGAAGGTCAGAGATGGAGGTGGGTGAGTTTGTGTTAGTTAACTGGGAGCTGAGGTTGGTCTAGCTTCTGCTCAAGAGCCCCTGGGCAGCTTCTGACCACTGACCAGCTAAGCAGCCTGGCCTGAGCTGTCCAGCTGCAGGGCAAGAAATATAGCAGCGAGGCAGAATTTTGGCTTTTCTCTGAACATGTGCAAATGGCTTCAGGACTGTATTTTATATCCCTTAACGCTCCAGGTGGAAAAACCTTGTTCACGAGCAGAGAGAAAGCCTCAGGCTGGGAACCAGAAGGAGGGGGGTAGTTGATGATATGGGTGTGGAGTGGCCTGAGGTCACATGAATAGATACTATTCTTTTGAATGTACCTTTACTGTCAAATAAATAACAGTTACAGTAACTGCTAAGCAGCTTTTTAAGCAACTCTGAAAAATGGTTACTTGCTGTAAAAGTGGCATAACAGGCTGCAGGGAAGACAGCAGCCTGTTCTGAGCAACTCACTGGGGTGTGTGGGGCTTCCCGGGTTAAGAATGAGTCAGCATCCTGGCTGAATGAGCTCTAAGAGCAGCTTCATCCGCCCTGAGCATAACACGGGGCTGGCTGGCCTGCCTGGCCCAGGAGAGAACTTGTCTTTGGTGGACATAGCATTGGCTGCCCCTCTGTGAAGGGAATAGTCACACATTCTCAGCTTTCATGGTTCCTGTGATATGCCCAGAGGTGGAGAGGTCCTTTGGCTGTTTGACTTTCTCAGCATGCCAAAGAGCTGATGGTTATGGTTTCAGGTCCTGCTGCTGGTTGAGCATAGAGTTTGTTATGTGTTTAGGAAGAATCACGGTGGTCTAGAGCCACAGCTGAGCCCATCCCCTTGTGGACTGTCCACACCTTGATGGATTGGGAGAATCAAGTGAGGCGTGAACTTTGAAGCTGGCTTCTGCAAGTATGCTTGCAACACTTGCAGAAGCCACTGAGGTTTCTGGGGGCTTCACAGGTCAATGAGTTCAAATCTTTCCCCAGTATATTCTGTGGATCTACCTGAAGCCTGTATGTATTTAGATAACTGTGATTGGGTCCCAGCTCTCAGGGGCCACACCCTGAGACCCCAAGACTTGGATAGCAAAATTAAAGGATTGGAGGGAGGGTCTGAAGCAGGGCTATTGGGCCCTGTTGTTCAACTTCTGGAAATCCTGGACTTCTAGATCATTGTCCCATCTACCTCTGTGCAAGGGGCCTAAGGAATTAATACCTGCCAGGTGCTTAGAGAAGGGGCTGGGTGGAGAAGGCACTCCAGCAACATTACCACGACCAGGTTCCCTTATTTTCCAGTCCTCTGAAGGTTTGCAGGTTTACAATGAGCTATAGACTTTTAAAGAAAGCCATTGCCATTCCAACATAAGGAGCAGTTGTCCTAAGGCTAAAAACAATAGCACCAGTCCAGACCCACTAGAAAGAGAAGCTTCCCACCATTCTTAGGTGGAGACCAATCCCTTTGGCTGTCTTGGTAAGTAAACTGTTCAAGTATCCAGATAAATGCCACGTCATGGAATCAAGAGCTGTGACAACAGTACATCAGGGACTGAGCACGCAACATTGGTTCCCATGTCACACATGGGCAGGTCTCAAGTGTGCGTCCATCTTTGGGTTCTGTGTCTCCAAACCTCCTGTGGAAGCTGTTGGGACTTGGCTTGGTGGCGCTGTGTTTTGTTTTAGGCATCAATTTTAATCGGTCATATGGAGATCAGGCTGCCATGAGGGTTCTGACATCTAATTGGCGTCTCTTGTGAGAAATAAGCTTGAGATAGACTGACAGGTCTCTTGTAATCAGGAGAAAGATGTTGAACAAGGCAAAAAAAAAAAAAAAAAAAAAAAAAAAAACCAGACTATGGACAACTGTGGAAACAAATGCCAAAACTGGGGGGATGGGCCCAGGGGTAAGTAAAGAGCTTGATGTGCAGGCAGCAGGACCTGAGTTCAGATCACCAGGACCCATCTAAACCTGGATATGGTGACTTTTGTCTGTAATCCCAGTACTCAAAGCAAGATGGGGTGGAATGGGAAGGACAGACAGACGGGCAGATCTTGGCATGCATGGCTGCAAGCAAGACAAGTCATCTCAAACAAGGTGAACGATAATGACTGACACTGGAGGTTGTCCTCTGAGGTCTATAAGCATGTATCATGGCATATGCAGATCTGAATTCACGCATGTGAACACAGAACACACATATATTTTGTGTCTTTGTTGTGGTTTTCACTTGCCACACAGAGCTGAGCTGAGCGTGGCTGCGTGTAGGAGTCACAGGGACTCATTCCATGGCAGGAATTGAGTCCATGCTTGGAAAGTAACATCTAACTGCAAGCAGAGAGTGCTCAGTACTTCATGATGGTGCAAGGTGCCCAGAATCCTGGTCATGGTGTGCTCAGCCTGGGACTAACCCGTGGCTTGTGGCCTTGTCCACCTCTGGTCTTCACAGTGGGGTCTGTCTTCTATGACCTTTTGTGCAGGGGTTTCTACGACACCAACTTGGAGTTCAACTCTGGTGGTGGTGCTGGTGAGACCTTGAAGCCCCTGGTGTCCTGCCTTCCTCACCATGAAACAAGAATGGCAATCTCATGGCTGAGAAGATGCTGGGGTACATATACCAGTTGCTAGGATATGCCGTTATTAGGACAGGCATGTCCACAGAGATGTGACTAGCCTCTTGCCTCTGCCCCAGCCCCCACTACCCTGTGATATTCTATTAAGAATGGTTCTTGTCCTTGAAGCAAGGTCTCTCCTGAGGCCCCAATCCATGGTGGACTCTTCATTCACCATGGTCTCACTTATTAGGCAAATGGACTCTGCTCCTTGGTCCTCTGAGGAGAACTTGGGTTCTAGGTATCGCCACCAATATTGTCAACATTATAAAAGAATATTTCCCATTTTATTCAGCCCAACCACACTTTGTGTCCCCTCCACTTAACACTATAACAACCCGCAGGACCATAGGAAGATGACATTCACTTGCCTTACTCACTGCCTCGGTGGGTATTACACACAGCAGATTCTTTGAAGATGTGCAGGTGTCAGGGAACCAGTTGTCCATTCAGCACAGGAAAATGGGCAAGAGCGGGCAGCCAGGACAGCTTCCCCGCTGGGCCAAAGGCCAGAAAACCCAGGCTCACTAGGCATGGACCTGCCAGAGATGACACAGCTGGATTTGGCACTGATGCTTCCCGGCTGAAGCAGTGGCAGTTGTCCTTTAACTTATCTACATTCTCGTTACTTGAAAATTATCACAGATGAGTCATAATGAAAATATTAAGTAAGCTACACCAAAGGCCCAAACCAGAGCAGCCTTTCTTCACCAAATGCCAAGGGGGCTTTGAATTTATGCCTTGTTTCAAAAGTCACATCCTCATGCCAGAGGACCAGAAGTGGCCAGGGCCATTTTGGTCTTTGTGCCGCCATAGTGGCAGCCTATGAAAGGGACAGGTCTTTGTGCTGTCTGCCTTGTGTACAATGTTTAGGCTCTAGGAGCTGAGACTAGCCTGGCTGTGCTAGAGAACTGCGTGTGAGTGGAGTCACGGGTTCCCAAAGCTGATCTTAGGCCAGGAGTCTCAGGGCCCTTCTCTGCCTCTGGCACCATAGCTAAAATTTAGGGTGAGTCAGGTCAGGGCTCCCCACAGTTATGGGTGGATCCTAGTGCACAAAGAAAAGACAGTTTGAAGGAAGCTGGCCCACAGGAAGGAGATGGGGGCAGGAGATCAGCTGGTCTCATAGGATTCAACCAGTTGTCTTCAGCATAGATCGAGGAGCTGATGACAGCATCTTACCTAGCCTGGGTTCCCCGATTATTGTTTTTTGCTTTCCAGATTGATTATATGCAAACAAGGACTTCTGGGACAGGACAGGCAGGACCTTCCTGCCACTCTGCCCTTGGAAAATGCATCATGTTTAAAACAAAGGGATTTTGTTCATGATGGCGGAAGATATATCTTCTCATTGCACGAGTAATTTGTAGTGTGTGGGGGCTGTATGAGCTCCTGTCGATTGAGCTGGACATGAAACATTTATTAAATATCAGTGGCTCCCCAGGGAGCCAAGCTTGCTTGTTCTCACACAGCTAATGGGTTCTGGACTGTTCTCAGGCAGGAAGGGATTTGTCCGGAGAGTCAACAAGGCAGTTAGTTGATTCATCCACGGCCCATCTCCGTCATCCACAGCACCAGTTTCCTTTCTCCAGTTTGTCTTAGGGTTTCAAGAAGGCTGCTGAAGCTCCAGGCATCGTCTTTTCATTGACAGGAGGAAGGAAGTGGGGAGGGGAAAAGTTAATCTTTTGGATATCTGCCTCCTTTAAAGTTTCCCTAAAATCCCCCAGCAAACCAGCTCAGTTGATTTTCAACCAGACTGCCTATAAACTTGTGGGTGGAGGAGGAAGGGGGCAGGCGGTGAGGGATGAAGAAAGGCCTGAAATAGCACTCATAAGAGGAGGACGTGGGGCTGAACTAGAAATAAGGACAAGATCCCCTGCCCCATTCACAGCTTATGATCCCCTTTGGCTCCAGGTGATGGGAACTCACCCATTTCAGTTCCTCTGGGGTTCATCAGGTCATTTCCTATAAAGAGTCCCTGGCTTTGGGGCCATGCCTCTTTTGATGTTCCAAGCACAGGTCCTTTGTCCTTGTGCTGGACACCAGCTTGGCTGCTGAAGCCAGGTCCCAGCAGCTTCTTGGCTGCTGCCTGGGACCAGGTGCCCTGATCTGACTGGAGAACAAGCTCATGAGGGAAGGCTGTCACCAGCCCAGGAGCAGCCAGATCCCTGGTGTGTCCTCCTCTGAGGAAGGAAGCCCAGCCTGGAGGAGTCTGAGCAGCTTCCTGAAAGCTGGGTGGAGGCCAAGTCACTCAAGGGAGGGTGTTCCCCATCTCCCAGGCTCCTGGGGCACCTATAATATGTGACAAGCTGCCAAATTAGAAGGGCCTCGTCTACCCTTCCCCTTACATCCCTGGAGACAAGGGTTTCTTCCTTCTGTCTTCTGCACTCCTCCTCATCTGATGGTGTGGATGACGGTGACAGGCTCTGCCACAGGTACTATTTTGTGAGTCTGAGATCAGGTGCAGGGACAGAACAGAGCCAGGCACCAAGTATGCCCTCCACAAACAGAGCAGGGCCTCACTGTGAAGTTCAGGTTGGCCTCAAACTCGTGATCCTCCTGCCTCCACCTCAGGTGCTGGGAGTAAAGGCATGGCCACCATGCTGTTCCTGTACTAGATAAAGAATAAGTGCTTGCTAACTGTACAGAAAAAGGGGTCTGCTCTTCTACTCTCCCTGGAAAGCTTCCTGCCACTTCCTGTGAGACCTCTGTCAAGGTTATACAAAGTAGATCCTGGCCACAGCGGCACAAATGACTTGTCCCCATGCTCATTCACTGGGCAGGGGCGCTATAACATGAATGCAGTTGACTTCAGTTTTTGTTTGTTTCTTAAGTCATACATAGGGGGCAGTGCCTGTGGAGGCCAGAAGAAGGTGTGAGGTCCCTTGAGCTGGAGTCGGAGGTGGGTTGTGAGCTGACCAGCATTGGTGCTGGGAACCAGACCCCAGGCCTCTGCAAGTGTTCACGCTTCACCACTGAGCCATCTCCACACGCCACACACCTGTCGTTAAGTACCCTGTTTTACACCCTTCCTCTTCTTCCTGTGTTGTCAACAATGGCTTCTGTTTTGCTAGGAACAATAGCATTTCCAGTAAAGACTGCCTCCCAGACTCCTTTGCTTTTAGAAAGATGAAGACTAGTGGGTTCACCGGGGATGCTGGCAAAGCTCTTTAAAGGAGTCTGGCATCTCTAACCTTTGGCCACCTTTGCTCTCACACGTTCTTTCCCTGATTCCCCATGTGCTCTGGGTACTTTGGGTTAACCTTTTGGCTCCTTCTACCTTCCTTCTTCCTATCTTGGATGCTGAGGAGATGGCTGGGGCTCTAGCATCCTTCTTGACCTTAAACTAAAAGTGTATGACTATCTTGGTACAATGATAAATTTCATCCATGCTGGATTTGTGATTATGTCCATTGAGAATATATTCATGTTTTCTCTATAATGGACATTTTTTAGAGGAACCTACCATGGCATAGTACCCTCTAGGTCTGGTGGAATTATAGAGGCAGTCCTTGGGAGAACTTTGCCTTGGGGGAGGGTCTCTCAAGGGATAGATTGTGAGCTGTGGATGATGAATAACCATAGCCGCAGCCACAGTGGACCCTGAGTAGAACTCACTTCTGCTCTGGCAAACAGGTTTTTGCATTTCCATGTGTGTGTGTGTGTTCATGTATGTGCTAGCCAACATGCCCATCCTTATGTGTGTTGTGGATTCTGGGGATTGAGCTCTGGTCCTCTGGCTTGCAGGACAAATATGTCATGAACAGCTCAGCAGCCTGCCTAGCCCTGCCTAATTCTCCACTCTTCATTTTTCCTGTAAGATGTGTCTCTACTTTTACTTCATCCATTTCAAGTGCACCCTGCTCCCCCGCCCCACCTGACTACCAGGAAACAGATTTCCTCATCACTGGCACGGTTAGATAGTTTTGGGCAGTGTGATGACAGAAATCAGGCCACAGAGGTGTGCACCATTTGAAGTGGCTGCCGCCCACTGTGGTGTCAGGGGCTAGAAGAGCCTCAGGGCTGGCCCTACCTGGGCTGTGAACAGACTGATGGCTCTGATGCTGGAGATTCATCTGCTCTCAGGCATGGTGAGCTTCCTTGCCTCTGCAGCCATCCTTGGCAGTCTGATGGGGACAGCCTATGCATGCCTTACCATGCTGCCAACCATGTAGAGGTTCCTATCTCTGCCTAGCAACAAGGAAACAGCTGTTGGGTGTCTGGTGAAGTCAAGCAGTATTTTCCTGTGGCCTCTCAAAGCAATTGAGGCAACTCTGTCCAACAAAACCTGTAGCAATGGCAACACCCTGCCTGCCCTGCCTGATGTGGTGGCCACAAGTGTTGACCAGGAACTGAACTGGACATTTCATTTTACCTAATTGAATTTTAAATATTCATAGCTACATGTGGCTGGAAGCTACTGTGTTTGCATACGTACTTTCCCCAAGATGTTCCTGGCCTCACTTTCATTTTCCTTGGTTTTAATTACCCACAGTCAAACATGACCCACCAAATGTTAAAGTTCATAAATGAATGATTCCTAAGCTTTAAACTGCAGGTGGATAGGAACAGGGTGATGAAATTTCTTACAGACCTGCTTCAGGCTGCCCAGTCACGAATCCCTCTGTTCAGAGTATCCACACTGTATATACTACCCATCCGTTAGTCCTTCAGTTGTCATCTGTCATTAGATTAGTAACACAGTGCTTGTGGCCAAGTGAACTTCATTTTGCTTGGTGCTACTTCAGTGGACACAGCTGGTGATGCCTTTATTATATACCTTACTGCTATAATTGTGAGATTTCTTTGGTAATCATTTATCTCCCATTGTGTCTAAGTTATAAGTTCAGTCTTACCATGGATCACCCTGAAGAAACCCAGGATATACCCTGAGATGTGCCCTGCTTCAGGCTTCAGGCATGCTCTGCGGGCTTGGATTGTTTCCATGAGGACAGGGGGACAACTGTGTTCTTGTCTATGGGAAGCCATTCTGCCATCTGACTAGATGGGTCATAAAGAAGCTCCATGCTCTGATGCCATCACTGTCAGTTGTCTTTGGGGGCTTTTAGAGACACAAGTACTGAAGTACATTCAGAGGCAACTGAAAAGAAACACAGAAGGGGTACAGGCAGGGGCTGGCCAGGCCCTGAGGAGGCGCCAGGCTGTTAATGCCACACCACTGCTCCTCTAGGCTCTAGGTTCTGAGTGAGGTTTTTTTTTTTTTTTCCCCCTCTCCAGTGATTGTCCCATTTGGATTGTCTGTCCCCAAAGAAGCCACGAAGCACACCATTGAAAACTCTCCTGCAGCTACCTGCTGTACACTTGGGAAGTTACTCAATACCCAAGCCTCAGTTTCCTGATCTTTAAAATGGGAACACAGGAATCCATACTGTAGATCGTTCTCCAGATAGGAAAGGGATCGAGTGTGAAGGATTCCTAGGGATGATGCTCCATATGTAGTAGGCATGCAGTTGTCCAGCTGATATTGTGGGGCTCAGTGTCTTTTTATCATTCCCTCCCTGAACAGGGGCCCTTGCACTGGGTGGCAGATCGCCGCTGCAGCAATGGCATCCTCTATGGCTTTCTGTCAGGGATGTCTCCCATCCCTGCCTTTGTGAGAACTGTGGAGCAGTAGGAACCTGGGGAAGGAAAGAGCTGTCCCCGGTGGCTCACCCCTCTGCTAAGGTCTTCATTAAGCACCACGGTGGCTGGCCAGGAACATCATGGTGGTGGTGGTAGGTGACAGTGGCCTGCACAGGGTGCTCTGGGTGTGACTGGAATGCAAGAGCTGGGGTCTGAGTGGATCACTTTGGCTTTGGGAATTGATTGTTCTTTTTCTAGGATGGGTGTGGTAGCTTGAGGTGGGGCAAAAGGGAGGACACTTCGAGACCCTGGGAGTGTGTTCCTTCCCACATACAGTCAAGGTCCCCAGTTGAATCCTCATTAGCTGGGCCATGGGTGAGTCACCTTTATCATTCCTTCAGACAGAGCGGAGGTGACCCGGGTGTCAGAAGCACTCACCTGGCCTGGCTTCAGCCAGCACTCCTTCCCTGGATTTATGGTTTCCTGTGTGGGGGCGGGGCTGCTACAGTTGCTTCCCTCTCTGAGCCTCCTAGGCTTGGCTGCCCCAGGCCAGGGCCCCTTTCCCATTGCCCAGCAGTCGCTGCGTCACTGCCTGATTCCTCCTGGACGTGCTTCTGGCCACTTTCACATTTTGGCCTAGTGTCTGCCCTTCTGCCAACGGCATCATATGCAGGGCACTCGCTCTGCCTCGGATCTGCTCAGCCCTGGCTCCTTACTGCCTTGGTCCTTCCAACTGTAGGGACTGTTCTCACCTTGCCTTCTTCCTCTCCTGGCTCAGGGAAAGGCTTCTTCACCAAGTCTGTCGCCGAGGCCCCGCCCCTGGGAAGTGTCTGTCCCCGAGGCCCCGTCCCTGGGTTGTGTCAGTCTCAGAGGCCCCGCCCCTGGGTGGTGTCGGTCCTCGAGGCTCCGCCCCTGGGTGGTGTCAGTCTCCTAGGCCCCGCCCCTGGGTGGTGTCAGTCTCCGAGGCCCCGCCCCTGGGAAGTGTCTGTCCCCGAGGCCCCATCCCTGGGTGGTGTCAGTCTCCGAGGCCCCGCCCCTGGGTGGTGTCGGTCCTCGAGGCTCCGCCCCTGGGTGGTGTCAGTCCTCGAAGCGCCATGCAGCCCTCTCTTGTGAGGATTCAGATGTCCGAACTTCAGCACAGTTGCCCTTGTCCTGGATGCAAGGCTGAGGTTATTGGTGACCAACCCCATCTGCTGGGCCCACAGGGTTCTCACAGCCTGTCTGCATCCTGTGGGGACATGCACAGCCATTATCTTACAGTGTATCTGAGGTGGTAACTTTTTTATTTTTTAAACTTCTATCATCCCTGGTTTAATCAAGCCTTGGCTCATGTTGGAGTCAAGCCTTGGCTCATGCTCTAGTTTGCTGTTCCGTTGCTGTGATAAACACCGTGACTAACAGCAACTTAGGGAGCAAAATGTTTATTTCCTCTCACACTTCTCCCAGGTCTCTTTGCTGAGGGATGTGACCTCAAGGCTGGAGCCTGAAGTAGGACCATGGAGACGCACTGCTCACTGGCTTGTTTTTCCCCCCATTGAGACAGGATTTCACCATGTAGCTGTGGCTAGCCTAGAGCTATGTAAACCAATCTGGCTTCAGACTCTCGGAGGTCTACCCACCTCTGCCTACTGAGTGCTTGGTGATGTATGTGACCATGATTGGCCTCAGCTGCCTTTCTAAAGTAGCCTGTGTCCACTTGCCTAGGGAACCATACAGCCCAGAGAGTGCTAAGTTCTGTGTTCATTAACAATCGATAACATTTCCCACAGACAATCTGATGCAGGTGGTTTCTCAACTGAGCTTCCTTCTTGTCAGGTGTGTCAAGGTGACAGTTCATGTGTCCTACGTAAAGCATGAAGTTGGAGAGACACCCCCTTGACCCAGTCATCAAATGACCATTTGGATCAGGGGAAGCTGGGCACAGAGCACTAAAGATCGCCTTCAAGTTTGCCAATATGCAGGTGCCCTTGGGACTGCAGGGAATGCCCTTGCTGTATAAGTGTCAACCTTGGGGACATTGTGCAGTAGAATGTGTGACCATGGTTGTTTAGATGGCTGGGTCAGGTGGGAATGGGGAATGGCTCCGGTGTTCAGCCAACCTTCTCCCATCATTATCCCTCCTCCCCCACCTTTCTTTCAACCATCTCTCTTCAAGTATAGGGTCTTTGGCAGGCAGTTGCTGTAGTGATTAACATCTCTAGTTTGGCAGGGCTAGAACATGGCGAAGCTTCAGAGCGCATCTTTGACAGGGTTCTGAGACTGGGTTTACTGAGGTGGGTAGACCTCCCCACCTCCCCGCGTGAATGTCGGCAGTACCGTTCCCCTGGCTGGCATCTTAGACTGCAGAAAACAGTGTGGATGCAGCGTGTGAAGGTGCCTGAAGCCCTGTTGGTGCCTTTCCCGCTGTGAGGGACTGCACTCTGGAGCCCTGGAAACCTCCCTTAAGTTGCTTTTGTCACAGCAAGGGGAAGGCAGCTAATACAGTGACCCTTTCTTTCAGAACATGGGGACCTGACCTTTGGGCATCCTTGCTTTAGTCACCTGTGTACAGTTTTGTCCTCGGGGTTTGTGTGTCACGTGTGTTGCCTTTCCTGCTGAAGCTATCTTCCCCTTTATTCTATTTTTTTTTTTTTTTTAGTATATGTATGTGGGCCTGAGGGTGCGCGCGCACACACACACACACACACACACACACACACACACACACACACACACGTACATGTGCCTTTGGAAGCCAAAAGAGGGCTTCAGATCCCCTAGAACTGAAGCTATAGGTGGTGGTGAATCACACCATGTGCCCCTGGGAACCAGAATCCTTTGCGAGAACAGCGAGTGCTTTTCACCACTTAACCATCTCTCCAGTGCCTAGCTCGTGCTGCCTGCCGAGGCCGGACCCACAGCTGGGTGGCTCCTCTCATCTCCCTGCAGGAAAAGTAATACTGAATTAAAGCTGTGAGTTCTAGTCCTTAATACACCTCATTTACAGGTTCAAAAAGACCTCTTGCTTGACTCAAGGGCTGCTGGGAAGGTCAGCTGGGGGCCAGTATGGTATCCCTGAAGGCCCCTTTCCAGGTGAGGCAGTAAGGGCAGCTGTGAGGAGGTGTGGCCTAGGACAGCCTAGATTGATTGCATCGCATCCCCCAGAGGAGGTGGGGATTATGGACAATAAGCTCTGTGGCTGGTCTCTAGTCACCAGCCCAGTCCCAGGGGGGCACAGTGGTGAGTTGTCTTTATTAGAGTCAGCATCAGATATGCTAATGGGGACTGGTCTCCAGCCCTGAGGGTGACAATCTGCTATGGAGCGCCATGTGCTTCACGAGGGACCCAGACCCCCAGAGTCCCCTTGACTTTTGTTTGTGCTATTTACAAACAAGACAGATTCCAACTCCGTGATCAGTTGTGCTTGCTGTCGGCCTGCTGGTATCTGCCCTGAGGCTCCCTTCCCCCAGCACTGAGCACCCCACTGGTGTACAGACAGGGCTGTGGGACTTCCTGGAAGTTTCCCCAGAGCACACATGGGTGGCATGGGGGTATAGGCAGGTGTCCATGTCTAGCTTGTCTGGTTCTTTCCAGAGACCAGGCTGACAGGAGGCTCAGCCAAGGAGGCACAGGCTCTATTTAGCCAGAACAGTTTGAGTGCCTGAAGTTCTGCCCTGAGCTACTTTGCTCTGACCCCTCTTGAGGAGGGGCATGAACCCCAATAGGACAGGAAGCAAATGGGCGCCTACACAGAATACAGTTGTTAGTTGTTTTCAGGGCAGTGAGCTGGCGGGAGAGAAAGGAGTAGGAGTCCCAGGCTGTGAGTCACCAGTGAGGGCTTCGGTGTGTGTCTGGGATTGACTGTGTCTCTGAAAATTCATATGCTAGCAGCTCAGAACATGCCCTTATCCCATGACAGTGTCATCACAGATGTAACTATAGGTCTTAGGGAGTAAGGTGAGTATCTAATCCAATGTGAAGTCCCTGGTTCTATTCCCAGTACCTGTTCAGCCCACAACCAGCTGGAACTCCGGTTCCAGGAGATCCAGCACCCTCTTATGACCTCACTGGGTACCAGGTGCTAATGTGGTGCACACACATATTTTCAAGCAAAACACCCATACGAAAAGAAAACAAACAACACACAGGCCCTGGTCTGGGAGGTTGGAGGCAACAAGACACAGCCAAAGGAGCAAAAGAAGATAGGGGAATTGCCAGGTGCGGACCCTTTTCTTGGAGGGCACATAACACTGCTGAGCCTCTGGTTTGGGACTCCAGCCTGAGAGACAGATGTCTGCCGTTCAAAACTGCATAGCCACAGCCCCAGTATGTGTACATAGCATATAGCTCACGGGCGTAGAAGGAGGATTGGATGACTCCCAGGCCCACCTCCCTCGGATCAGCTCCTCAAAGGGTATCTCCTGATAGTGAATGTGCTGTCAGTCTGTTAGCACGAAGTCTCTTTTGACTATTTAGGTGAGTCAAATAGTCTTGCTGTATCTCAATTTTTCTTAAAAGTAACAACAATTAGAGACAAATAAGAGGCCATGGGGATTGAAAAAGGAAAGATGTGTCTCATCCTTACACAGAATGAGGCCCTCTCTATGGGGCCCCAGAATGTGCCCCTCACTGGGTCTGTTGGGGGCTCTGAGCCTGGGTCTGGCGGTTCGATCACTGCAGCTCACCTCACACCAAGTCTCCCCAGCACCATCCGAACTTTCACCCACTCTGCCACTTTCCTTTCCCTTTCTCCGAAGTTCATGTTCACCAGGGAGCCAGTGAGTGCATCTCACTCCTAGATATGGTTTCCACAGTCAGTCTCCGAAGGGACAGCAGCACCGTATCAACAGGGGACTTTTGGCTTGTTACCTAGCTGAGAAGCACATGCTCCAACAGTACATTCAGAAAAACAGGAACCATCAATTCATGAGAACTTGAAGAGAAAAATAGTTTAAAGAACCGAGAAGGTGCCACATTATAGTGAAAGAGTGTCGGGTTTTAGAAATGACAGAAATGAGCCATGATGGCCTCAAAGGCCCCGCTGAGGCAGTAACACGAGACGTAACCGCACACAAACACGGATGTTTCTTATAATATTACAGCATTTACAGGCAAGGAGCTGCTTTCTGAGCATTTCGTGGAAAGTTATTTTAGTCTCAGGAGTAGCCTTCAGCAATGACTATTTTGTCAATGGAATGAAACTTTGACTTTAAAACCAATAGGTGGGGAGCAGGGACTCAGGACCTATAGGCTGGGTCCCTGCAGGCAGGCTGTGCGTGTTCCCTTTCACTGGAGTTCAGGAGCCTATAGGTTCCTGCCCTCTTCAGAAGTTAGGGGGATACTCCTGTGGCTGAGCAGAGAATGCTTCCCCCAAGGGCTCTCAAACACAGCCATTTCCTATGTATGTATTTAGTAATTTTCTGACTCTAAAATGGAAGTTGCTACCCAAAGCAATGCAAAGACAGTTTGTCTATAAGACAGGGGTGCCTTGCTACTATAAGGTAACTGCTGAAAAAAAAGGGGGTAGAGAAAGTACCAGGTAAAAGATGCCCCAAAGGCAGAGATGCCCAAGAAGCCACGACTTCAGGATCTAAAGAAAAGTCAGGGCAGAAAACAGTTCAGCAGGTGGGCAGCCCAGGAGAGACAGATGTGCAGTGCTGGATGTAGGCCAGGCAGGACCCTGAGAGACCACTGAATGCTAAGAAAATCAGATTCAAGTACCTGTGCACTGAAAGATAGTTAAGCAAAGGCCTGAGGAAAATATGTCTTATTTTTCTGAGTCCCTCAGTAACTGGGGAAACACAAATATAGCCTGGCATAAGAAGGGTCATACCTACTAAAGGGAGACCCACACTGCAGAGGATGCAGGATTTGAAGCTGCCGGGTATGGCAGAGGTTAGAATCTGGGCTATAAGGATGGAGAGCCAGCCTGTGAGTCATTCCTTGAAGAACTCTTCCCAGAGTGTTCTGCTTCAGAGTTGCCTCCTGTACTTTGCAGCTCTGAGCCCATGACAGATGAAGGCTGGGTTGGCTTCGGGAGCATCTAGTCTGTATAGTAAAGAAAGATCTGCATTTGTTCAATGTTCTATTGACACTGTCCTGAAACTCCATATGTGTGTATGGTGTATACATGTGTGTGCACCCCATGTACATGTGTTTGAGTACTCAACTCTGTGTTGTGTAGAGGCCAGAAGTCAACTTTAGTGCTCTGCCTCTTAATTTTTTGTGTCAGGGGGTCTCTGACCCAGCCTGGAGCTTGCCATTTCAGCTAGAATGGCTCCCAGCAATCTCCCCAGATCTGCCATCTCCTCCCCCACTCCCCCCAGGACTGGCATTACAGATGCAAGCTGCCATACCTGACTTTCTACATGAATTCAACCGCGGCTCCAAACTCAGGTCCTCATGCTGTAGAGCAAGCCCATCGGCCACTGAGCCATCTCCATCTCCCAGCCCTGTTTGAAACTTACTTTTTAGCACAGAGCTTCGCACATTCTTTTTTTTTTTTTTTTTTTTTTTTTTTTTCCTTTTAAACCTGGGCTCAAGCCTGATGTAGCCAGGCCAGGACTTTGGTCCTAATCCCTTTCTTGCTGAGCCTGCATGATGCTTCTGGCCATCCGGCATCTGCTCCAGTATAGAGGAAACCAGTGGGCTTTGTGACTTGGACTCCTCACCAGTACATAAAGTAACAGCGGCTCCTACTGATTTATGTGGTGTAAAAGCAATTTACATAAATGAATAGGCGGGGATAGAGTTTGTGGTAGAGTTCTGCCTCCTAACCCCTCCGGCCCCCAGGTCAGGGCCTCCAGTCCCATGACTCAAAGCATCCAGCAGGAGGCCCATAGCTTAGTCTAAAAGCAGGCAGTATCCTGAATGTCTCCCCAGCTAGGACTCCAGGCCCCTAGGTTGGCTGTAGGGGACCTCTTTGTCCCCATGTAAGACATCTATCATAGGGATGAACTGTTGCATATCTCTTCCCTTTTCTGTCAATTTCATGATTCCCCTGAGAACAAGGAAGTGGGTTTCTGTTTGGATCCTTCTTTCACATCACAGGCTTCTGCTACTCCTTGGCCATCCCTACATCCTTACACTTTGCCTTAGGCAGTGGGAGCGGAGAGAGCATCATTTGAACTCAGAGTCTGTCCCTCCATGAACATGAGGTCAGCACAAAAATGAGTACCAATTTAAAGAGAAGGTGTTGTACAATTACACAAGAAGCCGCATGGACCCCAAAGGTGCTCGACTCTGTTTTACCGAGGCTACAGCTGCAAGGCTTGGCTGGGCTAACAGGAAAGCCTGTGAAACCGGACACCTATACATCCACCTACATTCAGGCCACCTGTTGGTCAGTTGTTCTGTGGCAGTGAGGCCTGCAGAGGGTGGTATTGGAGGTCAGGGGGCGCTAGTGAGCTGTGTAATCGCTACTGGATGTGGTTCTCCACAAGTATGGGACCGGAAAGTGCAGGTGAGCCAATAGAAATTATATATTTATTTAAACTGTTAGATACCTCAGGACCTTTGATCACGTATCGTAAGTATCCAGACATGTACTTCAACAGTAGCTTACAAGGCAGAAACTGCAGCTGATGTTGCATATGGATAAAGCAAAAACCTTTCTCCATATATGGATCTGTCTGTTTTGGAGTTGCATAGGATCTGAGTCTCAAAGAATTTAGGATGAAGCATGACTGCTGTAAATGACTAGAGGGCTTAAGTTGTCAGGAAACCAGGTGACATTTGGACTGAAATACTCAAAACGTGAAAAGGGCTGGGAAGATGGCTCACCCGGTAAAATGCCTGCTGCCCAAGCATGAGGACCTGAGTTTGGATGCCTAGTATCCATGTATAAGTGGGACATGTCTGTGACCCCAGTGCAAAGGGTTGGGGACAAAAACAGGCAGATCTGCTGAGTTGGGCTAATGGAATGAGTTTCAGGTTCAGCAAAAGACTTTATCTCAATAAAACTGGATAGAGATTGATAAAGGAAAACACTCATGTCAGCCATAGGCCTCCACCTATAAACGCACACACATGCATGCATGAGCACACACGCATACCCCACACATGCATGAGTATGCACACATACACACACATGCACACATATACCACAGAATTCAAATATTAATAAAAATAAAATGGTGGAAGAACCCTGCAGAGGAGGAATGTCATGGCAAAGGAATGTAACTGGCACATCCAGGCACCTTAGCTCAGGCTGTAGTGAGAAAAGCCATCTGTAGAGAGCTTGGATCTCTAGACCCTGCTGTGGGAGTCTCTCACCTGTAGGGTGCGTGCTTGGGAGTGCTTGAGGTGTTTTAAGGAGGGGATGGATTGGTGAGCAAATAGGTTTGAATGAATTGCAATGAAGATGCAACAGAGATCCTTAGTCCTCTTGGAAGTGGCTTTTAGCATGGGACCTTGGTGTGACAGAAAAATAATATACTTGGAGCTTGGGAGGTAGAATGGGTGCATGAGAGCCACGGTCCCAGCTTGATGTGACAGCGGAGACAGGCTGGCCCCTCTTGTCACATCAATATTTTAAGAACCCAGAGCAGATGGCACCACCTGGGTCTGCATCTGTGCAGATGAGGCAGGGGTGGTGTGAGGGCTAGGCTTAGCACAGTTTCTCTCGTGTGAGCATTAGGAGTATTACAAAGTGGAAGTGTTACAGAGTCAGGGAAGTACTTCTAGGGGACTACCCCTCGGTTCCCCAAGTGTGTATTGGCTGAGCAGCCACCAATAACAAGTGGAGACATCTGTTTGCCAGGCGGCACCCCAGTCACCCCTTCAGTAAGGCTGTTCTTTTGTGGGACATGTGGAGATAGTATAAGAAATCTTTGTCATGGCTCCAGCAGACAAAGCAGAGGCTCACTCTAGCCTTTTGCTGGGATGGGTGTGATGGTATTGTTGGCACTTCTGGTTAGCAGCTATAGTCCCAGACAGCATTAGAGAGTATACAATGAATAAAGAACATTCAAGTTGAACTCAACTCTGCAAATAATGACTGTTGGATGTTTGGAACCAGCAAAACTCCTTGCTTTGTTAAGTTGAATGCTCTAGAATGTCATCCTGCTGTGCACAGAAGTTGTTCAAGGAAGAATAAGTAGATAAATAAGTCAAACACGCCCTGTGGTTCAGAAGCCATGGGTTTTGCTTCTTTGTGTTTACATGAGAAACAAAGAACATTCTAGAAGCAGTATTTTTTAGACCATGACTCATATTTGAAGTGAATGCGTCTCCTACAGAAATCCCACTAAACCCATTCCCATATACTACCTCACCTACAGTCTTTGCAATTACACTCATTCATAAATGTTGTGGGGTGCAATCCTGCAAATACATTTGTGTGTGAAGCCAAACCCTTTTGTTTTTGTTTATTTTTTATTTTATGTGCACATTTGTCTGTGTGAGGGTGCTGAATCCTCTGGAACTGGAGTTATAGACAGTTGTGAGCTGCCATGTGGGTGCCGGGAATTGAAGTGGGGTCCTCTGGAAGAACAGCCAATGCTCTTAGTCACTGAGCCATCTATCCAGCCCTCTAAATCCTTTTCGACCAAGGCAGATAAGCAGGACAGATGAGTGAGAGGCTTTGGGGCAGATGTGGTAGTCAGTGGTCATCCTCAAGAACACCAATAGCCGTCTGCTATGGTCATACCACCAACCTGGGTGCCCCTGATCTCTGAAATACACTGCTAAAATATTCCCACATGGCAATTAGGGAGTAATGATATTCAAAGAGTAAAAATGTCATGCTCACAGGATGTATCTCCCTGGTGGGGCACTTGCACAGCTTGGGCTAAGCTCTGGATTCCATCCCAGCACCATCAGCAAACAATTCATCTCCATAAGGTGTGTTTTGATAGATATGAGTAAGAAAGGCATCCCAGTGAAAGCTGCTGATCCCTTTGGAAAAGTAAGACCTAAGCAATGAGAAACTTGTAAGAGGAGGATTTGGCCCTGCTCAGGCAGAACCAGGCTTTGAGGCAAGTGAAAGTTGTGTGCAGAAGGAACCCAGGTTGAAGTGGCCCTGCTGGGCTAGCAAGGCTGTGGGCCAGAAGGGGGCGCTGTGTACTCTCTGTCTGTCTGTTGGAGGGATTAAGAGACTGTTTTCTGAGACACAGTGTGTGGATCTGAGGAACTACTCTGATGGAAGGGCTTGAAACTCAAACATGAAAGCTGCAAACTGTGACTTCTAAGCCACAGGGTTTTTTGAATTATGGAGTTAATCCTTTAACAGGATTTTTAGTGTGCAAAGCTGTGAGAGTCCAGAAGTGTAGAGCAGTCCATAGCTTCATTCACTGATTCCAGTAAGAAAGCAGGAATATTCTTTCTTTTACCTCTGGTGCTGGTTGTTTTTGTCAATCGGACACAAGCCTGGATGTGTCTGGGAAAAGAGGGAACCTAACTGAGAAAATATCTCCAGCAGATTGGCCTGTAGGCAAGCCTGTGGCCATTTTCTGGATTAATGATTGATGTGGGAGTGCCCATTCCACAGGAGTTAGTGCCGTCCCTGGACAGGTAGTCTCGGGGTTTTTAGAAAGGAGGCTGAACCAGCTGTTAAAACTCCATGGCCTTCAGGTTCCTGCTCTGAGTTCCTCCCCGATTTCCCTGGAAGTCATTTGGTCATGGTGTTTTATCACAGTAATAGAAACCCTAAGACACTTCCTATTATAGTCCAGACCACCTACTGGGGTCATTCTTTTTCTGTTACTGGGCCATTATGACCCTGTCTCAATTGTTTCTTTCCATAGCTCTCAATGGCTTTCCTGTGCTATGGATGGATATTTTTGTGTGTCTCAGTAGTTAAAGGTGAAGTCTTGGCTTTCTACCACATTCCTTGCTGTCTAGTACATCACTGAGCACTATGAAAACAAACTTGGCCAGTCATGTGGGTCTGGGGACCCTCTGGGCACTTGAAGGCTGGCTGTACTTGAAGGAGGCTACTCTGTACGGTGGTCCTCGCTGGACAGGACCGGAGTCAGAAGACACAGAAGGCCTGTGCACAGAAGACATCAGCTCTTGTCACCAGTGAACTCAGAGTCACATTAGGCAAAGCCTTCATTCCTTTCCCTGATCCATAGAGGTTAGAGATAAGCCACTAACTGTCTCCCACAACCTCTTGAGATCTCTGGGATGCGAGGTCTCCTCTAGCATCCAGAAGTTTGGGTTGTATCCAATGGCTGGAAATTTCTGGTTTGTATTGGACCTCTCTGTGCACTGTGCCAGCCTCTGATTCACTTTCTGCCACTTGCTACAGGAGGGTTCAATCCCCCTACCTTCTCTCCTGTCCTACCAGGACAGTCCCAGGACCAAACCTTTTGACTGCTCCACTCTTAATAGGTGCTCTGCTGTCTGGTCATACTCCCTGTCGTCCCCATCATTCTAAAACTGCAGAATGAAAATAGTCCCTAGGGAAGTCATCACTTTCCCTTCAACGTGCCTGGGGTCCTTTGATCACCTGGTAGGCACATGCTATTTCTGTTAATAATTTAGTTTCTTTTTTCTCTCTTTATGTTACAAAGGCCCAGGTCCTGTGGGTTTTGTTTGTTAGTTTGTGGCATAAAGCCTTGTGTATCTTACTACCTCTACTCTGGAAGATTTAAGCCATCATCCATCTTACCAGATGGATCTGGTCTTCTATTTGCTAGTTTAGAATTCATGTCCCATCCCAATCTTACAGGTACCATCTACATTACCAAGTCACTGAACAGGGGGCAGAGGGGACAGGATGAAGGACAGCAATCTGAAGCTTGACTGAACAGACTGCGGGGCTAGAGCAGGGCTGGAGGCTGAAGTAGAAGGATTATTAAATTTAAGGCCAGCATGGAGAATTTAATAAGACTCAGTCTCAAAATAACAGAACTAAACAAACAGGCTAGGGCTCCGGTTTGGTATCGGGGTCTCATTTAGCATGCATAAGTCCTGAGTTTGATCTCCAATACCAAATAAAATAAAGAACCGGGGGTCTCGCTGAGGTCTAATGGCCTTTTGCCCGATTTCTTCACCCACTGGCCTTGAGTGTCTGCCGAAAGAAAATGAGATAGACTGTGACTCCCTTAGCTGGCTCTTGGGACACAGACCTCCTTTTCCAAGGTCTTCTAAAACATGAGTTTTGGCAACCGATTTTAGAACCTTTTTAAAGGTGGAGCTTAGAGTTCAGCTCCTAGCTGCTGGTCTGCAAGTTGCTCAGGGAGAGAAGTTGTGTCTGTTTCATCACCCTGTTACCCTGTCCTGTCTCTACCATGGCCCAGACATCTGCAGTCCTTGCAGTGTTTAATTGCACATGCTGACTGCTAGATCATAGTTCCCAGGTATTTGGTTCAATGCTATTCTGTTGTGTGTGTGTGCACGAGCAGATGTAGACACATATTCATGTGGGTGTGTGCATGTGTGCACACAGATGCACATGCATGTATGCACATATGGATGTAGAAGACAGAGGTCATTGTAGCTGTCATCCTCAATCTCTCTCCACCCATATATATATATATATATATTTTTTTTTTTTTTTTGAGACTTGTGGTTTGGCTAAGCTAGTTAGCCAATGAACTGCAAGGATCCATCTGTCTCTCTGCCCCTAGAGCTGGGGCCCTAGACAAGGGCCACCACACACCCTCACACCCTGCTTTTATGTAGGTGTTAAGGGCTCAAACTGAGGTCCTTTTGCTTGCGTGGCAGGCACTGTACCAGTGAAGCTGTCTTCCCAGCCCCCAATTCTGATGTCTTTTGGGTGGTAATGCCTTTTCCTGCTGAGTCATCTTATTGCCCCCTCTCCAAATTATATTATTTATTTGTGTGGGTATGAGTGGTAGGTGCTTGAATACCATGGCATAAGGGTAGAGGTCATAGGACAATCTGTGACAGTTACTCCTGTCCTTCTACTATGTGGATCCTGGGTTCAAACTCAGGTCTTTGGGCTTGGCAGCAAACAACTTTACTGACTGAACCATCTTGTTGACTCCTCTGTTATGCTTTTTTTTTTTTTTTAATTATTTACCTTATGCTATGAGTGTTTTCCCTTGTATGGGTGTAAGGGCTCTGGATGTGTGCCTGCAATCTATGGAAGCTAGAAGAGGATATTGGATTTCCTGGAATTGGAGTTACAGACAATCCATAAGCTTCCATGTGGGTGCTGAGACCTGAACTTAGATCTCCAGAAGAGCAGCAAGTGCTCTTAACTGCTGAGCCATCTCTCCAGCCTTCCCAACCCTCTGCTATTCTTGATATTGCTGTGAAGGTATTTACAAGATGAGATTATCATTTTGATCAGTGGGCCTCAGTCAGCCAGCTGAAGGCCTTCAGGGTCAGAAGGTCCCACCACTATGCTTTCATAAGCTGTACAGGACTGGAGATGTGCAACACTCAGTGTGACATTGCAGGAAGGCCTGGTTTTGCATTATCAACTCCTGTATGGCCTCTAGTCTGCTATGCTCACACATGGAATTGTAGCTCCACCACTGTGTGAACAGCCCTTAAATCATTGTCTTTGTCTGCCTGTCTCTCTGTCATACACACATATTCTATGGGTTCTGTTTCTCTGGAGAAACTGGACAACTGTGATCATTTTCCAAGTATTAATGCTATTCTCTGTGACATAAAGGACACATAAGGACATAAAACAGGGACACAGGTGTCCTGCTGTCCTTTGCAACCACGATCTTTTATTTCTGTAGCTTGTTTAGATGTACATTTTCCTGAGCATATTCTGCTGACTTCCATTTAAAAGCACATACCAAGCACCTACTCTGGGGTGGCTTTGGTTTCCACAGGCCTGGGACACTTTCTCCTCTGGGCCATGCCATCCTACTTCTCATGTTTCATGAGACCATGGGACTATGGTGCTTCCTCTCCACATTTCTTCTCTGACTTTAATCTCTAATGTTTAAAGTCATGGAGCTGATAAAGTCAATAGATTGGTGGTTTGAAGAAACAACATTTGTTTGCATATATGGGTTAATACATTTATACATCTATGTATAAGTACACTTACATTCCTAGTGATGTATTTGAGGGCAGTATTTGGGGCCCACTGAGTTTAGTGGAGATTGCTTCTGTGAGCATAGGCAGAGGGGACTTGGAACATAGGCAAGATAATGGCAACACCGCTAAAAGACTCATTGCCTCCTTCCCTGAAAACCATTAATTGCCAATAGCTCCAGAGGGAGTAGTGGGGCCCCATGGCCACCGCACTATCTGTGAGGGAATGCTAGAGGGCCCAGCCTTGTTCAGGCAACCCCAGGTGCTGCAAGTTCATGAGGACAATGGCCATGCCATGTTGAAAAGATGGTGTTTTGCAGCAGCCTCCTTGTCATCGGCTGTCTCTGACATTCTTCCCACACTTTCTTCTACAGTGTTCCCTGGACGTTGGAGAGAGGAACGTAGACTCCCATTTAGGGCTGAGAGCTCTACAGGTGCTTATTCTCACACTTGAATCAGTTATGAGCCTTGGCATTAAGCAGAGGGCAGTTCTTAGAAAATGTTCTTGTTTGTGGCCCAGGTAGTGAAATCACCTCACTTACTCATGACCATGAAAGGAGGTGCTGAGTCAAAGAAGATTGTAACCACACTCAGTACGTACTGTGGCTGATCCAGGGGTCCCCAGTGTGCCATGGGAAGTAAAAGAAAGCAACCGTGCAATCCAAAGGTGTCGGGGGTGGGTGGGGAGAAGATGCTTTTAACAACCCCCAGCCGGACCTCTGTGAAAGTCTGACTGCACACACCTCAGCTGTCACCAGATCCATCTGTCCACACAGACAGGAAGGGCTGGGTGGCTCCAGGCACACTTGCACACATCAGGGAAAAGAAACCATTCTAGAGCCAAGGGGGCCCAAAGTATGGGCAGAATGAGAGGCCCGTCCCATGGACCTAATAGTATACGAAGATCAGAAACCATCTTTGTGGGCAAAGTTGCCTGAGCTCTGTAGAGCTCTAGTTCTTCCATCCTTAATGGAGACAGACCGCCTCTTTCTGAGAAGGTCCAGAGCCTCTAGGTGTTTCTCTTATAAAAGGTGCCCACCTGACTAGATTTTCTTTGCATTCAGGCTAAGTCAGGGATCCATCCCTCTCTTCACAGCAGCTGTGAGCTCTACACAAAACTTGAAAATGAAACTGTGTAGTAAGTGGGCCAAGGAAGAGCGTTTGTGGGGTAAAGGGGCCGTTATCCTGAAAGTGGTGCCGCCTGTGAGGAGCACTTCCTAAGGCACACGCACTGCTCACTAGGTCATCCGAGGTGACAGTTGATTTATTCTGGTCTAAAACTTATGAAAGGAAAATCCCAAGCCAGCATTTAACACTACCACAAAGGAAGGCCCACTTCTGCACCCCAAACCCCCCCCCCTCAAATCTTACAAACTCCGATTCCGGGTTGCAAATTTCTTGTCTGAGTGGATGTCACCTCAGATCGCTTGCATTGATGGCAGGTGTGTAACTCGGATAAAATGACTGCACACCACCACCACCACCCCTTTGTAGAATGTGCCTTGAATGTGAACTGTGTATTTGTTTTGTTAAAACCCACAAGCCTGGAGATTTGCAGTGTGGAGCTGCAGAGCCTGGGGCTGTCTGTCCACTGGGGGGGCGGGGCAACTCCCCTTGGCTCAGTGCCAGTGAATCTCTTAAACCGAGAATATCTCTCTCACTTGTCTTCTCCTTCCCAGCCCATGCATGCCGACGCTCCATTTACTGGAGCAGCTTGGCACTAGCCGGAGGGCTTCATTCTTGACACTGCGACTAATTCTCCACTTTATATTCGCGATTGCCCTTCTGAAAGGAGAATCTGCTTCCCTTTGCACCTGGGCTTCTAAACCAAATATCCTTGGTTGGCCCCCTGCACACGCCAACTTTGGAATGAAGAGTGAGGAAGGCCCTGGTGGGGTGAAGTGGCCCGCTCATTTGCATAATGGTGTTTGAGGCTGGGTGAAACTGAAACCCTAGCTTGTGTGGGCGGGGCATTGTTTCTCAAAGTCATCACAGCTGCCCCCACCAATTCAGGCTCCCTCCAGGCTCCCACCCAAGGCAAGGGATGGCAAGGCTCGAGGACCGGGGGCACTGTTGTGAAACCAGATAAAACACCTGGCCCTTGCACTGGCTACAGGCTCTCTCTGCTGCACTCTGTGAACACAAATGTGGAGTCCTTCATTTCTGATTCAGATTGAAATTTGTTGTGGGGTCTGGTGTGTGGCATGGAGAGCCTTGGAAAATAAAGCCAAGGCATTTTTATCTTCAGTCTAATGTCCTCCCAACTGAGTTATTTTAACCTGTGAGTCATGGCACATTTTCTCAAACATCTGGAATCTTCCAAATCTTGGTGGCTAGAGGGTTCATGGAGTACAAGGCCCACAGGTTGCTTGGGGACCCTCAGCTTTCCAGTGTCATAAAAGGGTTTCCCTCCTACTTGGTGTCTGATTGAGGCCTATTCAGTCAGAAGTAATGTGAAAGTTGGACAGTTTTACAGCTTCTGTCACCATTGGCTGGAAAATGTCCCCAGGTGGCAGAGTGCGTTTTTTTTTTTTAATTATTATTATTATAATAAACCCAGGATGTGTTTTGATACAGGACTGATTTGCCCCAAGTACAGGGTTTTCCAAATCCATGTTCCTTAAAGGCACAGAGAAGTCTTTTGTGGTCACACTCCCTTTTGCTCTGTCTTTAGCTTGGGGCAGGTTCCTGTCCCCAACCCTCTACTGGAGAATCTTCCACCTTGGGGATAGTCTCTGAATATTCTGAAATCCACTGAACTTTGTAAAAACAAGGCCAACTTAGAAGAACAACACCTCTTGGATGTAGCCTTTGATACAGGGTGTCTTGTGTGGTGTTAGAAGTCTGAGTCTGTTCATGGAGTCAGTGACATCCATGTGGGATTTTCTTAATGACAAGATGAAGGTGGTGTGTGGATGCACATGGTCTCTGGCTCAGAAGTAAGACCCACAGTTTCCAGGGTGCTCTGAGGCTAGCCGAATTTGCAGTCTAAATTGTCATTCATTTGTACCCAGGACAAGTGTCATGATCCCAGTTTTCAGTCTTTTAAGAAGAGGCCAGCTTTGGGCTGTCTACTTTGTTTTTGAGGCTGTTTTTATGTGACTAATTGGGGGGAGGCAGTCTAGTCTGCAGAGGCGTGGGACGTTTGGTTTTCTGTTTGTTTGTGGCTTTATTTGTTTTTCGGTACTGAGGGTGGAGCCCGGGCCTTGCTAATGCTGACAAGCATTCACCGCTGTGCTGTGTTCTTGCTCACACCTGCAGTTCCACTAAGCAATGATGAAGTGTTGACTTTGAAAATCTATGGATGAAACCCTAAGTCAGAAACAGAGGAAGGACACATTTAATTAACTCCTATGCTGTGACTGGCTAGTGTTATTTTACCTATAGCATTCCTAAATGAGCTGGGTTGTGTTTGTTTCCCTAACCTTTCCTGGGTGTTGATAAGGTCCCAGATGTCACACTGACATAAAGAATAGAGAGTGCTCCCCGACAATGATAACGTTATAGTTTGGGGGATAAACATGGCATCAGGGCTCAGGTCAAATACCATGTTAGGCTCATTTCACTGTCATACAAGAAAGTCACTATCATGGCTCTATTTTATAGATGAGAAAGGGAAGCACAGAGAGGTTAGGAAACCTGCCCAAGATGACACAGTGTGTGGGGCGGACCTGAACAGTGGCCATGCTTGAGCCGTCCTTGTCTCCTTCCCTATTTATTGCCCTTCTCCAACCCACGATGTGTTACTGGTGCTTGTTAGGGACAGAGTGCTGCCCCACACTAAATCCCTGTGGCAAAACTCTAACCCCAGTGCCTCAGAATGGGGCTGTAACTGAGGTAGAATGAAACCACGCAAGTGGACCCTAATTCAGTAGGACCAGTGTCCTCCTAAGAGGAGGTGAGGACCCAGACACGCAGGGAAAGCATGTGAAGAAGCCATCGAGGACCAAGCATCCGCTAGTCAAGACGAAACCAGCCCCGCTCACACCTTAAGGCTCTGTAGCAGCGTATGTGACAGGAACAATTTCAGATTTATTTTGACTTGTGGTTTCAGAGATTTCAGGCCACCATGGTGTTGAGGGCCTGCCTATGAGAACATCTCTGTGGCCGTGGAAGCCGTGACAGACCCTTCACATAGAAGCCGACCAGGAGCAGAAAGAGTGGTAGTGTGTGTTGGGGGGGGGGGAGGGTGGAGGTTGGTGGGGCTGGGGCAGTGTTGTCAGGACCAGGAATTGATAGACTTTAGTAGTTACCTGTCCATCAACCAGGCCTCGCCTCCTGAAGGCTCCTCAGTCTGCAGAGACATTTTGCATTCACTCTGTAACCATCTCAGACTTCCTGGCTTCAGACTGAGGGTAAATGTTGCTGTAGTCACTGGGCTGTGAGCTGTAAAGTCCAGTCTAGAAGGGATGGGAATCTCTGCACCGGGAGCCGGGGGTTCAGTGAGGTTCTGGGGCTCTGAGACAGTGAGGAGGTCCTTGCTGGAGATTCAAGGTGCTGTGAGATGGATGGGTTTCTTTCCTGGTCAGTATTGGCTCCTGGAGGGAACTACTATTCTACCTGGAGGTCAGACTAGGAGGCTGTGCTCTGATTGAACAGAAAGTGGCTCTAGAGTGAACAAGCTGATCTCTAAGGAATTCTAAGCCACACTGTGGACTTCCAGGAGGCAGGTGAGGCTGTAGGTAGAGCTAGTGTCCTCCTTGTGAGATGGAAACTTCTGCCATGAGCCTGCTCTGCTCCTTGCCGTGTCTCCTAAGGGAGGAAAGAGGCAATGAGTTGGCTGCTGTGTTCGGAGCCTATGTGTAGAGGAAAAAGGGCAAGCAGGGGTAACCCATGGGCACCTGCAGCTTGACAGGACCCCTGGGATCAAGGCTACAGCACTCAGAAATCCTTCAGCCTTTGCCAATGGAAGACACCTATCCTAGTGCTGAGCTTGAGTGGATGCTGGCCTCATCTTAGAGTCTCAGCCCAGTGACAGGGCCTTTTAAATTTATATTTGTTGATGTTCAAGGATGAGTGAATGCAAGATCAGGGTGTGAAGTGTCACACCCTGGCAGATGCCTCCAACTATGAAGCAAATGAAAGGGCAGAACATGAAGAACAGCTTCGAAAGTATGATTTCCTAGGAGTTGGAGTGCTAGTTCTTAAGTTAGTAGAGCCTACCCATGTGAACACCTTTTCAAAGGTCTTATTACCCTGAGTTGTTGTGGACTTGAACTGGGGAACACAGGACACCGAGGCGCTTAGTATTCGTTCTGTATAAAAAGCAGGGCACTGTCTAGGCTAAGGTCTTCAAACTTCCTCCAAAGGACACTGAGCCCAAAGAAAAACATGATGCCTGGGGTGGAGGGAATTGACACCTTCAAATGGGCCAGATGAAAAATGACGTTAAAAATGGACAAAGAGCTAAAGGTTGTGCCATGTAATCTCTTCTGTGTTTTAACCAAACTGTTTCGCGCAGCTCTTTCTATTTCTTAAGGTTGTAACTTCCACAGTGACTTCCTTTGTAGTTATTGGGCAACTACCGAAGGGGACAGAAGAAACCTGTCGGACAGCTTGGGTGACCCTGCTTGGCAGATTTCCCTGTGTTAGAGAGCAGAGGTCCCTCAAGAACTACACTGGGCTTCCTGGGTCCTTTGAGGTACCCTCTGTGTCTTCAGTTAAGTGTGGTAGACTGTTAAGTGACATAGAAACACTTTCTGAGGAAGGAGGACTCAACATTTGCAGCTCTGTTCTGTAGAGGTGGAGATCATAGTTAATTAATTCATGAATTCATTAATCAGTTCATCGGTTAATTAATTAATTAATTAATTAGAGAGAGTCTCATGTACCTCAGGCTGGTCTCAGATTCACTGTTACTAAGGGTGACCTTGAACTTCTGATCTCTTGCCTCCACCTCCCCTTTTCTGGGATTACCGCTGCATGCCAACATGCCCAGTGTATATGGTGTTGGAGAGTGAATGCAAGGCTTCCTCCACACTAGGCAGGGGGTCTAACAACTGAACAGCATCCCCAGCCCATCTCTGATTTAATTAAGAGCCTTTTGGGAAGGCTAGGTGTGATGGCACATGCCGATGGTCCCAGAACTCAAGAGGCTAAAACAAGAAGGTGACAGACTTGTTTGTTAATGTCACATGTCCCCTAATAAAGACAGACACCTACAGACTAGGCTTTGTCATCTCAGGAAATCAGCCAGCACTTTTTCTTGTGTCCAGCCTTTCTCTCGGGATGTTCACATGCACACACACACTCATAGCCTTGCCTAATGGGGCCTTTTTAAAAGTTTTTGTTTTTATTTTTATTTATGTAAGTATGCCAAGTATGTGAAGGTGTACACAGAGACCAGAAGGAGAAGCAGGCATCATGTAGCTGGAAATTACAGGCAGTTGTGAGCAGCCTGACCTGGGTGCTAGGAAGCCAACTCTGTCCTCTGGAAGATCAGCCCATGCTCTTAACCACAGCCTCTCTTCCGGAACCCTTTGGTGACTCTTAATATCACCTTTCTCATTCACATGATAATGAAAACGAATAAGAAAGCAAAAAGGCCTTAGATTGTGTAGACTAACAGACTGTAAATGCTAAGGCCAGAACAGAAAGTCTCTGAACAGTTGAGGGGGCTGGGGGACTCAGGCGACCTGAGCCATCACAAGAACAATGAAGGTCATCAAATACTGCAGCGGCCATCCCTTGCTTGCTGGCTGTAATCGTAAGAACTCCCTGTATATGCATTCCACGAGGGTGAGAAAGGAATGCATGCTGGGTGGAGGTTGAAGAGATGGTTCGGCTCTCCAGGAGGACCTGGGTTCATTTCCCAACATCCACATGGCAGCTCTCAACCATCCATACCTTGAGTTCCCAGGGATCCAATGCCTTCCCCTGGCTTCTGAGGCATGCACATAGATACACACAAGCAAAACACCATACTCAGAAAATAAGTATCTTTTCAAAAGAACGAAAGGGAAGTGGGTCATGCAAGGTCAGCGGGCCTGCGGCCACCTGCTGTCCTTTTTCCTCCTCACTGTTATCACCCCAGAGGCTTTTGAATAAACGAGGCTTGGAAGAGCAGCATGGCAGGTTAAGGGAAAGGCATTGAAAGTGGTTCTCTGATCGCTGGTCAAGACTCTTGTTTGTGTGAGAGGAAATGCCACCATCTCTAGCCCTTGGGCACCTGTGCTCATGGGAACATCAATGGACACCCTTTACCCTGACCACAAGTCTTCATTCTTTTAGTCATCCAATCTCTGGAACAAACTGGAGGGATGCTTACATTTTGTTCACAGTGTCCAGCAAAATACTAAATCCTGCTGATAAAATGTATAGACGTGAACATGACCCTTCAGATGCGCAGAAAACAAACACTTGCTTATTTAAAAGATTATGAGTACTTGTGTAGTGTATGTGTGTTCATATGTATGTAGGCAGGTGTGGAGGTCTATGCAAATGTGTATGTCTGTGCACGGGCAAACATGTGCAGGTGAGAAATAGGTATCAGTGTCTTCCTCAATTGCTCTCATCTTTATTTATTGAGGCAGGTTGTGTCATCAAACTCAGAGCTTATCAGTTGGGCTGAACTGCAGGTCCCAAGAATCCTCTGTCTCTGCCTCCCTAACTTCAGGATTATAGGCGCAAAGGGCCTTATCCAGTTTTTTGACATGCTTGTGGGACAATCACTTCACTAACTGAGTCTTCTCTCTATCCCCCTTTTTAAAATCTTTAAAATATTTTATGATCTTAATGTGCTAGTGAATTCCATGCTTTTACTCTTCAACTGTCATCAGATGTTTGTGAAGGCCTGCCTGGGGTAGGTTTGGTGTAAAAATACAATCCCTTTGTATTTGAAAATCTTATGTGTTATTGTGAGTAGGGCCCTGCATTTGCCACCCAGATGCAGACTTTTGGTCTGCTCTTGGATAAAATACTAATAAAAAGGAAGCTGAAAGAGAAAGAAAGAAAGTAATGAGATTGTTCTGAATGTTTTCGTTTGTTTGGTTTTTTGAAGGGCGTCTGGACTGCACCACCAGGTACTATTCCGTGCAGTCCCTGTAGGTGGCGGCGTTGAGAAAGAAATGAAACATTCTGAGCCTAAGCACGCCTGAGCCTGGCTGCATAGTCGAGCACTTTCCTCTTTATTTGTCCTGAACCAAGTTGTAGAATTTTAAGGAGGAGAAGGTCAGGCTGTTCCTGTGGAAAATATACTTTCCTTCTTTATTCTTCATGTTGAATTCACAAGAATATTATAAATTCTGCAAATCCTTTGCCAGGTACAAGCAATTTAATAGCAATATGCATCCCTTTGTTTGTATTTATGACACGTTAACCTAAGACTGTTGTGATTTCAATAAACTAGGAAAATCTGAAACGTTATTGCATCTCCTTTTGTGAAGAGTGATTTAGTATCCACGGTGACAATTGCTGTTTGATGAATCACTTCAAAATCCTGAGCAACCCCTCACCTTCCTAGTCCCTCTACTGCCCTCAAGTCCTGGTCTGCCCCAGCTGAAGTGTTTGGAGCTCCTTACCTCTGATAGCAGACGGAAGCTCTAAAAGGCAGTAGGACCCTTGGGTGTGCCCATTGTCCTCCGTCCCCACGGAGCCCTGCCTGTGCTGGCTCTTCTGTCTTCAGTGGCTTCCCACTTCTCTGTGACACTGGCAGAAAGAACTAGGCCACACGACCTTTGCCTTTTAGACTCCCTAAAATGGCCCCACCTCCTTGTGTTTTTCCATAGCCTGGAGATGAGGAAGGAAGCGGGTACAGGTGGCTGGAAATGAGCAGAGCTCTGAGGAGCTGCAGTCTAGCCAGATACTGCCTTCAGCCTGTCCCGGTCCCTGCCAGGGAAATTAGGGCAAAGAGAATGTCTCAGGATATTCCCAGAAGCACCCACAACACTGATGTCCCCTGCCCCATCACCCCAGGCCTCATCTGAACTTCACAAACTGCTCCCATCCGATCAGCTTACCAATGACGCCCGCATACTGTGTCTTGCTATTTTTGTGTGGGTTGCTAAGTGGAGCCTGGTGTCAAAACTGGAAGGCTACTATGGATACTTCTGCAGGGCTGTGAGACTGGCTGGGAGGAAACAGGGGACTCCACAGGTCTAGCTGGCATGAGCTCTGTCTGGTCCAATAAAATATTGCTGTTGTTTATGTCAGAAAATGGGAAAGAAGCCAGGAAGCCAGGGATGGCAGCAGAGATCTGGGAAGCTGAAGTAGGATTGCCAGCCTGGGCTTCTCAGCGAGTTCCTAGCCAGCCTGGGCTATATAATCAGACCCTGTCTCACAAAAACAATAATAGGACAAAGAGGGGAGAGATTGAGAGATTGAGAGACGGGGGGGGGGGGGGAGCCCTCAGTCCATCATACACCCCAGCAAAGGCTTCTCTGGGTTCACCCTTTTGGCAGAGAACATGGCTCTGAACAAGTGATTTTTCTCCTGGGTTCTGGAGACAGACTCAGGGGTAAAGGTTTTCACAGTGAAGTTGGTGCTTGTGTCATATGACAGCTGAAAAGAGGCCTGTTTCACGGGTTCCAGCATGTTTCTTTTAGGACCCGGTACAGGGCCATTGTTCTTAGTGTCCCTGGCCGTGTCTCACAGACACGTACGTAGCTCATGGCACATTCTAGGACTGACTAAGACAGGCAGCACTCTCATAACTATTTTTAGCATTTTATTTTCTGTTCAGGGTCAAGAACTTCACCCACCTAAGTCAGGTCCCACTACATGGAATGTTCCAGAAAGCAGACATCTCCCTTGCTTCCTAGACCTGCTGCCTGCCTTCTCTTCCACAGACCTAAGCTGTTTGAATTAAATCCCAAAGTGAAATTAACCCCACATATCCTGCTGCTTCTGTGTGCAGGGACATTGAGTCACCACTCCCCAAGGGTTCTTGCAGAATAGTGAGCCCCGTGGCTGGGGAGCAGACAGGCAATTTTTCTCTTTAAGGCCCAGCTTTCCGCTGATTTCAGACTTACTCACTAGAAAATGTGATGCTCACCCTCAGGTATCAGGGGCTGTAGACCTCAGCCCCTCTGCCCTGTCATGGACCTGTTTTAAGTCATCTTTCTCCTGGGCTGTGGCTTTCACGGTCAAGTGTAAGTTTGGTACATGGCTGCCTCCCACTTAACTACAGCATTTAGTGGTTGGTGGTGGTGGGGCGAAATGAAATACACATCCCAGGGTCCAGTGAAGGTCACTCATCCCTGCCCCACCTGCCTAGGCTCTGCCACAGAAGGTGTTAGAACAAAAGTGTGTGTGCTAGGGCCCTTTTTATCTTTCTGTGAAAATGCAGGGATTTCTACTAGTTTAGTCATTTTTAAACTTGGGTGCATTGAGTATAATCAGCTTATTTTGGTCCTTAGTACTTTTGTAATTGAATATGGATGGAGTGCTAATTTGGTGTGTTTGAAACTTCCTCAAGGTCGTTTTAGCAGCCTTGAGGCCAGTGTTGATCATACTTTCATTTTAAGCATATTTTCCCTCGGGGAAATGAGCATGCTCTGCTTGGGGTGTGATCTAGTGACTTGTTGATTTCCAAGTCCCCGAAGTGGGTGTGGACATGATGCCTGCCATGGACGGAGGCTGGCTCGCCAGTCCCCTGACTGCCTGTGCAGAGGGTCCAGCTTTCACTGTTATGGAAAGGAGGGTGACAAGAGAGGTCTTTGGTGGTGTGAATGAAGCATTTCCAGCTTTAATGATCTCCATTCTCTTTCACAAATGTGTCTAAAATGTAAACTCCCTCCAATCTCTGCCTCCAGAACTAAGGAACATAATAATTGTCAAATATAGAATGTGATTCCTTGTGCTCTTTTTCCTCCTGTTCCTGGGAAGTCTATTAACAAATATTAGCTACTGCCACTCTGTGTGTTCTTATGCATTCTATTCTGTACATTTTATACTGCAGAGCTATGCATGGAGACAAGGCATCTGAGGCTTGTACAAGAGAAGTTATTAGTTACTATTATTAGTTCCTTAACCTCAGGTTTGGGACATCAAATGGCTAAGTGGAGATGGTTCAGAAATTAAAACAAGTTGGCATTTACTGAATGACAACGTGGCTCTGGCTTTTGTGTTATTTCCCCCCACAAGCTGTAGCTTTGGTCCAACAGCAGGGATCTTCAGACCCAAGGGAATGTGTTGTGGAGTCATGTTGTTGTGTCAGAAATGCTGCCGACTTACCCACTTTGTTGTCTTTGTGACACAGCAGCAGTGCTTTTAAATAAGTCTTACTTTCAGCCTATACACCGTGCTTGACAGCAATAGCTCATAAAGTTTGTAATTCACACAAACTTACCTGTGAAATTATTATTTGCTATTTGCTTGCCTAGGAATGTTTTTCCCCCATGACTCTGTAATGCCTCTTGTAGAATAAAATTGAAAAAACAATCAGTAAAGACCCCCATCATGCAAAACAGACTAGACTATGCCTTCCTCAACATTTAGATGAATTTAAAAATGCAGCTGGCCTTTTCTATCAACAAGGACCCTTCCCCCTATTTCTGTCAGTTCTTCTATTTATTTTGAAATGCTAAACAATCTACTTCAATTCTTCTGTCTTGGGGGAATGACTCACAATATTTTAGGCTTGCAGTAACCCTGGGGCCCATGTCAGGATCCACAGAAACTTCCTGTTGTTTCGAAGCTTCTCTCCGCGGTGACAGATTGAGTATAGAGAACGCACAGGGGTGGGAGGGTGGGTCTGAGGTGGCAGCCTGTGTTATTTGACTTCTGAAATGACTTTTAAAGTATCAGATTTAAAAGTGTGTCATTTACGAAACCCAAAGTGTAGTGTGCCCCGAGGAGGTTTGTTGGTGGTGTCCTTGCTCCTGTGGTTCATTCGATTAGAAAAATTATCTTCTGATTTTTAGATTGTAAAAGCATCACTCGTACCAGCAGGCCTGGAGAGGGCCATGGCTGCTGGCTGGAATTTACCTGTTGCAGGACAGGAAAAGGATGGAGAAGACAGTAAACTGTAAGCCTCTTCTGTGCTTACATTGTTGAGGATATTTGTTAATTTTTTTTTTTAAATCTGCAACCACAATTCTGAGATACGGGTGTGGGGGGTTGGGGGATAGGGGTAGTCAACTTTATAGAAGAAAGATTAGAGGTTGCAGACCGATGGGGCTGGGAGTGAGGAGGCGGGAGTCTGTGTGTAATGGGGCCAGTTTCAGTTTGGAAAGACAAAAATGTCCTAGAGAAAGGTGGTGTCCACTGCACAACCACACGAGTGGACCCAATTATACATTTAATGTGGTTAAAATGCTCTGTTTTGTTATGTTCGTTTTAGCACAGTTTAAAAAATGTACACGTCTATGGAAATTGAGGGTTTGAATCAATCTGTATTAAAATTAGGAGCTAGATGTGGTTTATAAGAATTCATAGAAACTTCCATTCAGAACAGCTACTCTAACTTGTACAGAAGGTATATTATATCTGTGGGTCTGGTTAATTATGGTAGGTGATTTTTTGCCACTTATTTTAGTAATAGAATTTAATTTTTTAATTAGAAATAAAAAGAAATTTAAAGGAAAAATTTAAAAATTTGAGGAGCCATTCTGTAGTCCTGGGGTTAGCTCTACCTCTATTACACCTGGCCCTGGGAGGGCCATTTCTTCTCTATGTGACTAGATCAGCCTCTTGATAAGGCCCAGCAACAAGGACCCCAAGCCTTTTAACCTGGACATCCTCCTGTCCCATAGACTGTTGTCTGGGGGTGGGGGAGCTCAGGGTTGGTCAGGGTTGGTTGCTCCAGTCTGAGATTCCCCAATGCCACTAAGCCAGAGGCCTTTATTTCATTAGGAAATTTTTATTTGTAGTATCACTCTCTAGTCTGCAGCCCACGGGCTCTTTCAGGAAGATATAAAAAGCCCAAGGTTTTTCACTTAGGCTGAGTGGCCTTACATGAACTTTGAACTAGGTAGGATCTGACCTGTGGTTTAAAAATGTTAAGTCCAATTTTATTTGTTTTTTTTGTTTTTTGTTTTTGTTTTTTTGTTTTTTGTTTGTTTGGTTTTTTTTTTTTTTTTTTTTTTTTTTTTTTGAGTTTCTGGGGTTTGAATCTAAGCTGCATACATACTAGATTAGGTAAACCCTCTACCACTGTGCTTTATCCTTCTTAGACTATCAGAGTCTCTCTGAGGTGTCCAGGTTGGCCTTAAACCTGTGATTGTTCTATCTGAGAAACAGGCCTGGACCATCAAGCCCCATTTATGTGTGTTATTCTTAAGTGTACCATTGTACTAAGAGAAATATGTAAATGAGAACTGCCAGTGTAAATTATTTTACAAAGCTGGGATTGAGTCAGGGCATCATACTTGCCAGGGAAAACCTCTACCATTGAGCAACCTCTCCAGTGTCCCTGTGAGGAAGTTGTGTGTATTGTCTGGAGAACTAAAACCCCACGAAACAAAATTCCATAATGACTCTCTGACTTGAGAGATGCCATTTCTAGGACATCTCTTTAATCCCTCCCCCAGCATACATTCCCCTCAGAAAGCACATTTGAGAGCCATGTCTGGTATATGTGAAGCCCATGTCAGTGGAATGGACCAGTTTTATTTAACTCCACACAAGCTGGTATCCCTGTGACAGCTCACATAGTTCCTGACAGCAAACTCTGTTCCAACCTGTGTGATGTTCTCCTGTAGCACATGGGTGACTAATGCTAGCTAGCCCTGATACTTCTGCTTGGAGGTGGTGACAAAATAAGGAAATCACTTGGGAGTGGGGGCTGAAGATGCCTTCACATGTGACATCATTATCTCAGTGACACAAAACACAACAGGCCTTTTCTTTCCAAACGAGGTATATTGCCACTGGAAAGTCCATTTGTCTTTAGATTTTTTGATACACCTCTTGCTGGAAAAGCCAGGGGCTCATTCCCATCCATGGGCAATGTAAGTGCTGTCTGGGGACACATGGCACATGACATCGCACGCGATCCCAACACAGTGTGTGAAATAAGGTAGGTCAATGGCTACCTTTGTCATTAGCTGTCAAGGTAGAAGCCTTTATCTTCTCATCTGATGCAAACCCACCCTCCCTCACCCACCACTCCCACCCTGTCTGTCCCTGTTGTAAATTCTTTCTAAAGGGGACCACACACATAGAGTTGGGAATACAGAGCTGGAAAGTACACAGGGACAGAAAACCCTAGTGAGGAAAAGAAAAGACACAGGGGACAGACAGCTCACAAGAAGTCAAGAGGGTGAGCATGCCTGAATGTTGTCTGAGCAGGAAAAAGAACATAGCTCTCCCACTCGTGAAGGTTATTGACCCCCAGGAGGTATATGAAGAAGTTAGCGTGCTTGAAAAAGGGGTAACCAGAGTAATGGGGTGAAACCAAGGGGAGAGGGCCTGGAATGTAATATCAGAAATATGCATCCAAACAGGGGAGTGAGTGTCCAGCAGAGTGTGAAATGGGCTTATCAGGAGGGAGAGAGAGAGAGAGAGAGAGAGAGAGAGAGAGAGAGAGAGAGAGAGAGAGGAAAAGGGGGCAGGACAGAATGGACATGGTCTGTTCCCTGACATGACAGAGAAAACTAAAACAGAATGCACTGAGTTTGTGGCCAGAGTGAAGGGAAATGGCTGATAGGGTGTTCAGAGCACCGGGCCAGGCTGGGGCTGCTGGCTTGAGGGACAGTATTGGCGTTTTTAGAGCATTCTCCAAGCAGCCGCACAGTTGGGGAAGCTGCACCTTGGAGACTAGCCAAGCGGTGCTGGAGCACTCGATGGGGGTTGTGGAGTCACAAGTACAAATTTCTACAGAGCATCATTTTGAAACCCTCTTCTGACTTTTCAGATAAATTGCAGAATCATCAGTAATCTCAAAACACTTTCCATTAAAACCACACTTCTGAAAAGGCTGGAAGGATGCCCCCTGCCGCTCCCCAGAGTCGGCCTTTGTATTGGCTCTTCCCCCGCAGGCAGAGATTTATTTCATTAGCAGGGGCTCCAGTGCAACAGTCTGGGGGTAAGCCTTCCTGGCTTCCACGCCTGCCCTGCTGTTAAAACCCTCCTCCAGGAGGCCAGGTAGCAAGAACCGCTCTTCTGTGAGGTGGGGTGTCCCCCTCCCCACGGATCATCTCTACAGAACAGTGGGGGCCTGACCCCAAGAGTCTTTCCTGTTTTATTTCCGTAACTGCTTTTTAAATACTCTGTGAATAAATACCTGAGACAAAAAGGGGGCCAGCAGGGGCCCCCAGTTCTCCCTACAGGAGGTTAGTATTTGTGCTTATTGCCCCCTCCTATTACCTTCTTCCCTAACATTCCCCCTTTTTACTCTGTTTTTTCCTTTCTGAACCTCTGTCTTCCTATTAGTCTCCTCTCTGAAGCATCTATGTGAATTATTTACTAGAATGATGCCAAGGGGCTGGTAGATTGCCTACCTAGCATGCCTGAAGCCTTGGGTTTACTCTTCTGCACTGAGGGGGGAAAACAGAAAATTATCGAAAACTTTAAAAAAGAAATGAAGTTAAACAAATGAAACCACTTTTAGCCTGTGGAAGAAAAGCAGAGGCGAGAAGCAAATGGCAGAGACATTTCTCTACAGTTGTGGAGTGGCTCAAGCAGGACCCTATCCCCTCCTTGTGGGTAATGAGCTTCCTGCTTGCCTCTGTGGCAAAGGACCAGAAAAGCCACAATGACCTGGGTGGCCTAACGGGGTGCCACAAGGGGCCCACCAGGCCTTTCTGGTGATCATGGCTGCAACTCTCCCGAAGACAGCTGCAAGCCAATCAGTAGGACCCAGGAAGAGCAGGCCTTCCAACTCCCCCAGGAAAAAAGACAAGCAAGCCACAGGCTGATGAGATAGGCCCTTCTCCAAATGTCACCTCCCCCGCATTTTTGATCTGGCACGAAATGAGTGTGGCCTGTGTACTTTTGTCTCCTCTCTCTCTCTCTCCCTTCCTTCCCCCACCTCTTTCTTCTCTCAATCCATTTGTGTATGTATTGTGTGTGTGTACACACGTGCTTGCATGTATGAAGTCAATGTGACTTCTTGATGCCATCATCCCATCTTCTTGAGGAAGGGTCTCTCACTGAACCTAGCATTCACTGATCGGTTAGACAGTCTGGCCAATGTACCCCAAGGATCCCCTGTCTCCACCCATCCTGTGATGGGGTTATAGAAGCATTTGATCATACCTGGATTTTTACATAGGTGCTGGGGATCCGAATTCAGGCCTTCACGCTAGCATGGCAGACACTTTACCAACTGAACTCTCTCTCTGTAGCCCAAGCTGACCTGGAAATCATGTATAGCCCAGACTGGCCTTGACTTCTCCATCCCCCTGTCTCTGCCTTCCAAGCGCTAGGCTTAGAGGTGTGACTCATCAAGCTAAGCTGCGGCCCCAATTCTAGACATTCAAAAGCACAAGAACCTCCCCTGGGTCCTCTGTCCACTTCTGGTCTGTGAGATACTGCTCAGTGACCCAAGGCTCTAGAGGCCTCCTGGTCTTTCCAAGACGTGATGGGGCTACACTAAAGTTGGGTCATTGCTTGGGTAGTTCGAGGGAGAGGAGGTCCTGGGCAATGGACTGAGCTTGGGGAGAAATCCATGGGTTGCCCATGGCTGAATACTGTTGGAGATGGAGGGACTAGTCTATTGACCTTGGATCAGTAAAATGAGAAAACAGTCTGTTCGATCTCACTTCTTCCCTCCTTGTCTTCCCGGTACAGCGGGTTTCCACTTCCAGCTTTCAGATTCATGCCTGGTTCCTCCAGAGCTTGATAATGTGGGGTGATGTACCTGGATTCTTACTTCAGGGGGCTCAGAATGTGGGTGGATGCCTGTCATTTATGTCATTTTCACTCTGGTGACACACCTTACTAATCATTTCCTCATCATGTGTCATTAAAACCCCTAGAGATACACCCTTGGGCCTCATTTGGCCAACTGGGAAATGTAGGCCACACCTATGGTATGCCGTCTCTGTGCCAAAGTGCTTATAAAGCCAGGGTTTCAACACCAGACTAGACAGTGCCTTGGAGTGTAGTCAGAACGCCATGCTGGGAAGCAGCTCTATGGCCCTGCACCCATGGTATGCTGATTCCCCTCCCTTAGGATGGGCTAAGACCTTCCTGAAATGACTGAGGCTGTATCATTTGGACAGCCCCAAGACGTGGGTGTGGGAAGCAGGAGGCTGGGCTCAGGCTCTTCTCAGCAGGAGCTCTGGGTCCTAGGAGCCACTGACCAGGTCTTTCTGCCCAAACAAGCTTTTTTTTTTTTTTTTTTCTTTCAGATAAACAAATGAACAAATGACAGGCCGGAGTCACCCGCCCTTCATCTCCCAGGGCAGCTGTGTAGTTTAAATGAAACTATATTTAAAAAAACAAAAACAAAAAACCCCAGTGAACTGGGGGAGACTTTGCAAACTCAAAGGGGAAATAGTGCTGGTGTTGAAATAACCAATCTAATAAGCTTTCTATGAAAAACATGCCCAAGTCCCTGTTGGCAGAAAGCCCCCTCCTTGGCCACCATATGCACATTCCCATGGGTATACACCTTAGACTAACCCTGCGAGCCACTCACCTGGCTAAGCAGATCTTCTAGGGTTCTGTCCTCCAGAATTTTTGGCAGAACATTGGATTAGGTATGCCGGACTGGTCCTGGCTTTGGCTGAGGAGATTACACATACAAAAACCTCTGAAGACAAATGTTATTTAATGGGATAAGCTATCTTAGTATAGTTTCTCCTTTCTGTTTTCTATCAAGGGACTACTGACAAGGCAAACGGGGCAGTTTTTGAGAATATTTTATCTGAGCCTGTGTCCATGTGGAAGGTCCCATCCTGGCATGTGCTCATCTCTGGGGTAGGCAGATAGGTGATCATGTACCATGATGCTCCAGGGAAGATACTTGGAGCTGGAGCGATGAAGTTAGCTGAGATGACTATAGGCCAGCACTACTCAACCTTCCTGATGCTGTGACCCTGTAATACAGCTCCTCATGTTGTGATAACCCCCAGCCATGAAATTATTTCAGTGTTGCTTCGTAACTATCACTATGAATCATAGTGTAAATATCTGATATGCAGGATAGCTGGTTTGCAACCCCTGTGAAATGGTGTTCAACCCCCCCCCCCAAGGGGTCATGCGTGACCCTCAGGTTGAGAATGGCTGCTATAGTGTCTGTCTTGGAAAGTCACATTTCAATCAAATAGGCAGTACTCAGATACATAGGGTTCAGGGAGGTGTCTGTGTGGACCGTAGAGCAGTGGGCTATTGCGGTAAATAAGGATCAGGATAAACAAATAGGCCGAATAGATGTTTATTCGGGGAGAAATAACTTACAACCTAGACAGATGAACACCAGGAAATTCAACCCGATCCTCTCCTGTCCGAGTCACGCCAGAAAGAGAGAGCGCCTTCCTGGCCCCCTCCGACCTCCTTCCTCAGGTCACCTCCGCCCATCGCTCCACCCCCCAATGGGCGTGGTCAGTGCTACAGAAGGACTATCTCACTACAGTGGGCATTGTTAGGATGGCAGGGAATCATAGTCAGAAAGACAGAGTGATGGCTAGGCCGTCAGAATCCGAGGTACTTCCTCAGTGCTTGACTTAACTGTCATCCTCAGCAAACAGACTATCCTTCTATTGGTTTCTATGTCTCTACTGAGGACGATTAAAGTACTTATCACAAGGGATTTTCTATTGCATAGTGGGCCCGAGAAAGCATCACAGAGGACCCAGCGGGCAGAGTACCACGGTCAGCATCAGTTGCCTCCTTGGGCTTGTCTGGGTCAACCCTAAAATGATAACTGAGTCCCAGGCTAGGAGACTGGTTCATGCTTTCCATCAAGTTGTTGGTGAGCTCAACCCACGGATACTGGCCCTCCCCGAACCAAGTATTCCCTGGGGAAGGCCCAGTGAGCAGTTCTGCCCCAAACCCTCCCATCTGGAAAGCCAGTCTTGACACTTGGGGTGCACCATCCAGGAAGCCTCAAGGGTAAGTCATGTGCGGTGCTCCAAGACCAGGACCATCCTCCTAGAAAGAGGGAAGGGAGACATCTCTCAAAACAGAAGCTGGTATTGGGACTTGGCTTTAGTGTGGGCATGTACACCTACCTACACAGGAACCACTTGCTCATCTCCACCAGCAACAGTGGCCAGAAGGATACATAATGGGGTTGGGATAGTCACACCCCTAGGATGGAGGTAAATTAGGGTGAAGACATAGCTCACCCTGCACTTATCACTGGCAAGAAGCAAATGTATGCCATCCATTTTGGCAAGATTCCCTGCTTCTAAATGAATACTGATGAAAATGGAGCTGGTTTCCAAGTGACTTCTTGGAAATGAATTGTGGGTAAATAGCATCTGTTTAAAGCCTGGAAACCCAGTTTCCTTCGGTTTGTTTTTAAATGATTTGACAATGTGGTTTGTCCCCCCCCCAACCCCCACCCCCGGGTGGGGGCAGTAAATAAAGACTGTCAATTTAGTGAGAACCACAGTTAAACTGTTCTATGAGCCTGCAGGCACCTGGGTTGGTGGTGAAGGACAGGAATTCAATAGGAAATCAGATTTACTCCAAATGTACCTTACATAACACACTTGTGATGGGTTTATATTTTATGCATATAATATCAACACACACACACACACACACACACCTCTGTGGGGTGTACATTGCTATCCTTTTGAAGAAAAAGTAAACATTAATGTGTGGATTATTTCTACTTGGTCACCAAACTGTGCCATGCCTGCTGGATCACTGCAGAGCGAAGATTGTGACTGTTATTCTTTCTAGGAGATTAAGGCTCCTTCCCTAGCAACAGGCAGCAGCAGAAAGCAAGCAGTGCAGGCTAATAAACCAGTGGGGACAGTGTCAACAATTAAATCAGCCATGGAGGGAGGGGAGGGATGGAGGGCAGGGTGCATCGGCACATGGGCTCCCTGTCTGCCTGTGGCTGGAACCTGGAGGGAAGATGGCCCTAGTGACTCCCCTGGACTGGCTGAAAAGGAAGACTACACATTTGATTGTGCGGGCAGTCCCCACTAGCCTGGATGAGGTCTATCAGAAGTGCTGTATTGTGACTCTATTGTCTTTCTCAAAATGAATCCCTAAAGCGGAGATGCTGATCAGCTGTCCTGGGACTTCTGTATGCTGACCCAGAGTGTCAGCCAGCCAGTGTACAAAGGAGCCTGCAGAACCAGGCTGTGGGTGTGGCGGATCTAAGAGACTCTTCGCGCTTGCCTCCCTGGCATTTGTGACCCAGCTTTTATAACTTCTAGAATGAAGGCCACAGCTCAGGCAAGTAAAAGAGAATTGTTAGGAAGCAAAGTCTGGCGCCTCTAAGTTCACAAAAGAGATCAAAGCTGCTGTTTGCAGATGAAGACAGGTACAGAGAATAGTCATCTTTCCTGGTACCCCTGCGACATTAGCTTTCCTGTGGATCCTGCTGTGTGGGAGCCTGGTCCTCTTGGGTTTGGAGGGAGGACAGATTTAAAAACAAAAGCATAATTTTTACAATTTTATTGAGATAAAATTTACATACTATATCATCACCTTTTTGAAATATGATATAACTTTATCACAAAATATAACTTTATTACTTTATTGCAAACAAAAATATCACACATCAAGATTAAGCAGACCCAAAGTCTACACATCTCAGTGAGTTTCTCTACAGTTAGAGCAGTCATTTGGAATAGAAATGGTGGGGCCTGACATTGGACCTTATACTCTTACTATTGAATATGTGTGTGCACAGTTATCAGTTAAAAAGTTTTTAACTGATAAATATGAAATTTAAAAGCACAGGTACCAAGTGATATGTGCATGTGTTGTGTAATGTCTAGATCAGATTCAATAGATCTGTCTCCTGCCTGGGGAATGCAGACAGGATGGTAGAGTGCCTGACTCATACACACTAAGCCTGAGATTTGATTCCCAGTACAGCAACAATATAGTCTTTAAATTTTTCACTTATTTGTGGTAAAATAATTCAAAATCCTTTCTTAATTTTTAAGTATATGATATATGTACACAAATGTATATATGTGTGTACATATATATTTGATACATAGTGAAATAATACTACAGTTTTACAAAAAAACAACAAATGGTTTCCAATGACAGGTCTGGGTTCAGAGAAAAGGCCTTTTAAAAACTTTCCAAACTAACTGTCAGATAATGGGCTCACATTTTATAAAATACTCCTCCCCCTCCCCACATCCTTTGAAAGCCACACTATCACTGCACACAAACCCTTGTTTTCATTAAGGTCCTGCCTGGGTCAGCATCCCTCAGCCTCCCAATGCTAATGAAAACGAAGGATTGTGGGGGGCTTAAGGACCCTGCCCTATTCTGTCTGAAGTATCTGTACATGCCCAGGCATGGGGTTCTGAGAATTCAGGGTGTTATTGGCTATAGGGTAGTGATTCTGTTTGGATTTTGGGGAGTGTATCTTAATTTGTGTTATGGCTCAATTTTCATTCCCAACAAATTAGGCAGGGAAGTGGCATTTATAAATGAGGGAACAATGACTAACACGTTTACCAAACATTACTCGCCTGGGGGTGAGCTGGTGGTGATTCACTCTTACTTCTTGATAAAGTCTACAGCCTTCACTCTTGGTTACTAATCACTGACCCAGACAGAGCCTGTGATGCGATAGATCTGAGTTCTCCAGTTAGAGACCGAAAGCTAGTGCTTATCAGGGACTTTTATGTCTCTTTTGGTGTGACTTCTTTTGATGCAGCTGTAAGTTGAAGTTAAATGTTTGCTGTCCCTTTGGGTGTTTCCAAGCACCGTGGATCATTTTTAAGAGTCGGGGAGAGCCTCCTTGACAGAGAGCCCTTTCCTAGACAATTTGGGGTGAGGAAGCGGGCCATGTTGTGGGAAGCACTACTGTCATTTATAACTGTCCCCCAACCCTGGAGTCTGTGGTTTGGTCCCTCTGTCACTTCACTATCCCTGTGCCAACATGTGAAAGTTGGCTTTTCTTCCCCTGGTCACCCACAGCTCCACTTCCTTTTGAACAGCTCTTAGGTGAGAAATGAGAGGACACGAGGATTGCTGTGAAATAAATAACGGCGAGTCTTTTTTTCAGAGTTTTAAGCTGGAAATCAGCAAAACAAGCCTTGCTGGTAGGGGGTGGTGGCATGTTAGCTAAGTATAGACTGGAGGTAGATACATCTGACATCTTTAAATGTCAAACTCACCGCACATCACAGATGGCATCGTGCCTGGGGATCGAACTCCCTTTAAAATACACATCATGTAAATACATTTTTTGTGAAACCACAAGCTGTGTCTCTCAGTTTTGTTTTCAGCTGGCTTCGATAAAGAGATTGGTTGGCATCCTGCAGCTAATTAAACCGAGCTTCCCACCTAACATCAATGAAAGGGCTAGGTGATTCTCAGAAGCACATGTCACTCTTCAGGCTCTAGGGACATCCACGGTGCCTCTGACTTGTGCTAACCGATCCACCCTTCAGGGCAAAGTGGCTTGCCTGGACTCATGAGTCTATAGCCAGAGCCATCCTGCTTTCTGCGATGCAGATCCACGTGAAGTGCAACTGGCCAGCTCGCTGTGTCACCAGGGATTCGGGTCAGAGTCAAGCTGCAGGAGTCTGATGTGCCTTTCCTCATAAATTACTATTATATATATTACAAATTCCTCCTGCTTGCTACATAGTAATTTTTCACTGACATCAATTTTGTTTTTTTTCTCTGTAGAAAGCAAAAAAAAAAAAAAAAAAAAAAAAAAAGCATTCTGAGCTTGGGGCTCTCCTCTGACTTTTGTCAGTCCAGCTCTCCCCGCACACTTGCAGTTATTTATGGATTCTTTAAAAGAAATCTTGCATTTTTTTAAAAAAAGCTTAATTTCCTAACCCTACATCTGAGTCAGACTAAATCTCTAAAATCACATTGTCTTAACAAAATTACTGTCATCATTTTATAAATGCTAGGTTGACTTCAAACAAAAGGGTAAAGGGAAGGGAAAAAATATATTTTACTTCTGTTTAGTCTTTAAACAGAACAAAGTTTAAAAAGTTTTAGTGTTACCAAGTTTATTTTTGTGTGTGTGTGAAAAAGGCAATAAATCAGCTAGGTTACATGCCAAATAATTGTGTTAACGCATTAATTTTTAATACAGGAGAGCTTTTATGTTTATATGTACTTTCCAAAAATATTGTATTTTTTTTCTTTTTAAAGAAACTGTCTTGACCATTTATTCAGGAAGAGCCCCAGGGGCTGTGCAACCACCCTGCTCTTAAGAAATTCCCGGGTCACAAGCACAATGGAGTGTGAACTTGAACTTTTCTGTTGTGGTGAAGCAGAGTTAAAAGAACAGATGTTCTGAAAAAAAAAAAAAAAAAGCCCTTCAAAACCATGTCATGCTTTGCTTTTTCCAGATGACTAAAGCCACCATCATTTCCCAAGTCTCACACAGGGCAACGGGGGCTGGTGTGGTTTTACAAGGGTGGTAGATGCTCAGGGCAGGCTGTTCTGAGTGGTCGGTTTTGCCGCACGAGGACAGAGAGGGTACTCTAAAGTAAAATTCTCATCAGCTACTCTCTGAAGATGACAAATATCCATGGCTTCTTTTGTCTTGAAATTCCCTGTCACTTTTAAATTGCAGCATCATTTCAAAGTTGTTCTGTCTGTCTTGGGTTAAATGCTGGTGCCTTCTACGAGGCTCACAGCTTGCTTGGAGGGACACTACCTCATAAATAAGTCTGAGAATTAGAGACTAAAGCATTTCTGAATCTCAGGCAGGTTCTTGGATGGAAGATATTAGGTCACTGGTATTCTCATCGGCTCCACTTTATCAGAAGCAATGTCAGCCTTTCACTGAGGAGGATCTTTTAGGTTGGCTCTAAATAAAATTGACTCCCTTGCTAATAACCTAGAATTCCCGGTAAGATTCTGGCAATCTATTTATTTGTCCAGCCATCCTCCTGAGTTCTTAAAGACTGCTTGTTTTTGGTCCTCCTCACTGTTTATTTTGGGATGGTTGTTTATGAAGAAATTGACTTTCTGAAGAAACAATGACTCTTTAGACTCTGTGGGTGTTTCCTTTCTTTGCTACTGAAAGAATTTTCAAATATGAACGGGTTGTGCAAAGGCACAAGGGACAAGAATCAACCAATTCCCCCATTGTTTGGGGTCAGGGAAGCACTGTGGTGTCTCTGTGGGCTTTTTCAAAGCTTTGCTCCATTTAACTATCCAGAACAATGAGAAGTGTCTTTGTCTAAAGTAGAGGTGAAAATCCAGGTTCTCCTGAACACATTATAACAAAAGATTGATACTTGCAGGAGTGCCTGAAAAACTGAGAGCGTGGAGCAGGCTACTGTGAACGGCTCCCGCTCTCTGTGCAGAGTTGTTTGGGCTTTTAAGAACTCATTAATTTGATTGTAAGCGCCTCAGTGTTATCAGGAAAGGAGCTGTAGAAAATGGTTTCAGAATGTGTCATTTTCTCCTTGGTTTAATCTGAGGCAGTGTGTGGGCATGCTGGTATTTTAAAAGGCTAAAAATGTACACATTGCTGTGCCTTCGAACCTGAGGGACGATGACAAGCAGAGCTTTCTGAACTCGGTCCTGCATGTCACGTTCTGCTTGCCTTCCAGGTCATTCTTGAGTCTTTAGGGAAGGGTCCTTTCTGACTTCTTTTGTCAGTGTCTTGTTGTAATGATACACCACCACAACAACAAAAAGGGGATGGGGGGGAGCCATGCCAGTTTTCCATCTTGTCTTGATCTTAATATTTAATGCCTCGTCAAAGAAAGCCATGCATTTTCATTTTAACTAGGTGCCGTTCTTTATTTGTTTTTAATGAAATGATTTGTGGTGTAAGGCTGCCGTTTGGTTTCAGTATTAATATATTGCTTGAACTCTGTGGGTGTCATTTATTTTCAGTAGTAAATAACTGCTTAACTGGTGATTTCTTTTTTAAAACCTTGGTTTAATTCATTTGACTCCCAGGGAGTCTCATCTGCATTTTCAAGCTTTATCTGGTTTCTGTATTTTTTTTTTTTTTTGTAAATTAATAATGATACAGTGTGTCATCAATCAGGGCAGTCTCAGGGTCTCCTCGTGGTCAGAACCAGAGAACATCTCCCGGCTGGTTTCAAAGTCCAATCAGCAGGTTCATCGTTAATGATGCTTTTTTTCCACAGAAGGCTGATTTGGTTGTTTCAGGATATGAATTTACTAGAGCTCTGTTTTCAAATATGTATAGACTAGTGCACATCTTCGAATTTTTAGCCTTAAAAGGGGTTAACTGGGTACAGAAGAGGTACCATTTCTGTTTGTATTGTGGCTTGTTCATTTTCTCATTGACTGTAATTGGTAGCTAAAATGTTGAAAACAGTTTGGGAACAAAATGTCTGCTTACACCATGACAAAATTGGCCACAATTTGCCGATTGGGTTGATAACAAAAGCCCGCAACACAAAATAGGTAGAAAAACAGTTTGTTCGGTGATGTGAGACCTCTGGAGGGTTCCTTTTGCAGTTTTTTCTTTTCTTTTCTTTTTTTTTTTTTTCAATCTGGTGTTTATGTTGTGATGGAAATACAGGCAGAGCAGTCTCTGAGCACCTCACAGCCCCATTAACCACTTCATCATCTGGTTTCTTTTAAAACTTCAGAGAACAACCTGTTCAGCAGGCATCTGAGACACGTTTTGGTTAAAGGCACCTACATTTCTGCATTTCATCCAGGTCCCACCTGCTCAGAAATGTCTCCAAGCTCGTGATTTTGATCTATGAAAGGAGAATGTAAACTGTGTTTTCCCCCTAAAGTCTTCCACGTGGAATTATGATATGACTATAATTACACGTCTGAGAGTGTTAAACAAACATTACAGTGAAAAAAAAGTTCTCTACCTGGTCATACACAAGACAAAAATTTCAACAACTAAAACTACAAATGGAGCTTCATTCGTGTCTGGACAAACTGTAAACAAATGTTAATGCTTTACATAAGACAAAACTTTTTTTTTAAGTGATAGAATTGAGTTAAACATACCTTTTCCCTTGAGCCTGGTTTTGCCTTCCCATGCCTCTCTCTCTCTCTCTCTCTCTGTGTGTGTGTGTGTGTGTGTGTGTGTGTGTGTGTGTGTGTGTGTGTGTATGCATACCTATGAGAGTCTTCTTTTTTTCCATCTAAAATATCTCAGATACTCCAGGACAATAATTAGGATGAGGCTTCTGCTGATGTGATCTTTGTTTTCACAAATAAATACAAATAACTCAAACTGAAACTCGATGGCTTTGGTGATAATACATTAGCAGCCACGGGGAAATTTTCTTCATTTTAATGCTCTTTCACAACCCACATTCAGTTTCGGTAGGAAAATTATTAACCTTTTCAGCAGCTAAAAGAGGGGTGCACAATAGACAACTGGGTATGATTTGAAGCTTTTGCTTCTATTTTTAAGATTATGGTATACAAAACCCCTTTTTCTTTCTTTCCTCCCTCCTTTGACTAAATGCTTTCTGCCACGGTTACATAATTAGTTGCTATGTTTTCAATTAGTTGCTTATTTTACAGTGTTGGCTTTTATCGCGGGGAGGAGGATTCCTAATGCCCATTCTTCTTCTATTTGGTGTTACCAAGATTTGGTCTGGCTGACTGTCTCCGTTCTACTCCTCTGTAAGATATGAGTACATACCTCCCTGGTCAAATTTCACAGAGGGCAGATGGCTTGGTGTCAGGCAGCAGCCCCCTCCCTCCTTCCTGCCTCAGGTAGCCTCCAGGTTGATGTCTGTGACACTAAAGTTAAAAGCAGGGCTGGATCGGCTTGCTATGCAGGTCAAGGATGGAGGCTGGCTGGGCTGGCAGGCTTTTCCAGTCACTGTAGTTGGCAGGGAATTGTGGGTAGGGGTGGGGGTCATGGTCAGGCTCTTGCAAGCCTTGCTTCTTCACCTGAAACACACAGAACCCAAGGCAGAGAGTCAGGAGCTATGGTGCTCATACCTTTTGGGAAGGCTGTGTCCTACTGCTGTCTGACCAGCCTGTACTTTGTAAACTTACTTTAAGTCCCCGCAGTACCCAAATACTCCACCCTGCCTATGGCCCCATCTCTGCAAAGGTGACTATGGAAACTGAGGGACAAACATCTTACCTTTAACAGACTTACAGCTTCCAGGCGCTCTCTCTCTCTCTCTCTCTCTCTCTCTCTCTCTCTCTCTCTCTCTCTCTCTCTCTCTCTCCTTCTTTCTCTGTTTTCTTTTCTCCTTTTTCTCATACATACTTTCTATACAAGGTTGAGCTTTTGTTGTTGTTATTGTTGTTAAACTATTTTTTCAACTTATTTTTGAGCTGCCCTACTGTGTGGTTCCTACCTTTCTCATTACAAGTGTTTTGTTGTATCTGGTGCCTATGCTCTGACATGTTAGTGTAACTGGACTAAAAGGTAGGTGACTTTGTGTTCACCCTCCTTCTCAGGGTGACAGCAGGCTGTGTAGAGCTGGTGACATGGTTCTGTTTCTATTGAAGGGAAATGTCAAGAGACCTCAGGGACCTGTACTCTCAGTAGGTCTATGTAGGCTGGGGAGAGGAGGCAGTGATGGGTGGCTTGGCTGGTTGAACAGTTTGGTGTAGGAGAATTTCTGCCTTGTGGATTTGAGAGCTCTTCAGCTAAGATCTGTGTTGTTCAGGTGTGCAATATCAAAAACAGGAGATTGAAGTTTTCCTCTACAATCTCCCTAAGCTTTGGATGCCTCGGAGTTGTACACTTTCCCTGCCCACTGTGGGGAGCTCTGGAAAGGTCCATCCACGGAGTGGCTTGAGTATAATTACTGAAACTAGCTACCAATAGATGGCTAGGTGTGGCCAGTAGGGCCAGCAGAGGCTAGACCCATGACCAGTGTCAAAGACTGTCACCACCACTTGTCATTGACTGCTCTTGCATTCCTGTTGTGTGTGTGTGGGGGGGGGTTGTGAGGACAACCCAGTTCCTGGGCTTTACCAAATTAGAAGACACAGGAGGAAGTTTGCATATCTGACATATCCTCAGGTTAATTCCACAATGCTGCAGAGAAAATGGTCTGGTCTGGAGACCTGCCCAGGCCCAGGCTGACATGCCTGAAGGATCGTGGCTCTGGGTTGTTTCTGGTGAACACAGCTTTTCAAAGACTTTTGTATTTCTCAGGGACTGTACAGCAGGGCTTTCTATAATTTGGCCTTTCACAAAGCCAGCCAGGCTATTTTGATCCTCTAAAGCATCCACGAGGTTTCACTCTTTGAAGAATAATTGTCTTTTTTTTTTTTTTTTTTTTTTTTTGAGACAGGGTTTCTCTGTGGCTTCAGAGACTGTCCTGGAACTAGCTCTTGTAGACCAGGCTGGTCTGGAACTCACAGAGATACCTCTGCCTCCTGAGTGCTGAGATTAAAGGTGTGTACCACCAATGCCCAGCTGGAAGAATAACTTTTATCTAGCAAAAATGGGGAAAGTAGCAAAAGGGAAGGGCTTGGAAAGATGAGACAGGAAGATAACCTAGGGAGACCAGACCTTTATCTGTGGACCCCTTTGCCCATTTGATACAAACTGAGGCAGTTCCTAGAGGTACCCAAGGACAGGACACTCACAATATGAGCTGAGCACCAAGATGTTGGATGGGAAGCTGAGGGTGACTGTCAAGCTCCACCTGCTGGACTTTGGGATCCTGATGCTTTGGGTTCTGCCGGGCCAGTAAGAGATGGCCTTGGCACATCCTCCTGAGAGGACTAATGCCAAGCTTGAGTGAAGACATACATCGAAGACACTCTGGCAGCTGGGATGCTGTACTCAGTGGTGGGTGAGGAGCTGAGTGTGTTGGGACAGCTCTGGGAAGGACTCTGGCTCTGCTGTCAGGACTAAAAGCCTCCACACAGTCACTTCCTGAGTCAGGCATTGTGAAAAATGATGCATGGATGTAGAAGCTTCTCAGGGGAGTCCCCCACCTCCAAAGGCTCTTCACTTGCTCAGAGGTAATAGACATAGCTTTGGACACCGGATCCTGGTAAGAGACAAGACAGGGGCTTGGGGGCTTCAAGAGTTTGCCTCATTCCCTGCACAGACACTTCTAGCCTGGACTGCATTTCTGGTTCCCAGTGAATACTTGTCTTCAGTATGGTATGAGTAGCCTCCAGGCTGCTCATAATATCTTGAGGGAAATAAAGTTGTGCATTCAATTTGCAGGAGGCTGCTAATAGTGAATATTAAAGATCCACAAGAATATGAAAGCTTACCAAAGCAGAAAGTAAAATGGCCCCATGTGTGACCGACCAGGCACCCTGTTCAGGCCCATCCCAGTTCTGGAGGGTCATGGGTAGTTTCTACCCACTCTCAGTGTCCACCAGATTATGGAAGCCATTCTTGAGATTTGCTTAGCATTAGGAACAAACTTCTTATGGTACCGAGGTGGACTAGCCTGGGCTTCTCCCATAATAACTAGATAGCCATCCAGAATGGGGTCCACAGGAATTGGGTTCATCCATGCAAAAGCTCCGAGGCCAGCTAATTCAGTCCCTGTCCTGGGGAGCTGGAACTCAAGACACTTCGCAGCTTTGGCCACTAGCCTGTGGGAACCAGGTGGGAAAGACCCAAGTCCCAGTCCAGCTGTGTCCCTTCCAGTGTGACCTTGGGAAGGGTGTCCACTTCCTCCTTCTGTAGGCCTGGACTGCTTTGTCTGTAAGGCCTGGCCACCTCAAGCAATTTCTGTACCCACTTGACTGAGTGTACCATATTGTAGCTGCTGGAGCTGTTACGTTTGGGACCGGCATCCTGCTAAGAAAAGGCAGGCTGGTGAGGATAGGGCAGTCAGCTGCCTCTGCTTCGTTGGTAGAACTAAAGCAGGCCAGTTTCTCCTTCCACCCATGTCAGCCACTGGTGCGTCACTCAGTTCCTGTTTCTCTTTGCCCACCCAGGAAGGCGCTGCAGATGAAATCCTGAGCCAGATGGCGGATACTGTGAGCCTGGTCAGAAAATGCTGGCTCACAGGACACAAAACGGGAAGCTGGTTTTCCCAAGAGATTCACTGGGGAAACGGGGGTGGGGTGGGGGGGGTGGGTGCTGTTCCTCCTGACTGTGTAGGTGTCACACAGCCAGGTTCTTCACCTTCCAGAAACTTCCCCACTGCCACTGCCATTAGGGGCCTTTGAAGGAAAGTAAAGACACCAGATCACCACAGCTGCCAGTATCAAGAGCCCCACACCCCAGAGAAGCTTTGCTGTTAGTGACCTGCAGTCCAGAGAAAGGCCTTAGAAGAATTCCAGTCAGACCTCAATGGCTGGGCAGTCTGCCCTCCGCAGGACTTCCTAACTTCATGCAGCAGCAGCACACATGGTGGGAAGCACACAATACACCAGCCTGAGCAACTTTCCGTATTTCCCACTTCTCATGTCTTTTGTACACTATGCATTGTGAAGGAATCTCATGGGGAACGATGGAGTTATTCCAAAAGTCATACACTCCCTCCACTGATGGTGCGGAAAAGTGTGAGTCGTTAAGGAAAGGCCCAGGAAAAGGGTGCAGGATCCGCTGGAGCTCAGGGTGAACCCACAGTGCTATCTTAAATAGGCTGCCTGGGGAGGGGACATCCGGGGACAGGGGGATGTCCCAGGAAGCTTTGAATGGTACTGCCTTCTCAGCTGTCATCGGTGTTGTTCAAAATCACAGCTGGAAACAGTGGCTAGCTTAGATTTGATCTTCCTCCCATGGGAGTATTGCCTACAACCATCTCATGGAAAAACTGTTCCATCGTGTGTGTGTGTGTGTGTGTGTGTGTGTGTGTGTGTGTGTGTGTGTGTAGCAGATTTGAGTGCAGAGCTGGCTTCGTGGGCCTACAGCATGTCCTTTGGGGGCGTGTCACCATCTGCACCTCTATCTACTCTGCCTTTGGAAATACCCTTTCACTTGTTTGGGAGAGCTGAGAATGTGTTCTGCAAGCAGGGTGCATCTTGGGAGGCTGACCACAGGGGCCTCAAGCTACAATGCAGTTATTAATAGAACCATGGTCTTTCTGGAACTGTTGTCAGCGTTGTACAATCCTTGCTACCTCTGCTTGATTGTGTGTGTGTGTGTGTGTGTGTGTGTGTGTGTGTGTGTCTCATTTTTTCCTTCCTATGGAGGCTACTTGGTACAAGTTCAAGTGAGCCTACAGCTGTAATCTTCAGAGTCTCAGAGAAGATGACTAGGGGCTTGCAGCTTCATGAATTCGAATTCCTGTGAATGGCCTTACTTGAGGTTGCTCTGTGTCCTTGAGGGTGGGAGTTCAAGGCATCACCTAGGGCATCTTCTGAGTCCCATGTGAGTCTCCAGAAAAATCAACAAAAACACACAGAAATAGAGCTTCAAAGCTTACCGGGCATCAGACGCCATGGGGAAGTCACAACAGGGTGACTCTAAACGAGACAGTGGGATTCTAGAAACACTTGTCTTTCTGATCTCCCGACTGGTTTTTAAAAGGTTACCACACCTCACCATTGCCCTTGGATTTCGAATATCACTATGTGAACAGATGTCTTATTGATCTGACCCTCTGCTCACAGCAGCCTTTATAATCTGTCTCCCTTTTCAGTTTCCATGTACTAGAGTGACTCTGTCTCAGTGTGGTTGGCAGTGACCTATGTTTTTCTTGCATATTTTTGTTTCAGAATAACTGGGAGCTGAAACAGGAAGCCCCATGACACAGTTGATCGAAAATGACACAGACACAGAGAAATCAGGATGTCCCCCAGCAGCACCTCTACCTGCTGCCTGCTGATCACCACTAGAAGGCAGGTGAAGGGTTTCCCCCCTGGGAATGGACTCTAACTACTGAGGACTCTGGTGGACCTCCATGCTCACCGGGGATGGGTCTGCAGTGTTTTTGGTGATAGTCTTTGGTTGGTTTCCCACTTATAGGGCCATCTCTCATGCCTGGATCTTTTCTTCATTAAAAGCAAAACTAAAGAAAATGGAGTTGTCTGTTAATTAGCTATACAGAAACACTAAGGATGCTAAGTTTGAACTTAAGGTAACTTTCTCCAAGACTACACGTCATAACCACATAGATCACCACAGCATCTTTAAAAGGATACATTGAGCTCGAATCTCAGTACTTAGCCATGTTTGTCCTGCTTTTGATTCCATTCCAGAAGATCTCTCTGGAGTCTCTGTCGGCAGGCCGACAGTTGAGCGTTGGGATCTGTCCATGTCTGTCCATGTTCATCCTTGTCACAGCTGATAACTTGCCTAGAGATCACCCTCAATTTTGAACTGCAATGGGAAACTCCCACTCTCTCTGCCCCCCCTCCACATCACTGATTTGCAGATTCAATCCATAATGATTTCTTATGGGGCTTACTGGGTGCCATGTTCTAGAGATAAGATGGGATAGCCTCTGCCCCTACCTCCCTGGCATGTGTAGTCTACTTATAAGTAAGCTTGGCTCAAGAAGTGAAGAACTGTGTGTCTCATAGATATTTCATCCAGATGTGCTCATTTTCCAAACCCATTCCTCAAATCCTGTGACTAGCACTCCAATTATCCTCTGAATGGTTAAGTGGCCAGCCATTCCTCCTACAGGGTCCTCATCTCATCCTCAACTGACAGCTGAATGCATTCACCATCCTGGGAATGTAGCCAAAGAGGCCATTTGTAGTCACCTTTCAAGAATCTATTAGCTTTCACTTGTAAGCTTAGCAGAAATCCAAGAATAACTCAGTGGCTGTGCTCACTACTTTATCCTCTCAACATCAGTTTGCTAATTGGTCATGGAGCTCATTACAGAGGCCCTGTGTGAATGGCCGGGGACACCTTCCTGTTCTCACCCCAGTGCTGAGACTCTGGGAAGCCTCCCTGAATACCACGTCCTGACAGACATCCTTACCCCTTCCACTTCGTGTCTCTCATTTTCTGCATAAGGCTTAACTGGTGTTAGAAGTGACCTTGGTTGTTTATTATCTGTGCATCTCTCTCACCATCCTCTTCAGTTTCCTCTTTATAGAAGCAGATGTGCTGTCTTTTACCAAGTCTGTCCACAGCATCTGGCGCTGCATGGCAGACATGTGTTGCCTAAGTCAGTCCATCATCTGGTTTCTTCTTCACCACACGGTGAAGCTAAGTCTCCATCTCTGCAGCTGGTTGCTGGAGCAGTAGGGTGAGGATCCTGTCCATCCTTCTACACCTTGCTCTGCAGGAGGGGTGGGAAACAAGCCCTCCTCCATTTTCATGCCCAGGTGCTCATCAGAACCAACCTTCTTCTTCTTGTCTGTCCTCGAGTCCACGTTTCTTTGATTATATTCCTGGAAAGTCAAAACCAGTTGAGTTGTGGAAGAAATAAGTCACCACTGGGGTGTCCCCAGCAGCAGCTTTCCTCAGCAGAATGCCCAGAGGCCTTACCTCTTGTGCTACCTCTAGCAGAGACGGGAGCAATGTGGAAGGGTCACACAGGGAGCAAAGACAAAGCCCCAGGAAGTGACACAGAGCTTAGACCCATGTGCATGTGTCCTACAGAGGTTAACGCAGTCCTCTCTGGGCAGACCCCCTACCCTGAAACAGGGGCTCCCACTAGCAGGCATGTCTCCCCAGATAGCCTTCCCTCTATATGTTCTCAGACAGAATGCAGCCCACCCTCTGCTCACTACCCACCTCTACTCAGTAGTGTATTTATGGCCTCAACAAAAGAATGGGACTCACAGGCTTTGGAAGGGGCAGAAATAATCTGTACAGCATTCGTGGGATAATTTGCTCACAAGGATAATAAAAAGCAAGAGAAATGAACATATAATTTTAGATGCTTTTAGGACAAAATTCTGACCTTTACAAGAGTGAAATTACTCACGAATTATATATATATATATATGTATGTATGTATGTATATATGTATGTATGTCAAAACCCCTCAACATCTAGGACTCACCTGGATTTAAAGCATCAGAATTCAGAAATAGGAAACACAAGGAATAAATACTGACATTTTGAAATTCTCCACAAGCATTTTAAGATTTTTATTTTATTATTTTGTGTAAGTTTTTTGCTTTCATGTATGCCCATGTATCACATGGATGCCTGATACCCAATGAGATAAGAAGAACATGTTAGATTCCCCGAGGACTGGAGTTATAGACCATTATGACCCTCCGGTGGGGGCTGGGAATCGAATCTGGGTCGTCTGAAAGAGCAAATGCTCTTAACCACTGACACAACACAAGCGTGTTTAATGATAAGCCAAGACTGAGCAACACTATTCTACTTTGTCTGTTACAGTATCCTTCAGCCAATGTAGCCACTGGACATTTAATAAAACTGAGAATACGTGCATTATTATAAATTGTATAATAAATTATAATTTAAATATTACACTATTTCTATTATAAATTATTGTAAGTTATATTATATATATTTGATATAACTGCTAAGAAAAGACTGAGTAACACTGATCTAGGCCACCTTGTCTGTTACTGTATCCTTCCGCCTATGTGGTCCCTGGACATTTAAGGTAACTGAGATCTGAGCTTTTAATTCCTTTTGGCTGCAGCTGTCATATTAAACAATTCAGAAAAGAATACATACATACATATCATGAAAAGGCAATGTCATGAGAAGCATGGAAGCTTGCGGGGCACACGGGAACAGGGAGCCCTTAACTGTAAGGGAAATTCCAGTGGACATGGGAAGAGTTTGAGCTAGCTTTTTACTGGTTACCTGCAAACGCCTGCCCTCTTACCTATCTATCTTCTGAGCCAGAGTTTGGGCATTAGCAAAGGAAATATTCTCTGCACTCGATGACTGAAAAGAACTTAAAATATCCCGCAGAGAATCCAAGATCTGTCCTTTGGTGTTCATTTGAGACAATTCTTGCGTCTGCCTCTTTGGAGATCCAGCCATAGAGGACCTGCACGAGTAATTACTGTAATCCAAGAAATTAAGAAATTTGGAGGAGGTAGGAGCACTGCCACCACAAAGATTCACAGCTTTTGAAATGGGCTCAGGTCGGGCTGGAGAGGCCACCCAGGTTCCATTCCTAGGCCCCACATGGTGCTCACAACCATCTGTGACTCAGAGGATCCAACATCCTCTTTCTGGCCTCTGTGGGCACTGCACTCACCTTAAGCACATACATGCAGGCAAAACACTTATACACAGAAAATCTATTTAATTAAAAAAAAAAAAAAAAGTGATGGGCTCAGGGAGAGGGTTGAGCCAACTCTATAGCATGGGGTTACAGATGAAGAGAGAGACGCCAAAGCTGAATCATTTTCTTCTTATCACTCAGAGACTGTCAGATTTCTATTTTTTTTTTTTTAAGTTGGAGGGAAAGCACCTTAGACAGAGAATAATACTATGTAGAATTTCAGAGCTTTCCCTTTTTAAGCACGTTATCATCTTGGGTTTACTTTGCTTTCACACTGAGGCCCTCAGATCTGCAGGGGATGGATTCAGAATGTCACTCGAGTGTCCCTAAAAGGAGTTCAGGCTTAAGGAAAGAGTTAAAAGGTGAAGGTTTGGTTTTTCACAACCTTGGCTACACTTAAATCCCTAGTGTCACAGCCTCGAGAACACATTCAGAGAATTTTTTTAACCCCTTACATAGGTTGTGTTTTTAACCAGCCTGCCCATGCTGTGTTGTGTCTCAACACTCCCTTCTCCTCCTCAGTCCTCGAATTAGAAGTTTTCTTCCTCAGGTCTTTGTGTGACCTGCAACTGTGGTAAAAATGCCTTCTGCGTCTCCTTACAAGTTATTTGAAAAGGCGATAGGTGGTATAAAACACAGGCAAGAGCCATAAGGACCTTAGTAAAGCTCATACCGCTCAAGGGCATCTCTGGCATCCAACCTCAGGCTAATGCTGTCACCACTCAGCCTCCTGGTGGGTGGGGTGGCAGTCATTCCAGACCACACTTGTAACCTGTAGTTCTCCTGAGTGGTGGCCTGGCCAACAGGTCAGCAGGACTGACATGAGGTCATGACTTGGCTTTCTCTGGGGATGTTTTGGTCTGGGTAACTGTAAATCTTAGCCTCGCTGTCATCTAGCCCATCTTGAACCGTACATAGATAGGATAGGAGGAGAACTTTTCAAATGCTTTACTGAAAGTAAGACACACTTTCTGGGCATTCCCCTAATCGCCTGTGCTGGTGCAGCTCGTCAAAACAGGAAATGAGGTTAGCATGGAATGACTTTCTCTCAGAGAACTTATGTTGCCTCCTAAAGACCACCAGGCTCTCCTCCAGAGCTTGTGGTCCAGTTTCACTCCTTCTCCGGGCTTTCCTAGAGATGGGAGAGTGTCTGGTTTTCTGCCAGCTTTTGGAATAGGTTCCTCTGGGAGACACTTGTTCCCAGTCTTTGGACTCCTTCCTCTCCCTCCCAGATCAACATCTCTGAACTGTTTGCAGGTTGGTGTGAAGCTAGATCTGCATATATGCCAACCACAGCACGACTGTGGTTAAGCCAAGGGCTCTGCGTACATCTGAGGCGGAAGGCTTCACATGTGGCATGGGTTTTAGGCAGCATCTTCCAAAGCGGGGCTCTTTGATCCCATGCTTTCACAGAGATGCCAGGAAGAGAAAGCAAACGGGGTGGGGGAATTGCAAAAGCATCCATGGGAACAATTTCTTCTCCTCCCCTGCTCCATAGGTGGCGTTGGCAGAAGGAGCTAGGCTGGCTCCTTTAGAATGAAGCCCACTGAGTTCTTTGAGGAAGTTGTCAAGAGTGGTCAAAGTCTCACATTCTTGGCGGAATCTCTTGGTTATCTTTGCTCAGGCCTCTAGCAAATGGCTCTGGTTGAACTTTCTAAAACCACATGTCTTTCCCTAATGCTAAACTACTTTTAAGGTCAGTTCAGTTTGCCTTTACACAGTTGAGGGAGAGTGTGGCCTTGACTCACAAATAACTAAGACAGACAGTAAATACCAGACTTGATTTACCTCTTGGCATCCACCCCCCCCCCCCACTCTCTGGGTTCTCACTTCTGTAATCATGGGTGTGTTTCTTCTTATACTTGACTTAGGATCCCAAAAGCCAGCTGATTTCAATGGCTATTCTTCCTAAGGCCAGGTCTAGCTCAGAGGCCCTGTGTGGAGTGTGTGCATAGACAGGGTTGTAAACAGTCAACTTTCTAGCAGTCATTTTGGCTAGCCAGGCTCTGGCCCTTCTGGTGGCTTCCAACATTAGTTCAGAGTCTCTTCACAGGCCCTGGAGGCAGCATTGTAATCTTCATTTAGGTTAAGGAAACTGAGTTTTCACAAGAATCAGTTCATCTCCTGTCCCAAAGCTGACACATGCTGGCGTGCCTTGGCTTGAAATCCAAAGTATCTGGGCTTGGTGTAGCTATCTGCCATGCAGCCCTTCAAAAGGCCCATCCATGGTCAACGACATCAAGACATAACTGCAAGTTCAATGACCTGTGCAGTTCTAGGCTCTGCTTGTTGTGGCCCTCTCTCTGCCTGAGTCAAAATGGTAGAGGCCCAAGCTTTGAGCACTGGCACCAGAATCAGCCACTTCCATTGACTCCCAGAAGAAAGTCAAGAGGGCAAAGGCCATGTCTGCCCTTGACTGTCAGTGCGAGTCAGTCAGTGATTCTTCCATGTTCTAAGCTGAGCGGTGGAGCGGTCAGTCAGACAGAGGCTCCTAGGCCGAAGGCAGGTTTCTACTGCTCAGCTCATTAGGGTGGGGAAAACTGAGAGAGTCAGTGACAATACAAAGACAGGGATGGAGTGATAAACTATGGCAAGACTTCCACACGAGTCATTGCTGGTGTCTGAGGAGGGCAAACAAGAGAAAGGAAAAGCAAACATCGGCTGTGGCGACTGATCTGCAGTCATTCCTCCATACCAACCACTATCTTGCCATTTTGGTCTTCTAGGCCTTTCTAGATGTCCGCAGTCCCCAACTTGCTCAGAATGGCTTGCTGTTCATGCCTATTAGAAATTAATATTCCTCAATTAGTCCCTTCCCAGTCATTCATGCTAGAGAGGTCCTGGTGTATGTATGTGTGTCTAGATATGTGACACATGTGGAATGGGGGATGTAGGTATGTGAAGTTCATGTGTGTAGTATCTGCACTGTGCATAAATGGATATGGCTTCTGTGGTACATGGTATCTGTGGTAGGTGTGAACACATCTGGTGGATATGTACAATATAGCTGTGTGCATGTACGATAGGTGTGTGCAGTAGCTGTGAGCATATGTGATGGATGTGTGCAGTAGCTGTGTGCATGCGTGATGAGTGTGTGCAGTAGCTGTGTGCATGTGTGATAGGTGTGTGCAGTAGCTGTGTGCATGCGTGATGTGCATGCGTAGTAGTGGTGCCAGATCCTTGCTTTGAAAATCCACAAACTAGAGAAGATATTGCCTAGCAACTGCATTGGCACAGGAAGATCTCTGTACTAATGTGTTAGCTCTGAGCAAAACACCTGACATGCGTGCAGAGGCTCACCATGCTGATCACCATACACATTATTTACTTTAACTCACCAAATTTACTTTGAAAAATGGACATATTAGAAAATAGTAGACATGTATCGGCTCTAAACTATTCTCCTGGAGACTAAGGACCTTAGCTATGATGTATGAACATCACAAGAAAGAAGAAGAGAACAGCACACTCTCAGAAGAAATTGTGGCCGAGTGAGAGAAGGGGCAGACTCGTGGCCATTCTGCTTCCCCGGCCTGTGTCAGGGACAAGGACAGCTCCCGCTCTACAGAACCTTTCGATTTAATGTAAATCCCAAACCTTTAACCTGGCTGGTAAAGAGGGCACATACAGAAAGTGAATTGTTTTCTGAGAACTAAATTTGAGGAAATAGGAAGGGGAAAAAAAGCTTTTTTAAAAAAATGTAATGGTCAGTCTCTTGCATGATTGAAAACCTTAGTATTCTCTTCAACCCTGCTTCAGAAGGCTCTGGGCCATCAAAACAAAAAGGCTTAATTTTAATTTATGGACATCAAAATGATTAAAATGTATACATATACCCATCCAAAGAGAGCAAAATCTACAGACAAAGGATGAGGCCATCTTATCTGGAGAAGGTCTTTGATAAAACAGGATGGAACAATATACAAACACAATTTTAAAAAGAAAAAAAAGTCCAAGTTTCAATTTTGTCCTCTTTTTTTTTTCTCCAGAAAACAAGTGGGGAGAAATGAGCTCTGTTGGGGCCAGTTGTGAAGAACAGAAGGTCTAACTTCAGTCCCCATTGTTTCTGGTGTTACTGTCTGTCTTCAGTTCTCTCATAAACTCTGAGATTATGACAGAAGAAAAGAACAGGCTGTATGGCCTGTTTTCAGTATCTTTGATCACCCACCCTTTTCTCTCTAGTCAGGAGGCTGAAGGAGATAGCTGTGTGGAGCCATTCTGTAAGATGGCTTTGTGAGAACAGTAGGGTCTCCCCCCAAACTAGATTCTCCCACTGAGTATACAGTTTCTTGATTTTCAAGATTCACAGAGGTGTTGTCCAAACACAAGCTCCCTAATGTGCTTAGGAATTGTTGGTCAAGGTAAAGTCTCATCCTCACTGTAGCAGATGAGGGTGAGTTCAAAAGTCACCAAGACCAACCAGGACCTCTGGGCCTCACTCTCTCCTCATTCCATAATACCTGTGCCCATTCGGTTAATTCTGGGTGAATCAGATTTTCAAAGGATGTTCCTATTGGAAGATAAACTGAGAGCATTGTGAATACATCTTTCAAGTCTTTGATGGAGGCAGAAGAGAAAAAGGAAGCCGAAAAGACAAAATGAGTCATGCTACCTTGTTTAAAGATGGATTGAACTGAACCACAAGTGTGTTAGAAAGAGGCAGACTGCCAGAAGTCTGTTGCTGATGCTCATCTTCGTCTCCATCCTCCTCCCATTTTCCCCTTTCAGAACAGACAAAAGATCCAGCTAAATCCCAAGTATGTGTGTGGCATTTTTATCTGATTGACCTCCTTCTCTAAATCCTATCTTATCTCTGCTTGTAAATTATTAGCATCCTTACTCCTGCTTTCCAGGTCCAAGAGCACAAAGCATATGAGTCTGCCCTGCAGGAAAACTAGCTACTGTGAGCTCTCTGATCCTCTGTGAGCACATGGAGAATAGGTCTGAGAGGACTCTGGTTTTGCTAGCAAAAAATTCTGCCCACTCCAACAATCAGGCTCCCCCAGGCTCCCCCATGAAGGAGGTGAGAACCTCTGTAAATGATGGAATTTTCATTCATTTTTCTACTTGTATCCTTTCTTGTGGACATAGAATATTAGTCAATGCAAAATTTCTGGACACTGGTAAGCTTGAGGATGCATTTGTAAGGCCATGTTCATAAAATACTTTTATAATGGCTTGCAGGAGATGGGTTTATTTAACAAGAAGGCTCAAAATGTTAAGTTAATTTGAAACAGCTGGATGATTATCTCCACTACCCCAGGCCCAAGGCAACCAGAGGGGAAGTTAGCGGGTGGGAAATCTCCCTCCTTCCTGGCTATAGGGATGCCTGTAAGGGTGGAGAGATGATCTGGACACTTCCCAGCTCCACATCCAAGCATAGTGACAGGAAAGCTCCTTGCAATGTGTCTTAAAGGCATCTTTTCCAGAAAGGGCTTCACTCTGAAACCTATTTACTTGGACTGACAGGTGAGGCTATTGTGGGAAAGCTTGAAAAATTGGATCTCTTGTTTTTCTGAAGTCACCAGCAATCAGTGCTCAGAACCAAAACACAAAGAACCGGAAAGCAAAACAAGGGTATTGGAGGCTTTGCTGAGGAATGGCGAGGTGAGCAATGTTCCTGATTCACCGTCAGACAGTGTGCAGGTGGCAAGCTATGGAGCTGCCTGGGCCAAGCAAGTGCTGCAGTCAGCGCTGGCTCCGATAAGGAAACTGCTCCCTGTGTGGTGGGAGGCTGCTCTTTGCCCTTCAGCTTGGCTCAGAACACGAGATCAAATCCAGTGTGTGCTCTGCACACTGGAAATTGGGAACTTGATCTCTCTGAGCTGAGGATGCGTTTTGAAAGAAGAGGGGAGGAGAGGTGTTCTTTCCCTGAAAGTTCCCATCCACTGTTGAGTAAACACCATAAATCTATGGTGGGAGACAGGCTGCCTGCACTCAGGTTACCTCCGGCTACGATTTTAGCTTCAAGTTTTAATTCCCTGAACATGAACAACATTGTATTCCAGCGCAGGTCTGATTAACGAGGCAAGTTCGCCAACTTTCGGGTCAAAGGGCAGCTTCCCACCCCCTTCCCTTCTTTTTCCCCTGTGGCTCAGTAACCATTTCAGCAAACCCCTCCCTATACATCCCCCATTAAGTACAACTGACTGCAGTAAAAACTATAGGCCATGGCAGATAAACCCCTTTGTCTCTGGGTAGAGCTCACTGCTGACAGAAAGCAGGACAGCTCCAGGTTGCCCTGGGGAATCTAAAATGTCCAGTTGTTAGCTCCAGCAGGAGTCGTGTACACATTGCCATTTGCCCAGAGGTCACTGAAAGCCTGTGGGATACAGCCAGACCATCTGCTTCCCCTGAACACTATCACTGGTTTATGCACAGAGCACCAGAATGTCCTGTTTGCAGGTAAAGTGCCCAGTGCTAACATTTGAAACTAGCAGAAGGTCACATTCTCGAGATGACCCAAATTTGTACCTAGGAAAGAAGGAGACTGTCTTATTAAAATAATGTCTGTACTCCAAATATGATGGTGGGTGCCTTTGAAAATTCTGGACTGGGGGTGAGCTGGCTGAGCATCTACACAAGAATTGCCATGGTGCCCCCTGGGAATGGTTTTGGGGGCTCTGGGAAAGCCCCCAAATGATTTCTTCATATCTGATGTCATTTGCTGGCAACATAAGCCCTGTGTGGCAGGTGGCATTGTCTCCATGTTCTCCCTGTGAGCCAGCTGAGGCTAATAGGATGATGGAAGGTGCGATAATAGCTAGCCTCTGTTGTAAACTTGACTGAATCTGGAATCAGGTAAAACCCAAGCCTTGGGGCACTCCCCTGAGGAATTTTCTTACCAGATGATCTGAGGCAGGAAGACCCACCAAATCTGAACCTCTGGTGGCAGACCCCATAAAAGAACATGGAAGAAAGAAACTTTGCTTTTCCCCTGCCTGCCCTTGCTTCCTCTGGCAAGTCTGCTTATCCTGTTTATACGGCATTTCTTCACTGATATTAAACCTGACTTCTTTGGGATTTCAATACAGACTGAAGCCAGTGTCTCTCCAGGACTCCACAATGGGACAGTGGGACATCCAGCCTTGTAGACTGAACAAATACCTGATTCTTGACCTTTCCAGTGTGAAAAAACCATTGCTGGATTACCTGGACTGCATCCTGTAAGCAATCTAGTAACTCCCATATATATTCTCTGCTTTGGGTAACCCTGAATAATACACTTGCCCATGGATCTGAGCCCTGATCTGGCTTTGAGTTCAGAATTAGTAATCAATAGACTCACATCCATTGCCTAGTGCTAATTCTCCCTCTTCCACCCCCCTCAATTGCACGTGCGTGCGTGCTCGTGCACACACACACACACACACACACACACACACACACACACACACCCTTGTCTACACTTGTCCCCTCAATAGAACCTGAACTGTAAAGACTTGAGCTATAGATTCCTCATGCTGTCAAGAGTTTATAGAATCAAACTTTCAAGTAAGTTTTGATTTCTCAGCAAAGTTTTGTTCCAAATGACCAGCTGGTAATTACCTTAGATGTGTAGGCCTTCAGTCTGTTACAGCTGCACTATCGTGCCACTATAGCATGACAACAGCCAGAGGCGATGCACAGAGGAAAGCCACTGTGTTCTAATGAAACGTTATATAAAAAAGGCGGGTAAGCTAGTAATTTATAATTTAGGGCAGTGGGCAATAGTCTGAGACCCCATCATTTTCATTTCAAGACATCATTGAAAGTGATACCAGCACCCTACTATTTTAGACATCAGGTCTATCCATCCTACCAGAAGTGAAGTTGGGGTGAGGGTCCTTGCAGTGTGGGGATAGTGTTGCCACTTACCTTCCAGGTAGCCCAGGCCCAGCAGTCTGCGGAGCACAGTGATGTGAGAGCCTGGTCCCAGTGCCTTATGTACCTAGCCTGCTTCCTGGTCCTGCCTCTACCTGACCCATGCAGCAAAGGCGTCCAGCTACCTCTTACCACTGTGAGCAGACCAGGTAACAGGCAGGCGCAGGGTAGTTCACAGTGCAACCCTGACTCACTTTACCATTTAAGACAACCTATCCAACCTCTCAGAGCCTCAGTTTCCCCTTTGGTATATATGGGGAACACTTTGGATCTTGCTCTATGGAGATGTAGAGGAGAAGAGAAGAAAGGTCCGGATAAGGCTAGCTCTCAGGGAAGAGGCCTCCATACTGAGGTGCCAGGTAAGGCTTTTGCCTTCTGTCCAAGCCTGGGAACCAATGCCAGACCATAGGGGAGCTTGGCAAACTACTTAAAAGAGATCTTGACTCACTTTTGTGGTCTGGGTTCCGGTAGCTGAGGACCATGCTTGAATTCATTCATATCCCTCATGCCAGGTGCGGCCCTTGGCTCTCCTGTGTTATTCAACACTCACACACAGCTTTACAGAAAGTTCCAGACTCCTCACTACTTAGAGATGGAGAAACTGAGACACTGAATTTAAGCAATGCTTTGACACATGGAGGGAAGTTCTGGTGCTGGGATTAGAAGCTGGCAGGTGAATGCCTGAGTTTCCCCTCCTAACCATTGATATAGTACACAGCACGTGCTAGGTCTTGGTGGGTCTGTTATTGGTTGGACAGGAAGGTGCTATGAGTGTGGAGGAGACTGAGGCATGGCCAAGCTTTCTGTGGGATATGCCTGTGCCTCCAGTAGCAGCTGCCCTGAGAATGACATACTCAAGTCATGGGTCCCTCTTAGACCCTTTGTCCCCCAAAGCCCCTGGACATTCACAGGCAGATGTGGTGAGAGCCTGGGGTGACACTGTACTGCAGGGGCCAGCGGAGGAGGAGGGTAGCACCTACACTGTCTAGAGATGGACATTGCACCTGTCATCATCTCCACGCCCTTGAAATGAGCAGGGCGGGTCAGGTAGAAGAGTCAGGCAGAGAACAAATGTGGCGCCCAACCCCTGAAATGGTGCTTCTGGCTCCTGATGGAAGCTCCATCTGCCTGATTCCCAGGCTTGGGAACAGGGGAGTCTGTGCATAGATCTGTGCCCCTCACTGGGAAGTGAGAGCCTATCTCAGTTCCTCATTTGAGGCACACCCAAATTCCCAAGGCAGTTAAAAGCGCCAAGTTGCTCAACTGTGTCAGGGAAAGCCTGGGCCATGGCTTCTCGCATCGTGGCTGAACCCAATCTTTGGTGACCAGAGTCTGGCCTGTCTGGCCTCTGAGCTGTTAGGGACACACTGTCTGTGTTCCACAGTCCACACCAGGAGGAAGGAGAGGTGATTCTGATGGCCAAGGGACAGCTGTTCTCCATTTGTCATTGTCAAACCCTGATGCCTTTGGGGACTAAATCTAAAGGACAGTTTTGATTGTTGTAATTGAACAAGCTGGAGGAAGCCGAGGACATCACCCCCCCCCCCCTTATTCCGGGACTTTTTTTTTCTTGGTCAAGAGGAGCGATTTCAGTAAACAAGGGCTTGTGACCAAATGTACATGTACCTCAACCCCATCCCACCCCCTCCACATCATACCTTGTCATTCAGGCTGGAATGAAACAAGCCAGTAAGAGACGTGTCACCTCTACCTAGGCTTGGTTCAGCATCTTTTAGGGGACACCTGTGACCCAAGACACATGGCCCAGTTCTACCCTCCCATCCCCAGTCCCACATACATTCTGTGAACAGCGTCCCGCAGGAGCCTTTAGAGGCTCCTATTCAGATTTGAAAGCTGTCTGTCTTCTTCCTGGGAGCTCACTCTAGATGGGTGCCCGACAGGCAGCCATGTTTGTTCCCACAGTTGGCAGGGCCCTGTTCCCAGCATGCACTGTAGCTGACATGGTGGGTACTTCCTCCCTTTTGCCTTATAGGGCATCAGCTTTCCCAGTGATACAGGCTGAGAGTGGGCATCCTGGGGCCGATGTTCAATGACCCCATGGGCCCAGGAGGGGGCAGGGGAGTCTGGCCCAGGGGATTTTAGGGTTCCAGGCTGGGGGATTTGGAGGCTGTTTCCCAGCAAGAGCCAGTGTGTACTTCTGGGATTTCCCCCATGGCCTAACTCAGTTGGTTCCTCTAGCTTTTGCTTTTCTCCTGCTGATTTCCCATGCTGCCCTCAACTCTTGGAAGCTTTGCAGTGGCACAGTGTTTGCTGTCACAGTTCAGGAGGTTGAAATGGCTTTACAGCAAAGTCAAGGTCCTATGGGGCGCCAAGGGGAACTTTGGTTTCCCTGTTTTGTTTTGCCCAGGCTGCCAGCAGTCGTTGGCTTGGAGACCCTCCCTCCATCTCATAGAATGACTCTGCAGGGGCCACCTCCACCTTCCCTCCTTTCACCTCTTGTCTCCATTTTATGAGGTCCTGGATTAGAACAAAATTGTGTTTAGGGACCAGAGACTTGGCAGTCTAAGATCTCTTTAGCTCTAAGTTCCTTTTGTCATCTATAGTAATAACTCCAGGTTCTGGGTCGGTTTCATTACGAAACCTTGTTTGGTGAATTCCAGGCCAGCCTGGGCTAAGTAAAATAATATAACAAACTAAAGTTTAGTAAATTCACAGATAACTCAAGTTTTAAACTGTGGACCCATTTGTGAACTGCCCTGACTTCATCAATACTGTGGTGGTTTGAGTGGTAATAGTCTTGGTATTTGAATACTTGGCTCCTGTTGATGGGACTGTCTGTGGAGGCTTGGGATGTGTGGCCTTGCAGGGGGATATGTCACTGGGGGCAGGCTTTGAGATTTCAGAACAAGGCACCAGTCCCTGTTTGCTCTCTGCTTCCTGCTTGTGGTTCAAGATGTGAGCTCTAAGCTGTCCTAATCGTCATGCCTGCCTGCTGCCATGCTTCCTCACCATGGCAGTGATGGACCCCTGCCCCCCGGAACTGTGATCCCAAGTAAACCCTTCCTTTGGTTGTGTTATTTTGTCACAGCAATGTAAACATAACTAAAACACCTTCCCAGCTGGGCTTGATGGTGCACAGCTGTAATCTCAGCACATAGATGGAGAGACAGGGAGATCCTCTCTCAAAGAAAGCAAAAAATAAAATACAAAACTAAGTTCTGCCACAGTATTGTTGAAGCCTAATAAGACATGGGGTTGGGGGTGTGGACATCTGGCTGTATGAGTGTGTGTGTTTATGCATATGTGTGTGTTTCTGAATATGTGTGTATGAATGTATGTATTTGTGCATGTGTGTGTGTGTGTGTGTGTGTGTGTGTGTGTGTGTGTGTGTGTGTGTGTGTGTGTAGGGGCTGATATCAAAGGTAACTAATTGGCTGCAGTTACCTTTGGTGATAAGGAGATACTGGCTGCAGCAGAAAGTGTATTAACCACTACATCCAAGGCCCTCTACAGGCAGTTTGAGAGTTGTGACAATGACACAAGGCCTCCAACCAGCAGCTTTTGATCTTCTGCCAGGTGGGCAACCATGCTAGTTTGCTCAGGTTGAGGACCTCCTGGGATGAAGGGCTTTTGTTACTAAAGGCAGATTGACCCTGGGGACACCTGGATGGCTGTGTCCAAGGCCCTCCCTCTAGAACAAGGTGGCTGTGAAGGGCATCACTCCCTTTTGTCTGGGGCCCAGATCACTGGAGTAGGTGCTCCCTCTGGCTATTCTTGGTGTGGTGTTGGTGTTGGTGTGGCTAGGGGAGGGAGTCTCTCTCTCTCTCTCTCTTTCTCTCTCTCTCTCTCTCTCTCTCTCTCTCTCTTTCTCTCTGGGCCAGAACTTTCCCAGGATTTTGGCCTGGGAAGTGGAAAGCAAGCACTTAAAATCCTTTAGGGTTTAATGAGAAGAATGGGATTTTATTTAAGAGTAAATTATAATATTTGACAAAATGCAGACACATTGCTTCTCAGAGCTGGTACTGAGTCAGTGTAGAAAATATTCTTTCTCTAGGAGAATGAACACTGGAATAAGTGTGAATTATAGAGAGAATCTGCTTGATTGGAGATGGTTCAGTGAAGACTGTGGTGGTGTGTCTCATCATCAGGGACACCGAGGTGAAGAGGTGAATACCTGTTGGAGAGTCCTGGGGTCCCAACCTCTGGAGTCTCTGTTGTGATGTTAATCTTGTTAATTGAACAGGGTTTAGAATCACTATGGAAACACATCTCTGTGTGCCTATGAGGGTGTTCATGGACAGAATCAACCATGAAAGGAGCACTCACCCTGAATGTGGGGGCATCATCTCATGGGCTGGGGTCCCAGAGTGAAGGGAATGGGATCTGGGTACCAATGTTTGCCTCCCTCCCTCTGCTTCTTGACTGGAGGCAGGAGAGTCTGATGCTTCACACTTCCGCTGTAATACCTTCCCCATATGACAGTCTGTACCCTGAACTGTGAAGCAAAAGCAAAACTTTGTGTTCTTAAGTTGTATTTTGTCACAACAATGAGAAACGACATCCTCTGTTCTCATGATTCATCACAGAACATCTTAAAAACACAGGAATAGGTTACCAACAGGTTGCAAGTACCATATGTTGATAAATAATAAAATATGTCATTTTTATGGATGAAGCATACATATGCTGACAGTTTAAAAATTCTAGTAGCTTCATGTCCTCACCAGCATTTTGGACTCGTGGTGTTGAGCATGTTGGCCATTTAGTATCTCATTGTGGTTTTAATTTGCATTTCCCTAACTATACATTGTACTGTCTACCTTGCACAGAATTATTGGCCATTGGTAAACTGTGTGTTCTATTCCTATATTACTTTTTGTTGTTGTTGAAACACCTAGCAATTCAAAGCTTTATTTTGTCTCACAGTTTGGAGGTACACCCACCATGGTGTGAAAGGCAGTGTTGAGATGCCCTGTGGCTGTGGCAGGTGGAATGTGAGGCTGCTTGTTAACACCTCAGCAGACCCAGGAGTAGGGAAAGAGGAAGGCTGATATCACCACATGGCTTCCTCCTTTTCTCTTCAGGTCAGAACTTCAGCCCATGGGTGGTACTGCTCACATTTGGGGAAGAGTGCATTTTCCTCCTTCTGTTGATCTTCTGTGGAAATGCCTTCAGACAAGTCCAAAGCTGTACCTCACTAATGCCCAGGATGTGTTAATTCAACCAGGATGACGACAGAGATGATAACCTTTATTAAGATTTTGCAAGAGATCTTTATATATGCTTAGTCTAAATCCTTTATTGACTAAACACATTTTGAGTGTTTTTGCACCATCTATGTCTTTTTTATTTTTGTTGATGTGCTCAGTTTATCACTTCAATTGTATGATCAGTATTTTTTCATATTCTAGGAAGCCTTTGCCTACCCCAAGATGGCCAAGATTTCCCAGGCCTTCTTCTGTGTGTTTTGTAGTTTAGGACTTCTACTTCTAAGTATGTGTTACTTAATTTTCAATTTGAAGATTTTAAAGTTTTATTATCATTTTATGTTTTATTATATCATCAGCTCTAGAACTCCCATTTGATTCTTTCGAAACATATCGCTAAGAAAGCAGGAACTAGAGAAGGTAATGGAACACATATGATAAGGAAGTAGATGGGAGGCTCTGCGGGGGAAGGAGGGGAACCCACTGGAACTGGGGAGGCGCTGGAACAAACAGTGGGGGGGGAGACAAATGAGAACAAAGTGTAATGCATGTAATATATAAATGAAGGTGTCACAATGGAACCCATTATTTTATATAACTTTAAAATGAATACGTGTGTGTGTATGTATATGTTTATATATGTATATACATTCCTATATATCTATTGCTGTCTGGCAATTCTCCATCTGTTCACTCATTATGGCAATGTTTTCACTTATATCCTTTGAACATAGTATTGGTACGTAAAGGTTTTGATGGGGCTGCACAATTTGTTCAACACTAGAGTAGTTGTCTACCATGTGCAAGGCCCTGGATTTAAACCCAAGCACCAAGGAAAAACAATACCTCTTGTCCAGTTATTCTAACATATGATATACTTTGGCTTTTGTGTCATTGTGTTTTCCCTTTGAATACAAATCACTTTAAATTTTTTTTCTTGCCTGTTGATACTGCTTTTTTGTGATGGTTTCAGAGATTCTGGATTCTGTCTTTCTTTGACAACATCAGGTCATTATTTCTGGAGAATCACCTTGATTTAATGAGTTCTTGGTGGCCCTGGGCACTGTGGGCAGTGAATGAGAAAATCTCTAGACAACAAGACTTCTTCCTTGCCTCCATCCTTGTCCATAAGCACTGTTAGAAGCCCAAATACATGAAAGAGCTGCCCAGAATTCCATGGACTGACTCCCACTGTGAGTGCAGAGATCAAAACCAACATGAGACTGTGCTCTGAGCCCAGCTGCACCTTCTGTCTGGGAAGGAGCGCTTCTGAAGTCCACTAAGTTTCAGACAGGAAGAGAAGGAGTGAGGTGGGGCTGGGGAGATAGCTCAGCAGTTAAGAGCAAGTGCTGCTCTTCCAGAGGGTTTGAGTTGGGTCCCCAACATCCACAGCAGATGGTCCACAACCACCTCTGACTCCTGCTGTAGGAGATCAGGTGGCTTTCTGGCCTCTCTAGGTACCGACATACACATGTCATTTACAAATACACACACACACACAAATACATACATACATACATACATACATACATACATACATACATATTTTTCAAATAGAAAAAGTGCTGGGCATGACGGCACACACCTTTAATCACAGGACTCAGGAGGCAGAGACGGGCAGATCTCTGAGTTTGAGGCCAGCCTGGTCTGCAAAGTGAGTTCTAGGACCACCAGGGCAACACAGAAACCCTGTCTTAAAAAAAAAAAAAAAAAACTGAAAGAAAGGAAGAAAATAAGGAAGGGAGGGAAGGAGGAAGAGAGGGAGGGAGGGAGAGAAGGAGGGAGGGGAAGAAGGAAGGAAGGAAATAAAAACGATGGACTCAACAAGCACATGTGGGGAGAAGGTTTAAAGCTGATTGGACAGTCAAGGTCTTTCAAAGTATTCTTTCATTTGCTGAGGTGTTCTAGTTTCATTTTCTCTTTTTGTGATAAAATATCTTGGCCAAAAGCAATTTAGGGAAGAAAGGGTATTTTCCTGGCTTGCAATCCCATGCCATTACTGAGAGTTAAGGCGGAAGGAATTGAAGCAGCTCGTCACATTTCATCCAAGAACAAGGAAAACTGAAGGCACAATTGCTCCTGTTTGTTTGCTATTGTGTCCAGTGCCCTTCTTCACCCTTACATGGTTCAGGGCCCAGTGGGTGAAATCTTGCTGCCCACATTCAGGGAGGGCCTTCTCACCCTAAGACAAGCCCCCACAGCCATGTCTACAAGCCAACCGGATTAAACTATCCATTATGGAAGACTCTTCGCAGGAAGGCCTAGGTTGTGTCTAGTTGACAACTGAAATGAATCAACAAATTGTCATACTTGTTCATTCAGATCTGAAGATAGGAATCATTTTTTTTCTCTCCACTTGAGCTCTTCAAGTAAAATGATTTGAAGATCCAAATGCCGTGGACCTATAGTTTAGAGGTAAGAAATGTGCAGACTCTGGAGCCAGCCCTTCTCAACTTCATCTTCAGGTCTGCCCTTGTCTGTAAGAATCACTACAGCTTCAGCTTCCTCACTGAGAGTCTGTTCCAGTCTCACATTCCCCACACAAGCTGTATGAGCTGAAGTCCAATCTCTCTGGGACCCACATTCCTCGTCTGTGAAGTGCATGTGTTAGGATTTTAGCTGATGCGTATGAAATTCTTCAGCAGTTCTTTGCATGCGGAAAACATCATGTGCATGGGAACCGTTGTTGCTTTTGTAATTATAATTTCCCTTGTTCTTTGTACATTCCTATTTCTAAAGAAAATAAATCCCAGGTAACTAATAGGATGAGAGGAAGGACTAGATCTAACTCTGACCAATGTAGCCTTGACCAGCATATACCTTTGCTGGTACTACATACATTATTTCCCAGCTGTCTAGGTGGGGATGTTGGAGCACATATATTTACCAGATTGGTTTGAGTTGTTGCACTGTCTTCCACTGACAAGATGTCTATGTAATTCTTTCTATTGTCACAATCAATGGCTCTTCTTTGTTTCTCTGAGATAGGATCTTATACTATAGCTCATGTTGGCCTGTAGTTTACTAGGTAGTCCTGGTTGACCGCAGATACATGGAAACATTCCTGCCTCAGTCTACCAAGTGCTGGAATTAAAGGCAAGAGCCATTACTCCTGGCTTGTATTCTTTTGTTATAATTTCGATTTTGGAAAATAAATATGTTCACATTGTAAAGTTTAAGTGCAGCCCCAAGCCCTTATCTTGAAGGCATTTCCCCCCTTACTGCCTGCTAGCTTCACACTTTGAACCAGGAGAAATGCTTGTAATCTGGAAAACTCCATGAGGGCCATCAGAGTAGAATTGATTCCCCTGAAGTTTCCTTTCCTAAAAATATAAATCTGGTGAGTTTTTCCATCTTCCCTGAAAATTCTAGGATTTCTATGGAGAAAAAAAAAATCACCTTCATTCTGCACAGGTCACTTGGGTTGAAACCATGAGGCAGTTTGTGCCCCTGTAGGTCATGGCAATAAGTCACCGGCTTCCCACCTGCTTTGACTTTGGCTTTCTCATTGGTGACATGCCCCCCTGGAACTCCAACAGGGTTCTTTCTATTGCCAGGAACCTGACTAGCTAAACTTGCAGCAAATGCTCCTGGAGGTGTGTGGTAGAAGAGAGGAACAGCTAAGCCAGAACCACATCAGCCCCATGGAACTGTGTCTTGTTTGTATCACACCCAGTGGTGCATCCCCAATTCCTGTGGCAAGTGTCCTGTGACCTCACAGGCTGAGCCTGATCTAGAAGACAGAAAGTCCCCTGGGGCTGCTTCTCAGCCATGGGCTAACAGCTCTATTTTAAAAGCTAAGCCAGTTTCCCCGTGGATACTTTTTCATCTCCTCCTAGGACCCCCAACTCCTAAAATGAGTCTGAGACCCTTCCCGAGGACTCAGTATTGCTGAATATTTGATCAAACTGTGAACCCTGAGATTGCACTAATTAAATAAAATCAACCTTGGGTCAAGAGTTGGAGCCAGCAACTACTTGACAGGAAGTAGCCATGACAGGAGAAATGCACAGGAAGTAGTAGGGAGGGACTTTGAGTTTGGTGGCCACTTTGGTTTGGGATGGCAGAAGAGAAGTTCTCTTTTCTGGGAAGTCAGTAACAGAGAAAGGAGTGGTTGCTCCTCAGCCTGTGAGGTAGAACTTTTTCAACCCAGCATGACTCCTCGGTTTTTATTTAGTTTAAAAATAACTCAGTATGCCTATTTTCGTTTTGATTGAAAAAGAAGATATGCAAAAACACTTTCTATTGATTTATAAATGGTGTTCCATGTAAAAAGAGGTGGCTAAGCCCCAACTTAAGGCAATGATCCCTTCCTGTCACCTTCAGCAGAGCTAATGGCCATGACCGTATTTGGTAATTGAGGTAATTGCTGTGGTGGATAACACCTGAGATCGACCTTTGACCTCTACACACACATGCACTTGAAATACACATTCTTTCTCTCTCTCTCTCTCTCTCTCTCTCTCTCTCTCTCTCTCTCTCGCTCTCTCTCTCTCTCTCTCTCTCTCTCTCACACACACACACACGTACACACATGAACAAACACACACACACACAGAAGGGGTCCCTAGTGGGGAAAAGCCCTTTCAGGTATGAGGACCCATATAAAAGCTGGAAATACAGCAGAGCTTGTCTGTAATTCAAGTAACCCTCTGGGGAGATAGGAGGTGGAAATAGGAGAATCCAAAGAGCTCAACGGCCAGCTAGCCTGACACATGTACAGATTAGCAAGAGGGAGACCATATCTCATACAAAGTAGAAGGCAAGAATCAGCACACACACACACACACACACACACACACACACACACACACACACACACACACACACACACATCTTGCACACAGAAAACAAAATGACAAAAAAATGTGGTCACTGGGGATCCATAGTGCCTATTCCTGATGCTGCCAGTAAAGCTGTGGCAAAACTGTCAGTGTCCCCACCAGAAACATGGACTCAGCCACAACCACGATAGCTCAAAAGGAGAGTGTCCACCCAGAGCCAGACATTCTCACTGTGTGTAGTATTGAACTTGGAAAAGAGGAGGGAAATGTTCCTGTGGGCCCGGCATTCAAGCTTTACCACCTACTTCTGCTTGGTTGTAGAATTCTGAGGACCCCACCCCTGTGTCTTCCCTTTCCACACCCACCTTCTGGACCTCGGCTTCTCCTCAGAGGTACTGAGGATTCTGGGGGCAGGGTCGCCTTCCATCTGATCATTGTGTTCCCAGGCTGTGTGGGTGGTGGGTCAACCCTTACCCTGCCCTGATTTCTCATTATCCAAGCACTTTCTCTCCTCTTCTTTACAGTCTGTATTTTTCCAAGGCTGGGAAATAAAAATGTCTGATTGATAAATGAGTCTAGTTAGCTGGAAGGATGACACTGGTCCATTTTAATTTCTTGTTTGCTTTTCTCTATTTCCAACATTCATGCAATAAATGTCCGTCATGTTTGCGATCAGACAAAAAAAAAAAAAAAATGTTCAATAAAAAGCCAATTGGGATCTCAAGGTTGAGTTTTCCTATTGGCTAAGGACCTAAGCTCCAAGAAAAAATTAAAAGATTCTCCCTTTCTCTCCTGGACACTACACTCCAAGTGATGGTATTACAGATGGTCACCTCTGCTGGAAGCTATGGACCTGCAGGGACCCAAAATAGACTGGGTTCTTGTATCTTGGGAACCCAATACTAACTCTTCAGGGTTCCTGCCAGCTGGCACCCATGCATTCAGCCTTGCACACAGCTGCCCAACTGGCTGTCTTTATCTTCAGACAGGAGTGCCCAGTCCCTTCTCCCTCACAGCAGCCAGGGTCATCTCCCTGGGGTGTATTTTCTGTGTAGTGTTGTCTGCTCCATGGTAGTTCATCAAGTCTCACTGTCTGCTCTGGGTCTGACGAGTGGTCTTTATTCTTTTTTTTTTTTTCCTAGCTACACATCTCTTTACAACTACACATCAAAACAAACAAACAAACAACCAAAACAAACCCAAACCCTCCCCCCCCACAAAAATAGAAGTTTCCTATTGAATTTCTATGACAATATAGAGATGTGGATCAATTCCAACAAAATGAAATCTTTAATGGAATAGTTACTTCTCTCTTGGGCCTCCTGACACAAGCATGTCTGTGTATATATATGTGTACTGGGGGAGGGGAGGGTGGTGCCTCTCCAGTCTTGGCAGGGACTCAGCACCTGAGTGACAGACACTGGAGGAGTGGCATGAGTCAGCTTGGGATACTGAGAGTGGCGGAGTGGAGGATGAGAGGAAGCATGTGAGCCGAAGAACCCTGCCCAGCATGAGCTGATTTAGCACCAGCCCCTAATCCTGAGCCATCTAGCTCCATGGTTCTGCATGTATGGGGAGACGGGCTCAGCTGGGGCACCTGCTGTCCAGCCTGGCCCTGGGTGTGACTTAGTCTTCTCATTGCTGTGAGAAGAAGTAAGGGGAGAGGGGTTGAGTCTGGTGCCCACTTTAAGAAAGCTCTCAAGTACAGTGGCAGGGGCGTGGTCGCAGTAGGTCAGCACTCAGGCAGCAGGGGGATGTACGCTGATGCTCAGTTCACTTTCCTTTCTTCGCTCCAGCACCCCAGCCCAGAGATTGGTGCCACAGTTGGAAGGGTTTTTCCCACCTCAACTAACTCAAATCTAAATTCTTTTTAAATGTATTTCACTTTTGTGTGTAGGAATATCTTGCTTGCATGTTCTGTGCTAGATACCCACTGAGGTCAGAAGGGGGCATTGGGTCCCTTGGAACAGGAGTTATGGAGAGTTATGAACCACCAGGAGAGTGCTAGGAATTAAACCCAGGTCCTCTAGAAAAACAATAAGTGCTCTTAACCACCAAGCCTTCTCTCTAGTCCACAAGTAGCTCAATATAGAAAATCCCCACAGACATGGCAAGAGGATTGTTTCTATGGTAACTCTTAACCCCATCAAGTTTTCAGTGAAGATTAGCCATCACACATGGAGAAACTATTTTCTTGGGTCTACTACTATCCTGGTTGCATAGGGTTTCAAGACAATGGCATACCCCTGCTGCCAGTTGCTTATAACATGGGCCATTTATTTTGGCTTATAGTAATGGTTCAATGTCCAGTGGCCATCACTGGTGATTGCCTTCTTGTTGGAAGACTTCCAAGGTGGTACAGAGGATAGTGTATGTGAGTGTGTGTGTGTGTGTGTGTGTGTGTGTGTATGTTTTCTGATCTCTGTGTGTGTGTGTGTGTGTGTAAGAGTGTATGTTTTCTGATCTCTGTGTGTGTGTGTGTGTGTGTGTGTGTGTGTGTGTAAGAGTGTATGTTTTCTGATCTGTGTGTGTGTGTGTGTGTGTTTTCTGGTCTGTGTGCGTATGTTAGTGTGTGTGAGTGTGTGTGTGTGTGTGTTTTCTGATCTCTGTCATAAAGCCCGCCAGGATCCAATGATGACTACTCTGATGACTTTCTCATCCTAATTTTCTCTTAAGATCCTGCTTATAAACTCCACATTTTCATGAAGCTTCCACCTCCTCATACCTCCCAATGGTGATCAAACCCCAACATGTTTTTCAAAGGTGTTATTCACCCATACATGTACATTTTTTTATTAATTTAATTTTTACATTTTAATCCCCATTCCCCTTCTCTACACATACACTTTTAAAAATAAAATTTTAAATAATCGTTTTCCTTGAGAGTGTACATTTTGAGGTTATGAGTTAGTGTTCTAACAGGAAGTGACTGGACAGCAAAGGGGGAGAGTCAGGCTTCTGTTAGAGTGAGAATTATAGACAAGGAAGAGGCTGGGATTGTTCACACGGCAGCCACTCAGTGTAGAGAAATCAGAATGGAATCAACTTCAGCTTCCTACAAACACAGATGGGTACACACAAAATATTCAGATAGTTCAAGTAGACACATGCTTTTCCTTATTCTGTTAGCCGAGGGTGGGTGGCTGAAAAAAAAAAAATCTTAACAATAACAAAGAACACACCTCATTTCCAGATTCTGTGTTTGTTTTCATTTTTATGGTATGTGTGTGGGTGTTTTGCCTGCTTATACTTCTGTGCACCAAATGCATGCAGTGCCCTCAGAGTCCAAAAGGAAGTGTCAGATCCCCTGGAACTGGAGTTAAAGAGGGCCATGAGATGCAGTGTGTGTGCTATGAATTGAACCCGAGTCCTCTGCAAAAGTAACCAGTGTTCTTAACAATTAAGCCACCCTTCCAGCCCCCGAATGTCTAGACTTTAGTTTACAATACCAGCCTTAACACCATTTCATACGACATCGATGACCGGAAGATAGGCAGACAGTAAACTGGTTGAGTGTCCTGGGAAGAGAGTGCTTAGGAAAACAAGCAACAGCCTGTGTCAAGGGCACAGCAGCCACTGGAGTTTCAGCTGCTAGAGACAAAGTAACTTGAACCATAATGTGGTACATACATGGTCTAAGAAACTTCACACTGAGCTAGACAGCTACATACAGCCATAGCTAATTAAATGAATGGAGGAAAACAGAAAATTCTTCAGGCTGCAACAGAATTTCAAATAATGTGCAGACATTCCACCCTCGCAGGTGGGATTTAATTCCCCACTCTGTAAGTGTGGCTGGGCCATGATGACTTCCTTCCTAGTGGGAGGAGTCTTGTAGTGGAAGGGTACTACAAACACCATCATAGCCAGGTGCTCAAGAGGGGTGTCATGATAGTAGATAGGTATTCATATAGTGTGCTGAAGAAGGTACTTCACTTCTGTGGTTTTATTACATAACTGTAGAAAAACAAACAAACAAAACAAAAACCCCACCCAACGGCAGTTCTCAAAATGGCCACAAGCTTCAAAAACACAAGTCTGAGAAATTGTCAGGGCCAAGAGAAATCAGTCAGATGTTGATAACTAAGCATAGGATGCTGTACCAAGAGAGAGACATTTAGGTACAAAGCTGTAAGACGCAGAATAAACTGTAGACTTCATTTAATCTACATTGTGATTAATAGTGACAAGTATACTTGTCAGGGAAACTGTGTGTGAGGTATAGGGAGAGTTTCCGGACTATTTTGTCAACTTTTCTGGAAAATTAAAGTAGGTAAATAAAGGTAGTTCCCCTCCACTCTTTCTCCTGTTCTCTGTCATTTCTTCTCCCCTCCTCTTCTCGCCCTCCTTTCTTTCAGAAACACCATCATACAAATGGTTATACCTTGACATCTTCTAGCTGTCTCCCTGTGCATTATCCTGAAGGCTGGTGATGGCATACGTGCTACACTCCAATTCACATACAGGCAGATATCCCCATCATCTATTGACCTTGATACTTCCTTAGGTGAAGTTGCCCACTCCTGCTAGCTTGAGCCCTTTTGCACCCATCAGCACTGTTTGACAAGGCCTTGTGAACAGTCAGAGTCTCATGAGGTTTGGTGCATTCAGCTATGCCTCAGGGAGCTCAGTGAACTCCAAAGGGACTGGTCCATCCTGCAGGGAAGGTATGTGCATGGCTGCTGCTGCCTGTGTCTGTGATCCACTCTCTGGCCCACAGACTGGTCCCCAGGCATGCACCACAGCACCCAAGTGTGGGCAGAAGCACTCCTGTCGAGTGGGATGAAGCTTTGAAGAGGCTGAGACCTATGAGAACTGAGGAACCTTTGAATCTCCCTTCAGCTCCCCTACCCCGACCACAGCCCTCCTCTTGATGTAAAACATGTGTTCGACTTGAAAACAATGAGGCTAGCTTCTGTGCCAGGAAGACTGTTTTGCTTTGAGCTTCTTCGGGGGTTGAAAACAGATCTATCTCTGAGAGTTGCACAGCACTCTACATGGAAGTCACTATGGCTGACGCAGATTTGTGTCCTGTAGTGTTGGGTTGGACCACTCATACAGCTCACTACCAGGAATATTTGGGGAGCAGACTGAATGGAGGTGTCTGGACTCTCTTGAAAGCATTTGAATGTAGAACTAAAATGTTCAGAAACCAATAAAAGGAACCTTCCAGAATATGGCCCAACCCACAGAGAGCTAAGCTCTCTAACATTGATTATCAATCAAGAAAATGCTCCACAAGTTTGCTGACAGGTTGGTAGAGGTTCCCTCTTCTCTGGTGACTCTAGCTTGTGTAAACTTAACAAAAACCTAGCCATCCTTCCTTATCATCCAATACGACCCTCTCTTGGCCTCCTAGACTTTTAGACTACCCACACTCACACCTGTTCACACAGATACAAGCATACATTAGAGACTAGGATCCATATAAGGGAGAACATGTATTTTTCGTCTTTCTGACTTTAGGTAACCTTACTTAGTGTTATACATTCAAGATACATCCTTTTTCCTGTAGATTATGTTCTTTACTGTTGTATGATATTCTACTGTGTATATATACACCACATTTAAAGGATCCCTTCATCTATACTGACAGATGTCCAGGCTGGGTCCATCTCCGTGTTATTGTGAATGTAACAGCAATAAACATGGATGAGTGAGCATCTCTATTGAGGAAAAATATATTTCCCAAACTGATACATTAGTAATGCTTAATGAAGGATAATAATTCTGGACTTGTGTGAACAATAAAGATGTTGGGATAAAGGCAAGAAGAAAGAGAGGGTGTTTAGAAGGGAACTACAGAGCAAGAGGTAGAGTCAGGGTACAGAAAAGAGAGAAAGAGCAGCATTCCACACAAGGTATGCTAAAGTCCCAGAACCTTCCATGTCTGGAAAGCTGCCTGAGTCCTAAGGCTGGTGGCATATTATGTAAAACTTTCCCAAGTCAAGAGGATGGTATTGTCACTGGGCTTAGAAGAAGAGAAATGGAGTCCCACACTGCTCTGGGGACATTGAGGCCTGGACAACTCGTCACAGGGTGCTGGTAAGGATGGGTGGGGAGGCACTCCCATCACGTGGGAGAAGTTTCACATTATGAGTGAGTGAGTGTGAGTGTGAGTGTGTATTGTCGGGGTTGGGGCCCCCACACAAGTCTGCCTGTGGGTACATCCTTCAACCTCATTCCCACCTAAGGAAGCTTCTGCTTTGAGCTCCTGACTGTGGTTTATCCTGTAGTCATGTGAATATGTTTTCAGATTTCTCTAGAAAAGCTACTGGGGTAAAAGGGAAGTTACCAAGTAGCCAGGTCTTAAGTTGCTGAGGACAAAGGTATTCCTCTGCCCCAAAATTCACATGGGAGCCTGTCTATGTCCCGAGGAGGAAGTGCATGCTGTGGCTCTCACTTCTGAGACACCTCAGAGGAATTCTGTTGAGAAACAAATAGGGATGTGATGTAAGGGAGAAAGACCAGACTTTCCTTCTCTCCCAAGGAAGCAGAGACCCATCATGGCGACAGAATAAATGGCAGAGACTGGATGCTGGTTTTGGATGAGCATTTACTGCAGACGGAAATCCTTTTCTGCCTAGTGTCTTAGCATCCTGGTGTGCAGGGGCTTGCCATGAAGACAGCCACAAACCAGGGCTCACAGGATAGAATATATATCAAAGTCCATGGGCTGAGGGAGTGAATTTGCTCATACTGCTAACATTGCTGGCAACTGTAGCATTATTGGCTGATCTCTGTCTTCATTGTTGTATAGTGTGTATGCTGAGTATATGCCTTGGTGTCCAAGTTTCCCCTTGAATAATGACTATCGTGATTTTGGATTCCAGCCCACTCCAGTGACTTCATCTTAACTGATTATATCCATAGTATTCCAGTTTCCACATAAGGCTACACTCTGAAGTGCTGGGGGTTGGATTTGAATGGATAGGTTTGGTAGATAGTTTTTGTCAACTTGACACAGACCTAGATGTATCTGGGAAGAAGGACATCTGTCAAGGGACTGACTCCTTCAGATTTGCCTGTAGGGTATGTCTGTGGGGCATTGTCTTGGTTTTGACTTGGGAGGGCCTAGACCATTATGGGCTGTACTACACCTGGGCTAGTCAAGATATTTGAGCAAGTCAGTAAGCACCCTTCCTCCCCCAAAGCCTCTGCTTCAGTCTCTCTCTCCTGGTCCCTGCCTTGGCTTCCCTTGATGGCGGACTATAATCTATACGCCAAACAAACCCTTTCCTCTCTCAGTTGGTTTTTGTCCGTGTTTTATCACAGCAGCAGTAGAGTAGTAGGAGACACAGTTCCCATGTTGACCTTTTTTTCTCCATAGGTTTCTGGATCCACAGCATTGCAGGCAGAAGAAGGTATGAAAATGCATGGGATCTCTAACTGAATCAGCCTTGGATGTGCTCTGAGCCCTGCCCCACACTGCAGATGTAGGCTGAGCTCACACCACAGCAGAGCCCAGTGAAAACTAAGGACAGTAGATGCCCCTCCACCGCTGAGGCCCAGGTTAGGGTAAGCTTCTTCGTTGTCTTCTTAATTTTAGATTTTTATTTTTATGTGTGCAATTATTTTGCCTGCATGTATGTCGGTGTACCGTATGCATTCCTGGTGCCTGCAGAGACCAGAAGATGCCATTGTATCCCCTGGAACTGGAGTTACCGGTGGTTGTGAGGAGACATGTGGGTGCTGGGAATTGAACTTGAGTCCTCTGGAACAGCAGCCAGTGCTCTTAACTGCTAAGTTATTCCTCCAGCACCCTGTCCCCCAAGAAAGGTTTCTCTGTCCTGGATGTCCTGGAAATCCTCAAACTCAGAAATTCACCTGCCTCTTCTTCCTGAGTGCTGGGAATAAAGGCATGCACCACCATTACCATCTAAGGGTAACATTCTTTTTTTTTTTTTTTTTTTCAATTAACTGATTTTTATTTTATTGCTGCCTTGCCTGTATGTATGTGTGAGGGTATTGGATCCTGGAGTTACAGACAGTTATGAACTGCCATGTGGGAGCTGGAATTGAACACAATTCCTCTGGAAGAGCAGTCAGTGCTCTTAATCACTGACCTATCTCTCTAGGCCTTAAAGGCAACATTCTTAGGAGAGTTGGTGACACCAGCTAATGAAGGCTGGTGACTGTGATGTACACCCAGGTGCGGGGACCCTGTGCCACCCAACCTGACCTGATGTGTCCTTCAGAAGCTAGGCAATGTTCTCTGAGGCCAAGGGAAACCCTACTTAGGCATCTTCCTCTTCCACTGCACAATGAAAATGAGATGTTCTTCCTGTATGGCCCACCTAGGGTTCGGAGATGCTCAAATGGGATAAGATAGAATGGCTTTGAAAAGACCCACACGTCACAGCAACATGGGACCATCATGCCACCCTCCCTGGGAAACAATGGTGGGATTCTTCTCTCCATGTTACATCCTAAGTGCTTGCGGGAAGAACGGGGTCTGATCTCTACTGTTTAAAACATACATGACCATCTCATGGCTGGTTTTATATGCAGGGTTCACTTGGCCAACTTGATTTTTTTTTTTCCCAGTCAGCCTGCCCAGCTGTTCAGTGGAGAAGCCAAAAACTCCCTGGAGGATTTTTTTTTTTTTTTTTTTTTTTTTTGGTCCCCACAGCCCTGCTTGGCCCCAGTTAGTGAAGTTGAGGGAGCCAGCTTCTGAGTCTGGGCTTGAGCCAGGCGAAGCAGCCAGAGGGAGCTGGGGAGGACTCCAAGGCACGCACCTGTGACTCAGGTTTCCCCCCTCACAGCAGCTCTTTTCTGGCTGGTGCTTTCCAAGTACCTCCATCCTGCAAGATTGACAGCTCACTTTTGGTTGGAATCAGAGTATAGGAAGCGGTCTTTTCAAACTTCCTGTGCGACTCAGTCTGCCAAAAAACTCCCTGCCACCGGTTGCCATATTTACCCTGGCCACCAGGCCGATCTCTGCACCCTAAGAAAACAGATTGCTGTCCGGAGAAAAGCCCATGCGTGTTTCCTGTCTGGAGGCTGATCAAGTCCTGAAAGAAAGGCTTCCAGCAGTCCATTACACCATTTGGGTTTGTTTTATCTGTCTCCACCTGCAGAGCAGGGAATTAGCCTGCAGCCGGGGGCCAGGCCAGCAGATGACTAGAGGGAAGCGATGCTAGATGGTAGAGGGTGTGAGCTTTCCACAACACACCATGGCCTTGTTCTCTTTAGCCAGGCATTGTGCACTGAGGCTGGAGCCCCAATCTGAATAGGATTCTGTGTAACTTGATCTGTTTTCTTTCTTTCCACTATTCCTGTGAGCCAAATTTAACTTCGCTCCAATCTGTGGCCTGTACATATAATGCTCTGTGTGAGGGTGGGGGTGGGCAGGGGAGGTGGGGAGGGTTCATACACTTGTGGTTTTCTTTTTCCTATCTTCCCCTTTTTACGTTTTTTTTTTTTTTTTTCCTTTTGCTCACCCACTGGTCACCCTTTGCCATGTATAACTTAATATGACGGTCTTGTCTGCAGTCATTAACACTTTAGAGAAAGCGAGTGCATTCTGTGTCTCATAAGCAAATCACCAAGTTCTTCCTCCTCCCACTCCCAGTCCTTGTTGGCACTGTTAGAGTTAACAGTTGGCCTCAGGGGAAACTTGAACTTCCCTAGAAGTGCTTGTGCAGCAATTAGTAGGGCCCCACTCAGATATGTAAAAATAGTCTCTTGCAAAAAAAGGCAGTCAAGGAACTCGATCCCAGGAGTCACCAGACTAGCAGTGGGTGCCCCTCTTCAAAAAGATTATGCCCTAAACTTCCCAGAAATAACACCAAAATCAATGAAGGGAGGTTCTCAGGGTCCACAGAAGTCCAGTGTCCTGTTAGAAGGTCCTCCAGCTGTGGCTAGCTCAGGCCTAGGAAGAGGCCAAAAACTTTAGGGTCCTTAGACATGCCCTGATGCTAACCTGTGTTCATGGGGGGGTGTGGGGTGGCTGGCATGTTGGGGTGGTGGCTGATCCTTTCTAAGTGAACAGCACCCCTGTTTCTCTTGATAAAGGGAGGAGGCAGGCTGGCTAAAGAGTGTTGTCAAAGGCAGCTTCCCTTATCTACCAGGGCTAGTTCTTCAAGTTCTTCTTGCAATGAAGGGTTGAATATTGATCCTCAGGTTGTGTCTAGGGGATCATCAGATGCGCATTGACAGCACAATTGTTACATTGTTCATTGCCTTCAGAAACCAAAAAAAAAAAAAAAAAAAAAAAAAAACTGGAAAAACAACGAAAACACAACCATGGGACTCCTTGGGAGGGGAAGATGACTTGGGTCATCGTGGGCTATTTTTAGAATGAAAAAAATGTGCTGCCTCAGAGAAAACTAGTCATGTGCCCCAGCCCAAGTAGGGCACAGGGAACCCTGCCCCATGAGCCCTGCTGTCTGTCCATTTTTACCCAGCCTTGGCCTCCCTTCTTCTCCAGGAAGCTTTCCCAGCCAGTGGGAAGAGCACATGCGCAGGACTCAGCTTCCCCAAACATCACCAGCACCTTCCCACATGGGAGAGTGTGAGCATTGAGGTGGCAGTATGTCCAGGAGTCACACTGTCTCAAAGTGCACCGTGGCCTCTTTGGGGCTCTACCTGCCATCCTCGTGTTTGGAGAGGGGCCTTGGCTTGAGGTCAGCCTTCCAATGTGGCTTACCTGCTTCATTTCAGGGATATAGTGCCTCTCCCTGTGGTGGTCCTCTGCCAGGCTCCTTGTGAAATCCTTATGGTGTTTTCAAGATGGATGCTAGATGCATTTGAGTGGAGTTGCACATATTTTTCCAGAAAGTGTAACACAAACCTATCTGGCCCGGTATCTGTCGTGAGCCAGAGGCCTCCGTGGCTTATCTATTGACCTGACACAGTGAGGATGGGGTGGAGCAACAGAGAGTTCTCCTGACCGGTGTCCAGGAACACCTCAGCTAGGACATCATGTTGTGAAGCCTGGTCTTTGGGAAATGCACCAATGACATCCCTCTCCAGCTTGGGACCCAACAGTGATTTCTTGTCTTTTTTGGTACTGTATGGCGTGTGTGTGTGTGTGTGTGTGTGTGTGTGTGTGTGTGTGTGTGTGTTAGCCAGAGGACAACCTTAGGCATTGTTCCTTAGGCACTAACCATCTTGTGGTTTGTTTTGTTTTGAGACAAGGTCTCTCATTGGCCAAATGGGCTGGGCTGGCTGGCCAGTGAGCCCTGGGATCCACCAGTCTCTCCCTTTTCAGTACTGAGATTACAAGCAAGTGTCATTCGATCCTCTTTTTATACTTTGTGTTCTGAGGACTGAACTCACTTTATGTTCAGAGTTATCACTCCAGCCCACCTGTCTGTCTAAAATCCAAACTTACCTCTTCCTTGTGCATAGCAAATTTGTCCCCTAGACCTGGCCAGTTAGCCTCAGTGGCCCTTCTGTGGCAGGTCTGGAGCCTGGGCTCAGGCTACACTCTGCTCTCTTCCTTGGAGGTAGTGGGGGTATTCTTCTAGCCCATGGCAGCTTGCCCCTATGCCACCCCCACCCCACTCTGGACAGAAGCATTGCCCCAGCTTCCATGTCGTGGGTGGGGTAGACACTCTGCATCCTGAGATCCAAATCCTTCAGAGCATGTGGCAAGGCCTCACTTAGCACCCTGTGTATATTCTCTGCCCTGGACATGAAGCTGGTTGTTGTGGGCTCCCAAGACCCAGGCAGCTACTTCCTCCTTGGACATGAGCCAGTGTCTTCCCCAGAGGTCCTGGCCACAGCTCAGTGCTCTGTGGTTGGGGCATAGTGTCTACTCTTTCACAGAACTTTAGGTCTGCTCTGACACAGCATGACCTAGAGGCTTGTCCAGGGAGGGTGTGGGACACTCTCCTTCCTTAGAAGGCCTTTCCTGAAGCCAGCAAGTCAACAGGCTTGGAGCACCTGGGTGTTCCTATTCTGTTACTATATCATTCAGAAGCTGATGATGCTCTTAGAACTGGTGGGGGTGGCTCGAACATCCTTGCCTGCCATTATATTGTTAATCTACTGCTTTCTTAAGAGTGTTTCCCTTTATCAGCCCCACTGCAGAAGGCTTCCTTAAGCTGATCGTCTGGAAATAGCCCAGAAAAGAAAAACAAAACAAGAAAACCCAAAGCTCCCTTCAAGGGCTTGTCTGGCACAATCTGGGGCAATAGCCTCATGGGGAGGTGGGGGATTTTAACTATGGGTCCTCTTTCAAGGGTGTGCTGTTAGCTCCCTTCCTGAATCTCACCACTCTCTCTCGGCTTGGATCCTGCTTTACCCTTGTGGACAAGGTGTACCTGTAATCCCAGCACCTGGGAGGAACAGGCAGGACAGTTGCTGACAGTTTGGAGCCAGCCAGGACCTTGCAGCAAAAACTTGTCTTAAAAGGCAAACAGAACTGAAGCCCTCAGACAAAGGGCCACAGGGGACAAATGTTAAGTCACATCGCACAGCTCTCTGAGACAACCTGTCAGCCATATTTTACCTTCCCTGTTTCTTTCTAAAGCCTTGGAGCAGTACCTGCTTGCCATCAATTTAACATACTAATGTTTTTTTAATTAAAATTCAGTATCATCTAACAGGTCACAGAGTTGAGGGCAACTATGTTCTTTGTTCTAGAACTTCACATATTATGAAACTGCCATCAATAATTGTTTTCCTGTGGGCTGCTTATTAAGAAAGTGATTTTTGATGAACTATACTAGGTGAGTGATCACAGTATGAGGCCTTTCAGGAATGAAGTCCTTACCAATCAAGCCCCCTCCCCCAGCCTGGGGGTTTGTGCATGAGTATTGGGGGGTTATGTTTTTAGATGTCAATTTCAGCTGATTGTTTCTGAAGCTATGTGACTATTATTCCTGTGTCCTGTGGTGAATTTTATAGACCGATATCAATTTTTAGAGATAAATTATGGGCAGATGTCTGCAGATGAGTGCATATTTCAAGCCACAGAGTCTGGTGACATTCAGAAGGAAAATGGTGAAGGGTACTAAACTGTGACACTTTTGCCCAAGACGGGCCTCCCTGTACTGGGAGATGGGAACCCTGGTGAGCAGAGCCAGGAGCAGGCAAAGCCAATGCAGTCTCTTCCTCCCTCTTTGGAGATACCAAAGGACCCATGAGGGCTCACCAGCCACAACAGGGGCGGAGTTTAAATTTGCCTTGAACACTGGAGTCATCATGTTAAAACCAAGTGATTTCTATTCCTGCAAAACTCAGAAAAGCTGAGCCTACTGGGGTGTGTTTCCTCCCCAGTGTAAATCTGCTGAAGCCTTTATTAGCCCATCCACTAATCCTTAGTCCTTCAGTTCCTCCTGGCTCTGTGAGCTTCTCAACCATGGTCTTCACTTCAGGGGTGGTTAGGTGGAAGGGACCATTTCTTCTAGAGTACCAGGACTCTAGGAAAACCACCCAGCCTGTTTGCTCAGCTTTGTGCCACAGCTGACTGTGCAACTTCCAGGTATAGCAGTAGATTCAAGGTCAAAAGACCCCTCTTTGACAGAACACAGAGACTGTAGAAAGAGGTCTTGGCACATACCTGCCCTTCCTGGGTGTAGGGGGGCTTTGGTGTCTGTAATGGTTTAGATATGAAATGTCTCCCCAAGACTTCTCCCATGTTATAGTCTTGGGTCCCAGCTGGTAGATCCAAACATTGAGAAGTTATTGGTAATTGAGGGTTCTTACCTACTCCATGAGTGCAATTCTGATGGGTACAGAACTTGATGCCATTATTGGGAGGTGAAGAAAACACCCCTCCTACCTGCCATGAGTTTTTAGCCACATGTTCCCACTATCATAATGTTCTTGCCACAGACTTAACCACCAACAGAGCAAGTCAACTATGAGCTGTAACGTTGATCCAAAGGAAATCTTTCTCTCGCTACTTTTTTTTTTTTTTTTTTTTTTTTTTTTTTTGAGTGTTTTCTTAGGGTGTGCTTGTGTCCTTTCTGTGTGACTAGCTAGTGAGCACTCTTTCTCCTGGGTCAGAACTCCTCAAATCCAAGTGACTTCCCAGCTGCAGTCTCCTGCTCAGGCTCCCATGGGAGGCAAACAGGAGGTGTGCTGGAGAAAGGCTAGGGGAACATCTTGAGCTTGTCTGTAACTAATCTTGAGCCATTTTGGCTTTTAAAATTCACAGCAAATCCAGCCCAGTCAACGCGCGTCTGTGGTAAAGTGTGAGGAGCGAATACACAGACTGAGTGTGGATGGGTCTCCCTACCCCCCACTCCTGACTCCATCGTTACCCTCCAAGTTGTAATCTTATCATGTTTAGCTGGTTCCACATAAACAGATCTAGGTATATTTTCAGCTGAAACCTGTTAAGAACAGATATGCACATGGCTACCCAGTGCTGATCCATGGAAGTGTATTTTTCCATCGACAGCTTCAGCTCTCTCTTCCTTGAAGGGGAAAGAACTAAAAAAAATGTGACTCCCACTGAAGTGGGTACCACACATTTCTAGGTTCTCTGCAGCTTGGAGTTGCCGACAGTTTTCAAGCAGCAAACTGGCACAGTAGTCTCTGAGAACAGAGGATCTGTTTGGTGGACAATGCTGGCTGGGGCTGGGGTGGGGGTGAGCCAGCCAAACTTTCTAGTTGTCCCCTACACCTGTACTAGCCTTTCATTGAGAACTCCAGATCCTCCCACCTGAGGCCTGAGAAAGTTCTTCACCCCACGCGAGTGCCTGGCAGCTTGGGTTTTAGTTGAGTCCAGATGCAGTTAGTGAAAATTAGCCACATGTGAAAGAGCATTCTGTCTGATTCTACTTATATGAAGTGCTTAGGGCGGTTGCATGTGTGTAGAGTGGCAGCGGTCGGGACCTGGGAGAAGGGGAGTGGGCAGGGACTGCTCCTTTGCTAGAGAGTCTCCATTTTGCAAGTGAAGAGAGATTGTGTAGTACATTGGTGGGAAGGCGTGTAACACTACAGAGAAGGAGCTAAAGAAAGGAACTCATCCATGTAGCCACCAGCATTAGTGACATTTCTTGTTGCTATGGCCAAATATGTGCCAAGAAGCAGTTTAAGGGAGGGTGGGTGGGGTTTTTTGATTTTTTGTTTTGGCTTACAGTCTGAGGAGGGTATAGTCCATCTTGGTGGGAAGGGCTGGCTGAAGGAGCGTGAAGTGACTTGGTCGTGCTGCATGCCTTCTCCTTGTATTCAGTTCAAATCCCTCACAGACACCATGCAGAGGCTTGTCCCTTAGTTGACTATGGCGCTCAGCAAGCTGATTATATTAACTACCGTATCACTTAGGGATGGATGAATAAGATGTAGCCCGGTGCTCACACTGGCCATAACTCAGGCGGGGCAGGAAAGATGGGTTATGTTTGCTCAGGTTTGAACCCTCAGGTGGCACTCAACCTTCTCTGACAGTTTAGCAACCGCCTAGGTCTCGCTCGCATATAGGGCCCTCCGTGGTGTCTCCTCACTGGTGTCACTGTGACTCTGGAGCAGGGCTGTGTCCCAGAGGCCTACCATTGCCTTGCAGCCTACCATTGCCTTGCAGCCTACCATTGCCTTGCAGCTGCTACCTTCAGTGGTCTCTGGGTGAAGCAGGGCTCACATTGTCCTCCTGTCAGCAGGATCTGGTGGCTTTGTGCTAGCGCTGGGAAGGGGGAAAGAAGCCTTGGGTGGGAATAGTATGGACAGTGGGCCATCAGAGTGAGGGGACACTGCTTCCAGGCTCAGTCCACCACCTTGGCAATGTGGGTCTACACATACTGCTTTGCTTTGTTTCATACTGTTAAAAGGAGGGCAAAGGACTTCGGAGAAAAGTGTTTGACACACAAGGACCTACACAGATAAAGGCAAGGTTCTGGGGAGGCAGAGACAGGCAGATCCATGCAGCTCCCTTAGTGAGTTCAAGGCCAGTGAGAGATTTGGATTCAAAATTAAGGTGAACAGGGTTTGGCTGTATGGTCTCTTAATGTACTTTGGGGCTGCTGTCTTCCTAAAGTCTGCTGAGCCTGGCAGCCTTTCCAGGACACGCTATCATGGAAATGTAATGTGCTTGTGTTTCTTAGTGTCTGTCAGGACTTCCAAAGTTGAGATAACCTCAAGCACTGCTCAAACAGTTGCTGAGCAATGAGCAGTATGGAGAGGCCCTGAGGCTGAGGCTAAACTAGGCAAGGTAGGCCCTTAGGCTGCCTGACAAGATAGGGCCCAGCAGAGAGGTGTGAGCTCTGCTAAGCAGGAAGGAGAGAGGCTGGCTTCCTGGGTTAGGGCAGCTTCCTGGGGGCAGAATAGAACTCATTTGTCTTAATGAGGGGGAGAAGACAAGACCAAGGCATTCATTAGCACCTTCCAGGAAGATGAAAGAACACACTTGCTCTTACATCTTATACAGGAGTCTTGATAGCTGCAGAGCCGACTGGGAAAGACTCCAGTGGAGAATTCTGTATCCTGGCGGAGGGAGGAGACTTCACCGGCTTCGCTCTGGCTGCTCTGAGGGTGCCAACTTCAAGATGCTCCTAAGGACTGCTTAGGAGCTGGTGGCATGCAATTCAGACTTGGTTTTTCTAATCTTAAGTGTGTCCCAGCTTCGTCAGGAGACAGGAGTGTTCCCAGTGTCATCAGTCTCAGGTTCTTTGACCTAATTGTCTTCTTCACTGGCAATCTTGGGTGTCTCCCCCCCCTTCCCCCCAAATAAACAATGACAGCCAAAACTGGAGTTTCCTGAAGCACAATGCCACTCAGTTTGCTTACATACTTGGCTCATGCTAGTATAGGATAGGCCTTCTCTCTCCAAAAAAAAAAAAAAAAGGGCAGAGGCAGGCAGATTTCTGAGTTTGAGGCCATCCTGGTTAACAAAGCAAGTTCCAGGGTAGCCAAGACTATACAGAGAAACCCCTGTCTCAGAAAAAAGAAAGTTTGTGTGTGATGCATATACCCATCCATGGTATATGTTTGCCAGTGCCTGTATGTGCTTATCTATGCACCTATAAGGGTCCAAGTTCAGCATTGGCTTCCTCCCATGGTCTTACCTGGCTTTTTGTGAGGGTACTAGAGATCTAAAGTCAGCTTGAGTAGCAAGGACTTCATCCTCTGAACCATCTCCCCAACCCTAACACAGCATTTCTAAGCACAAGTTAGAAACCGCCAAAATGTAGGCTATAGCTGGCAGTATAGGAGTTCAAGTGGGAAACTTAAAACCATTCAGCTTGTGAGCAGGTATCTCTGACTGGCTTGGGAAGATGTGGTCCATCATGATCCCCATACATTCTATCGCTCATTCCATCTTCTCTTGACTGCTTTCAAATCCCCGTCATTATTCACATTGCTGTCCCAAGTCACTAAGTTTTCAGAATCTATTCACAGACATCCATTACGATTTCCAAATATTGCCAAGATCAGCATAATAGGTGCATTATGGGTGCTTACCCCCAAGTGACTGGCAGCTCCGTGACCTTTCTTTCCAGCCACAAATGAAAGGGGACGTACAAGGCATGTGTGCACCTGACTAATGCACACATTCTTCATGAAAAACAGGATAAATTACAGAGAATGGCAGCGGAATGATTACAGAAAGGTATATGAGGCAGAACCCATTAGGGAGCTGCATTTTGTTCAAAACTGAGAGGGTGGCAGGCAGGATAGCACGCCTTTGTGCCGGCACCCACTCAGCCATAGCAATGAGTAATAATGCAGCCGGGGATCTGTGCACATTTCCCCACTTCTGTGCCTATTTTCATAAGCTAATAACTCAAGCATGGAAATTGGTTCAGGCTGAACCCTGGCGGTAGAAGCTGGGCAAACGGTGTGGGAAACAATTTGTTGTTGTTGTTGTGGTGGTTACTTGATTTAGCTTGACTGTTTTGAAGTGAAGAGTGTCGATGACACTTGGATTTTCTCTAATGATGCGTCCTTGTCAAACCTGAGACAGTTTGGATTTTGTTACACCAGGTTCACTTTTAATGACAGCAGAGAGCCGTTTCTCTTCTCACAGGTGTTCGTTTCTGTTTGGTGCAGGTGGGATTGTTGCGGGGGCAGGGATTGAGTCAAACCTTGGAAATGACGTCATTCTGGACTCACCTGCCTTCACCCGGAAGACTCCCACCCCATGAGCAAATGTAAGGACTGGGTGAATAGCAGCTGCTCTAGACAAAGAGGGGAGGGCCCTCATTGTGGGTTCTGGCTGATTTCTACAGTAAAAGGAGCAAGAGGACGAGAAAGGTAGTCACCCTCTCACTCCTACCTGTGGGGAGAGACCAGGTTTCATATGGGCCTTTTCTTTGGATGAGCCAGATCTTCAAGTTGGAATAAAACATGGAGAATAGTTCAATAAACACCCTTGTACCCACAGTCCCCAAATAAATGGTCACTTTTACATGTTACAACATGCCAACTTTAAAAACTAAAAACCCAGCTGAAACACAACTCACAAATACTGAATCCTATCTTTAATTTCACAGCCAAGCAAAGTGAGGGGAAGGAGAGAAAAGGACCCCCAGATCAGCAGCATCCAACATCTTTCTCATCCCCAGAAGGAGACTCCCAGGCCAGTGTGCAACAATTATTTTCCCACAGTACAGTTGTGTCCCAGCACCCAGGCATAGGAATGAGGGGTTGTCTCCCTTATTCTGGGCACTGTACAGAAGAGCCAGAGCAGAGCATCATGCCCACAGTGACCCTGCCTGACCCCAGGAAGAGTGTCTGAAGGAAAAGCCAGCCAGGCAAGTAGGCATGAAGGCAGGGCACAGAAATAAGCAGCACATTCTTCACAGGGTGCATTTAAATGTATTCATTTGTATTTTTTTTTATGTGCATTGGTGTTTTGCCTGCTTGTATGTCTGTGTAAGGGTGTCAGATCCCTTGGAGCAGGAATTACAGACAATCATGAGCTGTCTTGTGGGGGCTGGGAATTGAACCCAGGTTCCTCCAGAAGAGCAGCCAGTCCTCTTAACCGCTGAGCTATTTCTTCAACCCCTGCCCACAGGAAGCATTTTAATGCACACCCCCAGCCAAGGTTCATTGAAAAGGATAACAAAATACTCTCCTACCAATTTGCCACCTTTCAAAGGCAATTAAATAATGTTTACTTTGTTACTAGAAAATTGTTCTGGATGTGAATCTTCAGTAATATTCCTCTCCAGGGAGGATTTCTATCTTTAGAGTCTTTCTTTCTCTCCCCCCCCTCCCTCTCTGTAATTTTAAATAAACTTTGAGGAGGGTGAGAACTGACCTGTAGGTAGCTGAACTAGGTGTCTTCAATCAGTTTAGCTCACTTTGGAGTTCGATCAGGTCTGGTAGATCCATGTGCTTGCTAAGGCCACCATGAAGATGCATCAGGGTTCCTTTAGCTAGAATCCCAGCTAGTCAGGGCTAAAAATACTCATTGATGTAGTAGAGCTCTGGGCTTACATAGGCCTTCTAGACCGACAGCTCCGTTTATGAACTGATGCTCCACTTTAAAAAGTAATAAAAGAAGGCTCACACAGGCCTGGGCATGCATTGGTGTTTTGCCTGCATGTATGCCTGTGTAAGGCGGGGAGCAGTGGGGGGGCAGGACAGGACACGGGACAGACACTACTGGGAAAGTGGAAACCAGTGGGGATTTTGTGAGTTCTGAACCCTATTGCTTTGGAGAAGAGTTCCTCTGCTCTGGGTCCTGACTGGCACTTAGTCAAGTTCTGCTTTTTGTTGTTTGTCCCCATTTGATGGGTGCACTATGGTGTCTCACTGTGGTTGTCAATAGGTAGACAGTCCTCATCTTCTGCACATTTGCCCTGAATGTGTCTCCTTTTTTATTTTTTAAAATTACATTCTGACATTCTCTCTCTCTCTCTCTCTCTCTCTCTCTCTCTCTCTCTCTCTCTCTCTCTGTGTGTGTGTGTGTGTGTGTGTGTGTGTGTGTGTGTTTCTCCAATATGGGTTGGGCCCCAGGAATTGAACTCCGATTGTCAGGCTTGGCAACAAGTGCCTTTACTCTCACTGGCCCATATTTTATGTTTTTAGACACTATTGTAAATGGGTTGCCTAGATTTTCTGATCTATAAGCTAATGTCTTTTATTAAATTTGAGAACATTTGAGCTATTATTTTATTGTGTTTTTTTCATTCTGCCTCCTTTCCTCCTCTCTCAGAAGCCCCCTGCGCCCTCAGAGTCAGACTTTGGACATATCCTCATAGGTCCCTGGGGCTCCATTCCTCCCCCTCCCCACTGTAGATGGAAGCTTCTGTCCTGCTGCATCCTGCAGCCCCCAGGTCATCTCTAGCTCAGAGAGGGGGGGATTGACTTTGCTTATGGCATTCTCAGTCCTTAGATTTCCATTTTCTCTTATCTTTTTTTTTTTTCACTTGTTTCCAGAGTATTAGAGTACTATCATTGCTCTTTGAAGCATTCTTATGATGGATGCTTTAAAACTAAAATGTTTGTCAGATGGGGCCAAGTGTGGTGCATACCTTTAATCCCAGCACTCAGGAGGCAGAGGCAGGTGGATCTCTGAGTCTGAGTCCAGTCTGGTCTACAGGGTGAGTTCCAGGACAGCCAGGGCTACACAGACAAACCCTGTCTTGGAAAACAAACAAGCAAACAAAAATTTGCCAGATAATGTTGCATCTCAGTATTAGAATTTATTGTCCCTTTTTCGTTCAGTTAAAAATATTCCTGGATTTCTGCATGAGTATTTTCCATGGAGATCTTGACATTTGAACATCTTGTATTTAGTCTTCTATTTTAACTGGCTTCCTAACAGAGCTCACATAGGGGAGGTTGGGGAGTGGGGACCAGTTCTTAAGGCCAGATAGGGGTGAAAGCCCAGGTTCTATACCAGCTTCTCCATAAGTTTTCCTCTAAACATACAGTTAAATAATAACAATGTTTCAAAACAAACCATTTACTTTTGACATGTTCTCCTAGTTTTGTTCTGTTGCTGTGATAAAACCCTCTGACCAAGAGCAACTTAGGGAAAGATAGGGTTTGTCTGTCTTTCTCTTAACAGGTCATAGCCCATCATTAAAGGACATGAACCAAGCAGAAACCCTTAACAATGCTCTTTGCTGGCTTGTTCAGCTTCATGCTCAGCTGGCTTTCTTATACAGCCTAGGAGCACAGGCCCAGGGAATGATGCCACCTTACACCAATTAACAAGTCAGCCCCCACAGGCATGCTCTCCGGCCAATCTAATCTAGGCAATTCCTCAATTAACACTCCTATCCCAGGTGACTCTAGGCTGTGGGGTTGGAGTTGGCTCACACTTAAAAGCACTCATTGTTCTCGAAGAGGACTTGGGTTTCATTCCCAGCACCCACATGGTTGCTCACAACTGTCTGTAACTCCAGGTCCAAGAGACCCTCATGCCTCTTCTGACTTCTGCAGGCACCAGGCAGCAGGTGTGGCAGTAGATTTAGAAACAGTCACATGTGGTCCCTAGAGCTTCATGTCTCTGTGCTGTAGGCCAAATCTTCTCTTGGAGCCAGGGACTCTTGGGAGTTCTCTTTCTGTAACCCAGAGCTTGGTGATGGCTCATCAGCCCACATGTTCTCTGAGCTCATACCACGTTGTCACCACCACATCCTCAGTGGAGCTGAGGGGCATGTGCAAACCCAGATCTAGTCACTCTTCAGGTGTTATCCCAATTAACTTTTTGTATTTCTGAGACAGGAGAGCACTAAGTACCCAGGCTAACCCTGAACTTTCTGTGTAGCTCAGGCAAGCCTTGAGCTTAATAAAATCTTCTTGCTTCAGGCTCCTGAGTGGCTGGAATTGCAGGCCTAAACCACCAGACCTGGATTATCTCATTTATTTCTAATATAGTGTGAGGTTTGGTACTCTTTGCTTCTAAATGGGACACTGGAGATTTAGAAGGGTTGACCAGGTGGCCCCAAGTTGGTGAGAAGTGAATATGGTAAGTTAGATTTGTGTGTGGCTCCAATTCCCTTGCTTTTCTCCTCTATTTTTTTTTCTACAATATTTATTGTTTGAATAGAGGGGAAGAGTGTCCACTGGGGAACAGAGTTTGAAGAAGTCTGAAGAAGGTTCTAGAATCAATCTTTTCCTTGGTTTCTAAGAAAGAAGTGGGAGAGAAGTCAGTCACTTCTGGGGTTGGGATTCTAGGAAGGATTCAAGCTGTGGCCCTTCGTCCACATGGAAGTCATAGGGGCTCAGGGGTGGAGGGAGATGGGGGTCATGATACCTGTTTGGATTCTGGAGGTGGAAAAGCCTGGGCTCAAATCCAGACTGGACGGACAGACATTGAGAGTTTGGGCATACCGCTGGAGCCCTCCCCTTTCCACACTCCCATTTCCATGCATTTACAAAATGGTGACTAACATCTCCCTGGAGATTTGCTGGGTGAGTACACCGAGACAACCCCGTGAAGTGCTTAGACGCTGCCAGGCCCACAGCAAACGCCTAATAAGTACTGGGGGCTGTTTTTGTTCACCATTGTTCTGGAAAGCAAGACACAGTGACGGAGGAAGCACAGACATTACAAGAACAATTCCTCTGAGGGCAGAGGTGGCCAGCAGCTGCCCAGGCTGCTACCTTGTTCCCGCCAGGCCCTGAAGGAGGATATTGGTGTAGGGGACCCAACTTCCCTTATGGGTGAGACTGTGTGACCTGTGGGGTGCCTTCCAACCTGCAGGTCAATTTGCTTCTTTGCTTCTGTAGCAGCCCTTGGGCGGTGGTGGCAGCATTGGAGGGAAAAGCGGCTGGGCTTGGCACTCAGCCACTCCAGCTGTCGTCTTTGGTAACATGTTTATCTGCTCCAGAGGGATATAGATGGATAAGCAAGAAGGTGTGCTGGAGGCTGGACTCCGCACGCAGTGACCTGCCAGCTTGGGTGAGCTTGCCACGGACAGCAGGCAAGGGTCCCATCACCATCGGCTGTGATGCTCTCTACATGCTCTGCACCAATGAGAGGCAGTTTGCAAACTTATTATAAACAGATTACATTTCGCATCTTAATGTGGCTGCTGGCTACCTGCCCATGATTTTTAGCCTCCAGGAAAGAAACAATTCCGTGAGCTGAGTGTTCTGCACTTTGACTCTGCATATGCTTCTCAAGGCTTCTCCCAGGTCCCTTTAACAACCCTCCCCCTCTCTTCTTCTTGTCAGAGAGCTCTCTCCTCTGGGCTTAACCAGAAATGCTGGAAGCTGTTCTCTGCCCAGCCAAAGCCAATGAGCTGTCCCCCTCCACCCACCCACCCTCACGCTGAGCCAGGAATCCAGTACAAACCCAGTGCCCACAGAATCGCAGAACAACTGGAAAGCTGTCTCCAAGTCCTCTGAGCGATCTGCCACACGACCCACTGGTGACACCTCTGCCTTAGGCAGGTGGCCACTCAGATGTTTGGTCTTACACAGCTGGCAGCTGTTTTCTCCTGCTCTTTGTCTAAAAGTTGGGGTACTGGTCCAGTCTCAGAAAAGGATTCATGGCAGCCATGGGATTCTCTCATTTGTTTGGGGTTCAAGTCCGTGCATGATTGTCAACACAGAGCACTCAGTCATGTTTGTAAATGCATTTGTAAGTGTGAACACACACACACACATACACACACAGCCCCCAGTAAACACAACTTGACCACAGGCTCATTAGAATCATCTCAGTGCTCTCAGAATTTGTTAGTAGCTCGTCTGTTTTTATTCTCTCTTTCATCCTTTCTTTTTTTTTTTTTTCTTTTTGAGACAGAGTTACACTAGGTACCCCTGACTCTCCTGGAACTCACTATGTAGAACTACACAGATTCACATTGATCCTTCCGCCTCAGCCTCTTCAACACTGAGATTAAAAGTTTGCACTACAGTGTCGATTGAGTTCTTCATCTTTTAAAATCCTGAGTGGCTGTTTAGGATTAATGTCTGTATATTTCGTCCCCATTTGGTGGAACTGTTTGAGAAGGATTAGCATGTGTGGCCTTTTGTAGGACATGTGCTTCAGAGGATGAGCTTTGTGGCTTCAAAAGACTCACACCGTTTCCAGAGTGCTCTCTGCTTCCTGTCTGTGGATCAAGGTGTGAGCTCTGGGCTCTTTCTGTGGCTGTGTCTTCTTCTGCCATCACAGGCGCTAGCCCTCTGGAACTGGAACCCAATTGAAAGCTTTCTTCTATGAGCAGCCTTGGTCCTGGTGTTTTGTCACAGCAACAGAAAAGTAACTGTGATGCTGCATCTGTGTGTCTATTGCTGGCTGATGAGGATCTAGAGGGTAGATGCTGGAGTGCCCAAGTTCTTGGGCCTCTCTTCTCTTTACAGTGACTGTACAGAGACACACAGATAGTTACAGGGATAGAGAAAGTTTACTAAAGTGGAAACACTGGACGGCTGGAGGTATGCCATGTCTCCTCTGCTGCCCAGCTCCAAGACACAAGAGAAAGGGACTGAAGTGAGGTCTCTGCTAACATTATGTGGGTCATTAACCCAGTGCCCTCCTCTTCCAGGTAATGCAGAGGGCTTTTCAGAGCACGCTGTCCTGGCTGAATGAAGCTCAGGTGGACTAACCACCACAGTCTCTCCCCACAGCCTTTTGTGTGTCCATCTCTGGAATTTCCTCTACTGTTTGCCGGCCTCCTAGCTGCTCAGGCTTCTGCAGATCAGGGCCAGCTCTCTGCTCAGGCTTCAGACCACCACCCGCCTCCTGGCAAGGCTGGGGAAGGTAGACAAGGAAGAGACAAACAGTGACAAACAGCACTAGAAGGTCAGGAGAGCCAGCGTTTGAGCCCAAGGAGCCTGTTGATACCCACAGGCAGCTGGCCAGGCCCCTGACAAACATACTGCCACCTCCTTTACAGAATGACAGCTGGAAGCTTGATCAGCCAACCCTCCATGAAACCCCAAATAGCTCTGTTCTTCATTCTAGGCTTCTACTGGAGGAACCAAACAGGGTGTGCCAAGCCCATCCTGCTTGGGGCTTGGCATACAGCAGTCACCCACAAGTGCTCTGCAGTCCAAAGGCAGATTCAGGGCCCAGCAGCTGAGTGTGTCGGTGCTATAATAGAGCACAAAGCCACAAGGGCTTTGAAAAAGGCTGGGGGGGGGCGGCGACACAGTGGGCTCATCCTCTCTAGGTGGGGGGTCAGCCTCTGTGGGCGCTGTTTTTGATTGGAATAGGGGCAAGAAGGACAAATATTGGGGGTTTTGTTTTTAACCTGAACGGAGAAGTAGAAGGAGGTGACCCCTGGCTGTGAATAGAGCCCTGGCTATAAACGTATTTATCATCAATTAACACCTCCAGGTCCTGAGGCTGGTAGAGCCTCTGGTGGGAGCAGCACCAGTTTTAACACCACCCTGGCCTCTGTTTCTCCCTAGAGTGGCTGCAGGATTGCTAGTGTATTCTTAGTTAATTCAGGGCAGAGGTGTGGCTCCAGGACAGCTGAGAAGGCACTTCTCCACTGTCCCCACCCCTGGGACACTCTCACCCAGCAGTGTGACCTGGAGATGCCCAGGAAGATAGAATGTGCTTGAATGTTTAATTACTTGCCTGCCCCTAAGGGAAAAGGGCGCGGGCTTTATGTTTTATGCTTTAAGGTGTATTTTAATAGGTCACCTGAACACACCGTACAAATAAAAGAGCCAGACCAATGTGCAGAGAAGGGTCCCCCCCCCCCCGCCTCTGTCTGTTGTTTTGGAATATGTATGTGTGTGTATTACACAGGGGAAGGAGGGGCTCGTGTGCCACAGCATGCATTTGCAGGCCAGAGGAAACTTAGGAAAGTCATTTCTCTCCTTCCACCTCTAAATGGGTCTGGGGCCTCAAACTCGGATCCCCAGGTTTTTGTGGCAAGCACCTTCATCCTCTGAGCCACCTTGCTGGCCCCTGCCTCTTGAAAATTGTCTTTCTTCCACCGCTGTCCTGTTCCCCAGGATCTGATGGAGCTGTTTTTGGCACACGCGAGGGAGCACACTTTAGTTTGTTACACGAAGGGTAGTGTGCCATGCCACTGTTTATTTAACCAGTTGCAGAATGTCAGACATTCAGGGTTGTGTTTAGTCTTCAGTGAATACAAGTGATGATGCCTAAAGAGCTTTAGGAGTGCACATGTCCCCCACCTACTTGAGCATACATACCTTCCTGTGAGCTCACAGGGAGAGAAGCCTTTGTAGTTTTGATAGATAACTATCAAACCATGCTCTGCCACAATTGTGCCATTTAACAAGCAAGCCGCAGGCCGAAGGAGGCAGTTTCCAGACATACTTCAGATACAGAGGCAGTTTCCAGACATACTTCAGATACAGCATGAGAAATGAGAAAAGTGTGACAGTCCCGAAGGTGAATGGCGATACCTTGGTTTAGATTTCAGATGACTTTTTCTTTCATTCTGTTGTGCTAAGACTCTCTTCAGATGCATCTGATACTGTATTTTAGTCTCTACACCCGCAGGTGCCAGGGTGGCTGAATGATCTAAGATGCTCGGCTCCATCATCACACCTTGCCAGCTTTCTCTTCGCCTGCGTTTGCATGGGGGTGCTTAGGTTGTTGATTTATTACAATCTTTAAGGTAGGGATTTGCCGGTTGTAATTTTCAGGTGGAGTTGTGTGTGTTTGGTCATGAGGACCGTGCTGATTAACCTTCAGTGTCAATGTGTCTGGATTTGGGGTGTCTCTGAAGGTGATTCCAGAGAGGTGTAACTGAGGCAGGAAGACCCAGCCTGTTTGTAGGTGGCGCCATCCCACACACTGTGATGCCAGACTGAATAAAAAGAGGAAAAGGAGGACTGGAGATTTGTTGGCATTGCCTGATGTCTGCCTCTTGGCTTGTTCAGTTGTTGGTGGCCTCTGCCATTTCTTCCCTCCACGATGGACTCCATGCTCTTGGAGCCTAGCTAAATTAAACCTCCATCCATTGCTCTCCTGAGGCAAGGTCTCTCTCTGAATGCAATCTCTCCATCACAGGCAGTCTAGATAGGCAGCTCGTCCCTGGAGCTGAGATTACAGGCGGCCACCACACCCACTGACACACGTGTGAGCACTTGGGATCTGAGCTCTGCTCCTCACACTGGGCTTGAGCTATTCTCCCAGCCCAAAGCTCCGTCTTTTAAATGCAATTGACTTGATCAGTTCTTCCCCTTTTCAGCTTTGCATTTTTGTGTGTCCTTATAAAAATATTCCTCCCTACAAGATGAAAAACTGTATTTTCTTCTAGTTCTTTCGGTTTATACATATATATTTTTCATTATGTATTCCATATTGTGTATTTGATCCATGTTGGTTTTATTTGTCTATGGAATGTGTGGTTTGCACTGGTTTTTGGTTTTTCCCTGTTGTCCTACTACCATCCACCGACTAATCCACCTCTGCTCATTGGCTCCAAATAATACCCTGACCTCACCCTTGATTGTGCTTAGCTCTTCTCTGGGGTTTCTCCTCTGAGGAACAAGGGTGCTTTTTTTGATTAATTGCATGCAATGCCTAGGCTTACAACCCCAGACTGGGAAATAACATTCTTATAAGTGGTTTACCATGTAGGAATTGCTTCTTGCTTCAGAAAATCCATGTTCTTTGTGTTCTAAGCTTTCCATTTTTGTCATATTTTTTAAATGTAAAAATTTGCCTGGGAGGGGGTGCTCATGCACTTGAATGCATGTTTCTGTGGAGGCCAGAAGAGGGCGTTAGATCCCCTGGTGCTGGAGTCACAGACAATTGGGGACCAAATCCAGGTCCTCAGGAAGAGGGGTATGCACTCTTACCTCCTGAGCCACCTCTCCAGCCCCACCTTTTAAACCTTGCTTCTCCTCATCTGCTCCTTGTGGCTATTTCCTGCAGCTTTGAACAGAAGTGTCCCTGCTGCTTGCCCTATGTGAAAAAGTTCCAACAAAACGACCTAACTCAGGAGGGTGACAGAAAGGAGGAAGGAGGAGGGGGCCTAGATCCCAGGCAGGAGCAGAAGTCTTCTCCATGGGCCTCTGGGAAAGGAAGGATGTTGCCTGTTGATGCCCACTGGAAGCTTTGAATCTCCCCTGAGGGCCCAAGCCATCTGGATACTCTAGTTTTTCCCCTGTGGTGTTGTGTGAGAGAAGGGTATGTGCTGTTTTAGAAGGCTGAAGCAGGACTCTCTGGAACCTGACACCCATCCATGTGTGGACAGGTGCTACAGCCCCTGAAGAGACACATCTGGTGCAGGGTGACATAATCGTTTCCTGTTACTACCTCAGGCAGTGTGGGGCTTCCAGCAGCATAAGAGGCCCCTGCCCCACCCCCCTCAGCACACACTAGAGCGCTCTGCCTTGCCTTTGTTTTATATCAGTTCTAGTTTTTGATTTATTTTACTTATGTGTGTGTATATGTGCCTGTGTGTTATGTACATGCACATGCATGTGTATGTGGGCACCCATGGAGGGTATCAGATGCCCTGGAGCTGGAGATACAGGCAATTGTGAACCACTGAGATGTGGGCGCACTAGGAACTGAACGACAGTCCTCTGCAAGAGCTTACTCTCCCCCACCCCCCACCAAAGACCAATTTAACCAGGTGGCCCACCAAAGACAATTACCAGAAAGAAAGATTTTTTTAAGTTAATTTTTTCTCTCTATGTAAGTGTAAGAGGATTGTTCATTTGGAGGAGATGTTGGCTTGCATTTCCTACAGTAGGTAAGATGTGAGAGAGTCCACATTGGATTTGTGCTAAAAGAGCCTTTCTTGAGCTTCAGCATCTTAGAACTGGAGGGAATAATTGGAGAGAAAAGAGAACGAGAATGAGGTAGAAGTGATAGGTTATTATTCTCAAATATGATCTTTACTACACAAGGAGGGGAAATTCACACTTCAGCATCCCCAGTAAAAGAAACCATGATGATGACAGAATATTTTCTCAACTTCTTTAGACAGGAATGGGAAAGGCTTTTATACAAGCAACACGGGGGATAGTCTCTCACAAGCTGGATCATGAGGCTATTGAACATGGCAGTGGGTGAGCTCAGTCTCGGTGTCTTCAAAACAGGGAATTGAGGGTTATATCTACTCATCTGTCCTTGAGACAAGGGCTGTATCACTTGAGATGATGCAGAAAAAAATAAGGCCGTAGATTGTTTCATTTGAACTATGGGAAATACTTAGCTATTACTGGATGAGCTCCTCATGAATACATGGACTTTAAGATAGAGACTTAGAAAGTAAGTAAACGTAGAAGATTCATAAAGCTCCTAAATTTACAAGATGGGAAAGACCCCAGCCATCTCAATGGCCTTCAAATTATTCTGATAATTCCAAGCTTAAAATTTTTTAGGTACTAATGCTTTCATAACTTCAATAAACACATCATTCCATAAAAAAAGAGAGTGGGGGATAATTAGTTGATAGAGTACTTGCCTAGCCTGCATGATTCCCTGGATCCAATCTCTTGGACTACATAATCGGAGCATGGTGGTATATACACCTGTAATCCTAGCACTGGGGAGGTACAGGCAGGAGGATCAGAAATTCAAGGTTATTATTGGCTTCAAAGAAATTTCTGAGCCAGCCTCGGTTATGTGAGATCCCGTTTCAAAAACCAAATAAATAATTTAAAAGTGTATTTCATTTTACAAATGTATTGTGATAAACTGCATGTAACTACACACACACACACAATTTTTTGAGTTAAAATCATCTCAGCAAGCCATCTTGCTCGGAGCAGGAATTATTATTTTATTCACATATGGGCAAGGAAACAAATGTTGAATAAAGCATGGAACTTGACTCCACAGCTAATACAAGAGCATGGAGAGTCAGGCCCATCACGTGTAACAACTGTTTCCACTTACACTGTGGTCCATGTCTCTAACCCTTGCACTGACTGTCTGCTCACTCATAGTTTGACTGTGGTTTAGCTCCCAAAGGTTCATGTGCTAGAAGTTTATTGTAGAGGTATTTAAGGGGTGGAGTTAGGATGTGAAGTGTGTTAGGATACAGAGTGCTCCGTCTTTATTTTCCTGGGACCATGTCAGTTCCTGGCTGGATCAGTTCTTATAGGGGCAGGTTGCTAGATGAGAGCCTGAGCCTTTCTTTGAATCCCTTTGCTGTACTCACCACCTTCGCCACAGTGTGCCATTTGACCCGGTGACCTCACCAGAGTCCCTCTCTTGAACAGGCAGAGCTGTGAAGCACTCCACCTCTGATATTCTGTTATGATAACACAAAAAGAGACTATGACAGCCACTCTGAGAGACGTGTTATCTTAATATTATTTTTTTTGCTTTTGGTTGCATATATAAGTTTGAACGATTTCCATGTTTTATGAATCATTTGTCTTGATTTTCCTACGGTCTTTCCCCATTTTTCAATGTCTTCTCCTGTGTGTGTGTCTGTCAGTCTGTCTGTGTTCACATGGTCTGTATGTCTGTATCTGTGTGTGTGTGCGTGCACATATATGTGTGTGTGTATGTGTGACTGTTGCATATATTCTTCAGTCTTCGTCTTAACTTTTAACTTTATTGTTGTTATCCAGGCCTGAGGAGTTTTAGATAAACTTGCAGTACTCCTCCTGCGTCTGTGCCTTGGGCTCTGACACTGCAGTCATGAATCATCGTGCCCAGCTTGTTCCCATTATTTTTATACTTAAGAGGTTGTAGTCCTCCTGTGTAAGGATAACTATTCACTCCTTATCTTTTAAAGTGGAAAGGGAATTATTTGCTTTCTGCATTTAATCCCTTATTCTGTTCAAAACTTATTGGCAATTCCCCCCTCCCAAAAGTCTACTCAGAAGGACCTTGAGCAGTATTTCTGCATCCTATACCTGTTCTGACACACTTGCTACCTGGAAGAGTCTTATCTCATCATCCAATTGTGGGTGTATCATGTCTGATATCTGGACTAGAGACTGAGGATCACATGCAATAGAGGCACACATTCCAACTGAAGCCACATTAACTTTTAGAACTCATTCCCCATTACTGAATACCATCAAGTCCATGGTGTCTAAATCTTTGGCTGTTTTTGTTCACAGACTCAGACAATTGCTCTAATTTTCCACTGAACACTTCTGTAGAACTGTGTTTGCCATGCAACTAGAACTTGGTGTATGATTTCTCATCTTGCAGTATAATTCCTGTTTATATCTCCAGGTGTCAGAGAATTCCACCTGACCCCTAATTCCAAGTCCCTAGAGCATGTTGGTGTCTTGGCTTCAACCATGTCATTGTTGGACATTTGAGTTCTTTTTCACAAAAGCGGCTACCCAACTGACCATGCCTGAACCAGTACATTCTTCTTGGTTGCATTTTTAAATTCTTAGGATTTTTCTTAACAAATATTACAACTGAATGTTTATTGGTGTTGGTTTGGACTTCCTGTTTCATCCCATTAAAACCAGTTTGAATCTCACAGCTTGGTGCTTCATTGAGTGTCTTTCTCAGCAACCAGTCACCCTCACACTTGATACCCATGCTTTCTACATCATTAGCTACGTCTTTGAACATCAAAACCGAGGCTCGGGTTGGTGGGGTGACTTGACCAGGGTCACAATACTACAGTGGAGAGCGGAGGTGAGTGACAATAATGGTCTGTGCTTGTAAAACCAGGGCACATGACCAGAGCAGAGTAGCAACTGACAGGTAACAACAGCACCATTGTCAGACCCAACAGTGCACTGTGAAGTACATAGCCAGCTTACCTGACCCTGGCAATACCACAGCCAGTCAGCTTCCTGACATCTAACCATGTCAAAGATACCAGCAAAGCTGGGCCAATGAAACCAAGATCCTAACACATATCCAAGGGTCCCCATCACACAACTTCAGAGTGTTCAGCATTCTATCCAGTATCGTTTTTCCAGTTAGCTGGGGAATCACTTTTATTTTATTTCACCTTACTCATATTTGTCCATTTCAAAGGTGAGAGTATTTTGAAAAACTTTGTCTACCTTCTTAATAAAAATGATCTCAGTTTAGTCAGTCCTTTACAGCCTGTTTAATTAACTTGTTATAAAAGATTCATATTTGGCTGTTCCAAACCTAAGCTGTCCCCTGTGCTCTTTCTGAAATGTTTTCAATCCACATGGCTATTAAGTCTAGAATAGTCCAAGGATTCCTATCAATCAGATCTACTTTTTACAAAACTCACACAATTTTGCAATTTTGACAGTTTTTCCAGGAGCAGATTTTCCACTGTTTAATCATTTTACATCTGAAAGCAGTTCTGAATGTTTTTATATATAGCCAAGCTGGTCTCTTCCTGCCATTCCCAGGACCTAAGCATCACCTTGCTCATTTCCCATCACCTATAGTAAGAGTGGAGGAGGACACGGAATGTCCTTTTCTGTCAAACTCTACCTAGTTCCCTGGAGAAAGGTCTCTCGGTTTCCCGGCTATGCAGGCCCCAGAAATCCTGCTGACTATCCCCCAGGATGCTAGCATCACAGATGTGTGTTGCCCCATGCCCCTCTTTTTATGTGGGTGCCAGGGATTCAAATTCAGGTCTTCCTCTAGCCCTCTGTTCGTTTTGCTTTAAGATGGGGCTAGAGTTTACAATCCCCCTGCCTCAGCCTCTCAGGTAGCTGGGACTAGTCATACACCATCCATGTATAGCGCTCCAGTTCTCCATTTTTTGAACAATTCTTTAACTAGACAAGAAGGAAGCTAAATTGCAATGTGTGTGCCCTTGACTCCTTTTTGTCAAGCATTTGCATTTTGGCATTTCCCATGCAAAGCTCGGTCCCTTTTTTAGTCTTCTGGCCAGCCAGCTTTAAAACCTTCTGGGACTGAGATCTTGTTTAGGGTCTGTGCTCATCCTGAGCTTTGGCACAGTTTCACGAGTTGAGGCGCCTTCTGTGTGTTTCCTCCTAATCCTATATCTTCTTTGTATCGTTTGAACGAGCTTGCCTGAACCTTGGAGATCACCAGCTGCCATCCTGTGTGGCACATCTTTCACCATAGGCATCTCCTTTCTGTCCCTCACACAGAGCATTTGGAATTAGTCACTACTACTTAGGCAATGTCTGGGAGGTCCCCTCAGTTCTTATCCCGTTCCGTAGTCCCTCTCCTCCAGGTTAATATGAAGAAACACTAGAACTTCATCCTTGGTCCCTCATTGACACTGAGTGTTACAGTAGGCTAGGCTCTTCCTCTGGGAGTTGAAGTAAGGAACGCAGTTGTAGTTCATACTGATATCACACGCACATGTTAAAAAGCCTTGAGGTTATGCTGCGATGACAACCTACTTAAACAAGTTTAAACATGCTGGGGGTTCAAACCCAGGTCTTCCTGCTTCATAGCAAGCACACACACCCCCCTTCTCTTTTCACTTTTGGATATAAGCTAAAATTCACAACTTGGCTGCCAAAAAGACTCTTGTCTTGGAGGATTCTCTCCCAAGGGATTCCCACCAAGAAAACTCCAAAGTCCCACTGCTATCAACACAGTTCTGTTCAGGACATTATCATCAGCTGGCTGCCAGGTTCTATAGCTACTTCTCATGGAAGCCGGAAGGAGGTGCAGACTGGCCCAGCCTTTACGGTTGCAAAGCTGTGATGAAGAGAGACCCCAGAGTATGGACCTGCCCCTCACCATGAGAACTGGTACCATGGCTGGATGAATGGGGGAGACTTGCTTTCTCAAAGAGGAGGTGTCCCCTCCATGCCTGTTGCTACTGGAGGGATACCTCTTCTTCTCCGGCTGGGGCTCAGCCAGCCCTTTTCATGCAGCATGTGACAGACCTAACCAGAGTGGGTGTGGGAGAGCCCTGAGCCCCTGCACAGTCCCTGTTTCCCTTTCGTTTTAGTCTGGGTGTTCCTGACTGACATCTCCCACCCCACTCCACATTCTAAGAGCTGGTAATTAATTGGCCTTAACCTTACCCTTTAAGGCCACCCAGTCATTCAGATAGGTTATCCACATGTGGTAACTGACCTTGGGGGTCACTCGAGTGCTCACACACACACACACACAGCTCAGCTGCTTTGCTGGACTGAATGTTGTGTTTGCTCGTCTTTCTCAGAAACAGACTCTTATCTGGTCACTTACTACAGTTGCACATGACACTCTTGCACCACCTCTGAGCCAGTCTTTCAACAGCCTGGAACCCACAGCCCTTCTTCCCATAGTCTGACACACTTTCTCAGCCCTGCTCCTCCCACTGAGCCCGAGCATGGTGACCCAGGTGCCTTTGTCCCTGAATGAAAGTGGAAAGATGTCCCCAGAGTCCCCTCCCTGGCCCATCTATCCTGAGCTGATGAGCAGTATGGGAGAGAGTGGCGATGGTGGGGGGTTCGGTCCTGGGCTGACCTTGCTTCTCCAGCTAGGAATGTAGGTTCCCCTGAACCCCAGGGATTCCTCCACAGACCCTCACACACTCCCCTCTGAGCCGTTCCTTTTGTTCATGAGAACTTCAGCTGATTGGTGTTCTTGTGCCAGGCTCTAGCAGTGTGAGTTTTTTATTTATCGGGGCTTTGTACATTCCTCGCTCCGGAGTGGCCATTTTAAGCAGCTCTCTCTGGCCACCCTAGCCAGTCTCCTGCAGCATGTTCTTCTCAGAGGTTGGCTGGTATGTCCTGCTTCCTGCCAGGACCCTGCCGTTCTGGGGTGGATCTGGGCTGTGCTCCAGGAGACAAAATCCCCTACTCTGACTCCATCAACATGTCCAGATTTCCTCCATTGACTTCCTCTCTCTTTTCTTTTCCAAAGTCACGGGACATCTCTGAGTGAGAGGAGGAATGAGAACATCTGTAGATCCCTCATTCCAGTCATTTCCTCCCCGACACAAGGCTGGGAGTGGAGAGCAGACTCCTCCCAATCGGGAGGGTGCCTGGGGATCCATCTATTATCTCTGACCTCTGCCCGTGGTGTGGTTGTGACTGACCTGGCTGTCACATCTGGGCTCAAGGGGACCGGACTGTGAATGATTCTCAATGGTTGTGGAGCTCAGTATCATACTGGTCTATAAGCAATCTGCTGTTCACGTTACAAGAAGAGAAGCCAGTCACACACATCAGCTTCTTGAAAGCCATGCGGGAAAGCAGGACAGGTTTGGGGATAGAATCCCAGGCCTTTCCTCTTGGTATCTTTTAAGCTGAAATTGGTCTCTTTTGAGGTAGGCACAAGCTGACTGCTTGCCTCCCTGTTTGTACTGTACATTCAGTGTTCAGCTATCAATACCAAAATGCAGGAACTCAAGGCCTGGATAGAGCATTGGAGTCTGAAGGCAGAGGGCAATCAGAAACTGCAGGAGGAACCAGCATACTGGGTGTCAACCTTGGACACACAGCAGAGCCAGTGCTCAGAGCCCCAGAAGTGCCAGAGGGGGCCCAGGAGGAACTGCTGCTTGGGGCTGAGGGTGGAGGGAAGTGTCATAGGCCCAGGGAAAAGGAGTCCATTCCCAGGATAGACTTAGGAAAGGGACAGTATATTACTTTATTAAAAGCCTGTTGCTGACTTGATAAATGATCTGCCTGCTGAGTGGCAGGGGCCCAATATCGCCATGGGCAATAGTTCTGGGCGCCAACCTCAAACCAGGAAACACTTTTATTTTTTTGGCTGATGTAGAGCCTCTCTCCCCATCCCATCTCCTTTCCCCTCTTCCTTCCCTCTCTCCCTCCCCTCTCTCATTCTTGAGTGTGGTTCCATTATGCACTGTGGGGTGTGTGTGTGTGTGTGTGTGTGTATGTGTGTGTGTGTGTGTGGTGTGATGTGTGTTATGTGTGTGTGGTATGTCATGTGTGTGTGGTGTGTGTGTATATGTGGTGTGTATGTGTATGTGGTGTGTGTGTATGTGTGTGGTGTCTGTGTGTTTGATTTATGTGTGTGTGGTGTCTGTGTGTGGTGTGTGTGTGTGTGTGGTGTCTGTGTGTGTGCTGTATATGTGTGGTGTGTGTGGTGTGTGTGTGTGTGTGTGTGTGTGTGGTGTGTGTGTGTTTGGGTGTGTGTGGTGTGGTGTGTGTGTGTGTGTGTGTGGTGTCTGTGTGTGGTATGGTGTGTGGTATGTGGTATGATTTTATGCACCCTAGCTGGGCTTCTCCAGATGCCTCCCCCCTCCTCTACTCCCTTTATCCACTCACCCAGCCCCTGGCCTCCTCAGTCCCCACAGCCCTGAAAGGCTTGAGGAGCTGAGAAGACCCAGACTATGGCCTGGGGTTTTTAAATGAGATGCCTGGGAGGGAAGGGGCATAGCCTTGTTTGTTTGAAACTACCAAATTCATCCCTCTCCAATTCTCCATTTGTAGGGGGAAAAAAAAGAAAAGAAAAACAACACACACACACACACACACACACACACACAGACCAGTAAAAGGAAACTCATTTCAGAAGAAAGCAGGAGAAAAGCCGTTTTCTTTGCCAGCCAGTTTGAGATTATTATTAACATTGGGCTTGTTTACAGCAGGGAAAGGTAAAATAGCTTAGTTCATGTTTTTATGGTAGGGGTTTTCTTCTTTTTTCCTTCACTGTCTTGTGTGTCAGGAGGGCAAACATTAATTTCAGAATGGATGAATTTTGTGTAGACTCCTGTAATCACACCTCCTGCTAAGGTTTTAGAGGGCTCTGAGTCTCTGAATCCTGCTGTGACTTAGTCACCAAATTGCGATCACTTTTACCAAAATCAAATAAAATGACAATTCAAAGTACTTGTCCAGATTTTTTAAAACTAAAAAATAAATGAAAAGTTTTACTACACACGTTGGTTCTGAGGTGTATTATTTAATTTCTTGATAAGGCTAAAGTAAATTTCTCCTGTATAAGATAGAGTATGATAATTTATTGGCTTCTCTTTAACCCTGTTTTCAAACAATAACTGTGCATGAAGAGTCAGAGAAGGGTATATATGTTTTTAAATGAAAAGAAAATTAAATGTTTAGTTCACAGAGATAAAAGGATTCCAGGACAGGAAAGCATAAAGTGTACCATAAACTATCTTACTTCACATTTGGACATTCAATTTATCTTCAGAGGGCCTGGGAAATAGCTTAGCAGTTAAAGGTGCTTGCTGCTAAGACCAGTAACTTGAGTGTGTGAGTGGGTGCGCATGCACTTTTATGTTATTTATCACCTCATATAACCATCCTACTTATATAAACCTAAGTCAGGTAAAGACATAGCTTTTCTTTCAAATTTCAATTTATAAATTAGTTTCATGGAAGTCTTTAAAATCTTAGGGACAAGTAACATAGGACACAGAAAAGAAAAAAAAAAAAAAATAGTGTGACATGTTAATCCAGCCAACCATTCCTAAACTTTGCCTATGAGGCTAAAAAAAAAAAAAAAAAAAAAAAAAAAAAAAAATGTTCAACATATTTGATTTTTCTCTATCCTTCAGTTACCAAAGAGAAAAAGAAAAGATTATCCATGTGGAAAGGGGACACACAAGAGGCAGAATTCCCCGCCTCGCAGTGGGGGGTGGGGCTCTATCAGCTGGCAGAGTGTGGTTTTCTAATATGTCTTTGCCGGTTGATTTAAAACACTAAATCCAGGTTTTTAATACAGCACTTTCCGTGAGTCACTGGGCTGAAAGCCCATCTCAAACCAGGCAAGGATCCAAGACAGAAACAAGCAGGATCCAGCTACGAGAAGTCTCTGTTAGCACAGCTAAACAATTGTAATTAAGAAAGCTCCAGTCGCTCCAAGATTGCCTCCTTCTAGATAAAATAAGGAAAACATTATTGAAAAGCAGCGGGGCAAGGCAAAGGAACAGCTCAGAGAAAATGCTGACAAGCGGTGATGGTAACAATCGACTTGCTGTCCCAGAGAGAAGTGATAATCTGCTTAGCTCTTCAGCAGGAACGCAGCGTCCTGTTGACAGTGCAGGTGCAGGGAATGCATGGCACTGGGCCCTCCCCAGAAAGTAGAAGGTACAGTCTGCATCACAGGAAGCCCAGTGATTCCATTCCTCCTGCAAAATCCAGGGAGCAAAACATGCCCAAGCATTAAGAACAGGCTGTGCCGACTTGTACTTCTCTCCTACCCTTCTCTAACTACAAATAACTGCTCTGGAAATCAGTCCACAGACAGTGATAAGAGCTTGAGAGCTGGGAGGAAAAGATGTGCTGGCGAGAAACCTCAGGGGTTGAGAAAAAGTGATGTGGCTGGTGCCTTCCTGCCAGTTCCTTCTCTCCCATTCAACCTGGCCTGGCTCAGGCGAGATTTGTGATAGCAATCACTAAAAGGCTCAGACAAGAGCATCCTCAAAGACATCCTGTTCTCTATGGCCAAAGTCCATGGAAGGGGAAGAAGCATGAATAGAGACCCAGCCAGGAGCTCCAGACCCCATTCTTACAACCCAAGGTCCTTGAGGACAGTCTGGTCAGTCAGCAGTAGCAGCACACCACAACCACGTCTGGTCTACAGTTGGGACATGACCTCAGCAAGCAGCAGTGAGGTCCGGAGTCTTCCTGACTATACTCGGGCATTAGAAAACTAGACCTAGCAGCCACTTCCCAGTAGTAGTGTTTGCAAACATGAACATCACTGAGCAAACAATAGAAAATGGCATTCTAAAAAAAATTATAATGAAATCAAATAGAACTTTTGGGGAAAAAAAAAAATCAAGAAACTTACAGAATGGTCGGAGCAAAACAGAATAGTAAGACACAGAACAAACCCTGATCCACAACAAAATGTCATACTTAGTGCTGAGTCAATAATTACCATAAAGGTAAACAGTCTAAATATGCCCATTAAAATGCAGATTGGCAAGGCAGTTTAAAAAAGATGACCCAACTATATGCTGCTCCCAAGAAACTCATTTCAAATTCATGCACTTAAGTAACTCACAGCAAAAGAATGGAGACGGATACATCATAGAATTGTTGATAAAAGGGACTGGAGAGATGGCTCAGCAGTTAAGAGCACTGACTACTATTCTAGAGGATCCAAGTTTGATTCTAGAATCCACATGGTAGCTGGCAACTGTCTATAATTCCAGTTCCAGGGAATCTGATACCCTCGCACAGACATTGGTGCTGGTAAAACACCAATATTCATAAAATAAATACATCTTTAAAAACATTTTTAATAAAAAAGAAGCATGATTGGCTGTACTAAACCAAAACAGAGCAAGGAAAGTTACTGTGGGCAAAAAAGGAAGTTATTAAACAATTAATTAATCCATCAAGAAGTGATAACTGTTTTGTGAACCAAACGCAAGAGGTTCACAGGTATGAAGCAAAAAGTAAACTGATAGGAAAAACACACAATTCTACAACTATTGTGAGGACACAATCCCCATTGCCCTCACACTAGGAGCTTCTAGGAACCAGAGACAAAATCAGCAGGAACATAGGATCCGGCATCACCAACTGCCAGGTATGTAATCCTATCCTAGCACCTTCTGTTCAACAGCAGCAGAGACAGAGGCTCAAAAGGCCCATGAAATACTCAGCCAAGTGGAATACACCTTAGATCATAAAACAGTGCTGTCAGGGCTGGGGAGATGGCTCAGGAGGTAGAAACTTGTCGCACAAGCACAAAGACCAGAGTTTGGATTTCCCAGCACATGGTGGCCAACCTGTAATCCCAGAGCACAGGAAGAAGAGATGGGCAAGCAGACTGGATAGACTAGCTGATCTGATGAATCTGGCTCAGCAAGAGATGCTGACCCAGTAAATAAAGTAGAGTATCGGTGAAGAGGACTGGGTTCTGACCTCTAGTGACAATGTAAAAAGCTAGGCATAGTCGTGTTGTGTGTGTGTGTGTGTGTGTGTGTGTGTGTGAGAGAGAGAGAGAGAGAGAGAGAGAGAAAGAGTGTGTGTGTGTTTGTGTGTGTGTGTGTTTTGTGGGTATGTGGGTGTGGTGTGTATGTGTATGAGAGAGATATGGTGTGTGTGTGTATGGTTATGTATGAGAGAGAAATGTGTAGTGTGGTATGAGATGTGTAGAATATGTGATGTGTGTATGGGTATGTATGTATGTGCTTGAGATGTGGTGTGTGTGAGAGAGAGAGAGAGAGAGAGTAGAGGATAGAATGAGGTATATCTGGAGCTTGCCAACCAGTAGCCTAGCCAATCATTGAGCCCAGGGTTACTGAGAGACTCTATTGGAGGAGGAGGAAGAGGAGGAGGAGAAGGAAAAGGAATGAAGAACAGCAGTGGAAGACACTTGACATTTGCCCTTGGCCTCCACATAGCACACACACATATGCATGAACACTCATGTATACATGTGCACACAAAACATAATAATAAATACACACCTGAGAAGGCTGGAATGAAGGCTGAGTTAAGTATGTACACATCTTGTAAAAGATGAAATGCAACAATACACATAAAATGCTTTGAGTACTCTGATGATGATGGCGATGATAATAATAATAAATGTAACAATAATGGCCAGGATTTATTGATCTGCGGCTAACACCATAGAGACCTTGCCTTTACTTAACCCACACAAACACAAGTTGGACTGGTTTCCTGTAGTCCCCCTTAACTACAGTTTCCTTTTCCATGGTCAATTGTGGCCCAAAAATCTCAAATGTAAAATTCTTGAAATAAACAATTCACAAATCTTAAATTATGCACAGCTCTAAGCAGCATTATGCCTTTTCTGCCCACCTCTTCCTGCTGGGGTGTGAATCGTCCTGTGTTCATGTATCTACACTATATATGTTGCATGCCTGTTAGTAATTTAGTAGCTTCTAAGGTGACTGTCATAATATTGCAACACTTGTGTTCAAATGGCATATATTTTATTTAATAATAGCCTCCAAGAGCAATAATAGTGAAGATGGCAGTTTATTTATACTATATTGCTATACATGTTTTTCTTCTTATTGATTGCTGCTATGCTCTTACTGTGCCTAATTTACAGATTAAACTTTATCATACTTGCTGTGTATGGGGGGGGGAGATGCTTAAAACTGAGTAAGTTTTAACTACTCAGTTTTAAGCATCCACTGGAGGCCTTAGAATGTATCTCTTATGGAAAAAGGGGGCACGACCATATGTAGATTGTATATAAAGACCAGAGAAATAATGTGTCCAAACACACAGCTTACAGTACAATAGAGCCCCAGCCTAGAGCTCCCATGATCTTGCTGTGTTCTTGTGCCTCCCAGGGACAGTGAGCTAATGAGAGAAGAATCCCTTGGCTTCACATCCCTTCCACAGATGCGTAAAATCTGATATGATTGGGCGCAATGGTGGCAGGTGCGCAACGGTGGCAGGTGGATGGAAGATGCCATCTTGGCCTCCTGATCACAGCCTCCTCACCAGCAAGCTACCTAGGAAATCAGGTTCCACAATTGGAATGTTTATAGGAACAGCTGTTTCCTTCAAGGAGCAATTGGCTAGAATGAAGAAAAATGCTGTGTATCCAAGTCTAAAAATAGCTCCGTCATTTCTGACAGGGACTCGGTCGTGATGGAAGTCAGTGTGGCTCTGAGTCACTGACTTAAAAGAGGTGGGGGCAGGCAGGCAGCTTGCAGGTGACAAGCAGACAGTTTCTCAGTTGGTATTTCCTCTATTTCCTGTTTTGGACATAGGTTTCTGTATTCTTTCCTGAATGGGTGTGTGTATACGAGTTCATAAAGCTTGTGTACCAGGCGCTCTCTCGTTCCCATCTGTGATCTTTTGGTCAATGGTTTACCAGCTGTTCATACACTGTTGCGGGAGCTCAGAGAAATTCGTTCAACTCTGTTTTGTTTTGTTTTGTTTTTTCTCCTTAGCTCTTCCTTATAGGTTTATATAGTGTGAACATACCTGCCGGGCAGTATAGCAGAAGGGATGTGCTTTCCTGCATTGGAGTTGTCCATGAAAGGGATAACCAAGGTCCTAATTAATCTTCAGTTTTATGTCCTGTTCAGCATAGCTTTTTTTGAGTCAATACATTAGATCTGGCATTCCCATTTTGCTAAATTCTTTCACTTAAAATACTTTTGTGATGGACTGGCAACGTGGCTCAGAGTGTGCTTGCCACAAGAGCCTGATGACTTGAGTGTGACCCCCACTCCCAGGGAGGAAGGAGAGAGAGAAGGGCTCCTAGACATCTGACCTCCACAGGAGGCCATTGTGTCCATGTACCCTCTCGCACACTCTCTTTCACTTAGTAATAAGTACAATAAAATAAATGTAAATTTAAATACAAAAGACTTTGTGGGACTGGACAAATGACTCAGCAATTACTGGCATTTTCTACTCACTTTGAAGCCAAGGGTTTGCTCCCAGTACCCACATCAGGTGGCTCAGAACTTCCTGCCACTGCAGCTCCTAGACACTCACTTCTGGCCTCCTTGGGTACCCACACACAAATGGCTGGTGCATGCACACATCATTAAAAAGAAATCTTTTAAGAACTACTTTATGAAAGGGCTTCTGGTTCAGACAAGCTAATGTAGGTCTGTCTTCTTTCTTCCCGGTTAAGTGCAAAAATAAATTCTGAAAAATATGCCAGAAACATCAGCGCAAGAGCTCTGAAAGTTAGAAGAAGGAGAAGGAAGAGGAGGAGGAAGAGAAGGAGGAGGAGAAGGAGATGAGGAAGAAGAGAAGGAGGAGGAGGAGAAGAAGGCGGGAGAGCTAGTTAGGGAGCCTGGGATTAGAGGTGCAGCATAGCAGCAGGGTGTTTGACTTCCCCAACAGAAGGTGACCTAGGCCTGGCACTTCCCAAAGCCAACAAGAATTCAGTCTTTCCCTTCAAAGAGGGCCCAGCATCTCCTTCACTGACAGACTCACAGGGGACCAGACAGGACATGAAGGAGACCACGCCTTAACAAGCAGAGTTTTTTGAGCATCACTTGTAGCTAGCAGTTTCTCTGGGCCACCACTCAGTTGCAAATAAAGACACAGAGATTTAATGTTAATTATGAAAGCTCAGTCTTAGCTTAGACTTGTCCCACTAGTTCTTTTAACTTAATTTAACCTGTTTCTAATCATCTACATTTTATCTCAGTTGTTTGTTTGTTTGTTTGTTTAACCTTCTTTCATTCTGTATGTCCTACTTTCCTGCTCCCTCTGCCCCCTCTATGTCTGACTGGTCAGCCCTGGTGTCTCCCTGGTGTCTCTTTCTCTTTCTTTCCTGAGTCTAAATTCCTCCTCCTCCTTACTCTCCCTGCCTAAAAGTCCTGCCTATGCTTCCTCCCTATTCACCTTCTGTTAGACCAATTAGGTACCTTAGGCAGGCAAGGTAAGTAAAGCAGCAAGCACATCTTTACATAGTTAAACAAATGCAATACATCTTTGCATGTTAAACAAATATTCCACAACAATCACTCTTGGTCTCCATAGGTCTGAGATGCCCTTTCCATTTGGAGGAATCATGAGGGCCAGACTAAGAAAATCCCCAAACTCCAGGAAGCATCAGGGAGGATATGAGGAAGCCCTAGTTGTTTGTGATTGTGTGAGGAAAGTTATAAAGCTAGAATGTCGCTGGGCTCAGAGGCTAACAATAAATGAGACCAAGTCCTTTACATTAGCCTAAATGGAGTGAAAGCCTAGTAAGACAGGAGCTTCTTAACATAATTGGCATGCGTCCTATACAACAAAAGAATATACAACATACCAAGAAGCAGGAAGCTATTTTTAAAGATTTATTATTATTATTTTTTAGTTGTGTGTATGCGGGTGGATCTGTTTACATGAATACAGGTGCCTGCAAAGGCCAGAGGCTCCTGCAGCTAGAGTTACAGATCATCATGGTCAACCCCACAGGAGTGACGGCAATTGAACTCTAGGAGAACAGTATGTTGCTGAGCCATCTCTCCAGCCCAGAACCAGGGAAATAAATGAGATGATGACTTGCTGACACCCATGTGAAGACAAGTCCAATGGTGATGCTAGCTGAGAAAGACCTCACAGCATCAGAATGTAATCACAGATCCCCCTAAATGAATGAACAGACAAATGCCAGAGAAGAAATAGGAGTTATGTAAAGAAATGAATGTAAATCACATGACTGAAAATAGAGTGACAGAGGTTCAAAACCACCCTCCAAGGACTCTGCTTCCTGGTAGGATGGATAAGACAGGAGCTAGAGTCAGTGGAACCTGGTGAAAGAGAATACAAATTATCCAGTCTGAACAGTAGAGAGAAATAAGGCAGAGAAGACCTTGCTGGATGACTTTGAATCTCAAATTGCTGCATTAACTCCCCTGCAGGGGGTCAATAATCAGCTCAAGGAGAGGACAAACATATCTACATGACTGACAAATAATTGGAACACTTTAAAAAAATCAAATATTCTTAATAGCATTAAAGGCGAAGAGAAATAAACCTAATTTAATTGAAACCTACAGATTACAGAATTATTATTGAGAGAAATTAAAACAGCCAAATAAATATTCATGGGTTAAGAGACTTATTATTTTATTGAGTCTGTTCAGTTCCCTTCAAATGGATCAAATGGATTTTAGCTTATTTGTTGAATAAATTGGATTCTTTATCTGAAAACTTAAGGTATCATAGGATTGATGATAGTTTTCATAAACACTGTGGTGTTGATTGGATATTTGAATTTTTAAAGATGAATCTTAAAAGTCTTTTTGAGAGAGAGAGAGAGAGAGAGAGAGAGAGAGAGAGAGAAAGAGAGAGAGGCAGAGACAGACAGAAGGAGAATCTCTGGCTTCAAACTTGTAATCTGCCTCTGCCTTCTGAGTGCCTGGATTACAGGGATGCATTATTGTACTCAGTCTTGATCCTACTTCACACCACGCACGCAGTTGGCTAAGGGGTAATCTCAATATTAAAGGTAAAATAATTAAGCCCATGAAAGGCAGCATAAGATAGTCAGTCATTGCATGACCTTGAAATAAAATTTTCTCTCGAATGTAACATGAAAGTTCTAGAGAGAAGGAGATGATCAAGATATGATTAAAACTGAGTGCTCATGGTCAGAGATTACTGCTAGAAGGCAAGCCACGAATATGGGAGGGGGATCCCTATTATGATTCTAGTTAAAGGTTTTAATGTAGAATACATGCAAAATATCTATGTCATGAGTAGCTCATCAGAGCAAAAGGCTTGGAAGAAAGAAATCTTGGTGTGTAAAGTGCACGTTGCACAGGGGTGAGATACAGAGTTAAATTCCTAGAACCCATACTGAGCAAAAGCATGCTGGTGCATGCTTGCAATCCCAAAGCTGAAGAGGCAGAGAAGTTCCATGCCTGGGAGAGAGGCTATCTGGAAAACCATTACATGAAAAACAACACTCAAGGTGGACCTGTAGCCTTCCCATGTACACACACACACACACACACACACACACACACACACACACACAGAGAGAGAGAGAGAGAGAGAGAGAGAGAGAGAGAGAAAGAGAGAGAGAGAGAGAGAGTAGGCAAAGGGCCTGAAAGAGTTCTTCACAAAAGAGATTTGCAATTAGCAAATAAGCAGGGGCAGCAAAATGCAAAATAAAGGACAAGTTGTTACTATCACTATACAGTCACCAGAGTTGCCCCAAAATGTACAGAGGAATAAGATAACACATGAGAAATGATGGTGTGGCTGCAGCTGCCATCCACAGGCTGGAGGAAGCAGACACTGGTAGAACCACTGTGGAAAACTGTAGTTGTTTTTGTTTTTGTTTTGCTTTTTGGGGGCCCACCACCCAGCTCTCAAATAAATACACAGAGACTTATTCTTACTTAGGAATGCCTAGCCTTAGCTTGCCTTGTTTCTACCTTTTTGCCTCTGGGCTTTTTACCTTGCTCTATTCTATATGCCTTTCTTTTCTTCTTACTCCATGGCTAGCTGTGTGGCCAGTCCCTGGCAGCCTCCTCTCCTTCTCCTTTTCTTTTTTCTGTTCTTCTTCTTCTTTTTTTTTTTTTAATTATAAACTGTTTGATGGGTAGCTCAATCTTCTTGTTCTCTCTCTCTCTTTCTTTTTTTTTTTATTAATTTATTTTTTACATTCCAACCCCACTTCCCCCTCCCTCCACCACTCCCACTCTCTCCACACCTCCCTCCTCCCATCTGCTCCTCAGAGAGGGTAAGGCCTCTATAGAAAGTCTACTAAGTCTGTACCATCATCTAGTTGACACAGGATCAAAGCATCTCTCCACCCGTACACCCCTGTGTCTAGGCTGAGCAAGGCTTCCCTCCATATAGAATGGGCTCCACTAAGTCAGTTTGTGCATTAGTGTTAGGTCTTGGGCCCACTGCCAGTGGCCTCATTGTTGTCCCAGTCACACCACTGTCACCTATATTAAGGGAGTCTAGTTTGGTCTTATACAGGTTCCCCATTTGTCAGACCTGAGTCAGTGATCTCTCACTAGCTCGGGTCAGCTGACTCTGTGGGTTTCCCCATCACGGTCCTGACTCCTTTGTTCATATATCACTCCTCCCTCACTGTGATTGTACTGCAGGAGCTTGGATATCTGCATCTGCTTCCATCTGTTTCTGGAAGAGGGTTCCAGCTTCTCTGGGGTGGTGGATTGTAGGCTGGGTATCTTTTGCTTTATGTATGGTATCCACTTATGAGTAATACATACTATATTTATCTTTCTGGTTTTGGGTTACCTTACTTAGGATTTTTTTTTTTTTTTTTTTTTTTTTTTTTTTTAGTTCTGTCCATTTGCCTGTGAATTTTAGGATGTCATTGTTTCTTACCACTGAGTAGTACTCTGTGTAAATGTACCACATTTTCTTTATTCATTCTTCAGTAGAGGGGCAACTAGGCTGTTTCCAGAATCTGATTATTATGAATAATGTTGCTATGAACATAGGTGAACAAATGTCCTTGTGGTGTGAATGTGCGTCCTTCGGGTATATGCCCAACAGTGGTATTGCAGGGTCTTGAGATAAGCTGATCCCTAATTTTCTGACAAATTGCCATACTAATTTCCATGGCAGCTGTACAAGTTTGCACTCCCACCAACAATGGAGGAGTGTTCCCCTTTCCCCACATCCTCTCCTGCATAAGCTGTCATTGGTATTTTTGATCTTAGCCATTCTGATTGGTGTAAGATGGTATCTGAGTGCTTTTGACTTGCATTTCCCTGATGACTACAGGTGTTAAGCATTTCCTTAAGTGTCTTTCTGCCTTTTGAGATTGTCCCGTTGAGAATTCTCTATTTAGATCTGTACCCCATTTTTCAATTGGATTATTTGGTAGTTTGATTTCTAGTTTCTTGAGTTCTTTGTACATTTTGGAGATCAGCCCTCTGTCAGATGTGGGGTTGGTAAAGATGTTTTGTCTTGTTGACCATGTTCTTTGCCTTACAGAAGTTTCTCAGTTTCAGGAGGTCCCATTTATTAATTGTTGCTCTCAGAGTCTGTGCTACTGGAGTTCTATTTAGGAAGTGGTCTCCTGTGCCTATGTGTTCAAAGATACCTCCCACTTTCTCTTCTAGGAGGTTCAGTGTAGATGGATTTATATTGAGGTCTTTGATCCATTTAGGCTTGAGTTTGTCCTCCTCCTTTTCTTGCTCCTCCTTTTTCTCTTTAGATTTCTCCTCTTCTTTATTCTCTTTGCCTGACAGGCCCATCTAGTCCTCTCCTGCCTAGCTATTGATAGACTTGTTAGGTGTTTTAGGCAGGCAAAGTAACACAGCTTTACAGAATTAAACAAATGTAACAAAATGTAACAAAAGAATACAAACACCTGTGCATCACTAAACACACATTCCACGGCATAAACAACTGTAACACATCTTAAACTAATATTCCACAACAGAAAAACACTTGACAAAATCTTTGACAGCTGACCATGTACTTACATTCTGGGAACCAGAATTCTACTCCAAGGTGCATGCCTAACAGAAAGGTACATAGGCACTCAAAGATACACATAAAACATATGATCATGTACCTATATTAACCAAAGACTGGAAATAACCCAGATATCCATTAACAGCAATATGGGCATGTATGTGAAGGTGTACTTAGCATTGAAATGAAATTAAGTGAACGAGATTGATGGATTATTCTCATAAACACCATATTCAAGATAACCAAGAAGGTGCCTTGAATTGTCTCATTGATACAAAGGTCTAAGTGCATGTGACTTCAGTAATTATTTTACTGAAAATAACACATTCAGGTCTGCAAAGTTGGAAACAGTTGTCTTCCCTCACAAAGAGGGGCTTGTGCTTTGTTTGTATGTGGAGCTGGGCACTAATCTTGGGGCCTTGTCACAATAGACAAGTGTTGGACCACTGACCTGCAGGACCAGTCCTATATTTATTCTTTAAATGTTGAAAGAAGGTCTAAGTCACTCAGGCTGCCCTTGAACTCTCTACGGTGCAGGCAGGACTTGGCCCTGTGTTTCTCCTGCCAGTAGCTGGGATTTCAGTCCTGTGCCTAGTACAAAGAGTGTTTTATACTGGGTTTTAAAACCTTCGAAGGCAAACATTCATTAATTCTGAGCAGATAAGGAAAAAGAGTGACAGAAAAGTAAAGTGGGTTCACAAACGGCGTTTGTAGACAGCCTGGCGAGCGCCTTGCCAGCTTCCTTCAGAAACACTGTTGACTTTCCTTCTAGCACCACCCTGCTTGCTTGACAGCCAGGCCACCTCATGGAGCTTTGCAAGCAATGGTGGCAGCATTGGGCTTCTCAGAATAGCTGGCTCTAGTTGGTTGTTTTTACTCTTTACTCGTTGGGGGTCCACCACCCAGCTCCCAACAAATACACACACACACACACACACACACACACACACACCCCACAGGCTTGTTCTTTCTTATGAATGCCCAGCCTTAGCTCGGCTTATTTCTAGCCAGCTTTTCTTAACTTAAATTATCCTATCTTTTGCCTCTGGGCTTTTATATTTCCCTATTCTGTGTACCTTTTCTTTCCTTCGTATTCCTTGTCTGGCTGGATGGCTGGCCCCTTCTTTTCTTGCTCCTTGATCTCTTCCCAGATTTCTCCTTCTATTTATTCCTTCTGACCACTAGCCTTGCCTTTCCTTTCTCTTGCCTAGCTATTAGCCGTTTAGCTCTTTGTTAGACCAATCAGATGTTTTAGACAGGCAAAGTAATACAGGTTCACAAAATTAAACAGATGCAACATAAAAGAATGCAACACATCTTTGTATCATTAAACAAATGTTCCACAACATAAACATCTTAAAATAATATTCTGCAACAGCTGGTTGCTGCCTCCATCCCTAACGATGACATCTGTAAAGGCAGCATCTTCTCTGTACCTTCACCATCACCTCCCTCCCCATCCTGTCCTGTTAGCTGATCATTTTCAACCAGTTCAAGGACAAAGGTGCTTCAACCACAAGCCCTGAGAACTGAAGATCGTCTGCTTCTTTATTCTTCAACTTTGGCTGCGTGGATAGGCCAGGCAGGGCCATACTGGATCAGAGGGCTCACTTAGGGGCTGTGGACCATCCAGAGTGTAGATAGGACCTGGGACAAAGCCCTTGTCTGCTAAACTGAGACATTTTAAACCAGAGAATCCTTACCAGGCAGTTACTTTCCCCCGACACCAATTTTGTTTGTTTTCTGGTTGAAGACAATGGTTTACCTACAGAAATAAATTAGGGTTCAAGTGTCTTCTCTGTTGGCCAAGAAGTGGGCCATCTGTTAGCCATAGGATCACCTTGCATTCATGGAGACCATAAACCTCTTTATCTTTCCTTTCCCATAGCTCCTCTTGATTTCTCTATTTTTTCATTCCTCTTATAGTGTCTTCAGCCCTTGTCTTTCTGCCCATTCCTCTCTTCATTCTTCATACAGTCATGTTTATTTAATTTTGAATGTTCTCTTCTGGCCAAGAGTTGGCTTGGTCCACACCAAATGGAAATAAATGTGATTAACTCTGTTCTAGGCTGACAGGGACTGAAATGGAGATCAATGCCAGATGTTGTTGTGATGACAAATTATTGGGCTGAAGGACTCCAGGGAGACACAGTCCAGGTTCACAGGGAATGTGCCCTTCACCTGTTGCCATGTGTAGCACAGGATACGGAAGAGCTGTGCCATCAGAACATTCCCTGAGCTGTTCTTCTTAGGAGGTGGTACCTGGATTATTGGTACCTCTTAGGGTCTGGTACCTGGACCAGTGGGGATTCTCAGGAGATGGGGCCTGGGACAGCAGGATTTCTTAAGGGAAGATACCTGGATCAATAGGTCTTCTTAACCAGTGGGATTCCTCATGGTGTGGTACCTCAACTCAGAATGACAGCACCATGGGGTAACTTATTGTTGTTGTTTCTTTTATTTTTGAGATTATAATAAAATTACATCACTTCTCCCTTCCCTTTCCTCCCTCCAAACCCTACTACATACCCTTCCTTGATCTTTTAAATTCATGACCTATTTTTTTTCACTAATTGTTGTTATACATCTATATGCACATACACATATATTTCTAAATACATAAATACAACCTACTCAGTCTGTATAATGTTACTTGTATATGTGTTTTCAGAGCTGACCATTTGGTATTAGATAATCAGTGGTGTGTTTGTCCCTGGAGAGGACTGTTTCTTCCGCTCTCAGTACTTGCCAGTTGTCTGTAGTTCTTTGTGTAAGGTTGAGCTGTGGGCCAAGATCCAAAGCTTCACAGCTCCTGGGTAGATGGTGAGGTTTAGAGTATCAGACAAGAGTTCTCTCTTGTTGGGGGAATTCTATGAAATGCACTTTCTCTGGGACCTTCCCAGATTTGCTAAATCACACAGTCTGGAAGTGGGACCCAGGGTTCTATTTGAACAAACTCTGCATGCTTTTAATGTGCATAGAAATATCTATCCTCAGCTTCTAGTGCTTTGATATTCTGCTTACTGTTATTAAATGACATTGACTGATGGCATGAAAATGGATATTTGGACTCTCAGATGCCGGAGAATGACTGAATAGGTGGGCCATACCCAAGAGAGAGAAGGGAGAAGGGATTCTTTCAGGACACATGGTAATATTCCCTCGAGGTCCCTCACACCTTGGTTAAAAGGCAACTAGGTGCACAGGACACAGAAGGCAGAGGGGATAGAGAAAGGAAAAGACAAGTCCATCTTTACCAACTGAGCGTCTCCTCCTTAGCCTAAGAAAATACTTTTTTAAAAGAAGGAACTCTCAAATATACCAAAAAAATCAAAGAGCAATAACAAATATACCCCATAGGGACAACACTTAGCAATAAATAATGTTTTGCTATGGTGGTGCCAGGTCTTTGAGATGTAGTTCAGTTTCCAGCCTCACCCATTCATTCCTGTGTCTTTAACTCATTCAGTCCACGTGAAGTTGACATGGAATTTCCAGACAGGAAGGGCTATGCCATCCAGAGCACAAATAAATGACTTCTGGATGAGCAAAAGTCTAGAGCAAGAGGGGACTCTTCCCTCCCAAAGATCTAGAAAAAATACAGCACAGAGACAAAGGGGCAAAGGTGGAAGGGGGAGATGGCCCCAAAGGTGGGGGTAAAGGGAGTCTCATCCCAAATCTTGCCCTTGGCTTGGCGTGGAAATGTCCCTAGAAGGGCAGAGAAGCCAAGGAGGGTCCATGAACCAATTCTTAGCCCATCCCCTGTGCTTTGAGCTCTTGCTTGAGCTGGGGTACACTGTAAGCAAGACTGACTTAGGATAGATCATCTGTTCCCGATTTTGTATCCAGGGGCAAAGAGATCTCTGACACCCATGCTTGCTCAGGAAGCTGTTTCTGGTGCTGGCCTATTTGTGACCAGACACTGGTCCTGTCCCTGCACATGGCCTACAGCTGGTCAGTTGGCAGTGGCGAGGCTGAGGCTCAAGGATGTTGACAATGGCTGTTTTCATCCCATGAGCAGATTTGGTGCCAAGACTGGAAAGAAAGAATTTTCATTCAACTCCTACTTTCCTTAAACAAGGCAACAAGAAGGGAGAGGCTTTTGAAGGCCTCCCACGCTCGCTATCTGCCCCTTTTTGTATTTACTTAAGGTGGTGGTGCCACAGGGTCCAGTTAGAAACTTTGTGGTATCCTTTTTGTCTGTGTTCATGTTTCCATTACTGTACTTAAATTCACTCAAAATGCCTTCCACATCTCTGCATTTCTTGGAATTAACATGTGAGTTAGAAAAGGTGGGATGATTACATTTTTTTTTAACATCCAGACTAATTATTTAAGATATGGCTTCAGAAGTGGGGTTGTGGATAAGAGCTCTTGTTCCTCTAACATGAGGATCTGAGTCAAATCCCTAAGCCTGTAACCCCAATGCTATACAGAGATCATGGAGAGAGGACGACATCCATGGCTGCTGGCTGCCAGCTTAGCTCCCAGTGCAGAGGAAAACCTTGACACAATAAGGTAGAGAGTGACAGAGCAAGGTGTCTGGTACCCTCCTTAGGCTTCTGCACTCATGCAAATGAACCCATTCAGCTTTCTGTGTGTGTGTGTGTGTATAAGAGAGAGAGAGAGAGAACATGTGTGTGTACATGTGTGTCTACACACATGCATGCACACACACTTTCACAGAAAGAGAGATTCAGTCATAACTCCTAGAAGACTTGTTGAATGGTTAGAGCTCATGGGAAGCAACCTTTCTCTCTAAGGCAGAAAGCACCCTTTGATTTGTAGACATTCCAAAAGGCTAAGATGCCATATGTGCAAAGAGGCAGTTCCTCCCTGACCTCAGAAATGTGTGGAGAGGAATTTTTGAGAGAACAGGAGTGGCAGAGCCACCTCTCCCTCCTCAACTTCAGGGCTGACGAAGTGCTCTGTGGGCATTTGTTGGAGAACCCATCTCTGCCTACTGGCCTGAAAAGTTACTTGGGAATAGATTGGGAATAGAGCAAGACATTTATGACCTCCTTCATCACCTCCACTCATGAAAATAAACCCTGTTTTCCTGTTTTCCTCGATTCTCTCTCTCTCTCTCTCTCTCTCTCTCTCTCTCTCTCTCTGGGCTGCCCTGGAGGTGGGAGGTGGGAGATGGAAACTTGACCAGTGAGGCCTGTTCTGTCAGAACAGAAAGATCCCGTTTCATAGGGTGCTGGAGGCCAACAAATTACTGTGTGGAGATCCTGGTCAAAGGTGGGAAGCAGGGAATGCAGGCTCCCATAAGCCCTGCGTATGCAGGGACTCCTCCATAGGTATGGATGCTAGGAGAGACTAGAGAAAGAGCAGCATGTTAAGATCTGACGGCCTGGGGGAACTGGGCAACCTTCCTGGGCAGTTGTGTGCCCTGGACTCTGAGCAAGCATATGTGGCCATGCCACCAAGGATATGCTAAGAGGTGGGGGCAGGGAGAGACCGGAAAAAGAGCCTGGAGCACTGGTTCTCAACCTTCCTAATGCTGTGACCCCAACCATAAAATTTTCTTCATTGCTGCATAATTAAATAGCTGATATGCAGGAGATCTGATATGTGGCCTCCTATTAAAGAGTTGTTCTTCCCAAGAGGTCATGACCCACAGATTGAGCACCACTGCTTCAGAGGCATCTGCCATCAGCACTGGGGTACCACTGGAGCATCCCAGAATGAAAGGGAAGAAAAAGAATAGTATTTGGCTCTCATCATCTATTATGAGAAATTACACCATTTCTTCAGGGAACTCTTTTTCCTGGCTATAAATTCTCAGGGTGGAGGGGTGGGGGGAGGGGGAGGGGGAGGAATTCATGTGACAGAAGCAGCCCCATGGGAATATCTGTGGGTCAGACGGCAGCCACCTCGTCTGGAAGATTCTGGAAATTCTAGCAGGGCATGGGGAAGAGGCCAGGCAGCTGTGCTGGTGCAAGGGGGCTCCAGAGAGGAAGGATCTGGATTTTGAGTCAGAGGGTGTTGTTCAGAATGAGGGAGGGAGTGGGGGAGGCTACCAGTGAGGCCAGGGACAGGGACAAAGGACTGACAATGTCACTTTTCTCTGTAACTTCCTGCTTTGGAGACAGGGCCTGAGCTTGCTTTCAAGGGGCAATGATGAAAGGCGAAGCCTGGGAAATGAGAACTTGTGCTGTGGCTGGATTTAAATGGTCAGGACGGGTGGCTGGGTGTGTCTTCGAATACTTAGGTGACAGACTGAGGCTGACTAGAAGGAGGAACAAGGGTCATCCTGATTCATGTGCCTCACATGTAATAAAACTGTGAAAGTCTATGGGAAGTGGAGGGAGGAACATCAGCAGATCAAAGGGTTTGACAAGTGGCTGAGGGGTTAGACACTTGGGGGCAGGCCTTTGACTTCCCCACCATCACCAACGCCAGGCTACATCAGCTCCCACCTAGGCTGCCTACATAGGCTGGGAGCTTCTCCAGCATTGGTGTAACACGACCTGGCTGCTGAGAGAAATAGGCTTTAAGGTCCTGCCGTCCTGAGTTAGGTCCAGTTTCCTGGATGGGTGTGTGAGAAGAAGGTGGGCACTGGATATGTATGTTTGTGTATAGTATGTGTGTATGTATGTACGTGGAGAGAGCGCTTGCTGTCTATGGAGAGGACCAACTTCTGTGCAGCCAGAAGGAAACCCTGTTCTACCCACAACCAGCTCTCCAAAGCAGCACACCAGGCCCCTCTGCCAGTGGAGCCCGCTGGATGGTGAGGCCTGCTGTCCCTGCTGGATGATGGGGCCCGCTGTCCCTGCTGGATGATGGGGCCTTCCATCCCCGATGCATGATGAGGCCTGCCGCCCCTAGAGCCTCTTTCAAGCCTGTGATCCTTCCCTTCCAACTCAACCAACAGCCTAGACTCCTGGGCCTTGGGAGGACTCGACATGGCGGTGGACATCTTGTGGACAATCAAAGAATTATTCAGGAAACAAGCATTTGAAGAGATGCCTGACTTGACCCTTGGAGGTTTAGAAAGACATTCACTTTTTGCATCAAGCAGGGGGTGTCATTGGTGCCATGGAAACTGTTAATAGTAGATTCTGAACTTCCATTCTGGGGATATTTTGAGTACCTTCTCCCCCAACCTCAGGCTCCCCCTGCTCTCTGCTACCTCCTCTCTGTCATATGGAATTTATGGCAGATTATAAATTTGGACCGCTCTTTGTTAGGTTAGTATAAGTACTAACTTCTCTTTGTGCATCTTTTTTTTGAAATTTTATAGAAAATTTCATCAGAAGCAACATTGATAACAATAACCAAACATTTTAACTTGGAAGGCTGAGACACGAAGATCTTGAGTTTGAAGGTAGCCTGGGCTACATAATAAACACTGTGTTTGAGACCAGCCTGGGCTACATAGCAAGCCCAGGCTCAAAAATAAATAAATACATGAAAAATGTATTTTGGCTCAAAACAAACTGTTTACAGAAACTTTCAAATTTCTTAGCAGATGAAGTGCCCCAGGTCTGGGGTTTGCCATTAGTGTCTGCAGCTGGGTGTGATCTTTGATGTAACCATGACTCAACGTATTCAAAATAAACTTCCTGTCAATGATCCAAAATTTATCTCTTTGACATGTGTCTTGTGACTCGCCTGGCCCTCTGCTCAAAGCACTGTCCCAATCCCTCTGAGTCACGGGCAAACCGCAATCTGCAAGTAGCCCCTGGTGTTCCCACACCTGGGGCGGGCTGTGCGCGTCACTGGCAGGGCAGCAGATGTCATTGTACCCAGCAGGAAGCGCTGCAGGATGGCTGCTCCTCTGTCCACAGGAAGGCACGGTGAAGCAGTGGCTTGATGATTTGATGGGGTGCACGGAGAAGTGGGAGTCGTCATTCTCTCTGTACAGTTTGCTCAACACAACAGCAGTCATTTCCTGGGGAGAGGCATGGCTCAGTGTACATCTGGAGATGATGAAGGTGGCTGGATGCTCTTGAGCCCTTGGCCAGCACCTGTGTCCTTCCAGGGCCACTGCTGACCCACAAGTCCCTCTGCAGCAGGTGCCGGGTGGCTGTAGCTTAAGGGTGTCTCATTCACCCAGTCTCTCCCACCTTCCCACCAGTCACCCACAACCATGCAAAAAAAAAAAAAAAAAAAGGAAGTGTTGGCCAAGACTCACTGCCTGTTTGGTGCCCTTCTCAGGCCTTCACCGAAGCCTCTTCTGTTAACACTACAGATGCCAGCTGGAGAAAAGGGTTGAGTCACAGTGAGCCATCATCATCCTTGGCCTATCACCACCAGAGCAGGAGAACGGAGACTTTGAACTGTGGCACATTGGGAATGGGGAGTGTCATCCAAATCCAGGGGACCTCTCAGTATCAGTGTGTCCTCAGCACCACACTGAGGGGCAAAGACCCATCATCCTGTGTACACAAGGGGCTGTCAGAGAAAACGCCATATCCATAGAGCTGACAGGACAGCCTGGTTGCTTCCAGCCAGGAATCCACTGTCTGAAAATGTAGGGGTGCTCTACTGTGAAGGAAGGGAGAGAGCCAGGACCATCCACCAGTGATGCTCAGGCATTGCTGTTTCTGAGTCCTGTTCTGGACCCTGGCAGTGTGGTGGTTTGAGTGAGAGTGGTCCCCATGAGCTCATATATTTGAGTGCCTGTTCCCCAGTTTGTATGGCCTTGCTGGAGGAGGTGCGCATCTGGGGGTGGGTACTGAGGTTTTAAAAGCCCATGCCCACCCCTGCATCCTTCCCTCCCTCCCTCTCTCTGTCTCTGTCTTTCTCTCTGTCTCTGTCTCCCCCCCCCCCTTTTCCTGCCTTCAGATCAGGATATAACTCTCAGCTACCTCTCTAGCACCATGCCTGCCTGTGTTCCACCATGCCCTGCCATGGTGATAATGGACTAACCCTCTGAAACTATAAGCCAGCCCCCAATTAATTGCCTTGGCCTTGGTATCTCTTCACAGCAACAGGATAGTGACTAAGACAAGTGCCCTCCATGACACCAAGCTGGGCGGGTCAGGGCAGATCTGTCAGATGGCTTTTTACTGAGATTTATTCTTTGTTAACTTTTGCAGATTCTGGATTTCTCATCTGTTTAGGATCACCACCCTCTTTTCTGGTCTCCAAGCCTTGTTCCCTGTCCTGTCTGGGCCTTCCCCACCCGTTTGCCACCCCACTTGGGTTACTGTTCCAGGTATCCTCTTGAAGCATAGCTATTAGGGTCATGGCCCCTGATTATGGAATGAATGCAAACATTGCTCATGTCCTAGAAAAACTATGAGGATAAAAATAAAATGTAAATACCCATTTTTAGGGCAGCAGGGTCATCTTGAAGCCAGGGCCAAGAGCCTTGGCTACATTAGCCTCTGGCAGGTGTCCATATCGTAATCTCCACATATACAAGTGATTTGCCAACAATAATATAAGATGAGCCCTCTCATGAGTCCCATATTTGGAAGGAACTTCTGGAACATAACTTACTTTTTTGAGTATCTAAAAAAAATTCATAGATTTCTTCCATAAGATGTTTATGCCTGATACTCCTAAAAATCTTGCATTTGTTTTCAGAAGCGTCACAGATCCATTCATGAAAATTCAAACTTTAATGTAGGATTTTGTTTTGTTTTGTTTTGTTTTGTTTTGGGCTCATCACCCGGATCATATGTTTCTGGCATCTCTTGCCATGGAAATGTGGCCAACACTCCAATTTTTAAGGGGCCTGCAGGATGACTGTGGCTTTCTCACAGGGGACATCTGGGTCTCTGATGAACAGTGCTGAACAGTGCACACCTTGCTGGTTGTTAAGTTCATTTCATGGGTCTGAGACACAGCAGGTTGTAAGCTTTTCTCCTGGGAAGCTGGTAGCTGAGTGGACGTGCATCGATGTAAGAAAGCCAGCACAACCAGCAAAGGTGCACCCTGGATTTTGTTTACTCAAGGAGACACTGAGGGGGTGCTGTGGAATGGGAAGAGACCGCATCTTCCACTGGCTTTCACATTAATTTGTAGGTAAGTAAAGAAGACATATGGCCCTCATTATACCGAAAAGTTATATAGGTAAGAAACACAAACAAGATCAAGAGAGAGTTAAGGGCAAATGGGAAAATAAAAAGAAAGACATTCCTTGGTCATAGACAGGAAAGGTTCATACAGTTAAAATGTCAGTACTACACAAAGTATATCCAGGTAACTGTTGGGGACACCAGGGGAGACAGTTTAAGGAGGTTCACCATATTTAGGCTTGTAGAATTTAGGGTTTCATCATTGTCAGTAGGAGACCTCATCTAAGACAGACGAAAGAAGGCACTGGAAGGTGATAAAGGTCTCAGAATTGGAGGTGGGAAACTTGGCTTTGCCAAGCAGGAAGAACCATCCTTATCTCATGGTAGAGACTGTCTGTCTGGAGTGACAGCTGGAGCTGCTGAACCTCTGATGTCACACCCACATGAGAGCTCCAAGCCAAGGGTCAGGTCTCATACCTCACCCACACCTTATACTGGCCCATACACGCATACCTCCTGCAGCAAGGAGAGAAAATATTTCCTTTCCCTAGCCATCCACAGCAGAGAACAAGCGCCTAAGATTATTCTCTACCTCAAGGGAAATGGGGTCTGGGGAGGGCCCAGGAGCGGATGTGAGGCAAAGCATCACCCAGTGCATGTAGCAGCAACATCATGTCAATCCACATACATCCTGGGCAAACACCCGAAATCCTCCTATTGAGCATGATCCAAACCCATAAAGGCTAGATAAGGATGTCCTTCCCTGGTGCATGTGTGCACCCGGAGGAGCAGGTTCTTTGGAACCAGGTCAGCCAGGTTGTGGTATAGCAGTTGGAACCATCCCTCCTGGAGGGAGGGAGGAAGGAAGGAGGCTCATAAGACTCAGGAGAATCAAGAAACTTAGAAAAGTCTCCTCCATTGTGAACAATTACTGGGTAAGGGGAGATTCTTTCATTATGGGAATTTGGTCCGATAGTCCATTGCATGGGGCAGCTTGACCCAAGGTGGTCTTTTCTGGGGATAAGTGACCCACATAAACCCTGCAGGGAAGGGTCACAGGCTCTCTGAAGCCACAGCTTGGTGACCTTCCCCATCTCCCTTGTGAGCGAGAGGTGGTGTCAGCTGGATCAGCTGCAGCATCACTGATTGCCTTCTGTATCATGAAAGCACTGTATTAAATAAACCTGAATTTGCCCCAGACCTCCTTTCCCAAATTACTCTTCAGTGGAACTGCCCAGGAGTTGTGCAGGGATCTTGGCATATGCCTTTTGTGAGTGTCCTCCCTCATTCTGGGAGGATGTCACTTCCAGTGATGTAGCTTTTGAGTCACCCCTGCTCCTTAAGCAACCCCAATAAATTTATCAGCTCACAGAGCCCTGCTTAGGTGAAGTTTTGTCTTCGATCCATCAGCAATGTCCTATCTCAAGTGAATAAACATTCACCCCTGTTGTGGAATATCCTTTACACCGTATCTCGATGTGTCATTGTGACTGGTTTAATAAAAAAGCTAAATGGCCAATAGCTAGGTAAGAGGTGTATGTGGGACTTGTGGACAGAGAGAGCTCTGGGAAGAAGATAGGGTGTTTATGAGCTGGACACAGAGGGAACAAGGCAAACAGGAGGAGAGGTAAAACCACGAGTTAAGTGGCAACAAGTAGATGAATAGAAATGGGTTTATTTAAGTTACAAGAGCTAGTGGGACAAACTTTAATGTGATAGTGTAGCCTAGATTCTTTTTGTCCGCCACAGGATGTGGCGGCTCTGCTGTGTGATTCCTACAATCTCAGCGTTTATGACTATACATAGGCTCTTTTCACTGAGGCCAAGGAGGAGGATGCTGTGGCTTGACAGTCATGGGGGCCATGCTGACCTAGGCATTCCCAAAGAACCTCTGGGCAGACAAACTGCAAAATTAGTGATATTACCCCCCTTCCTTATGTAACCAGGACATAAAAATGAGTCTCCTGGAAGAATGACAAGCACAGCCTATCCCTAGCCTCTGAAATCTGCACAGCTAGGCTGGCTTCAGGTCACAGTCAGGGGAGGGAAAGAGACAGAGAAGGGAAGGCTGGACCTGGCATGAAATGCCTGGGTACACAGGGGTCTACAAGAGGAGTCAGGCCAGACTCCAGTCAGGAGAGGGAAGGAAAAGGTCTCTTCACCCACCATAGAGGTGCCCTGACTCTTCCGTGGCCCTGTTCAGAAAGAAGATAAGCAGCCACTTCCATTTGCACTAATGTTTCTTTTCTCTGTGGCAGAGGACTTGCCAATAGGTGCAGTTTCTCTGTGTCTGGACAGCCGCTCCCAATAACCATTCAGAGACTTATTATTAATTATAAATGCTCGTCCAGTAGGTCAGGCTTATCCAGCCAGCTCTTACAACTTAAATTAGCCCATTTCTATTAATCTATGTGCTTCCCTGTGGCTTGTTTACCTCCTCAATGAACTTCCCATGTTGCTTCTTTCATGTCTGCCCTTCTTCCCAGCATTCTCTCTGCTCTAAAAATCCTGCCTAGCTATTGGCCAACCAGCTTTTTATTAACAGTGAGAGCAACATGTTCTTCATAGTGTACAGAAGGGTTAGCTCCTGGTTCAATTCCTGACACCACAAAAAAAAAAAAAAAAAAAAAAAAAAAATCAAAGACAGCCACCATGGAGATGGTTCTGGGTGACATTATACAAAAGGTTACCAACCAACATAGCCAGTATCTATGAATGTTTCACCCAGTTTCCTGTCCTGACTTCTCATCTCAACACCCAATGGAAGAAATGGGTTCCATCAAGATTACTCTGCACCTATTGATATGAGTTCTGACATAGCCTATACATGGACCCGAGCTATGCCAAACACTTCTCAGGATGGTCCCCCTAGCTTTACCACAACCTTAGGGAAAATGTTAGCTACTCATTCTAGTGTAACAGATGAGGAAACTGAAGCTCAGAGAGGTGAGGTTGCTAGCCCAGCTGAGAAGCAGGATGTGGGGAGATGAGTCCAGAAAAGCCGCACTCCACGTGTCCATATCGAGGTGATGCCTCCTTCTCCTTCCACACCAGTCTCTCTCATAGGGACTTTTCCAAGTAAGAATATTCAGTGTTATTACGACTCAACCATCACTCTTCCCCTCATAATTGCATCTTCGTCTTTTCCCCTTAGCCTCAAAGTTCCCAGCATGAGCTGTTGGCATTAGATAAATGCATGAGGCTGGGTGACCCTCTAAAGAGGATTAGGATTAGTTACCTGGGTCTCAATTGTTAGATTGGTTTAAAAAAAAAAGTGAACACCAAGTATTTATGTACTCTGTTTTACCCAGCAGTCTTTCAGTTGGGAAGGAAAGAAGGAAGAATTCTGAGATAGTTAAAGGGAAAACACAGTATTGCCTTGTCAACAAAAGGACCAAGGTATGTGTATGAGGAATGTAGTCAATTCTGCCCTTTGCAATTATTACAGACTGGAGGCTGCGTATTCTTAGCTTTCTGTGGCTAACATGGGGGCGGGGTGGTCCTCGGGGAACTGGGGTGCTCTCAAAAACCTGGATTTGTCCCATGGCTCATTTTTGTTGTATTCACTAATCTCAGGTTGTGCAGAACTGGCTGTTATCAGTCAAGGACACATACTCCCCACTTCCAACAAGGAACACCTTTCCTGCATCTCTAGACCTTCATTCTGCCTTTCATATCCAGCTCACAGCCATGCCGGCTCTGTTGTGTGTTCAGTTTTCCTGAACAAGCTCCATTTCAAAGCTCACAGAGCCAGAATGCCAGGTTTAGGGGTTAAAGTCCTGGGATGATTGCTCTACAGGCACAGCTAAATAATAAGAAAAGCAAATATCAACTAGACAGCATCAGAACTGGGGTTGACTGACCATGACGCTCAGCTTTGGTGATGGCGTTGTGGACAGGATGTTGCACATTAGGTCACAGCAGCAGCCTCTGCTTTTCCTTGTCAGAGAGTTCTCTGGTCCCAACCAGAGCAGGAACCTCTCGTGTGTGTGTGTGTGTGTGTGTGTGTGTGTGTGTGTGTGTGTGTGTGTGTGTACCAAGACTCAGAGGACACAAATGTGCAAAGAAGGCCCCCAGGCTTCCTGGGTAGTACTGAGAGAGCCCAATTCTGCAGCCGGAGGTCACTGAGACTTCTTGCCCTTTCAGGGACTGATATAACAGGACCCTCTGTTTGGAAAAGGCAGAAAGGGAAGTTAGCAGGGCCCTTGATCACTGCCCACTGATCCACAGGGAGAGCTCAAGGCATTCATTCACCACAGGTGTTTGGATGCCGGATGCGGCACTGGTCTGTTAAGATCCAAACCCCTCACAGCAGCTCCCAGCTTCTGAAGGCCAGCCATGCAAACCAAGGCTGTCCCAAAGGGTTCTGGGTAGAGAGCTTGCTTCATTGGCTTTCACTCAGACTGCTGTTGCAGTGACACGTGACACTGTCCCGGACTCCCCAGAGCATGTCCAGAGACCCTTGCTCTGAGGTGTCCCAGGACCTGAAGTGGAAACTCAGCTTCCCCCAGTCCATTGCAGCTGGGATCATTCCTAATACATTTCTTTTTGTTCTTCATCTACTTCGAATGTCTCAGGATGTCCCCCGGGGTAAAAAGCACTGATGTAACTCTCTGATGAGAAGAGAGGCCTGATGCCTCGCTCGTTTTGAAATACTGACATTGGCGGGGGAAAATTACTCAAGCTCTCTTGTTCCTTTCCGGGCCTAATTAAGTGGCTCTGCAGGTGACTCAACGCTTTATTTTTCAGAATGACATCAGACTTATTTTCCATTTTAATAGCTTGGTTACTTCATCGATTTTTTTTTTAAAAAAAAATCCAATTTCACTTTCTAGTCCCCCCCACAAACCCCCCCACCACCTGATTTTTCTTCCTCCCTAGGAAATGCTAACTCTCACTGAGGCTAGACAGCTATTAACTATTAACGCCGCTTCTGCATTTTCTTCAGTTCTGAGCAAGCCCCAAACCAAAATCCGAGAAAGGAGTTGAATGTGTGGTCTTTATTTGCCAAGTACCTAAATAATTTCACGAGGCGCTGGAGTTGTCGATGTTTACTATCTGGTGCTATGTCATGTGTTACAATGGCCACCAGAGGAGAACTTGGTCCCAGAGGTGGTGTCTGGGTCTCTGGGTCCCTGGAAGAGGCCACATGTTACACTCCCGAGTGCTCCTCTCTGCACTGTGGCTTCCCCCACCAATTCAAGAGAAAGGCTCCATGTCACAAGCTTGTTTTGAGCTCTTTAGCTATTTATAAGTCGGTGGGCCCTGTTAACCTGGAGGTCAGCGTTTGTTGGCATTTCATAAATCCTGCAGTTAGGAGAAGATGTAAGGATTAATCATCTTAATGTAGCAAAGTCTGGACTCTGCCTTGTTTTTTGAAAAGCAGATGAGAGTGTTTGCATGATATGTTGTTTTATCGGTGTGCAGAGAGGGAGAGCAAGCAAGCGTGCTGGGTGGATTTCACATGGTGGATTTTACACGGTGGATTTCATTTTCTGCCCTGGCTGGAAGGACTTTCTTCCAGTCCTGTGGACTGCTTTAATTTCCCCAGAGAGTCCTCTCCGTGAGGGTGAGGATAGTGCACCAGCTCTGGGCTGAGCTGGCAGTGATGACTGAGCTAGTGTCCCACCCCCCCTCCCACCCCACCCCCACCCCACTCCACCCCGCCCGCATCCTCACTGCTGGCCGCTGAAGAACCTGGCACAGCAGGCTGACACAGTCCACAGAGGCCAAGACTTTCTTCGGAACCGAACAGCTGAGAGGAGCAAAGGCCAGTGACCCCTTCTTCTGGGAGGCTCAGCTGAAACCACTGCAGGGACTTAGAGGTCCTTTGTCACTTCAGGAGAGGTCAATGACTGTCCACACAGTAGGGATTCATTAAATCTTTCCTTTCTCCCTTGTAAGGAAAAGTTTATTCTGTAATGAGTATTTCCCCCAAAGACAGGTGCTCACCTTCTTGGGTTTTTATTGTTATTGTTGTTTTGTTTGAGAATATATGTGTGTGTAGAATATATTTAGCTGGGGGCTTGTTTGAGAATATATGTGTGTGTAGAATATATTTAGCTTGGAGGCCATAGCAGGGTGAGGGGATGCAGATGAGGAGACCTGTGTGAGAGCCAAACACTGGTTGGAGAAGGAGAGGAAGATGGCTGGGGAAGGTGGACTGTCTTAGGCAGGGCCTGGGTCTCCTCTCTCTATGTGGTTACCAGGACCTCTTGGGGATAGGATCAAACCCAAGTTCAGTGGCAACACAGGGAGCAGTCTTAGTTGGTGACTTAGTTTGGACTTAAGTCCAAAGCAGCTGTCAAACATGGCACCCAGTGCTCGATCCTGGAGGTGTTGCCTGTCATCTCCTGTTCTGGAAGTCTAAGGTCAAGGGACTACCTAGTCACAACCTTGCTAGCAGAGTTTATATGTAGTACAAACTGTCACATGAAAAGGAGAGAGAGAGAGAGAGAGAGAGAGAGAGAGAGAGAGAGAGAGAGAGAAAGAGAGAGAGAGAGAATACATGAGAAATAATTTTTTGAAGAGTTATCTCACTCCAAATTTTATCACAATGCAGATTTGCTTCAAATGAGACAGGAGTCTGGACTGAGTCTCCTCAGCAAAGAGAAAGCAGGACATGATTCGAACAAGGTGAGCTAAGTATGGCAGTTCACGCCTTTAATTCCAGTATTCTGGAGGCAGAGGTGGGCAGATTCTCTGTGAGTTCCAGGCCAGCTTGATCTACATAGAAAGTTAGTTCTGGAGCAGCCAAGAATTACAGTGTAATTAACACCCCCATAATGTGTTCAAATGTTACATGCTAGTGAAAATACACTTGGTGAAGTTTTGGAGACGGAAAAGCCAAGCTTCCTGTTGTATCAGGCATTACATTGTGCTCGCAGAGCTAGAGAAACATGAGCCTGGTGCTGGTGCTGGTGGACAGTAACCGTACAGGAAGATGACTAGCCTGGGAAAGACTCCCAGCAAGAACCAAGGAACAATGAATACCAAGAGATGAGAGAAAGTGGGAGCCTGTGCCAATCGGGAGTTCAGAGATCAGCTTATGCTGCCTACGTGGTTTCATGGTCTCCCAGCACCATGTTTCTTCTTCTATTGGATTTTCTCCATAGATTCAAACCCCCTGTGAGCCTGGCTTCCCTATTGGGGGCCACATCAGACCTAGAGACATGCCACAGACTCATTTGTGTTCACAGACTAACTGGGAGGAGGTGGAGGGCAGAAGTGGAGGATAGTACCTTCCCATAAGCTTTCCGTGACTATTTAGTCTCATTATTTCCAGTTCTGTTAAGAGCAGCTCACCTCTGCCCTTAGAACTCTTCTGCCTCGCCTTGAGGATCCATCCCACTCTAGTGTCTTCCCCGTCGTCCGCACTTAACACTGTGATTTGGGGTGGTAGGCCTTGGCACGGTCTAGTGGGGGATCCCATTGGTTCCTACATCTTGGCTTGAGAGATGAAGATGGGTGACTAGCCATTCCCAGAGAGAAGATGGCAAGCTTCTCAGGAGGCACTAGACTCAGTCTGCCCCCCTGGGGCCTCAGAGCCTGAGGCCCTCTGCAGGAGTCTGTGTCTGGCAAGCTGGGCTGCCTCTTGGCGCAGTTCCCAGATGTGGAGTAATGAGGTCATCTGCAGGGAGGCTGAGGCCAGCCTCTGACAGGGCTGTGTCAGTGTAGCTTTTCCTGGGGCTCTCGCTAAGGGGGGCATATTTCCCTTTTCCTCTGGACTCACCCTGCTACTCACGTTCTCAAAACAAGATCACCACGCATACAAAGTAACCTTACAAAGACAAATGAGAGGAGGGGAGGAAGGCAATGGAGAGGATGGGAGGCTAGGAGGGAGAAAGGCAACATTGGGGGTAGTAGATGGACACAACACCATTCTTTAGACATCTCTTTTCTCGAGCTATTGAGACATGCAAGGGATCGTCTTGCTGTGGTTTGTTCACTTGTTTACACATCGTTTACACAGCCTTCCATACCATGTGGCACATTTCAGAGGGCATATATCCTAGTCAGCATCACTCTTGGAACACCTGTGCCTTGAGCAGCTCTCTTCTGCCCTTCCCCTGGGATCTACCAGCCCTGCTCTGCATCTGGGAGAACATAGCTGCTTGCCCTGCTGTCCATCACTCATATCACATCCAATCCTGGATTCCATCACCACTGTCACAGGGCAGCCTTCCCCACCTTCCACCCCCCACACACACACACACACCTGCTTAGTGAGGACAGAAACTACACTGAGACTGTGTTGCAGGCAGGGCAGCTCCTTGGTGGAAGATCCCGCTCCATCCAGTGTTCTCGCTGTGTTGCTGCTGGCGGGGAGTCTTTAAGAGAGCACCCGTGCTCTCTAACACAGGGCATGGTCCAGGGTATGGCCCATGCGAAGTCTGAGCTCGGGCATCGCATGCCTGAGCTGCTTCTTGGCTCCATCCTTCGAAATAGTGTAAATGGGTTCCCTTTCCATTTTCCCAGCTTCGTTTAACTTTCTTCCTCATCCCCTAGGTCATGCTTCTACCGTGCATACCCGCAGCTTCCTTGGTTTGCCACCTTCTAAGAGCTCTTCTGTAGCACTACCTTGGCCTTGCTTTTCTGCTGCATGTGCCCTTCTCTTCTGGAGATAGCAAAGTGCCTCCGGGCAGGTGGCTCAAGGCCCATTCATCAGCCAGAAGGTAGCTGTGCGGCATGTACCCAAGTCAGTGAACCGAGGAGAGGTCTCAGTGACTAGAGTTATGATTAAAAACTACATATCCAATGACTGGCACATCTGCGGACTATGACCTGCAGGATGTTTAACCCTGTCAATGTCCTGCCAACTGACCCTGGAGGAGGGTCTGAGGGATATCCTGGCTTGGCTCTTATACATAGACCACTGGGCAGAAAGGAGTCTCTGAACACAAATGTGCATGTAAACATGTGTGTACTCACACGCATGTGTTAAACTCCAGTTTTAAGATTGGTTATTGTAATAAGCACCAGGCAGATAAGAATGTATGGGGCCTGCTCTCTGGCAGCTGCCCAGCTCAGCAGAACAATAAAACTTGGCCCAAACTCATTAAGGGAAAAGGGTTGCACTGAACAAGATTCAAGGCTAATCGCGTGATGGGGTAGGGGTCTTGTGATGATCGGAGCCCAGGAAAGAGACTGGAGAGCCAGCCCAAGAGGACAACAGTTGGCCACCATCTCTGGGGCCTAGTGCTCAGGAGGGGAAGCTGGCTGATTTGAAGCCTGTGGTGGGTAGGTGGTTTTATGTCAACTAGACTGGGCTACAGGCTGTTAGAGACTTGGTGAAGATTGTTCTGAACAGACTATTTTTAGATGAAGCACATTGCCCCTTCCCCACGTGGGTAGGTGGGCCACATCCTGACAGCTGGGCAAAGGAAAGCAGACTACGGGGACTCTTCTAGGGTCACAAGAGGTTCTTCCTGCTTAGCTGCCTTCTAGCAGGGATGCAGTAGCTCTTTTTCTGCCTTCAGACTCAAACTGAGACATCACAGACTCTTCTTGGCTCTGGACCTGCTCACCTGACCTGGAGTCTCTATCTTCAGCTTCTCTGGGGCTCAAGGAACTCTGCCTCCATTGTCATGGAAGCCAATTCTTCATAATTACTCTCTCCCACCCCACCCTCCATCCCTCAACTTGTGATGGCATTACATCCTGCGATCTGAAAGTAAAGTGAGTTAAGAACAAACAAAAACAACCTTCATTTAACCATACCAGGAAACAAACTCGGGAAGCTCATCACTTCTGCCTTACACCCCTTTATAAAGTGACCACTCGGGTGATCTTACTTCACCCACCTCTGTGCCAGAGGTGAAAGGTTCCTCACTCTCATTCCTGCCCCACCCCTTTTCTGGATAAAAGTTTACTTCTTTGCATCTAATTCTTTTGAAGCATTTTACTCCATGCTGGTCAAAGCATCAGACTTGAGCTCTGTCCTCATCCAAGGCAGGCAGTCTCGTAAGGCAGACCTCAGGATCTTAGCATCCCTTTGAACTTGTCTATGGACGTGATGCCTGTTCATTAGCACCTCTTAGCTGCTTCCCTGGGGTCCCTGGCAACTATCATTCTAGTGCCTAAGTCTACTTCAGACGCTTTATGTAAGTAGTACTGAGTGGCATCAGTCCTGAGACTGACTTTACCCGGCACTGTGCCCTGAGGGCCTATCCAAGTTCCCAAAGGTGGCAGAACCCTCCTTTTCATTGCTGGGTAGTACTCTGTTGTATGTGTGCACCGTATTGGTCCTTGCCCATGTCTGAGGTGTTGGTTTCACACTGACAACTGCCAGCAGCACTGAGACGAACACTGTGTGATAACAGTTTGAGACTTGGGTCATGACACTCCGTCAGGCTGGGTAGAATTACTATAGTTCTTAGAGGGTAAGGATGGCAGCTTGGACCAGGGTGAGGTAGGAGGAGATGGGTGTAGGACATATTTTACAGAAGACAGCTCAAGTGCCTTCTTGCCTTAGGGCAGTGGTTCTCAACCTGTGGGTGGTGACTCTACAGGGGTCCAATATCAGATATTCATTATGATTCTCAACAGGGGCAAAATTACAATTATGAATTAGCAACAAAATAATTCTGTGTTTGGGGGTGGCCACAACTTGAAGAACTGTATTAAAGGGCCGAAGCATTAGGAAGGTTGAGAACTAAGGCCTTAGGGTCTTGCTCCTGTTTCCTCTCAAAGGACAAATGTGATCTTATTCCCATTATCTGATGGTCACCTCAGGGAATAGTTTGGTGATAACCAGCAGTCTGTGGATGTGTGTTCACTCTGATTTGTTTGGGAATTCCTTAGTCCTAGTCCACTGTACTCACAAATTCATAGATCCTCAGTGTCCATAGGCAGTGTGGAGCTCAGTGGGCCCAGTCTCAGGGCCCTCTTGATCATCCTGAAGAGTGTTCAAAAGACTAGCTTCAAATGATTAGCTCTTTATCTAAACACTTTGTCTCATCCAAATAATCCATTCCCATTTTCCTAGAGATGGGAAGTCACTATTCCACTTTGTGTTTGAGATGCCGTTCCAAAGCTGTACTGGTACCCTCCCCCTTGCCTGTTGCCTCCTCCCTCCTCTCACGCCTTTTCCTGATTATGACAGTATAGCTTTGGGACTGAGTCTCCATCTTTACCCTAGGAGTCCCGAGAGGAGGGACTGTACCTCAATCTCCCAAGCCTGCATCAATGTCAATGTCTTAAAGCACTCAATGAGAAACAGTAGGCCGCAGTGACACCTGGGAGAGGCGTGTCTTTTCTATCATCTAAGCATAGGCTGAGGGTGTCTCACAGTCCTGGTTGAGTAGGCTTCCTTTAAGTTGCCTTCTAGAGCATTGTCCTGCTTTTGGCCATCTTTTTTACCATGCCTCTCCATTTTCCCAGGGTACATTGAAAACAGTCTCTTGATGGATGCTTGCTCTATTGGAATTAGCATCCACTGCAACAATGAGGCTAGATGCTAGGTGGGGAGGAAGAAACAGACCAACAGCATCATTTAAGAGAACTTTACTGTGTGTCCAACATGGTTCTAAGGGAGAATTCATAATCTCATCTATATAGAGAGTATGTTAAAAATCTCATTTATATTTTAGAGCTGTAAGCTAATCTGTGTGCTTTATATTTATATTATATAATTTCATATAATCACACAGGTGTATATAGTTTTATATAATATATACATATATAATTACTCTTGTATACCCACAGATTCTTCATCAGTGGAGTCAACCAACCATGAAATAAAAAAATTATTAATTTATTTTATTTTTTAGTTATATATATATGCTTGTGTGTCTACATGTTGATACGTGTATGGGAGCACAGGATACCTGATTGTCTGGAGATGGCCAAAAGCAGTAGTTCCTCCTACAGTTGGCGTCACCAACAGTTGTGAGTTACCCAGCAGCGGTGCTAGGAACCAAACTGGGTCCTCTACAAGAGCAGTATACACTCTTAACCACTGAGCCTTCTCACTAGCCCCCTTGAAAATATTTTTAATTCTCTCTCTGTGTTAAACATAAACAGACTTTTTTTTAAAACTGTCATTATTCTTTTCGAAATGTAGTTTAAGAGTCTGTCAGTGACTTAGAGATGATTTGAGGTACACAGGAGGGTGTGTGAAGACTGTGTGCATATAATCCACTATTTTATCCAGGAGATCTGGACACCTGTGGGTGTTGTTGTTACCTACAGGAGAATTCTGAAACAAATGATCCATGAATATGAAGGGACACTCATAAGCACACACTCACGTACACACACATCTCCCTCAATTCTTAGATCACCTCAGTGAGTAACACACTGTATTGATGCTATTTCACAGCCTCACGGCTGAGGGAATGGCCCAGAGAGCCCCACATAAGCTGGGAATGCAGTCCCAGCTGCCTGGCCCAGACCTTGTGTTTTATCCTCATCCATATTGCCCTTCATTGTAGGCTGAGGATGGGTTGACTGGAATTTCTCTGGGGACCCTTGCATGGCACCTTCCCTGAAACAGTCAGGCAATGACACTGGCCACAAAGGGCCTGTCTCATTCTCCTTGAGGAAGCTTGAGCCAGACCTCTCATGGTCTGGACTTGGTCCTGGTGGAGGTGTGCCAAGTCCTTGGAGGATCCAGTGGCCCCTCAGGTATCAGGCATGTTTGTCTGGTTCTCAGTGGGTCTGGGGAAGCAGCCAGAGGACATCAGCCTTAGCGAAGCAGTCAGTATGAATTGACTGATCCTAACCCACCAACAACTGCCCCCCAATAGGCAGGAACCTATGGGTCATTGTGTAATCTGGAGGGGAAAGGCTTGGTCGATTGTCACCAAGTGCTTTTAGAGGACTCACCATCTTCTGTCTTGGCTAGGTGGGTGCTGTGGGCCCTCATCCACAGCTGCCACTACATCTCTGGTGGACAAGATGGTTGCCGAACACAGACTCTATTAAGATCATCACCACCCTCTGTTGCACCAGTGCCTAAGCACTCCCGTTTCTCTGCCTGGTTCCTGGTCCAGGCTCCTGGTCTGTGTTTCTGTTCACAATAAGATGTGAGGCTTCTAGAGTGCCAGGCTTCTAGAGACAGATGTCAGGCAGCAGGTGAGAAAATAAAATTATAGCCTGGTAGTGGGCCACTGCGCTTAACGTTTGCTCCAGTCCTGTGAGCAACTGACACTAGGAACAGTCCCATCACCGTGTCTCCCTCTGAACGTGACAGTGGTATCATGTAGGACCTCAGGCTATTTTTACACAAACTTCCTTTTTCAGACCCTCTGAGGGTGTTGGCTTCAGAAAGTGTTTCTCTTTGTTCCAGTGACACAGGATGCGGAATGCTAGAGGCTGTGCTTCAGCCTTCTGTCCTGCGTGGAGCCATCTCCTGGTTTGTGTCCGGCAAAGTCAGTGGCCTTGGAATTGCTGCTGCCGCACAGCTGGACAAGAAGGAGGTGGTTGTCAAGTTGGATTTGGCAAGGCCTCCTGGGTTTTTTCCATCAGCCCCCGAACAGGACTGACAGAAGGGCCAAAGGCATTTTCTCCTTGTGGGCTGTAGTCACTGAGGCTTTGGCTGTGCTCTGTAGACTATGAACCTGGAGGGCTCCCGTCATCAGAGCCAACCCAAGGTACCTTCCCCACACACGTCTATTCCTTGGGCCTACGCCTGGCTCAGACCCAAGGCACGATGTACATGTGTGAGGACCTGACTTAGGCTTCTGGATCCCAGTGCCATCTCTCAAAATCGTGTCCAGGCAGAATGGTGGCAGGCAGGAGGCAGCAATTCTGAGACAGGCCCCCACCTCAGGCAGCCTGGTGCTTTCTCAGCACAATCTGAACTGTGGCTACCAGAGGGCTCTCTCACACACAGCTGTCCACTTGACATGGACCTGCCTGAACGTGGAGTCTAAAACATGGTTCTTATCCTCCTAATTCAACAGACCCTAACAGCTCAGAAGACCTCACATCTCGATTTCAGTGGGAGAGGCAGACTAGCTCCAGCTGAGGCCATTAGGGTGGGGACAAGTCCAATGTTCCTGACCTGAGCTAGAGAGAGGGGCCCCACCTGACCTACATTTGGGGGCGCTTAAGATTCATAATAACTCCTTCTAAGAGGGAAGACGCCTACCTAGCTTTACCTAAGCCCCAAGCCAAGGATGGATTCAGATTCCCTTCATCTGAAGGTGACACCTCTCCTTCCTGTCCTCCTCAGGGTATCCCAACCCCCACTTCCCACAGCCTGATGATAAACCCCAGCTGTAAGTGTCTACCTGTTAAGGTACAAAGTACACCCTTGCAACATGCTCACTGTCCCCCCCACCCCCCACACACACCCCTGCCACGATCATGATATAGTCCATGACAAATAAAGAAATGAGTTCAATTTGTGTTTAGAGGAAAAGCACAGGATCTGGCAGTTTATCACCACCAGAAGAGGCAAAGCTGATGGGCACCTGTTATCATGTCTGGTTGAATCACAGCATGTATCATTTTATCCGAAAATCCTGACGGAAGGCCATTGATGCTGGCGAGCATATTTCTTGCAGATGCCACAGATCACACAAGGGGATAAGAGCACCTCAGGACTGTGGCATGGAGAAAGCCTGTCTAGCTGAAAAGTAGAGAACAGTGGTTCTGAGAATCAAGGGAACAAAAACAAAAACAAAAACAAAAAAACAAAACAAAACAAAACAAAAAACCAACTAAATCTTTTTCCACTTTCCCCCAAACTGACAAATTTAACTTGTCAGATGCAAGTTCAACTTGTGGACAATCCACTAGCGACTGATAGTCGCTATGGTAACTGCTAGTCACGTGTCGACACAGAAGCCATCAAGACAAGAGAGCCGATTTCCAGACTGCTTTTCTTCTAGTAAATTCTGCGATGTCAGCCTAATTAACAGGAGCGGAATCGGGACCTTGGTTCAAGTAATTGGCAGGCATTCTTAAAGCAGAACAAAGATAATTTAACACCTTCTCTTCCTAGTGCCTGGGTCTGTGCCAAGCCTGGGAGGGAGGCCCGGCACGTCTCCCTCACCTTCCCCCAGTGTTTGCCAAGCTCTGAGGAGACCGACTTTGTGGAGTCGTGTCTGGAGAGAGACCGGGATTCTTCTCTTCAGGTTTTTAAAATATCAGAAACTAGTGGGAGAGGGAGCCAGGAACAAACTCAGAACTACCCTAATTGCTCTTTTTAATAAGTATCTGATTCCACCCCCTTGACTTCTAATAGCGTCTCCAGGCAAAATACAGGTATAATGGGTTTTCAGCTTCCATGTGTGACACCACTGTTTTCATAGGAGAAAGGAAGGACTGTCCCCTCTCAAAGCACATCTCCTAGCTGGGTTTAGTGTTGGCCTGGTAACTAAAGATCGCTGAATCTGAGTTAACCCCGCCTATCACAGATCTGACCCCTGGTTTGGTGCTAGCTTACTACAAACATCTGTGACTCTCTGGCAAGATGGTGGTTTGGCACCTTGGTGCCCAGCCGGCAGCTGCCACCCACTCATGGCTTTTGGCTCTGACCTCTCCACTGCTGGACATCAGCCTGTAGAAATCTGTGCCCAGGCATTCAGGTGGCTCAGCCACATCTTGTCCAAGTTTCCAGAACTTTCTTTTGTCTATCACCAGACAATAGTCCTATTGTCCCAGGGCTAATGAGATTTTTTTTTTTTTTTTTTAGTCAAAACATAATGATTTCAGACATGCCTTGGGCCTCTTTACCTTCCCTCTGGGACAGAGTAGGGCTCAGCCATTACTTAGGAGTCATGTTCTTCTCCAACACTGTTCTGGAGCATTCATGCATGGAGTGAGGGCAACTTTCAATCAACCACATTGGCCATTGTTGTCTGTCTGGGATGCCCAATCAAATTGTCTGTGAGTGTGTGGGAGCTGTGGAAATAAACAAAAATCCCTCCCCTCCCCCAACAAAACAAAAAATGAGAAGCAAAGGGTATTCACTTGAAGTTTGCTTCAGAAAGATAGTTGGCCACTGTCCCTTGAGTTTGGCTGAACTCAAAGGCAGGAAGAAATGTATCAGGAAAACTGTTGGTGGGAAAAACATACAGCTCACGGCTGCCTTGATTGGAAGCTGTTGGCAGGGGTAGCTAGATACAGCTAATGGGAAGCAATGATCCTGTGCAATGGTAAGGGGCACACTTCTCCAGCTGTTTCCAAGGTAGAAGTGGACAAAAAAAAAAAAAACTAGGTTTGCTGTCAGCTATCCATCAAGCCCTAGCTGTTTGAGGCCAATTGCCACAAAGGTTTTCAGGCTTCCTGAACTCATGGCTGCAGTCTGGTTGGTAATGTTTCTCTCAAAGGGTGTGCAAGGGTGCCTTCTCTCAGAACCTCCACAAAATTAATCAGGGATGTGGCAGGGAGTTATGGTTTGAACAGGAAATGCATCCCTCTTATGGGAGATGTCATTCTGTATATATGTTTCTCTTACTGGTTAATGAATGAAGCACTGTTGGCCAATAGGAAAGGAAGATAGGAAGGACTAGGAGACAAGGAACAAAGAGGAAGTAGTAAGGAGACAAGGAGTCAAGATGGAGAGTCTGGAGAGAGCAGAATGCCGGCCTGCTCCTGGGTAAGATGAGATTAATAGAAATGGGTTAATACTTAAGACAGAGCTAGCCAATAAGAAACAAGTAACGGGCCAACAGCATTATATCAAATACAGAGTCTCAGTGTGTTAATTGGGGCAGGCGCAGTGGCGGGACAAGACTGGCGGCAGGAGGAAAAACCTTACTCCTTACATCCCTCCCCCCCCCACACACACACACACACTCCAGCCTTCTTCATCCAGGGCTTGATTGACAGCTGATGGACTTCCTGGAGTGGGCCATGGATTCACGACGGGATGGCACTGTTGCTTCCTGTCTGCATGAACTGAGCAGCCTCTGCTGAATGCTTCCTCCAGTGAGATGCTCTGTCTCGCTTTGGGCCTGGAGTCACTGAGCAGAGGACAAGGCTGAAACCAAGAGCCAGACTCAGTCTTTGCCACCTTAATTGTTACAATATTAGCTGTTGTTTGTTCCCTTGGCTCAACTGTAGTCAGTCCCTTGAGACTCAACACTTTCCTGAGTATTGTTGGGGATTTGGGACGGCTGGTATGTTGGAAATCAGTGTCAGGTATGATGATGAATGGAAAGCATGGCTTGGGGTGAATTGGCCTCCAGGTCACCCACCTCCATCTTCTCGTTCCTTTGCCCCACTGGACAACCCGAAGAAGCTACGTCTTCACTGTCTACCCAGTAGCCTTTCTGCAGTGTTTCAGGTTCATACCGCTTCTTACTAAAAGAATGACTTGTTGGGAGGGAAGTCGGTGTTCATTTAGTCTTCATGAAGAAGTAAAGGCCGGAGGTGGTTCTGAAATACTGGGTCCTATGGTAACCACCTCCAAACACAGGCTGGACAGGGCGGCATGAGGGCACACAGCATTTCCAGAGTTGCTGACATCAGCAAAATTATTCTAGACCTTTCCAGAAATCACACACTAGAGGCTTAGGGAAGGCACACTCAATCTGGAGATGTGTTTTGCTTGCTACATATACATATAGGCCTGTGTGCACGTGTGTGTGTGTGTGTGTGTGTGCATGCACGTGCGCCAGTTGCATTTGTATGTTTGTGTGAGGGTGCTGAGGTCAGAGGGCAACTCAGATGTTCTCATCATAATGCTGTCCACCTTCTCTGAGATATCTGTTACTGGCCTGCAGCCCACCAATTAGTCTAGACAGGCTGGCCATCCTGCCCCAGGGATCCTCCCGCTCTCCCTTCCTGCTGCAAGGTTGCAGGTGTGTGCCACCATGCTGGGCCTTCGTATGTGGGTTCTGGAGATTGAACTCGGGTCCTCATGCTTTCAAAGTGAGCATTCTACCCACTGGGCCATCCTCCCCGCTCCACTAATACAGGAGTGAGCACTCTACCCACTGGGCCATCCTCCCCGCTCCACTAATACAGGAGTGAGCACTCTACCCACTGGGCCATCCTCCCCGCTCCACTAATACAGGAGTGAGCACTCTACCCACTGAACCACCCTCCTGGCTCCATTAATGCCAGTTTAGAGTTTTAAATTCTTGCTAACGTAGAAAGGCCGTGACAGCTCTCTGGGGTCCTCTTCACTCACTTCATGCACGATTCAGCCCTCAAGACCTAGTCGCCTTTCACTGGCCCCGTCTCCTGGTGCCATCACACTGGATTCTAAGTGGAAATCTAGGGGGATGGGCACAACATTCAAACTGCAGCAGCCCCACTGATTTTTCTTTAAAGATTTTCAATTCCATTTATTTATTCGAGGTGTGTTGTGAAGACATGTCTCAGGAGTCTGTTCTCTCCTTCCACCTTGGGAGTTCCAGGGATCAAACACAAGTTGTCAAGCTTCGTAGCAAGCACCTTCACTCGCTGAACCAGAGTGCTGGCCCCCATAGTTTTTTCACAGCACTCAGGTCCACAACCAAGGCACAACTCTGTATCTTATTTTGCGCAAGAACTTCCAGAGAGGCTTGCTCTGGGAAATAGACCAACACATCTTCTCTCGCCTGTCCCATGCCTCACGTTTGCTGATGGTGGAGTTCTAATGACAGCTGAGTCCATCCTTCACATCCTGTGGGCATCACCATCTCCACTGCGCCCAAAGAGCTCTCTGGAAACTCCAGCCTGGGCTCTCAGAGAATGATGGGAAACCATGGAGGTGTGTAAGCCCCACCAACAGCCTTCAGACTGCTCTCCCAAAGATGGCAGAACATGGTCTCCAAATAGCCATGAGATCCCAGAGCATCATCTGGTGTTCCAGGTGTCTGTCAGCCCTAGACATCCCAGGTGTCCGTCAGCCCTGGACACAACACTGCTGCACCTGCAGCCTCTTTAAGGAGCCTCTGCTGAGTAGGTTCTGCTCAGACCTGAGCCTCACTCCACTATACCATTTTTGCTTCAGCATTACATTGGCTATTTTTTTTTAAGCTCAGAGGGGCTCTGATCTTGCAGAATATTTTCCAAACCCATCCTGGTCTGTGCAGATGGTCACCAATGCATGATGATTAAGTTGAAGATCTTGGATCTTCTTTCTTTGTTACATATTTCGGTTATTTCTTTATTTTTTGAGATTATAGTATAAAAATACATATTTCCCCCATTTCTCTTTCCTTCCTCTAAACCTTCATATACCCTCCAGATCCTTCTTATTATATTTTTTTCATGAAATACGTTTTGATCATGTTTCTCCCTCCCCCAACTCCTCCAAAGGCACATAGTGATAAAATGACTCCCAATAACACTCTGCTATACCTACATATTGATCCTCACTCAGCCATCATCAGAGAAGCTTCCTCTTGTAGTAGACAGGAATTAGCATGAGGCACACAAATGGAAACTATGCTGAGAGAGAGACTTGGGAGCATTCAGTTCTAAATTGGATGTCTTAATCAAACCCCTCCCCTCAAAGCTTAGAGATCTCTGTGGAAGGAAAATTCAAGAGATTTCAAGAGCTAGAGGTGGTGATTGACTCCAGGGAAACTGTGTTCCAGACACAGCAGGGATGAGTCACACATAAACTCACAGAGACTGTGGCAGCATGCACAAGGCCTGCACAGGTTCAAGCCAGATGGGGTCTCCGCACTGAGAATAGGGCAGACATGACTGTTTTCTTTGTTTCTTTGTTTGGTATATTTTTGTTTGGTTTTTGTTTGTTTGTTTGAGACAGGGTTTCTCTGTGTTGCCCTAGCTGTCCTGGAACTAGCTCTATAGACAAGGTTGACCTCAAACTCACAGAGATACACCAGCCTCTGCATGTTACACACTTTCTAGAGTCCTGGTTTCAGATACCTGTAAGTTAGTTCCAGGCTAGACCAGTCTACACAGCAATCTCTAAGACTGCCCAGTTTATTTTGTTTTAATTGTGATCTTTTCCCCCATTTAAGGATATCCCCACAGTACTCTGGGCAGTGGGATGGAGCTGTACTCCCAAGCAGCTACAGGCTTGCCATGGAAAACCACTGATGCTATACCATATTTGTGTTGTTAAGTGTGGTTGTTTCCGTAGGTTATTGGCAGTAAGTTGCATTTTTTTAAACTAATGATATTTGCACCTTAAATGGCTTTATCTAATCCCCTAGTGAGTTGAGGATCACATTTGGGTGGAACGGACACCATCAGTCCAGGCACCTGTGTCCTAGCTGTCCCTTCAGCGGTGCCAGACTCTGGCTAAGCCTGAGAGGGATTCAGCAGCAGGCTTCTATGATCCCCACATCTTCTCATCGTCTTTTCATGCAGCCATTTAAAGAGAACGGACACTGCAGAACTACGGAGGAGAACACCAAGGTTCAAACCAAGCAGCCTAGGCTCTGTGCCACCAAGCAGTGGTGGCTCCACATCTACCGCTTTAACACGGTCCATGAGGGAAAGACTACTGTTGTTTTCCCTATGGGATCCTTCCAATAAAGTGGGCGTGACAGCAGCACAGTCTCCTACGGAAATGTAAGAAGTGGCATCCACAAAGTGGAGAGCCCTCTGGGTGTGCATGCCACACAGCCACAGCTTGTCTGCTCAGCGTTAGTAAGTAGCACAGGATTCAGTCATGTGCTCCCTGTTAAAGGCCGTGGAGCTACAAGGTAGAGTAGGAAGGCTAGAGGCAGAGAGAGCTAACAATGGGGGTGGGGGAGAGAGAGGGAGACAGAGACTAAGATAGAGACAGGCAGAGACAGGCAGAGACAGAGATAGGAAAGAGATATCAAGTAAAAAGAAGAAGGGGAAAAGAGGAGAAAGAGGAGGAAGGGATTGAGGGCAGGGGAGAGGAAAGAGAGAAAGAAGGAAAAGATGTAAAAAGCATATCTAGGAAAATTGTATGAAAAGCATCTCTCTATGCTGGGCGGGACTTAACATTCAAGACCAGGTGGGTGGTGCTCATTTGCATATCGACAAAGACCAGGTAAAAGGGTGTTCCACTGCCTTGGAAGTGACTCTGGCTCCCAAGGGAAACACATTCCTCCTGTTCCCTGTGCACCCTAAGGACAAGAAATATGTACAGTCAGAAATATGATCGCAGGAAAAGCCTACCTACCCAGCATGCTTCACTTAAGAACTTTAAGGTGTCCCTTGATGCTTGCTTACCTGGAAGTTGGCCCTAGGGAAACACTATGTTTGCTTGCTTTCCTGGATGGATGAACCTGAATTCATGCAGAAGGGAAAAAAAAGTTGCTTCAACATTGTATTTATAATTCCTAGGGCTCCCCACCCCATACAGTAAAAGATAATAATTCATTATATAGGCCAGACTAACCTCAAACTCACCATCCTCCTGGCTCAGTTTTCTTAAATGCTGTTTACAGATACCACACTATACAAATCTCCTTAGTAAATTTTTTAAGGTTTAGTTATCTTGTGCATGTATGGAAGTGGACTACATTCATCCTTCGTACCCATGAAGGCCAGAAGGAGAATGACAGGTGGCTGTTGCCATGTGGATGCTGGGAAGTGAACCCTGGTCCTCTGCAAGAGCAACAAGTGTTTTTAGCCACTGAGTCAACTCTCCAGCCCTAGGCAATATGTTTAACAGGAGCAATTTTGCTCCCTGCATTCAGCATAGCCTCTGACCGAGATGGGCACTGTTAACCAAGTGTGCAGATGAAGCCACTTCAAAAAGAGCTGACTTGTTCAGCCTGGTGGGTTCGTCCTAGAGTCTATTCCCTGTGTGCAGCAGCCATAGTGTCAGGTTTACCCAAGTCTGGGTGCCACATCTTCCACTGGGGTCATTGGGTGGCACATGCAGGAAGAACTGAATGAAGCCACGCTGGGACAAAGGATTTAGGAATGTCTCTGTCTGGGCACTGAGGCAGAGAGCTGGGTTGAGGTAGCAGAGGGAAGACATTGTGTAAGTTCCTTCCTCTCCATCTGGGTTGAGGTAAAGACATTGGTGCTCCAATCCCAGTGGATTTACAAAGCCTCCTACCGCACTGTATTTACGCTCCCCTGGCAAACTCCCCTCTTTGCCTCGGGGACCCTGTTGACACTAAAACCCTCAAATGAACCTAGCAGACACTGGGATGTGAGGAATTTCTCCTTTTCAGTTTCCTGACCTGATTTTCAAAAAATCTTGCACAAATAAAACAAAATATAAAATGAAAAACCTACACTCAGAAGCCAGGGCCGTTCTCTGCAGGCTGTGGCAGCAAATGGTTCCAGGAGGATCAGGCTGCCCTGGGTGTTGGGGAGAATGTAAGACACTGAGATGGGGTGAAGGGGGAGGGGCTCCCTCACAGGAGTCACATCAATGATTCTGGATCTTTCCACCTAGAGAACTCTTCCCCGTTAGCTTATATGACTTCCTGAACATAATAAGGCTGTGTATGGGCTCTTTCTGCCATGCTTTAAATGTCTCCTCCTGCACTCAAGATGACATTTGATCACACTGTGATGGCACTGGCAGTAAGATACTTTATGAGGTGATAACTTTCCCACTCCAGCAGAATATAGACTAAGACAGCGTGAAGTCAGGGTCCTACCATTGTGACAAAATTCCCGAGGCAAACATTCTATAGAGAAAGAATGGTTTATTTGGGCCCATGGTGCCATAATATTATGGCAAAACCATGTGGTAGAGAAGGCTTGTTTGTATTGATGGAGGCACCATTGCCTCCCTTAACACTGAAGGAATCAGTGGCTCTCACAATCCCCACATTCCCTATTGGGATTATGAAGCTTTTTCATTTCTGCTTTGTGTGTTTATAGCAGAGCTAAAGCTCCAGAACCAGAGTGGATTGTGTGTTTTATAGATCTTACCGAAGCAGCTGGGCAACTGGTTTCTTTTAATCTGTGGGAGAGCTGGGTTGAAGACATCAAGGAGTCTACAACAGTACCGTCTATGTACCTTCTGGGACACCTCAGTGTCCCATCTCCATGATGCTTAAGATAGCTGTACAGTTGTAACACACTCTTAATGCTGCGTGATCTGCGTGAGCTAGCCAAGGAGGGAAGAATGAACTTTTGAGAGGCTAAAGCTGAGGCCGGAGAGGTGGCTCAAGAACACATACATACTTCTCTTGCAGAGGACCTGAGCTCCATTTGAGTACACACAAGACGGGGTTCATGACCCTTGAAGCCCCAGCTCTAAGGGATCTGATGCCCTCTTCAGACTCTTTGGCACCTGCACTCATATGTGTACATACACACAGATTCATGCATATATATATATATATATATATATATATATATATATATATATGAAAATAAAACAAATTTTTCTGATGCTGAACTTATGTGAGACCGTGTTTGTTTTCTGTAGTGCTTTTGACTGGCAGAAAGGGAATTTTTCCTTTCCTTCTTTTTTTTTCTATTGAATGCTTCTATTTGGTTAGCTTGGGCAGTAAAAGATCACACAGATACCAGTTACTCTAGGAGGTTCCAGAGGAGCAGGGCAGACCAAGGCCCTGTCTGTCCAGGGAGAAGAGTAAACTACTGAAGAGTCCTTCTGATGTTTGTCTCTGCAAAATTCTTGCATGAGTTAGCAAACAGTGAAAAGATAAAGTCAGACTTGGCTCAAAGAGCTACCACTAGTCTGACCTCTGGAGGCCTCTACACCCTATCTTGGCAATTAGGGAGACTAGACAGTGGCAAACAAAAATGTTTCCAAGAATCGATGAAAACAAACAAACAAAAAACAGTCCCAAAATTCCTCTAAAGAGAGACCCAATTGGAGCCAGTCACATGACAGAGGAGGGGTCATGAATATTTAAGATAGCTATATGGGACATTGAGATATGGCTCAGTGATAGAGTCCTTATCTGACATACACAAAGCCCTGAGTTTGATCTCCAGTACTGTGTAAACCAGTTGTGATGGCCCCTACCTGTAAACCCAGCACTTGAGTAGACAATGTGGGGTCAGGAGTTCAAGGCCATTCTCTGCTATATCTTGACAGTAAGTTTGAAGCCAGCCTCAACTACTTAGAACCTTGTCTCAAAAATAAATAAATACAATTAAAGCTAAAAGGAAATATGGGAAATCTGTTTGCAGTCTTGAAGGGGGGGGGGCTTGAACAGGGCAGATAACAAGGATGAATGGGAAAAGAGTTTAAGTCTACTTTCATCAAAACGTGAAACTTCTGATTCAGAACCAGAAATAGCTATGAACAGAAGCAAAGACAGCAACAGAGCAGAGGACATCTGTAACACATTGTTTATGCATTATGTACAACTGTCTGCAGTATACATACAAATGCATATATACTCATATTTATGCACAAGTATAATGTCTGTATACATGCATAGATTCTTGTTAGGTTCCTCTGTAATCAGCCTTTAGGAGACCGAGGTAAGAGGTTCACTAGCTGGAGAGAAGCCTAGGCTGGAGAACAAGAGCTTGTCTCAAAACAACAACAACAAAATTCTAGGTTGTTTTCCAGGCTCAGCCAGAAACACCTAGTAATCAGCAAGGAGGAAAGAAATCAAGAGTAACAGTCGAAGAGGAAAATGGATGAAGGAGCTGGCCAGTTAATCCACAGGAAAGAAAAGGCCAGTGGAGAATGAAGGGCACACACAGGCTCTTGCTTCATCTAGCTTGTGTAAATGCTTTCCCATGAATGCTTCTGCTAGGATTATCTGTATAAAGATAAATAGAAAGTTTAAACAAGCAATACGATGCATTCATTTGCCAACACCCAGGCACGGCACTCTGCCTCTAATAGAGGAACAATTTTGTATAAAGCTGGGTAGTCACAGGGCTGTCAACAGAACAGGGAGAGAACAGAGAAGGACAATAGGTCTGTCCCACAGGACTTAGTAAGGTACACATAGGGAATAGCACACAAACAATGGAAAGGACTCTCCATTTGAGTTGAGGTGGCCCCCAGGGGCCCCCAGGGCCTAGGGGTACTTGGACATCTCCAGAGCCATGGACTCCGAAGTATTTGGCCCTGTGCTACACAGAGGTCAGTCTCAGAGGGATGATGATCATTTTATCCCTCGAGCCAATGTACATTTGAATGGTTGGTGCTGAAATTCTATTTAGAAGGGTCTAGAATCAAATGAGTTTGTAGACCAAGAAAGCATCACCAACATCTTTGTTTTATCTTCTCTCTGCTTCTGTCTTCCTTCTGACTTTCTCTTTCCTTCCTCCCTTCCTTCTTTTCTTCCTCACTCACCCATCTATTTACCCCTTTACCCAATATACATTTTACACAGCATCCCTTCTAAGCATCAAGACCTGTGCTGGCTTTCCAAGACAAAGGCCATCTAGCTTTTCAGAGTGCAGCTGAGGGGAAGCCCATGCCAATCACATTGGCAATCCATGGTGTCCCTGGAAAAAGAGATGCTGTCATGGGGCCATATGCTACAGATTCACTCCAGACGAAAGCAAACTCCCATCCCTCCCTATCATGGTTCCTTCAGTAGTTTGGGATTTGGGGAGAGGGAAGCTCAGGCTGAGCCCTTGCTGTGCAGTGGAGCCACACCAGCAATCTTAGGTGGCCTCTCAGCTTCCAGGCCAGCTAGTTCTGCTGCAGCCACATAAGCTTACACTTTCATTTGGTATAATTTCATTTGGACTGGACAATGTCTTCCAGAAGAGTATGCTGTTTCATCATTGAAAATCAAAATAGCTGTTACACTTCCATGATGGACACATGGAAACTAGCCCTATCTTAGTCATGCTTATGAGGTTGGGAACAGTAGGGCCAAAGCCAGTGTTGGAGCTGGGACACTGTGAAATTCACTCTGCTTCCAGCAGAGTGCTTACCTCCAGCCCACACCTGTGACAGACTCTGTTATTCTTTTGTAAGACTCTGTAGAGTGTGTTAATGTCTCTGCCGTTCTGATGGGTTAAATCCTGCCAGAGCAGCCAGCAAGCTTCCTAGCATGAGTGCAAGCTGGATAGTCTCACTGGCTCCCATCTCACTCCAGTCTGCCTTCTGGATATACCTTTCTCTCCCCCAACATGCTTTCCAATGGACACTATATGTTTTAGGACAGAGCATGCACTGTCCATGGAGATATTTTTAAAATTATTTTTTAAATGTGCTTTGGTGTTGTCAGCATGTATATCTGTGTGACCGTGTCAGATCCTCTAGAACTGGAGTCACAGTCAGTTGTAAGATGCCATGTTGGTGCTGAGAATTGAATCCAGGTCCTTTGGAATGTTCGTGACTGCTGAGCCATCTCTCCAGCTCCCAGGGAAATCTTTTATGACATAGATAGCCTGGTGTGGACTAGGAAGGAGGCGCCTTTGGTGGAACCTCCCAACTGAACTCTGTCCCTTGACTCTTTTCTGTAAAGGCATCGTCTTCCCTGGCTCTCCTAAGGTCACTTCTGAATTCAGATACATCCCTTCCCCTGCCTTCTCTAGACCTTCTCATTCCTGGATCCTCGGGGATCTTTTTTTCTGGCTCTAATAGCCCTGAGATCCACCTGCTAGCAATACTGACACAATCAAAATCCACCAGCAAAGCTTCTCATTTGCCGAAGTCTCTGGACCCATAGACTCCCCTGAGCTCATCTCTATGCCTAATGTATCCTCAGAGGCACACCGTGTAAATGCAGTACACTATTATACCAGATGGGGATGATTGAAAGGATGAATGTCAGGAAGTCAGGTTAGATGAGGTCCAAGGATGAAAGTCCCAGGAAGATGAGAGCACATAAGCTTCTAGGAGGAACTGGGGCACATTGCATCTAACTAACAAAAGGCTTGACAGAGTGCATTCTGGGAAGGGGGTGTGGAGAGAAAAACAATTACTTAGACCTTCTCAATGGGACTACCAAGCAAGAATCTCCTCCACTTGCAATTTATGGTTATTTTTCTTCCATTTTTGAAAACAAAAATGACATTAAAGTCTTTTTGTTTTCTTTTTCTGTGAGACAGGACCTCATGTAGCCCAGGCTGGCATCGATATCTTTAAGTAGTCAGGACAACCGTGAACTGATCCCTCTGCCTCCACTTAAGAATGTTGGGACCACAGGTGTGCACCACTGCACACATTTTATGGTGCTGGGGATGGAATCCCGGGCTTCCTGAATGCCAGGCCAGCACTCTGCCAGCTGAGCATGTCTTATATACCACCCTTCTTTTCCTGCCCTTAACCACCTTTGCCTTCGTGTACAGCTCAGTTCCTCAACCTTTCCAACATCTTGGGTGTCTGCTCTTGGCTCCCAGCCTCCTGAGCTCCCAGCTTCAGTGTGGGACAGGCTTCTCCCACAAGGACAGGCTTGGTGTCCCTGCCTGGGAAGCCCCACCATTCTACACACCAGGTTAGCTTTCTGCTTCCGGCTACCTTGATCCCCAAGTACCACATGGTATTTGCCTAACACTTTGGCACCAATCTTAAAAACCCATTCCACTTTTAGCTCAGACCCAACTTGAATCCTATCCCAAGTTCACATTCCCTGGAGGACTGAGTTCCCTGGTGTTCAACCCGGATGGCCAGAGTTGAGAAATCGCAGGGCTGTGAACACAGGCACTAGTGTTTGGTAACTGGTGTGTGCTGCTGGTCTGGCTTTCTGTTTGGGAGTCTCTGGGGTGATGGACGACCAGATAAGGCTTGTAATGAGAGAGGGAAAGCCTTGGGGGGTGTCCAGAGAAAAGACAGCTTGAAGAATAAACAGAACAGCTGCAGCACACTGTCTAGACAAATGAGGGTGCCCAGTAGGTCTGCAGGGTGACTCAGAGCTGCCATGAATGCCCCCTATTCATGAGTCCAGGGCTTTGTTTAAGTCCAGGCCTGTATTTTAAAAACAAGAACTGGACGAACTGGTCTGACCACTGCAAAGTGCTGAACACTTCCCCCAGGCGGGTACTCAGGTGAATGAAGTCATCGATATTTTCTTATTTTCTGTGCAATTCCAATCTGTGATTAACGTTTATCTCTGCTGTGAAACAACAGCCTCCCTCAGACTGATAACAATGAGGAGGGCTGGGGGCAAGTGCGCTGGGGAATGTAGCCTCTGGGGAGGGGAGGGTCCTCATTCTCAGACCCGACCCCTGCCACTGCCCTATGCCCAGATGTCCCTGCTTCCGGTTCACTTTCTCAAAGCCAACTTCTCCTGTCCTTGTCTCCTTTAAGGCTTCACCACACACCAGGATGCCTTGTTAGAACCATCTACTACTAATTTTTGAGTCCTGCCCCAGCCAATAAGCTACCCAGAGGTCCTCACCTCAGAAGCACTTTCCACCCCCCTCCCTTGTCCTCACCCCTTGCCTGAGCAAAGCTCCTCTTGGCAGGTTTGCCCTTGGCACTCAGGCCATTGGCGAATCAGGCAGGGGAAAGCCAGGGCTACCCCCCTTCCCCTCTGTGTATAATAAGCTTCCTCCCTTTTGATGGACACAGCAAACCAGGAATTTGATTATTTACTGTAGTAGTAGAGAAACAGGGAATACAAGAGGTGCCTGTTGGTACATGGCTTTTCTGCTGGGCAGGCAGTAGGGAGTGGTGAGGACCCGAGCCAGGACTGTGGTTGGGGAGGGCAGGATATCCTGCTGTCCTAGATGCCTTGTGGGAGGAAACACTCTTCCCAGGTCCCTGTAAGGACAAAGCTGGCACCTGAAAGTGAATGTGTGCTTCACACATTTAAACTTTACATCTCGGGCTTGGTTTGTCTGGCCTACAGTGACCCTAGTGAAGACAGCGATAAAAAGGGTTATAGACCCAGCCTAGGGGCAGCCACTAACTAATGGGTGTCACCAACTGTCAGTGAAAGGGAGCACAGTGGCCTTTCACATATTCTGTGGGTGCTCTGACCACACCTGATGTCATTCAGCAAGGAAGTTGAGTCACCCAGGACCTCCCCTCTGAAGGAAGAGCATCTTCCCCCAGGGCCTCAGCTCAGCCCTGTGTGATTCCAGGGACAGGCACAGAATATGTGCTTAGCAATGTCTAGGGACAAATGGACCAAGGTGAGCCTTGAGTTAGGATCTTTATTCAAATGTAGGCTGAGTGGCTGCTCTCAGTCCTGGCTGCTTCAGACAGTGGTCTCCTGGTGTGCCAGGCATGGTCCCCAGCTAATTGCAAACTACTGCACATTCTGCTTTCCCACCATGCTTAAAAAACAATGAGGAAAAGCAACACTACTAACTTTTGTTTTGCTTTGTTTTGTTTATTGAGACAGGGTTCCTCTGTGTAGCTCTGGCTGTCCTGTAACTCACTCTGTAGACCAGGCTGGCCTCAAACTCAGGAATTTGCCTGCCTCTGCATCCCAAGTGCTGGAATTAAAGACATCTGGCTAGGAATAATAACTTAGCATCAAGACACACACATTTACAAAACAATAGCTCTGAAATCCGTTGACAGATCATAGGAGGCTGAAAATAAGTGAGCTGAATGCTCAAAGTAGAAATTATAAGAAATTTCTTTATTGTGACAAAAGATATTTATTAAAACTTGTATAGTAAACACTGCAATTGGTGGTGAAGGCAAAGCTTTAGAATCACTCCCATCAAACCAGCAGGAGACAAGGAGGCTGTTATCAGTATTTTTCAGTTTCCAGGAATCTGTACCCACAGCAATGAGACAGAAGACAGGGGGAAAGAGACTCCCGAAGAAGCCGAAATGCAGGACTTCTGCAGGGACTATGCTCATCTATGTGGAAAACTCAACAGTCTTCAAATCTTCAAATAAACTGTTCAAAAGCAAAGCTGGCAAAATTCATTCAATACAAGAGTGCACACCGAAAACATGAGTCATGTATTAGTTAAAACGTGTCACGTATTAGTTCGAAATGTTTCAGTAGCAAAAATCTCATCTATGTCAGCTGTAAGACATTTCTGCATCTGTTTCTCAAAATATGTGCGAGTTGTTTGGGTTTCCACTGCTAGTGTCATCTCCTTTTTGGGAAAGCTCCAAAAGGGAGGAGGGAAGCAATGAGTGAGTGGAACTGTCCGACCCTGGCCTTGAACGGAAAGTAGATTCGACTGGACAAAGACGCCAGGCACCCCCTAATGACACTCTGAATTCACTACAATCACACCCCAAATCTCAACAGGTGTGTGTGTGTGTGTGTGTGTGTGTGTGTGTGTGTGTGTGTGTGTAATTTGATGAGAGGATAATCATCAACACTAAGTATAAAACTTCGATGAAGGAAAGTAGAGCATTGACACAGAGATGCCAAACAAGTTCAAATAAAACCAGAGAAATTCAGAAACAGACACATGGGAAACAGGCACAGGGAAATCAACATGACAGAGTTCAGAGCAACGACAAAGCAAAGGAGTTTCGTTCAAGGAGTAATTTGGATTATTACAGAATGTTAGTAATAATTGTGTATTCATATAATTTAGAGTACAATAGACTGTTCATATAAAGACAATTAGGTGATTATACCTTTAGATATACAAGAGTACCCCAGAAGTTGATGGAATACTTAAGAATAAAAAGCAACAATTCTAAATAACACAGAGGAAAACTTAGAAGACATCTATCTTTCTGAACTCAGAGTAAGAAAAATTTTTTCCCTATACTGAATACAAAAACACAAACCTTAATGCAAAAAATGAATAGACCAGTCTTGTGTTAGTGGCGTAAGCCTTTAATTCCAGCACTCAAAAGGCAGAGGCAGGCAAATCTCTGTGAGTTCAAGACCAGCCTGGTCTATAAGAGCTAGTTCCAGGACAGCCTCCAAAGCCACAGAGAAACCTTGTCCCAAAAAACAAAACAAAACAAAACAAAACAAAATGAATAGACCACTTAGTGTAATAAATAAGTATAAGGAAACATTTTAAAAGATTTACTTGTGATCATGGCAAACATCAAGCCATAAAAGGATAGTTACAATGCTCAGAGAGTAGACACAGTTTCAAAATATAAGAACATCTGTAAGTCAGTGAGGAAATAATACGTGGCTTAGAAAAAAAAAGAAGAAGGAGGAGGAGGAGGAGAAGAAAAGCAGATTGCACATGGAAGCCACTGAAAGGAAAGGAAAGAATCAGCAACGGAACCCTTGACCAATGGTTAGAAAGCGAGTCTCCCACCTCATCTGTAAGCAGTAGTGCGAGGAAGTTTTTCAGAGATATGGGATTAGATGGCATCACGAGGGCAGGTGCTCATGATGACAGTGGGTCTATATAAAGAGGAAGAGAGACCTAGGTAAGCTTGGTTTGTTCTGTCTCACCATATGGTACCTTCTACTGCATTGTGATGTAGTATATAATCCTCACCAGATCCCAGGACCATGCTCTAGACTTCCCAGCCTCTAGAATCTTAATCCAAATAAACTTCTCATCTTCATAAATTACTCAGTCTCTGGGACGTTGTTATAGCAACAGAAAACAAAGTAAGATAACATCTGTGTTAGTTGGGGTCCTCCAGAGGAACCAGGATAGTAGGATATACACATGTATAAAGATTTGCTTTAAGGAACTTGTTCAAAGTCAAAATTCTGCAAAGGAGGTCAACAGTCTTCAGAAAAGAAGGCAATGCTGGGGTCTCCGTTGAAAGAATAGCAGAATGGAGACCCAAGGAAGACCTGAAAATCGAACGCTGCAGACAAAGTCTCAAAAGCAGCTTGCTGGAGAATCTTCCTGCCTAGGGAGCCTAGCCTTTCATTCTATTAGATCCTTCACTAATTTAAATATAACTCTCCATAGAAATGTCTCAAAGTTGATCTGTAACATTAGCCACAAAAACTTCTGCTTCAGATTGGCCAAAGTACTGGGCTATCAATACCAAGTGTTGGCCTAAATGGCAAACACTGGGAACTCATACTGGCTGATGGGGGGCATACAGTTCAGTCTTCCCTTTGGAGAACAGTTCACACCTGAGAAACTGTCACACATATGCACAATCATTCAATGCATCATTGGCTAAAGCAGCAAAAACCGTGCTTGAAGAAATCAACACGGCAGATTGGGAAGATGGTGGTAGCCAGCAGCACCTGAGGGGCAGAGGGCCACTCCAAGGAGCCTGAGGGATCCACAGAGTCTGCAGTGAGATGTGGTAGCAGTGTCTCCAGAGCAACTGAAAAAGAAAAAAAAAAAGGCAGGGCAGGTCTTATTGGAAGATTGCTCCCCTCTCTCCCCGTTTCTTTGCATATAGCTCTGGCTGTCTTGGAACTTTATAGACCAGGCTGACCTCTGACTCAGAGATACGACTGCCTCTGCTTCCTAAGTGCTGAGATTGAAAGTGTGCACCAACACCATGCAGTTGGAGAGATGCTTTAGAAAAAGTGGTTTCACTGAGGAAAAAAAAAAAAAAAAAAAGATGGCAGACCAGAGTAGTGCTGGAGAGTAGCAGAAATAGAGGCTCAGTAGCGACAAGTGTGGCAGTGCAGGCACAGCTGACCAAGGTGCATGTTGTTGCTAAGGTGTGTGTGTGGGTCCTCTGGCTGCCAGGAGGCCTGGGCTGCCTTGCCTGTCACTGCCCTCTAGGTTGGTATTAAACCCACAGGCCCTGCCTGGACATGGAGTTGCTGCTGCTTCTGCTGCTTGCACTGCTCGCCCCACTGGAAGAAGACAGCTCTGGCCATTGCACTGCCCTCAGGCCACTGTGCCCAGTGTGCGGACAGGGCAGCTGGTGCTGAGGACAGGGTGGAGTGCAGCAGCCTGACGCTGTATGTGCTGTTCATCCGTATGACCTCCCTGACTCTGAGCAACAGCAGCATGTTTGAAATGGATGTCAGCGATAGTCCTGTATTTATGGTGCTTTAGAAACCTTGAACCAGATCAATAAGTACATACAGATAAAGTTGTTTGGGCAAAATAACATACTGTGTGACACACAGCAGATCACAATGCCGCTTTAATGAATGAATGGGACAGAAAGATGGGAAAGAGCTGAATGGAGCAGTGTGGGCTGTGGAGAGAGGGGCTACTGGAGATGCTGCGGTGGAGGCAGACAGCACAGCCCCAGTGGACAAAGGAGCTTATCGCTGCCTAACAGGCCTGGTCCTCTGGTGGCCAGGAGGCTTGGGCCACCACCAGACTGCCTCGCCTGGTGTTGCAAACACCGTGCTTGAGTCCAGGGTATGGGCAGTGTGGCCATCGTCAAGGTCAGGGTGGTGTGCTGCAGCCTGCGGCTCACGAGGGACCTGTCCCCAGATGATGCCCAGCTGCATGAGCAGCAGCAGGATGTCCGACATGAGGAGTGGTTTGTTTTTATGGATTGAGTCTCCTCCAGGGACCTCTGTAGTCTGTGCTGCCACTGCCAGAAGCTATGTTGGTGTTCAGGCTCTGTGCTGCAGACAGAAGCCATGCTGATGTCTGTGATCTGTGCTGTGGCTGGTTGCTATGAGCAAGGAAGCTTTCTTTGCAGTGTTATTAATGACTGCAGATTCTTAACTGAGGATGGGAGACCTTGATGACTTCTGTGACACGCACCCCCTATCCCCCAAATAGTCCGACAGGAAGCTATGGAAGAGAGTCCTTAAAAATTATGATAACAATGGAACAAAGCTTTTCAAAGTTGATGTCTTCTGACCGGGGAGGGGGTGGGGACAGGACTCAGTTTTCTTTAAGGGGATGGCCACCGGGAATTTCATCATTCACGGATGAGCATACGGGCAACACAAATTGGACTTGGGTTTTGTTTTGTTTTGTTTTGGGGAAGGTACAAGTGTGAGAGGCTGGACCTGGGAGGACTAGGAAGTGAGTGTGACTGGAGGGCATTGTATGGAATTCTCAAATAATTAATAAAAATATTATGTTGGGGGAAAAGATATCAACATGAAATGGCTAACTTAATCATGAGAACTTTTGGTGACAGAATAGTATACCGTAGTTTAAATACAGGCACTAGCACAATGTGCTCTCACATGGGCAAATATAAACACCACTGTGGGCAACAAAGCCTAGTTTTAGAAGGACCTGTATAGCAGAATAGAAAATCTCTAAAGCTTCAAATCATAAAGTAATATTATGTATTACTCATGGACAAACATCTTAGGACAACCTGAAGAAACATGTTTGATATTCATGCATACTAAATTCAAGCCCATGCCTTACCTGATAAATAGAGATGGAAAATAATGAGGCCAAGAAAGGCTTGAACTATGTCTATAATGATTATATATATATATGCATGTCCTGGTACAAGGTCTAATGAGGACATAGGGGTAGGCCTTTGTTCTTGTGTGTTCATATTTTTCCAAATGCATGTTATTAAGAGATGGTGCCTCAAATGAGACATCCTAGTGAAGATACATGCAGGATGGGGAAAGAACAATTCTGTGGGAGTATAAGGACCATAGTTGGGCAGGGTCATAAGACAGAGGGAGGATCATGTTGTAGAGTTTTATTTTAACTATGTAAAGATGAGTTACTTTTGTCTATGCTGCATTTGTTTAATTATGAAAAGATATGTCACATTTGTTTCACCTTACCTGACAAAGGAACCTGATTGGTCTAATAAAAAGTTGAAAAGCCAATATCTAGTCAGGAGAAATGATAGGCAGGGCTGATGGACAAAGAATAAATAGGAGGAGGAATCTAGGCTTGAGAAGAGAAAGAGGTAGGAGAAGGAGGAGAGAAAATAATGAGGGAGACGCGTAGGGTCAGGAGCCAGGAAGCTGCTCCCAGCCTGCAGACAAGAGAAGCAGTGGAAGTAATAGATACAGGGAAAAAGAAAAAAGGTTAAAAGCTCTAAGGAAAAGAGTAGATAATGAGAGATAGGTAATTTAAGTTAAAAGAGCTAGCCAGAAATGTGTCTAAGCTAGGCCGAACATTCAAACCTAAAAGTAAGTCTCTGGTCATGATTTGGGAGCTGGTGTGGCTCAAAAGAAAAAGGCTGGCACAGGTTCATTTGCACACTGCAGGTTATAACTGAAGTAATAAACCCCATGTAATATGCTGGGTAGTAGAGACTGGCTACCAAGTGCTGTGGACATCCAGAGATAATGGCCCCTTGCTGAGAAAGAAAGAATGCAAAGATCTTCCTTCTATGAGCAGCTCATGATGGTCAGTGTAGGGCTACCATGTATAGAAGATTTGGGGGACCATGGAATCACCACATAAGGTGTCAGTGTAGTCATCGACATTGTCACTGACAGTCTAGTCACTGACAGCAGAAGGACATTGTAGCAGAATGCTGGATTGTGTATATGAAGATTGTCCTGCAACCTTATACTTACCACTTTGTGACTTCTTGGCCATCTTGGTGGATGTAAGTACACTCTAAGATGTTTGCAAAATTATTAGCATTCAGTGACACATTTCTCAGAATTTGTTTTAAAACATCTTTTGGCTGTGTTCTTCTCTAAAGAAGAGTTGGACTAGGGCTAGAGAGATGGCTCAGCCATTAAGAGCACTTACCGCTCTTAGAGGACATTATTTCCCAGCACCACCTTAGGAGGGTCCCAAGTGCCTGTAATTGCACACCCAAGTTTTTAATGGTCTTATATGGCCTCTGTAGGTACTGCACACACACACACACACACACACACAGAGAGAGAGAGAGAGAGAGAGAGAGAGAGAGAGAGAGATTTAAATTTTAGAATAAGGTGGCCCACATTCACTCAAATGAAACCATGTTACCTCCTCAAAAGACATGTCAAGAGGAAAAGATTTGAGTTACACATGAATGGACCCTCAGGACCCCAACCCTGAAAGCACAGAGGGGTATCTTACAGCTTTCTGCCTAGACTCCATCAGCCTTTGCATTCCCCAGAAACCGTGTCTTGGACCTCATTTGGTACCTTGTGACTGTCACTGCAGAGATGGTGATGGCACTTCCCAGTAGGGATGAGGAAGTGAGCAAAGGACAGCAGGAGTAGGAGGAAACAGACTGAGAAATTCCACATCGGCTCCAAGTCCCTGGGGTAACACTTAGGACCCAAGGGAACCATCTGACCACACTGCAAGCGTCTCCAAGCAAACAGCACAGGGAAAAGACAAGCATTGATCTTTGTCCTTGGCTCCAACTTTTTCAGTGGAAAAATATTCAGACATAGCCTTAAATGATATTAGCTTTGTTCTTTGTGAGAGCAGGTATGGCCAGCTGTGTTTTCCCTTCCAGTGACATGCCCATTGGTCCCTGGAGTTGATCCTTACCCTCTGTTGGGATGGCCTCCATTGGTGATGAGGAAGCAGACACTCACCCAAAGCTAGTTTAAGAGTTCCCAACAGCAGCATGTGTGTGCGTGCGTGCATTTGGTGTGTGTGTGTGGTGTTTAAGGGGGTGGGTATGGGAAGAGTACACAGAGAACAGGGTTATGTCTGGGTTATATTCAGCAAGCCCACATCGTCCAGCTGCACCCAGAGAAGCATGCAAGGAGGGACACCATGATAACTAACCCCAGGCTGACCTGAGGCAGCCAGTCATTGTCAGAGGAAGCTGAAGAAGACAGCCCAACAGGTGTTTACACCCGGAGGCCTGCATCTTACTCTCACTTCTGTCAATTCTGAGAAATTTCTCAATCACCAAGAATCCACACGTGACTGCTCAAAAATCACAGGAGATGTCAAAGGATAGAGAGCGGTATTGTCATTGCCTCAAGGCTTGGTCTGCTCACCACACGATGGAAGCCAGATATCCATGAGGCAAAGTTGTGACAGATAAAATTCACTGAGCCTGGAGCTCACCAGTCTGGCTAGACTGACGTCAGACAAACCTGGCCCCAAGGCTGTTACCGTGTCTACCGCTCCAACCCCGCTCTTGCAGGTGTATGTCATCAAGCTTGCTCAGCTTTCTGGGTGGTTGTTGTGTCTGAACTCAGGTTCTTCTGCTTGTGTGCTAACTACTTCACCAATCAAGCCATCTCCCCAGCTTCGATGAGTTTTAAAATGACAGGCTCCAAAGAGGTGGCCTTTCTCTTTTGCCGACACCACTGAGTTAAGTCTTTGTCTGCCAAAGGTCTGAGAGCTTTGTACAAATCTTGTATTTAGCCAGGAGACATAGATCACATTTTGGTTTTATTTGGCCGACATTTTCGCAGCCCATCCAAGCCTTACTTGACTGTGGTCGGAGAACCCACAATCTGCTTTTTATTTTGAGAATTTATTTGCAGTTTTCTCCATGTCCCAGGGAGCTGGCTGTTCTGTTTCCCCCTCCTTTCTTTTTTTACATATGTACACACTGACACACCTTTGTGTGATCATTTAAACATTCATTTATCCATTCATTTGTCACACCTTCAAAGCCTCTGTGTTTGCACAAAACCTGATCATACTGGTCTTTGTGTTGCTTGTAATATATTCTCGGCATTGCTTTGTAGCATCTGGAGACTCACAAAACCACTCACCGCTGTCCCTTGTGCTAGATAGGCTGTTACCCTGACAGACTGTGAACACTTCTCTTTGCAGATTCCACTTTGAATGCTCAAACAGCTATACATCCAAATCCTTTCTTTAAAATGTACATCTTAAACCCAGCACTTGGAAGACTGAGGTAGGACTACCATAGATTATAGGTTAGCCTACTGTACATAGTAAGTTTCAGGCCACCTTGACCTATGGTGGAAGATTCTGTCTCAAAACAAAACAAAACCTTGAGTCTATATTGAAAAGGTGTTTGTCCTGTGTCACTAGTTCCCAAACGGTCATCATTACAGCAAGGCTCAGAGCATCCACAAGTCACAGCATCTTTGAGGGATCACAGCCATCCAAAGTGACTCCTTCCTGTCCAAGGAATTTTGTATATGATCCGGATGTCTGTATAAGATGGATACATAAGCCGGTTGTGGCAGTCACACAGGTAGATATTCTAAAGAGACAGAGGCAGGAGGATCATGGACTCAAGGCCAGCCTGGACTACACATTTTTTAAAAAGGCCCACAAATCGAAAGTGTGCTGGCAACAAGCACAAATCCCCTTATTCTAAAGCATATGCCATGTGCGTAATTTTACTAATTACTAAAGATTAAAGCAAATTTGCATACTAATGAGATGATGTGCTTGTTGAGTTTTACACAAAGAATCAAATCTTGGCTGAACACTTCACTCTGTGGGATGTACAGTACCTGCGGAGACCCTGCTGCGCTTTGCCAGGTCGATTGATGCAATTTTGTAACTAGCAATGCTGACAACATGGCTTTACATAAATACATACGATAGAATGGCTGAAGGATGTCTAATACCACCTCAAAATTACTGGAGAGTTTGTCCTGACTCCAAGCTGAAATCAACCTAGTATTTTCCACAAAATGCAAGTCAGCAGCTCAAACAGCAAATTTTTAAATCAAATGTTCTGATACAACAAATTAGTTATGCTAATTGACACATTCTGGGGAATGGCAGTGGAAAAAAATATTAAATGCCTTTATTTTCCATCATTATAGCACTGTATTCCTTTGAGATCAAAAAGCTCTGTATGTGGAGTTAAAAACACTATAGTCCACACCGTACAATAGTCTCACGTCTGAGCCAATGTTTAGTCCTCTTCACGGCTGCTGTTGTGTGGTGTGACGGCAGGTGCAGGACCAAGTGTACAAGTCTGTGTTCCTAAAGCAAAAAGTGTGCAAGAACACTGCTTACTGGCTCACTGGTAGGCCCGTGCTTAGCTAGTGTTCATCTACCGTTCCCACCCTGATGGGATGTGACCTGGAAGCGTAAGCCTTTCCTCTCTCAAGCTGCTTTTGGCCAGAGAAACTAGGACACATTCGGTTACACAACCCCATACAGGGTTGCAACCCACATTTTAGGAAGCTATGGTCTGAAGACTGGGGATAGGGGGTTGTGCAAGACTATATGAAGACATGAGGCCATTCTATAGAATGTGGATGAGTGTCTGTGGGTTTGGTGGTCTCTGGTGTCCTAGAACCCACCTCCCTAGGAACACCAAAGGACAACTGTACTTACTGTCTCTGTCACGGCAATGTGACAGTACAAGTTGAGGACATGAAAAAACCCCATGTTTCATCATTTTCAAGACAATACTGAAAACTGTGTCACTTGCTCTTTCTCTGGTTTTGGTCACCGGAACCAAAAGCCTGTGGACAGACATTGGTGCTGTGCGCACAGGAGACATGTAAGGCTCAGGAGCATCTGTGAGTGTTCAAGCCTGAAAGGACCAGTTAGCAGTGCCCTCCTTGTGTCCCTGAACATTTATGCCCTCTTCATAGCTTCTCTGAGATTTTGTTTCCCCATCTGTAAAACAGCAGCAATAATGTCTGTGTGCTGGCTTCCCAGGACTCTGTACCGACAGGTGCCACAACTGTATGTTACAGAGACCATGCTGGTCCGTGGCTAGTTCTGTCTGACTCATCCTTTCTCCTCTGATGGTCTTCCTGGAGGACACATTCACCTAGAAAGGAAGAATTTGGGGCAAGGGGTAAAAGGAAGAAAGGAGGGAGGGAGGAAAGGAGGAAGAGAGGGGAGGAGGAAGGCAGGGAGATGCTGTACCAGGTGTGAAAGTACATCTCTGTAACCCCAGTGTTTGGGAGGTTGAGGTAGGGAGTATTTTCATTTTTTTCTATTGCTCTGATAAAATATAATGACAACACTCATCTGTGATTATAAGAACAAGTGTTTATAGATTGCTATTAGGGATTATGCTGGTTTAGTAAATTAGAGTTGTAGGTTTTCCTCCAATAACCATGACTTCACTAGTACTGAATAGTTAGAAGTGTAGTCTTTGCCCCCATCGAGGAAACTTCCTTGTACAACAGAGAGAGACCATAACAAAACACCACAACCAATCAAAATGCAGAGTTTGTGGAGCCCAGTCTCAATGGATACATCTACAAAACACTCCCGTACCTAAAGCTGAGGGAACATTGCTGAAGAGGGGTAGCAAGGTCAGAAGAGGCAGAGGATCAGAGAGTTTGCTGTGAGATGTGACTACTAGTAATATCAGAACCTGCATCCATGAAGTCACACTAAAACTACTGCCCAGATGTGAGCTGAACACAAATGACTCCAATAAGCACGCCAATTTGGATTCTCACCTGAAGATGAGCGGAAGGACACTGCTTTTCAAGCCCAGTCACAGGGGAGCTCAGTAATTTCACAATGTGATCCACAGTACACCTGTGAGCATTTGTGTCATGATTTGAAAAATTGTGGGCAGTTCATGACACCACTTTGACTCTTTGGCCAATTTTCTGGAAATAAGACCCAAAAATCATACAGCGAGAACATGACACAGACCATCAGGACAGTTTGGATGCTCCACCTCCTCATGTCCTTCAGCATCCCATTCTCCTTCTGTGCAGTCAGGGGCAGGTGTCTTCTTACTGCTCTTGATCGTCTCCAGCCCCACTGCTGTACCTGTTTTCTCTGGTCCAGCTCCTATATCATCATTTCTGTAGAGACACCCCACCTCCCAAGACTCACTGAAGCCACCCAGTCCTTCCTGTGTCCTTTGGACTTTCTTCCCTTACAGTTTTTGTGTTTTGTTTTGTTTTTATGCACTAGGACACCAAGATGTTCTCAGTTATGTGAAACTATTCCTAGAGAGATGAGAACAAATGTCTACTTGTCCCAGATAGGGAAATGATGATGTGTTAAAGTATGGACACCATCAATGAGTTTCACTGAGATTACTTACAGGAGCAGAAATGACCCAGAGATAGCTGCATCACCAAACCTATCCCGGCATGGGTGACAGCTCACAAAAAGCTGGAAACAGCCTATAGCAACTCAGTGAGTTGGAAATTGTCCTTACTAGGTGGATTAGTTGGTCTGAGCCTCTTCTAGGCGGTTGGTTGTCTTGCCTGAGGGTGTCTCTCAGCAGTCCTTACACTTTATATAAGTTTATATAGTGAATATAGTATATTCGCTCAGCTTCAGGGATTTCCTGAAGCCCTTGAGTTGTTTCCTTCCTGAGCTTCAGGAGCTTCTCTGCAGGATGGGAAATTTCACCTCCCCTTAGACCAGCGGTTCTCAAGCTTCCTAAAGCTGTGACCTTTTAATACAGTTCTTCATGTTATGATGACCCCAACCACAAAATTATTCTCATTGCTGCTTCATAACTGTAACTTTGCTACTTTTGTAAATTGAATTGTATATATCTGTGTTTTCTGATGGTCTTATGTACCCCTGTGAAGGGGTTGTGACCCACAGGTTGAGAACCACTGCCTTAGACTATTTTATTGTCTCATCTCCTTTTAAATATCCTGTGTCTTAACTAGCTTCCCTCTGAGATGGACGAATGGTTCTACTCTAGAAAAAGCTGTCATGTGACATCAAGGTCTTGCTTATCATCTTTGTAGTGCAATAGAGTTTGAGGTATAGGTGCAAGTGTCAGGATTTCTTTGAAAAAGAAGAGATGAGATCCTTATGGAGCTATAAAGGAACTTCTCCATTCATCACTTAAAAACACAATACTACATTTCTGTTCTTATTTCATTTTTATGAATTAGTAGTGATTTTCTGGGGGTGGGGTAAGAATGAGGTTCTGGTTTAGTTTAAAGAACTAGTTACCACATATGTCCCGACATATTTCTGTGTCCGAGAGAAGGAAGGCATGGAATGTTCACCACAGTTCTTCCTAACTGTACAAAGCTGGACCACATGATAGGTCAATAACTATTTTTTAAGATCAAATGCCTGCTCAGCACCCCAGTCTCCCACCTCCTTGCACAGGCCTGCTGCTCAGCTTCCTGCATAATAAGAAGGGAGCTAGCCCCAACCTGTTCAAATAGTCTATTTCCACAACCAAGGCACACAATTGTTACCGTTTTTATTATTCTGAAATCAGAATGTATCTTGCATTCTACTTGGTTCTCCCCTCTCTCTCTTCTCTCTCTGTCTCTCTCTCTGTCTCTCCCCTACAAGTTCACCTCACAGTGGTGTGTCTTACACTTGTTGGCATCTTGGAATCACAGAAAATATCACTTAAAATCACAAGCTAGAATCCTAACATCTACCCACGTAGACTTTTAGTAGCCATTGCGAAATTGTGTCTTGTTTCATTCTAAAAGTCCTTTGGTGTAAACCCAGAGCAAGCAGATTCTTAGGTTCCCCCCAGGTCCCCTGGTTGTGCCAGAGCTCAGGCAACAAAAGAGCACACCCGCGGTCAGCCGCGGCAGCCTCTGTGCTTCTCAATTCTGAATGGCTGCCAGCTACAGAGGTGATCTCAGGACACCACCCTCTGTGAGGCCTTAGAATATTCTGGAGGTCAGTGACCAGAGTTGTATCAAGCCAGACGGGACACGTATGGGAACACAATTACAGGGAAGGCAGCCAAGCTGAAGGGGAAGGGGGGAGAAGCCCAGTACCAAGGGGCAGCAGCACACTGGGCAGCATCCATTGGGGTGCTGGACCATGTGCAGAGTACCTTCTCCCAGGCTGGTGCAGCCTCAGCTCCTGTTCCCTAAAGGCTTCTCTTGGATACGGCCTGGCACATCTGCCAGGAGCTGACAAGTGCTGTGCCCCTCTCTTAGAAAGCCATAGCACATTCAAGGCTCTGAGAAATCCTGCAACAGAGAACCCCAGAGAACTTTTGTTTAATGCTTTTGAAACTCAGTGCATTAAAGAACGTTTTTTAAAAAATCTAGGAACATCCTTGAACATCCCAGGATATAAACTGTCTGCAGAATAGTTATAGGGTGACAGTCCTGCCTTGGACAGCCCCATTGTCTGAATGACAATGTCAGAGTTCCCCAGCTGACCATGGGACAAAGGAAACAGAGTAGAGAAGTGAAGGCCAAAACCAGAGAAGACAGGTGTCAGAGCATGTGTGGAAATCCCCCCAGGGGAGCACTTAGCTGGGCACCTGTAGGAGGTTGGATTTGGCTGTTGTTCTCTCTCTCAGTGCTGGTGATGGGGTTAAGTCTGGTAGGGTGTGGTCTTGCCAAGGGTCAAGTTGCTTTTGGAAAAGTCTTCTCAAGTGGGAATGGCTGTGCTCAAAAGAGATGAAACATACAAGTCTCTCTCTCTCTCTCTCTCTCTCTCTCTCTCTCTCTCTCTCTCTCTCTCTGAGTCCAAAGCCTTCAGAGATATAAAGCAGGAAAAATAAATGGAAAGCCCAAGTTGGTACTTAAGCTTTTGGTGACCACTGGATGTATGCAGGATAAACAATGCTACAAAGTACTCAGGTTTCTGATGTGCTGGTGACATCAGAAACCTCCAGGCTGTAAGACGATTTCATTTCTATCACTGTGCTAAATACCCTGTCAGGAGCAACGTAGAGGAGAAAGGGGCTCGCTTATTCCAGTTCACAACTCCAGGTTAAGTCCACAGCTATTGGGGAATTCAAGGCAGGAACTTCAAGCTGCTATCATACTCTCTCCACAGGCAAGAGTAGACAGAATGTGTGCAGGCAAGTTTCTCGCCGGCTTCTACATGGTCAGTTTCTTTAACTGTTGAAGAGCCCAAGCCTAAGGAATGGTGCTGTTCACAGTGGGCTGGGTCTCCCCATGTCAATTAACTTGAGACAATTCTCCATAGAGATGTAGATAATAACCCATTGAGGTCTTCTCCCCAGGTGATTATAGGTTGCGTCAAGTGACAATTAAGACTAGCCAGATGGAAAAGGAAGTGTCCCTGAAGTGGTAATAACCACTTAGTGCCAGAAATTCCTGGAGCCAAATCTTCCTCATGACAGCAGGGATTCTGGGAAACAAGAGCCAGGACGTTCGTGGAAATGCAAAAGAGGAAGTGATATGATACTCCTACTAAGTTTGTTTCCTCTTTTTTTTTTTTTTTTTTTGTAGTGCTGGGGATGGGATCTGGGATCTGGGTCTCATACATGCCAGGCATGCTCACCATTTGAGCTATCCCTCTTCATTCTAAGTTCAGAAGGGTTAGCTGATGGATGAATTTGGTGGCATCTGGGAAAATCAAGAAGGCACAGTCAAGGGCTGGGAAGGTGCCATTGGATAGAGGTTGGGAATCATGAGAGGGGAGCCCGTGGTCAGAGATATGAGAGGCCCACACAAGTCAAGCCTGGGGGCTTGGACAGAAAAGGAAGCCAAAGAGAGTGGATGGAAGGAGAGGAATGTCTGCTTTCAGGTGCAAGAATTCTGCTTACAACTGAATTTTAATAGGGCACAGAGTCTGCCATGGTCCACCCACCCCCAGACCTCTGTCCTGATCAGCATAATGATTTTTTTTAAAAAACAGGAAAACATCATACAGCAATGTAGATTTCTCTAGTTGCCTGTGAAGTCACCAGCATCTGGCAGTGCTTCCAAGCTGGTCACAGCTTCTCATGAGGCCCCAGCCTGGCTGTCGCACCACCCGGAGTAGTCCCCACCCTTCCTTCTGTCTTACACTTGAGCTACTTGGCTCACACCACTGATATCCCAGGGTTCCCAAAAGGCACGTGAGTTTGCAACCTATATGAAGGCCTCTGTGAACATGGCTGTGGTGTGCAGGAGGGGGTGAGCAAGAGCTCAGATACAGTTTCTACCAGTATTAGTTACTTTTCTACAGCAATCCTTTTAAAACAGGAAGGGTTCAGTTTGGCTCACTGTTTGGGGAGTTACAATATGGTAGGCAAAGCTTGGTGGTGGGAGTGTGAAGAAACTGGCCACATTGTATCTGCAGCTGGGAAAAGGAGAGGTAAATGCTGGGCTCTAGGAGTTTCTGGTCTCTCTCCTTCCCACTTTTTATTCATCCTAGGACTCCAGTTCATGGAAGAGTGTTGCCCGCTTTGAAGACAGTCTTCTTTCCCAGGTAAACTTCTTTGATCATGGACTCTTCTCCCAGATACATCCAAAGGTGTGTCTCCTAGGTGGTTCTAAAGCTCATCAAGTTGACAGTCAACATTAACACAATCTCACGTTCCAAGGTGTGCCCCAGAGAAAGGGCTCCCTTTGCTGTTCACAACAAAGGCACCTTGCTGGCTATGCTCATAATTTGTTGCTAGAGTGTCTTACTCTGTATTCTCTACTGGTAACAAAGAGCTGCATAGCTCACAAGTAGGAGACCAATCCAAGAAAGCTGGCAGAGAGTGCATCCTTAAACACAGTGGTCCAGATGTCTCCTTTCATAGGTGTGTGTGTGTGTGTGTGTTTTACATGGATGGATGCTGACAGCCAATATTGTTCAGCTTTGAAAGATAACAACCGTGTAACAGGAGCTGCTTCAGAAGGGAAATTTCATTGGCTGCAACTCTAGACACAATTGTCTAGGACTTTCCTCTCCACCCACCTAACAATCCTGTGGAAAAGCTATTTTTATTTTCTTCTCTTGCAGATGAGGAAATAGAGATTTCCAGAGGTGAAGGGATTGGCCCCAGGCCACTGCAGTTAGCACTACTCCTATTAACAGCTGTTGTCCTGTTCTGACTGAGAACTTCACACATTTGTTCATTAATCTCATCCCATGAGACAGTTGCTGTCACTCTTCCCCTTCTGCAAGGAGGTTGAGAAAGAGTTAGCACAGATACGGGATTTCAGGAAGGTCGTCCACTGTCCTTGGTCCTAATTCTTCCAGAGCTCTGCCTCCTGCACAGAATGCCTCATTAGGAAAACCCAAAGCCTCAGTATCTGCCAGCATGGCTCCGAGCAGAGGATCCTGTATCATTTCTTCAAGACAGGCCGGTTCTGTTCTGCTCTGCTAGGGGCTTGGGCAGTACTAGCCTAGAGGAGTGGACTGTAGCCTACCCTTCAGTGCCTCCCATGCATCCTACAGGACAAGAGCACAGCCCCAGCCACACTGTCCTGGCTGAGGGATCCAGCCTATGAATAGGGCCCCTAGCTGTTTGGTGCCTGGTACTCAGCAGAGTATGGACACAGAGATTATCCTCTGATCCCAAGCAGAGAAGACAGCACCTGTTCTTGCAGGCCTGGCCCCTCGTGGCTTGGGGGCAATCCAGGCCTGCATATCAAGCCACATCAAAGCCAGGCTGAGATGGACTTGTGGGCACAGCTAGGCTTTTGGGGACATTCACTTACCCTGCAGTGTGGAGTGTTCTTGCCTGCTTTCCACTTGGAATATTGTCTTTGGTAAAGAGACCAGCACTGGCTGGGAAGACCTATGGTTCCAGAGATAGTGAAAGGGAAAAGGGAAGGAGACTCTGAAGGGGTCAGAGAGGAAGAGGAGAAGGGAAGGGGAGGCAGGGAAGAGGAGCAGAGAGAAAGGCTCTTTCTCCATCTGGACTTGATAGAGGTCACTGGAGAGGAGATGAGCATACCTGGAAGGGATAGACGGATGGGACAGCCTCCATATTTTGCACATATTCTCAGGCGCAGAGGAACCTCCTAGGGCTCCAATCTGTATCTAGAACAAGAGCTAAACACTTGACGGAGGGAGCCAGGGAGATTAGGTCAGTCAGTACAGGGCTTAGTCCATAGATCGCACACAAGGAAAGCCTGTGCAATGGCTTCCGCTTGTAATCCCAGCACCAATGTGGAGACACGGGGATCCCTGGGACTTCATTCAGCAAGTTCGGGCTAACTAAATGCTCTGTCTGAAGATAAACAAAAACACCTGAAAGGGTAGTTCTTGAGGTGGCAGTCTCCCACTTCCACACATGCAAATATATACAAACAAAAACAATTAAGTCTACAAAAGCAGATGGTAGGCTCTGCCTGCTCTTTTCATGATGGGACCCTCCTGTTTCCCTCTGGGAGTGCTGGATTACAGGCATACATGAAAAGCTCCAGTTTATGCAGTGCTAGGGAACAAACACAAGGTCTTATGCATCTTAGGCAGGCACTCTACTAACTGAGCTATAGCCTTGGCCCTTTCCCTTTATTTTTATTGCATGATGTCTATTATTTCCAGAAAATTAGAAAATGGAGCTAAATAAAAGGAGTAAATGAAAGCTACTCAAAATCCATGCTGCTCACTAACTTCCCAATGTGTCTCTAGCTGTGCCACTACTTTTGTCTTTGAGTTGTATATATTTCAGTCACCCACTCATTTTTGCATCTATGCACAAGATCATGCATAGGTATATGCAGTTATATACAGTATCATGTATGTGTCTATATGTGTATGAAGTTGCCCTTGACGTCTATAGGGGACTGGTTCCTGGAGCACATCACAGATGCCCAAGTCTTCAGGTGCTCAAATTCCTTATATAAAATCATTTAGCATTTGCAGTGGACCTGCACACACCATCCTATAAAATTTAAACAGTCCCCAGATGACTTAGATGTTGTGTTAATTTTGTTCAGGAAAATATCTGTCTTTGTTAGATGCATGTGCAATTAAAATAAATATTTTTTTGTTTGCTTGTTTGTGTCTGGAGATATAGAATCCATGACTATTGGGTGGGGGGGTGGTGCTGGCTGTCTTCAGATAATACACATATGAATCATAAATTTGTATATTTTGAAGTTTTTGGTATACTAGCTTATAAACTTTGTTTTCTGCTTACTGATGGATTCTGAATACCCAAGGCTTCCCACAGAGTGAGTACTATTTGTCAGTGCCAATAGAGCCTCCAATGGCCCCTTATGCCCCACACAAAGAGTATTATGGGTATTGAACCCCTCTGCTCTGGCATGCTTCCCAAGCCAGGCCTGCAAACACAGCCCCATGGGATGGCACAGGGCTAGAGACAGGCTGAGCCAAAGGACCTGACGGTTCCAGATAACAGAGTGCAGAGCAATGCTGTGGCCTGTGTCCAGCAAGCAGAAGAAATAGAGCTGGAAAGCAGACAGCAGGCCAAGGCCGGGTCTGCCAGCAAAGAGCCAGGGCAGCTAGGCGGCCTGCTGTCTGGCCTTGCTGTTCTGTCCCCGCCCAAGATCCAGCCTGCTGAGCCAAGCTTGGAAGTGCAGATTCCACATCCCCCCAGCAGGGCCACCAAGACAGCACAGACAGGTTTGAGAAAAGGCTGGCCTGGAGCCAGGCAGTCCAGAGGGGAGAGTGTTCTCATTACATTTTAACTGTTTTAGAACTAGGGTGGGAGAATGTAACAAGAAATCCCACTGTGTATTTAAAAAAAAAAAAAAAAAAAGGTCTCATACTGGGGGTCGCTAGACATGTCTCCTCGGTTACTATGGCCTCCGGGATACAGAACTAGCCGGAGGTGCTGCAAAGTCCTCTCACACATATCCTCTCTGAGCCTGATGTCTGAAGGATCAGTCAGGCCAGGCTCCTCACTGGCCACCCAGTCTTCAGTGTTCTGTCATGGAGGACCCTTAGCGGGCTCTGCAGTGTTCTGAGTGTGTCTCATACATTATATCCATAGGCATAGAATTAATGCTTATTCATTTTCCAGTCATCCCTTTGAGAGTAGTAAACTGGCCTTATCTACGGTTCGCCCACCTTATCCATGCAGGATACCCAGAAAATACCCTGTCTGTCCCTAGAGCCTTCTGGATAATTTTCCAAGGAAATTCCAGAAACTGTCATGGCTGCCATTTACTGAGTTCCTCCTATTCAGTAGACCTTGAAATTCATGAGTCACTTAAACTTCGGGTAGATTTCCAGGCATAACTCAAATGAAAATGAAATGCAATAAAATAAAAATGAAATAACAATAATGTAAGACACAATGTTTGTGAATTTAAGATAAGAAACCAAAACAGCTTTCGTAAGTGTCATTCATAGTTTTCTTCCTTCACATCCTGTAGTTTGAGTGGTAGCCTCAGGCCCAGTGAGCACTACCTGATGGAAATAACTTTTAGGTTCATTTTTACACTTGAAGGAAGTGAGGCTTCAAGGAATCAGGAACCTCCCACCAGGTGCCAGCTGGTGACCTGCAGTCATCTGACTTTGAAGTCCCCCACAATGGCCTCTGGGTTGCAGAACAGCAGAGTGGCCAGCCCTGGATGGTTATCTTCCCCAGCCTCTTCCTTTAAAGGGGCCTTGAATCAAATCAGACACTTCTTGATTTCCCTGCCACCTCCAACAGGACTCTACCATAAATGTATCAAGTCCAAAGCCTCTGTTGGAAAACAAAGGAAGAAGAGAGCTGCTGGGGTTTTTATGTTTGTTTTTTGTTTTTCTTTTTACAGTCTGAATCCTCAGAAGAGTAGAGCAGGGACCAGAATCCAGCCACAGAGACCCCCATGGTTATCAGAGAGCACTGCCTAAGAGGTAAATGCTCAAAAGAGAGGCGCTCTAGGTGATGCACCAAACAGAGGCCAGCATCCCAAGGACCTGGCATGGAAAGACAGCTGCCCTCTAGGGCTGAAGATGTGGCTCAGTTTGTAGGGTAATTGCCCTGGGTTCAGTCTCCACTACCACATAAAGCCAGGCACAGGGGACACACTGATAATCTGGTTCCTTGGGAGGTGGAGGCAGGAAGAAGTTCAAAGCCATCTTTAACTCCACAGCAAGCTCAAATCTATCCCCTGCCCCCATGTCTTTTAAAAAGTATGATTTCCAAAGCAACCTTCAGGGCCACCTCAGAATCCAAGGTTTACAGAAGAGACTTTGGGACAGAAAAGCCTGAGAAGCACTGGCCAGCATACCGCTACATCAGAAGAAATTGCACGTGAGTTCTCCTGATGCTCAGCGATTACAACCGTGTGTGTCCTTCCCAAGTCCCCCCTATTGTCCCAAATCCCAGAAGTGCCTTAGCCTGTCCAGAAGGAGGGGTGACAGAAGGAAGCAAGAGAAGACTGCTGTAGCACAGGCTGCTTTTTTACAGTGTTTTCCCTATTGTGTCTGGGAGAGTAAGGAACGAGAAGGAAGGATACAACCCGATCCCATCACCTAATAAAGGCCTGATTCTTGCAGAATATAGCTTAAGATATGTCACATTCATTTATGCTGTGGAATATTTGTTTGATGATGAAAAGACATGTTTTATTCTTTTCTGTTGCATTTGTTTACCTCTGTAAAACTGAGTTACTTTGCCTGTATAAAACACCTGATTGGTTGAATAAAGAGGTGTAAGAAGTATGACTTTCCACCAGCCTGGTCTCACTTCGGCACCAGCCCCAAATAACACACTGAGACTCTGTATTAGATATAATGCTGATGGCCTGTTACTTGTTTCTTTCGGCTAGCTCTGTCTTAAGTATTAACTCATTTCTATTCATTTAAGTATTTCCACGTGGTCTTATCTGGTCTCCCCAATCTCTCTATGTTGACTCCTCCTTACAACTTCCTCTTTCCTCCTTGTCCCCTAGTCCCTCCTATCTTTCTTTCCTATTGGCCAGCAGTGTTTTATTCATTAACCAGTATGAGAAACATATTTACAGAATGATATCTCCCATCAAAGAGGTAAATGGCCAATAGCTGGGGAGGAGAGGGATAGGCAAGGCTGCCAGGCAGAGAGAATAAAGAAGAGAAGAGGAAGGAGGGGGGGAAGGAAAAAGAGAGAGGGTGCAGGGGCAACACAGTCAGGCATGGAATAAGAAGGAAAGAATAGAACAGAGAAAGATTAAAGCCCAGAGGCAAAAGATAGATGGGATAATTTAAGAAAAGCTAGCTAGAAACAAGTGAAGCTAAGGATGGGCATTCATAAGTAATAATAAAACTCTGTGTATTTATTTGGGAGTTGGGTGGTAGGCTCCCAAAGAGGTTAAAAAACAAAACAAAAACCAACTACAGCTGATAGATGGTGCTTTAGTCTGCATCCTGTGCCTATAACAGACTACCCGAGACTGGTCAATTTGTAAAGAAATGCATGGTTATTTGGGTTTATGGTTCTGAAGGCTGAGAAGTCCAGATGCATAACACCAGTATCCGGCTTCCCTTGAAGGTTTTGTGCTTCTTGAACTCATGGGAAGAATCAAAAAGGGCAAGCAGGCACAGGCACAAAAGGACACAAAGGGCAACCTTACCTGATAACAGCCTCCTCTTGCACTTGTACCTCACTCCTGTGACAACAAGAATTCACTCACATGAGAAAGCCATCACTGCTTTCCTGAGGGTACTGCCCACAAGCACCCGACTCCCAACACTGCAAACCAAGAAAGACAGTGTGCGTTTTAGTGAAGACCAGCTGTGTTCAAGCCCATGTAGGCAGTAAGAACCAGGTTTGTCCTGTTGGAGATGCCAGGGAATACTCTAAGAGCTAACTGAAATTTCTTCCTCAAAATGTAAAATACATGGGGGCCGTGCTCTAACTAGAAGCAGCTTAAGGGAGGGAAGGGCTTCTTTGGCTTACACTTCCCGGTCAGAGTCATCAAGGAGGGAAGCCAGGGCAGGAACTCAGTCAGGTGCTTGAAGTAGAAATGCTGGAGGAATGCTGCTTGCTGAATCACTCACAAGCTCATCCTTAACTAGCTTTCTTACATCATCATCAATAGCCTTCCTAGGGAATGACATCACTCACAGTGGCCTGGGCCCTCCTACCTCAACTAACAATCAAGACAATCTCCCACGGTTTTGGTCATAGGCCAATGTGATTTGGCCAATTCCTCAATTCCCTCGCAAACGATTCTAGGCTATGTCAGGCTGACCATTAAAGCTAAACAGGACAGGGTCCAAACAGGAGGGAATCCTAAAGAAATTGCTAAGCTCACTGAGTCATCTTGATAACATTGACTTTAAAAAGTCATGTTAAGGATGCACCACCCCTAGCTTCTTCCAGCCTTGTTACTGACTACATGGTGCTGGCAAAACTGTCACTCTCCTGGATGCCTACAAAGGCTGTGCTTTATTCCTAGTGGGAATACAGGCCCTAGCACAGAACCAAGGGAGTATATGGCAATGGGCCTCCAGGCATGCAATCAGCAAAATCCCCTTCCAGGGCCAGTTAGAGGCCTTCTCTCCTGCCCTGGAATTCTATTAAGAGTCTTATAATCAGAAATGAGAAGCATTCTCTCTCTCTCTCTCTCTCTCTCTCTCTCTCTCTCTCTCTCTCTCTCTCTCATGTGGGTGTGTGTTATGGGATGTTTGAATGTTTGTAGGATTATGTATGTGAATGGGTGCATATGGAAGCCTGAGGCTGACATCAGGGATGGTCCTTCATCACTTTCTCCCTCACTCATTGAGGAAGGGTCTTTCAGCTGAGCCCAGAACTCTCAGATATTGGTTTATCTAACTAGCCAGCTTGCTCCAGGGATCCTTCGTTCTTGCCTTCTGAATGTAGGGATTATAGGTCACCATGATTACCTGACATGTGTGGGTTCCAAACCCTGGTCCTCATGCTCACTCAGGAAGCACTTGATCCACTCAACCATCTCCCAGTCCCTGCAGTAAGCATTCTAAAGGCAGATCCAGGGTCTCTGTGGAATGGAGCACAGCGTAGAAGGACACAGGGTCAGCAAGCTACAGCTAGCACTAGAGACACCAGAACTGTCAAACACACGGAAGAAATTGACACCTGACCACCCAGAAGGCTGGAGTGGATGCTGTTTAATAACCAGTGATCTCTTGCTATTTACTAAGCCAGCCCTCACTCTCCCAGACTCCTGAGCATTGTTTCTGTCAGCATAACCCATCCCCATGAAGTAAGTTCCATGTACTTTGTAAATGAGTTTGCTATTAGGCTTCCTACAAACCCTTGTTCCCTGGGTCCTTACCCTGAGCATTGTTTCTCAGTCAGTAGAACCCATTCTTGTCGAAGAGGCCACAGGTGCTTTGGAAAAGACATGTACTTTGCACAAGAGTTTCCATGTAGCCAGGCATTAAGCTTTGTTGTGATAATCATCAGGAGGAAACTATCTTCCAAAGTTTTACTGTGTTTAAATACTGAAAAAATAAACTGCCCAGGGTCGGACTCCAGAAGCTGGCCTAGATAACTACGCCACACTGATCGGGGTTTCAGTCTTACCTCTCTGTGGATCATCTCACTGCCGGCCAGGACTCCTGCGGGGTCCTCTGCAACACAGGGAGTAGATGATGAGTTGAAGAGTGGCCTCCAGCCTGGCCTATGGCATCAGTCACAGTCCACAGAGCAGGAAGACTGTGTCTGAAGCGCAAGCCTCTTGGCCAGGCTTCCTAGACAGTCTCTTTTTCCTTCGTTTGTTGCCTTGTCCCCACATCATGGAACCCAGGGCTCCCATCGCTGTTCTTTAGGATAAAGCTCGGGGGGGGGGGGGTCCCACGTGGGGGACCATAGCAGGTTTCATGGCAGGCAAGGGTGACCCAGGAAGAGGGATAGAGCTTGAGAAGTTTTTTTTAGAAAGGGGAGGGAGGGGAAAGGGAAAAGAGGTAAAGAGACAGAGAACAGAAGTAGGGGGGGAGAGAGAGAGAGAGAGAGAGAGAGAGAGAGAGAGAGAGAGAGAGAGAGAGAGAGAGAGAGAGAGAGAGAGAGAGAGTGTAAGTGGGCAGGGTCTGTCTTTTAAAGGGGTCCTTTACACCTGCCTGCGGACTAGTACTCCTGGAACCCTGGGCTGACCAAGGTACTGCCTGAGTGCATTCTGCCAGGTGACAGGGGCAGGCCAGCGTAATGCCTGAATCCTTACACCTATATCTCCTCAAAGTCCAGCCAGCATCGCCAGTTCCTGTAGGAAGCATCTAGCATATCCCAGCTATTCTACTGGTTGCAGAGCAGTGGACCGGATGAGGACAGCAGCACGTCTGCTTCTTATCAGCCTACTGAGACCAGGGGTCCGGTCACCGGGTTCATTTGTCCAGGCTGCCCCAGAGATGCACAGCAGGCATCCAGGTGATGTAATTTAGGACAAACTTTACAGACAGCCACATTGCTAGCTGCACCAGCGAAGAGACACCCCCTTCCCTCTTCCCCTCCCTCCCAACTCCTCCCGTCTGTCTTATCTGCACCAAAATCCACTTTCAAGAAAGGATCTGGCACTGTTCTGGGCTAAGGAGTAACATCTGGATAGCAGTTCACCGGGGTCTTGGGTGGAACGGGAAATCAAATGCTAACAATCCCTGTTAGCATCCTGTGTGTGGCTCAGTGTCCTTTCTCAGTGACCAACTGGGACTTTTAATGGAATTTTTTCTTTTTAGCCTGCCTTGGCATGGTACCTGTTTTCTCAGCTTCTCCATCTTCGTCCTTACCCGATCAGAATAGTCCAGCTCTCCCCAGCCTCTGCCCTGGAACTTCCATGCCCAGCCTATCAGCTACACACAAGGCTTTTCCCTGAGCAAGCTCTCCCTCTCAAGGCCCCTTCTGCTCAAACCATCTCATGAGGAAGCCTCCTGTGTCTAATTAGGCAGTTCCAATGTTTGGAAACTCCTGCTGCCCCAGGGTCTTTAATTGCATGTAAATTTGGTAGCGACAAGTGTAAAAGCCAATGAGAAACCCTGTGCTGCCCTGAGCAGCACCCTCAGCGCTGGAAGAGTGGCAGCATGAGCCAGTGGTTTCCATTTCCTCCTGTCAGGTTCATTTTGGGCATAGAAAGGGGATTCTCTGAGTGACCCAGAAGCTCAGTGTCTCAAACCTCCTGCCCTACCCTTCCCTGGGGAGGGAGGAGAAAAGGACCCCAGTCTAGAAAGCCTACAACCTGCTGGGAAGCTTGCCCTCTGACCCTAGGAAAGCCGGAAAGACCGGTTTCCAGGGCGCGGTGGAGGAGGGTAACTTTACCCCAGGCCAGCTTCTCCTCCTGGGGACTTCCTGATGCCTGGCGCCTTCTCAGAGACCCCGGTGCTCAGAGCCTGCCCTGGCCCTGGGTGTCTTTCTCTGTCTGTGTGCTGCAGGGGCCAGGAGTCCTTTTTATTTTGCGGCTCCAGGCTCAGTTTCTTCCTTCAGAGGAAAAAGAAAAAAAAAAAAAAAAAAAAAAAAAAGACTAGTACCCGGAAGCCCTGCCATCAGCTCTTATTAGCACTTAGGCAAATTCCACCAATTTTTAAAGACAAAGAAAAGTTTATTTGTTCTTTGCCAGTTTGATTTGACCGGGAAGTGGATGCTGAGTGGAAAGAATGGATGCACTCCTTGGTGTATCTGTGTCTTGCCGGGTCTGAACTCCGAAGGGCACCGGCCCTTACCACAGCAGGTGGAAGTCTTCAAATGGGACTCGAAGGGGAAGGCAAACTTTTCAATCGCCTGAGTAGAAATCCCAGCTGGCACTTAGGGTATTAGGAAGTTCAGAAGACAAAGCAACACATCTTGGGTGTGACTTCAGTTCTCAGCCATTAGGAAAGATGCCTCCAGTATGCAGGACTTGGTCTGGGATCAGAATTGGACCAGAAACATTATGGTTTGGACGTGAAGTACATATCCAAAGGCTCATGCCGGAGGAGATACTCTGCTGCTAGTGGGATGCTATCATTGAGAGTCATTGCAACACAGAAGTTCTGATACAATCTGTGCAGGAACCCACTGACCCTGACCGAGCCACAACTCCAAGGCCTTTTTACTGGGTAGACACAGTGTGGGGTGGAGTTAGGAAGTATGTCACAGTAAGTGTATTCCAAAAGACAGACTTTGGCCCTGCTCAGTGTCTTTCTCTTTGTTTCCTAGCCACCATGAGGTGTGCAAGGACTGCACGGACAGCTTCTTTTATGGGCTGTTACCACTATTTGACTTTTCTGAATGGTTTAATTCATATCCCAACTGGATATTTATGGACTTTCTTATGCGTATGCTATCTTATGGCCCGGTGGATGGTGAGGAGTAGGGTTTCAATGAAACAAAAATCACTCTCCCTCTCCAAAATGTCTATAAACCCACCAAGAAGATGATACATAGACAAGGGAAACCATGCACAAATAGCATGTAAAGCACGTAAAGTGCCCAACTGTGGGTGGGATCATGTAACATGGCTATCTGATTGATCTGGACCTCTTTCTGCTTATACTTTCAAGGTTCATCTATGCTGTCCCAGGCATGTCTTAAGGGACATTTGGTTCGTTTCCATGTTTTCGCTTTGTGGAGAGTGTTGTCATAAGCACACAACAAGTTCCAGTAGTGTGTAGATTGTCAGTTCCCTTGGGAGTGGAATGGCAGGGTCACATTCATAACTCTACAGTTCAGATCTCCGAGGATCCATTAGCTTTCTATGCAAGGCAACGGCACCATTATACATTCCTACTAATGTGCAAAGGTTTCAATTTCTCTACACTTTTGTCAACTCTTACTACTCTCACTTTTGTTGTTGTTTTTATCATAGCCATGCCAGCATTTGTGTGCAGTGGGAACCCACTGTGTTTTTAACGTGCATCTCCCTAATGGCCAATGCTGTTGAATATCTTTTCGTGGGCTTTGGAGCTTTTCATAAGCTGGTTATATTGTGACTCCTCCAAAGGAGGAAGAGTCATAGGTCCTGGGCACACTCTTTGGATTCACCTTTGCAGAGAGCAACTCATGAAGAGCTACTCCCAAAGCCAAGAAGCTATGGCCAAAGCCTGCTGTATCTTGCAAGGTGAGTTTGGTGAACATTTTCAGGGATTGTGTGTGTGTGTGTGTGTATTGTTGGTGGTGGTAGTGGTGTTGTTGCAAATTTTGCTGAAAATAAGGAAATCTCAACTCTCCACTGTTTTGCATAGAATTTTTATCATGGGCGATCTGAGGTAAAATAGAAAATTAACCTTAAATTATAAAAGTTCAGTTGTTCCAGGGGGAGAAGCAGGGAGTTGACTGAGCACAGTGTCCCAGGGGAGCGGTACTCCCTCTGACATGGTCCAGTCTCAGTGAGCCATGGCTCCAACTTGACAGGGGACTCTGGGCTCACAGGAGTGACTGCACCCATCACTCTAGCCTAGTGTTTTTCCACCCCATATACTAATGAGGTCTTTTGAGACCTGGAATTTGCAAGTTGATCTTGGTTGTCAACTTGATTGGACCTGGGATCAGCAAAGAGACACACATCTTGGTGGATTTGCAGGGATATTTCCTGGAAAGATTAGCAGAAGCAGAAAACCTCCCCACAATGGGCCTCTTCCTCCCAGCAGCAGCCCATAGGTTTGATGGGAAAGCAGTTTCTGCCTGCCAGCCTTCACTGTCTGCTAGCAAATACATCTCCTCTGCTGCTCTGCTCATCACTGACATTGTGACACCAGAGTCTAAGTTCTTTGAACTGAAGACCCACAGTTCTCCAGGAAGCCTCTAGAACTTCAGCGCCAGACTGGGACTGCTGAGGAACCTGGCCTCATAGAAAGTGCAGCTATGGGATTTTATCATGCATAGGGCCACTGTTGAACTACCCAGACCTAATTAGGTGAGTTAATCTGATCAATCCCTCCCCAATGGTCTTTTGTGTGTGTGTGTGTGTGTGTGTGTGTGTGTGTCTGTGTCTGTTTGTGTGTTTTCTATTGGTTCTGTTCCTCTAGAGCAGCAGTTCTCAACCTATGGATTGTGACCCCCACAGGGGTCACATATCAGATATCTTGCATATTAAATATTTACATTTCAATTCATAACAGCAGCATAATTGCACTTCTGAAGTAGCAATGAAATGATTTTATGGCTGGGGGTGACTACAGCATGAAGAACTGTATTAAAGGGTTGCAGTGCTAGGAAGGTTGAGACCCACTGCTCTAGAAAACCTCGATTAGCACATAAACCACACAGACCACAGACCAGAATCTCCCTCTGTTAACTCGCTCATTGTTCTTCTCTGTAATTTCCTGGGGGGGGGGGGAGAGGGACATTTTCCAAGTGGACACTGAAGCTGGGTTCCATCGAGCACATCATGGCCTTCCAGATCCAGGCCCTTGTAGACTGAACCCTTCTCTGACCTCTTGGGTGTCTTTCTCCACCCTGCTGCCTGCTCTTGGTCCCCAGGGGTCTCGCTGAAGCCTCTCCTTTAGATTCATGACTCTCCTTAATTCCACTGGTTACCCAAAATCCAGTCATGGCCTCTAAGCAGAACTCTATAAGCCTTTCAAGCTTTGTCCTCAGCACAATTCTAACATGTGGCCTTCTACTACATCCCAAACCACAATACAGAATTATGTTTTCAATTGGGGGGGTAGGGGGAGTGGAAAGGAATCCCTCAGGATTTCCGTAGTTTAAGGCTATAACCTTAACCTACTTGGTTTAAGTAAGCCACTGTCCACTCCACTCACAGATTTAAGCTCCTCCATGCAGCCCACTGTCCCTTTTAATGCCTCTAGGTCTCCAAGGAAGTAGCACAACTGGCTGGCTATGTGACTCAAGCTGTTCTCCTGACTCACTCCCTGGGTCAGCTTCATATAGTTCTTATCCTTAGCAAGATGAGAGAAGGGGTCCCATCCGTCCTCCTGTCTAAATGGGAGCAAGACCCCCAGGATGGGAAGGAGAGATTTTGAGGCTGGTTGGCAACATTTTCCTTTCCTTTCCTTTCCTTTCCTTTCCTTTCCTTTCCTTTCCTTTCCTTTCCTTCCTCCTTCCTTAATTGTGACAGGGTTTCTCTGTGAAGTAGTCCTGGCTGTCCTGGAACTTGCCTGGAACTTGTAGATCAGGCTGGCCTCAAACTCATCCACCTGCCTCTGCCTCCTCAGTGCTGGGATTAAAGGCGTGAGCCACCACCATCCAGCAGGCCTGCCTTTCTTATTTAAAACTAATTTAAAAGTTCTATTTTTCCCTTTAATTACTTAACAATATTGATGCCAAAATAGATATATAGATCAATGAAAGAATGGAAATTGACAGCTCTACATTCACATGGTAAATACCTTTTGATAAAGGTTTTGAGAAAACCCAGTGTAGAAAGTATGTACAGTTTTCAACAACCGATGCTGGAGGGGTGATGGGAGATGTCATTCTGTAAATATGTTTCTCATACTGGTTAATGAATAAAGCACTGTTGGCCAATGGGAAAGCAAGAGAGAAGGAGGAAAGAGGAAGGAGGAAGGAGGAGTCAAGATGGAGAGTCTGGAGAGAGCAGGACACCAGCCGGCTCTTTGGTAAGATGAGACCACATGGAAATACATAGATTAACAGGAATGGGCTAATACTTAAGACAGAGATAGCCTATAAGAAACTAGTACCTGGCCAACAGCATTATATCAAATACAAAGTCTCGGTGTGTTAATTGAGGCTGGTGTGGTGGCAGGACAAGACCAGCGGCAGGAGGAAAAACCTACTCCTAACAGAGGGGGCTGGTCAGCTGCATCCAACAAACTGACAAACCCTCAGGCCTGGCTTTATACCATGAATGCAAAACAGATCATGGATATAAAGGAGCCAAAACCTAAAACTCCTAGAAGAAAACACCAGAGAAAAATTTCGTGATCTTGAATTTGTCAATGTTTTAATAGATGAAGCATAAATCATTAAAGACAACTTCTTGGTGTGGAGAGATGGCTGAGATGGTAACATGTTTCCTGTGCAAGCATGACCATGAGTTCAATTCCTGGCATTCAGGTTTTAAAAAGAAAGCTATATATGGTGGCATATGCTAATAACCCTAGGGCTAAGAAGGTCAAACAGGTGGATCCCTGGGGCTCACTGGCTAGCCAGCCTCTGCTCATTAGTAAGCCTCAGGTTACAGTAAGACGCGCTGTCTCAAAAAATTAAGGTGAATCATATCTGAGGAGCAACACTCAAGATTGTCCTCTGGCCTCTACATGCATGAGCACCCACATGTACTGGCACAAACACATGCACCTACCCACACATGAACCTGCACATATAAACACATGTGCACACAGGAAAAAGCCCCCGGGCTGGGTTTCATTATAACAAAAATAAAACCTTTCACTTTTCAAAAGATACCTAGGAAAATAGAAGAGAAAGCCACAGAAGTGAGAGAAAATATTTGGAAAGCATCATCTATAACCAAGGGCTTATACCCAGAAGTGATTTAAAGAAAACAAACAACATAATCTCTTTTAAATTGGCAAAAGATCTGATCATATATTTCACCAATGAATGACTAAAGATGGGGAATAAGCACATGGAAGGAGACCCAACATTGTTAGGTAGGCAACTGCTATGACAACCACAAGCAAGGTCTACCATGCCAGAATGGGTGTCACTTACGAGACTTACAGGGAGGGGATCTGCAAAGATCTGGGAGCAGCAGGGAACCCTGTTCCCAGCTACTGGGGGGAGAGATTGGAATGAGCCCTTTAAAGAGCATTTTTCCAGTTTTTAAAAGTTAAAAGAAAGGCTAGTGGAGAGTGGAGGTGTCTGCTGCTGGCCTGTGCACCTGGGTTCCATCTCCAGGACCAGAAGCCATCCTCTCCCCTCCAAATGCACATCGTGGTGCCATCTACACACACTGAATAAGTAAAAAAGTCAATGCAAATTTTTTAAAGCTTAAAAGGTGTCTAGCAAGCGACTTTGTCATTCTCCTCTTGGTTACTTCCTCCCCGTCAAAGAAATGAAATCACATATTTACATGGAACTGTACTCAAGCATCCACAATCGCTTTGTTTGTATTGTCAAGAACTAAAAACCACCCAAATGCACCCCAGCCAGCAAACGGATTAGCAAATTGCCACTTGGTCACACAGAAGCCATTATGGAAAAGCATGGTGGCGTGACTAAACCTCAAAGATAATTACTAGGAGTTAAAATGGAGTACGTGTGCTCTGTCTTTAATTACAGAAAGTTCTACAAAGTGTAGTTGGCCTACGGTAATAAAGCAGCCTATGGCAACCACAAAAAAGGTACAAGGAAACTTGGGATGATGGCTGTGTTTATTTTATTTTACTTTATTTTTTGTGACAGGGTCTGGCTGTGCAGCTTTGGCTGTCCTGAAATTTACTATGTAGCCCAGGCTGGGCTTGAACTCACCCGGACCCACCTGCCTCTGCCTCTGAGTACTGGGATCAAAGGTGTGTTTGTTTTAAATTGTAACAATATTTTGAGATTTATAAAGATGTCAAACTTCTCAAACACAGATTTCAGTTCTGTACAACTTCTTATGCTCCAGCTGTTCATCAACTGAGCTATCAGAAAACAGGCCTTTGTCTTCTGGAGGCATCACTGCATGTTTACAAATGAAATTACCCAAGAACTGAGATGTGTTTCAAGATAATGCAATGTGGGGCGAGGATGGGAGTGGTACCCACACAAGAGTGAGAAAGAAGACAGGTCATCCAGGGACAAATGCTGAAACTGGCCTCCTTTGGCATGTGTTTGAAATGCTGCATTTAAAAGTGCTAGTATGCCAGTATGACTGGGCAGGCAGTGCAGACCTGACAGCCCAGCACTTAGGATGCTGAGACACAGATGTTGGACAGTTCTTGGCTACCCTGTCCTTTGCAGCAAGTTTAAAGTAGTCTGGGCCACATAGTTACAAAAAGCAAAAAGAAATAACTGCAATACACACACATGTACATGCACACAAAAACACATGTTCACACAAACACACTCACACTGACATACACACACCCCAAATAAAGCAAAACAAAAAGATGACACCAATGGAAAATGTGAATTTAACCCTGAGTATCTGTCGCACACAACAGGTTCTTTCCGTTGGAGATGAGATGGGAGTCCTACTTACCTTGGTCATCTCTCCAGCTTTGATTTAGTTCAATAAAAATGTGTACAGGTGATAAAGTCTGCGTGAATTGGTTAAAACTGATGTGCGGTGGAATCAGTTAATAATTTATCAATGCAAGTCTTCTGGCAGGTTAGATTTTCCTCAAAGAAGGGACTCGTGGCAAGGGCTGGGAAAGAGACCTTCAATAGGAAAGCATGAGATGGGCCCTGGGGCTACCCTGGAGCGATGCTTTGTAGATTGGCAAAGCATATGTGCATCAAAGTGGCAAAATAATTGTGACATGTGAGCTGGGAGCTAAAGGTGGACCCCAAAGTCCTCCTCAGAACACAGCGCAGCGCTACATTTCATTCCCATCCCTCAGGCATCAACAGCCGGGTTGTCAGAAAACTCTGAGCCTTCTTAGCGCCAGGAGCCAGTCCCTCTAATGAATGCCTGTCCGGAAACTTGAATGTGTGCTGAATTCTCCCACATTAGATCCTCGGAGAATTTAACTAACTTGTGGGGGTTTGATAACTAACAGCTTGTGGGTTTTGGTGGGCTTCCAGGGTGAGTGTTGGAGGGCATGGATATATAACAGCGAATGCATTATGAGAGTAGCCAAGGAAGGCCGTCATAAAAGGCGGTGCTATTTGACGGATTCCTTAAACCCACCTCTTTACATGGACCATCTTGTTGAGGATGCTTTGATATGTTCCTCCCCAGTGTCAAGTTTCCGTTTTATCTATGCCATGTAGGGGAAGAGGGGACAATCTGGTGGCATCTCCAAAAATGTTGTGTAAAGATTGCAAAAATCCTTCTACAAAAACCACGAGAAAATAAGAAACAACCAGACTGAACCTTTCCAGAACTCTGGAAATTGGTCAAAGGCTTCCCCTCATCTAGCAATAGTTTATTTGATGGAATGACAGACTTTCATGAAAAATAGTGAGCTTTACAGAACGCATCTCACCTTGTTGCCATAACTCTCTTTCTAGTTGCATCTGAGCTTGGAAAAGTCAACCCAGCCTGATGGCTTTCTGAAAGCCCCACCTGCAAGCCTGTCTTAACGTATTCTAACTTAAAATTTCCTCAGGGCTAAAAGCTGTTTCCTGTAGGGCATTTGTTAAAAAGACTCAGAGGGAATTGTTGAGCATCATAGACAATAGACATGGAGGATAACAGTTGGGGCAATAATAAGCTAAGCATAAACTTGATATAAAGCCTAGCAGGTGGGATGGCTACAGAGCCCTGAAAACTTTGGCATAGCATGGGGAATATAGAAATCTGAGAGCACAAGGAAGAAAAGCCCTGGGTACCAATAGAGTAGTATGCATACTTAGAAGAGATCCCAGAGCTCGCTCATGCCCAGTTCACAGACAGCAGTTTATCAAACTGGTTCATCTGTCTACAACCTTAAGAACATCTCTGTCCAAGTATTATACGGCCACTAAATTCGGAGGGGCTTCATCATGGGGAGGTGGGCCAGGAGGTTGGAGGGCTGAGAAGTCTCTTAATTAATCACCCAGTTATAAAGTGGAGAAGCAGTGTAAAGAGTAACAACTCCAAACCCGAAGCCTCAGAACTGTGGGAGGTGGTGGCACAGTGCCCAGCCCAAGGCTAAATGCAAGGAGATCAGAGAGGCACCCAGTGCGGGCCTCAGAGTCTAAAGGCATCTCCAGAAGACAGAGAGAAAGAGACACCGTTGCTTCTGTCTGGTTACCCAGCTAGCTGGGTGGTGCACTTTTCCACGTTGACTGAGTGTTTTCTGCTCAGTCCACTGACACAATGCCAGTCTTCTCTATAGACTCATAGATGTATTCAGAAATGGAACACTATCATGAAATGACCTAACAGACACCCATAGAAAGTGCCACTCAACAGAGAACTTACTTTCTTTGCACAAGAGGATTCAGGGTAGACATACATGAGACCATAAAACTGATTTCAGCTATTCAAAAGGACTAACGTCCCACAGTGTCTTCACTGGCCACGGTGGTGTGAGTTAAGGAATCCCACAGAAATGGAAAATTTCACAGAACTGAAATGTAAAGACGCTCTGAAAGATCAGCAAGGAAATATGATCATAAAAAAAGTTGAAGAATGGCTTATGATAAATGAAAGCCCAGCATGCCAAAACTACAAGATACAGCAAAGGCACTTCTGGTAGACATCAGTGAGGGAACATTGACATTTTAGAAAAACAAAGAGCTCAAATCAATAGTTCATCTTTCACCCTAAGGAAAAGAAGAGAAAAAAAATCTAACTAAAGCAAGCAGAAGAAAAAAATTATAAATATCAGTAGAAACGAAGAGAACAGTGGATAGGAAAAAAAAAAAAAAACAGAGAAAATTAACAAAAAGTTATTCCTCTGGAAGAAATGAAAGCTGACCAAACTTATGCTGGACTAATATGAGGGAGAAAAGAATGTTCCTATTACCAATATGATGAAAGAGGAGAGAGATCTAAGCTCTTCAGAAGTAAAGCTGCTATAAAGAAATACTATAAACATGGTCATGCCAACAAGTTGGATGAACTGAATCTTTTTTTTAAAGACTTAAACTAACAAAACTAGCTCCAGAAAATAAGAGCTGTGCAACAAAAAGTGAAGAGGTGAAATTAGAATTTTTATTACAAAAAGGAGGGCAGAGTTCTATGCCTGTAGTCCTAGCAATGAGGAGGTTGAAGCAGGAGGATCAAGAGTTCAAGGCCATCCTCAGCTACTTGGTGAAGTTGTTGTCAGCCGGGGCTACACAAGGCCCTGTCTTAACCCTTCATTGCCCCTAAAAAAAATTACCACAAGGAAAGAATCAAAACTCAATGATTTCAGTGGTAAATTATACAAAATTTTAAAGGAATAATTCACACAACCAGTAAGAAACTCAAAATGTAGCTTAAGTGGGAACACTTTCTTAATCATTGTATGAGGTGAGTAGTATCCTGGAAAAAAATATTATTGAGTCCAGGAATAAAAAGAATTATGCACTAACCCTATATAATCTGTGCACAGAAAAGCAGTCACAGACCAGATATCTAGAATATTAAAAAACAAAAAACCCAACCTATTACAACTCAGTAACTCTGAAACTTAAAAAATGAGTGAGAAACCCATATAGATGTTTCTCTAGAGAAGATATTCAAATAGCCAATACCACATTATTACTCATCAGATAAATGCTCATCAAAACCACAAACGAAATGCCACCTCACACCCACGAAGATGATTAAAATTTAAAAAAGACAGACAATAATAGCAAGTGTCGGTGAGGATGTAGAGAAATAGTATCTTTTAGCACATTGCTAAGAGGAATATTAAATTAGTTTATTTTGGAAAATCATGAGACAATTGCTCTATGTGTTATGCATAAAGTCACCATGCCATGAGACCTAGCATTCCACTCCTGTTGGGATATCAAAGATAATTCAAAACAAGTCCACACAAAAATATGTGCATATAAAGCTGGGAGGTGGTGGCACACACCTTTAATCCCAGGACTCAGGAGGCAGAGGCAGGAGGATTTCTATGAGTTCCAGGCCAGCCAGATCTACAGAGTGAGTTCGAGGACAACCAAGGTTACAAAAAGAAACCCTGTCTCAAAAAAAAAAAAAAAAAAAAAAAAAAAAAAAAAAAGGAAAAAGAAAAAGAAAAGGAAAAAGGGAAAATTTATGAGCACAAATGTATGCAGCATCATTATTTAATTAATCAGATAAAGAAATCTACACACAGGTAATGACTATATTCAGCAACACCTCCGTAGGCTTTGTGGAGCCTGGGCTATGTGCTGTTAGTCTAGCATAGCTCATGGGAGTTAAGCAAACTCAAACGGTAGGGTTGCTTGGTGCATTCATTGGGATAAGGCTGAAGAGTGGTGTTTGCTATCATCTTGCTCATCTCCTTAAATCCTTACATGGCAGTCGGGAGGTTTGTTTGCATGCTAGAGAAGTTCACATCACAAGGTAGTTCCAGTGGGTCTACCTCTCTTCTTTATACTCTTGTTGCTTTTGCTGATGTCGGTGCTTCCACATGAAGGGTTCCCAGATGTCTTGTCCTTTAATTATAAAGTTGGTAGGACATGTATCCCGAGCAATGCTCAGGGAGTCTCTAATCATTTTCAACGACAGTGCCTTTAAATCTAGACTCTATGGTTGCCAGTATTATACAGGCACAGAGGGCAGGCTGTTCTTCCTACAAAAACAAACGAAACACCCAAGCACTTCTCACATGCCTAGTTAAGCCTTGTGGAAAGGGCCAGAATCAAAGAGCTATGGAGTTTCTAAGGCCATCAGGACAGACTTCTACAGTCTGTGAAGTGCATTGAATGAGGTGATGTGGTCATGTTCCAAGGCTTGCTTGGAACAGTTGCTGCTCGAGAAAGGTTGGCTCTGGTGTTGAGAGGATGAAGCAGAATGGCTGCTTGCAACAAAGGCCCATAGACCATTGTGTGAAAATCACAGAGGCCATCTGGCCTTGGATTAGAGCCTGATGTGCATCCAGCACAACAATATCCAAGGAAAGAAACCAACAGCATGGCAGCTGCACTTGAGAGCCTGGCTGAGGCCAGAGAATCCCAGTGGAGTGAACGCCTCCAAATGAGAAATGATTTTCAGAATTCTAATGTTCTCTTTCGTGAAATAGAAATAGTTATACTTCTGTCTTGCAAGAGATTTGGAGTAGTTTTTCGTAAATAAGATGAACCCCCAGTGAATGGCTTTTGCTGCTGCTGGAATTGGTAAGGAAGGAGCTAGTCATGGTGGTGACGGTGGTGGAGGCAACGCTGATGACAACAGCAGTGATGGCAGCGATGATGATTATGATGGCAACTGAATTGGTGACACTGAGGGTGTGGTGGCAGTGGTGAGGATGATGCTGATAGAGGTAGCATGATGCTGGTGATGACGGTGAAGGTGGTGATCATGATGATGGAGGTGATGCTTCAGTGAAGACTTGATGAAACTCCTGTAGGACCACCAACCCACGTTTTCAGTGAAATGTTTCAACTCAAGTAGAAGCTAGGGCTAGACACCTAGAGTGTATGTAGACAGAGAAGCTACATGAAGCTACAGAGAAGTTACATAATGCACACCTGAAACCCAGTACTCCTAGTGGGAATGGAGATGCTAGAAGGAAGATAGGTAAGGTCTCCAAAGAGAGATACACTTGAAAAGAAGAAAATTATTCAACGAAAGACCCCTACCTCAATGCCTTTGGAGTATGCGATCCTGTCCTTGGTCCTCACTGCTATCTGTAAAGTCTATGTATCTTCCTAACAGTTTTAGAGAAATGAACTCTTTTTTTTTTTTTTTTTTTTTTTTTTTGATTGTCTTGAATGGCACATATGACAGGGCCTAGAGGTCAGAGACAAGATGGGGTCTGTGAGGTTCTTGAGTTTGCTTGGAAACAACCCTAGCTTTTTACATGCATGCTAAGTATCTGAACTCAAGTCATCATGCTTCTTCAGCTGACAGACCCATCTCCCCACCCCCACCCACTTTCTTATCTTATGCCTTTGTTGGTTCTATTCTGTTCTGGTGTGAATTTGTATGTGGGTGAGTGTGATGTTTCTACCATGTAGGGTAGGGTAAAACACTACAACCTGAGTCCATAGCTGCATGGTGTGAGAAGGTTGGAACCCTCTTCACATTGGGGTATAACAGGGCATGCTGTTACTAAAAAAAAAAAAAAAACTTAATCTCAAGCTAACAAAATCCTTCCCCCTATCTGCTTCATTGGGACTAGGTTCAGAGGACATCATGAGAGGAGGTGAGGGATGAGCACATGATGTGCTGATCCCTCAAGGCCCCTGTTTTCAGCCTCTTCCCATGCCTCAACCACAAGACCTTTGGAGGAGTCTCCCCTGTGCTTCCTGAGCCTTCACTGGCCTTCAGGGAATGTTAGTTTTCTCCCACAGGTGGCAGAGTGCTATGAGAAGCCGCTCTGCCACAGGACAGCCTCTGCACAGGGCTTCAGTGGGACAGCATGGACTCAAGGACACACCTAGGACAAAGACTGCCATCTTCGCCAGAGCCAGTTTTCCACAGCAGCTATTGGCAGGGTCAGGAAAAACACCAGCTGTGTTGGAATGTGAACATGGGCACTGGGTGCAGAGAAATCTCTTAGTTTGGCCATGGAGATGTCCCAGACCCATGGAGCAGCCATCCTCCACAAAAAGTCAGGGGACTGGGGACAGTGTGTATATTAAAGGCTTAGTCCCCACTGTGATACTGTTGGGAGACAGTGGAAACTTACAAGAGTGGGTTTGACTTGCTCCTAGTCTCTGTGTCACTGAGGGTGCTCTTGAAGGAGACAGAGTGACTTCAGCCCACCCCTTTCTTTTTTACTTTTTGGACACTAGGTGAAAACTTTTGTTCTGCTGCCTGTCCATCATTCCTTCTGCCCCCACCACCTCCCTCCACCCTCACACTCCCCTCCCCACGCCAGCCAGAGGCCTAAAGGCAGTGAATTGTTCTGCGTGACCCTTGATTGAAACCACCCAAACCTTCTCCCCTTGTAAGTTGACTACCTCAGGCATTGGTTACAGTAACAGAATGCCTACTAATACAATCCTATTGATGTGTCTATCAATACTAATATGTTTTTGATTTTTTTCCATCCAAGTGAATAGAGCTCATCCCGGATGAGCCTTTTGATGGACATATGTTTTCATTTCATGTGGGAAAACCCCTAGGAGTGACACCTGGTAGGTCACAGGGTACTGTTTATGTACATGTCTTAGGAGTTGCCACATTCTTATTAATATTTGGTCAAGTCGGTAATTTTAATTTTAGATAGGAGAATTGTGGTATCCCACTGTGGGTTTAATTTTAATTCCCTGTGAGCACTAATGAGTGTCTTTGAAGCCCCTGGTGTTCATTTGCATGTTTTTTGGTGATGTATCCAAATATTCATCCTTTTATTTATTGGTTTATTCACTTGACCCCTCAGCCCCACATAGAAAGATGCTGTAACCACTGGATTGTATCCCCAACCCTTTTCTTATAGAATCTATGGTGTGTCTTGAGCGAACCTTGAACTCACTAAATATCCCAAGCTGGTCTTGGGCTTACTCTCCTCCTGCATCACCAGTACTCATATTATACTGTGTACTGCCCTGCTGGCTTTTTCAACGACTTTTAATGAGTTGATTATCTTTCATTAGTGAGTTGAAAGACTTCTTCTATAGCCAGAATACCTGCCCATTTTTTAGATTTGTGACTATTTTCTCCCAGTATGTGGCTTGCTCATTTATTTACTTAGGGATGTCTTTTTAAGATTTATTTATTTATGTATTTTTAAGGTCTATGAATGTTAACCTGCATGTATATTTGTTCATCTGGCACTTGAGGTGGCCAGAAGAGAGCATTAGGTTTCCTAAAATGGAGTGATGGGATGTTGTGAGGCGCTGATGTTGTGGGAACTGAACCTGGGTCCTGTGGAAAGCAACTAATGCTCTTAATGGCTGAGCCTTCTCTCCAGCCCCTCTAGGTGTTTCCCCAAACTCTGATATCTTGGGAGTCATAGGGTGCCACCTCGGGTTATGGAGCCTTAAAAGAGAGGCCACAGCCTGTATCCTGCCTTCTTTAGTCTGAGGAGATGCAGGAAGGAGCTGATTTCCTTTTCTGCAGGAAGCCTGGTAAGTGCACATGTGTGCACTCACACACAAGGAATCCTCTCCAGTGTCTGCTAACAAATGTGTACAGCATGAGTCTCTAGATATTAAACTTAGAATGGGAGGGATTTAGATGTGACATTACATTGGCCCTAAAGTTTATTTATAGCTCAGGGCTTATTTTCTAAAACTCTTTAATGTTTACTGGTGATGACACTGACAGCCATATTGATGGTGGCAATCCTGCTATCACCACTGGTCACACTCATTGATGCACAGCATGTATTCATGTCATCTCCATCCTCAACAACCCATTTAAAAGATGAAGAAACCAACTTGGTGAGGAGATAGTGGCTTCTCACAGCCAATAGAGCCATGGTTCCATCCGAGTGACCCCAAAGCTTTCTTTATTCCACTATTCCAAAACACTGGGCCTCAATTACATGGATGCCCTTTCAACGAACAGCCCTGGAAATGGTACATAGAAGAGTTGATGATAGCACAACATATATAATATGATATGATGTATCGATGTAGAACTCTTTGGATTCTTTTAAATATCAGAACTAAAAAGAGATTGTTCTATAGCCTGAGTTCCCATGTTCCACCTTCAAGGGCAGGCCTGAAAGATAGGTGTGTCTACCTAATACTCTTCCAGGGAGAGAGGATTGTCCCACTCCCCTCCCCCCAACCTCTAGATCTTAGCTTCCTAGTGGGACCTCCATCCTCAGAGCCCAGCTGTGGTACAGGGGGAAAGAGGAAAATCTATCAAGGAATAGGTTTGGTCTGTGCTCTGAGGTTTGGATGTGACATTTTTACAGTTAATGCATTTGGTTGGAGTGTTCAGCCACTTGCTACCACAAGACACATTGGTCCACAAAGACCATCAGGAATGCTGATTTTTCTGGAAACTCCAGAGTCTGGTTCCTTCCAGATATGAGAAGCATAACAGACATGGTCCCAGAAGAGCTAGTTCATTTCTTGGTAAAGGAGTTGTTAAGAGAGTTCTCAGGGCACACAAATAGTTGGGCCATAAAGAAAACAGTAAACCATTTGCAGAATAGAGAAGTATATTCTCAAAAATGACACCAAGCCAGGGCTGTGGTTCAACAAGGGGCTTTCACACTGTTTCTGTTGTTGTTTCAGTTTTAGCCTCAGAAGGATGCTCTGCTCCAGCAGACCTGCAACTTCACTGTTAGCACAGACTCTAGATCCGGGCATGGACAGAAAGAACGGACCCACCTTAACTAGCCTTGGAATTCCCTCCAGGAGCCCTGCTTCGAGACCGAACTGTCTCTCTTTAGTCGCTTCCATTCACTGCATGCCTGACTGTGTCCCGATGCTTGTAGCCGAACTATTCCTGGTAATTGCTGATGGAAACCAACCTTAGAAGGGAAGAGAATCAGAAATATCCCTTGGAATGTGTTCAGGATGATGTTGCTTGTCCCTTGGGCTCCTTTGAACATGAACGCACCTCTATCTGTGGAATACAGGATCTGGGGGACAGTGAGATATGACTTGAGGTGACTCTTACTATCCTCCCTGGCCAGAAAATGTGCCAGTAGTGATGGCCTCACTGGGGAAGCCAATTTGACTGATGTTCTTTATTTTGAAACTAAAGAAGCAATGTGCTTCTCCCACACCCAGTGTCCTCCTTCCCTTCCAGCAGGAGCTCCAGAGCTAAGAGAAAGCCAATTTTCAGGGGGAAATGTGACAATGCTAGAGAGGAGGCTGAATCCCACAAGCTGTGACTCTGGATTCATAGGGAACAAGCAGGGAGAAGAGGAGAGGAAATAATTAAAGTGCAGCCTTGCCAGTCTTTGATTCCAGGTGCCTTGGGCACAACTGCTCGGCCATCCTGCCCTTTCCATCTGCCTGCTGATCCACAGTTTCTTTCTGGTATCTGTCTGACAGCCCATCTCAAAGCCAGGTAGTCACAAACCTGTCAGTAAGTCACTTTCATATCTTGCTCCACAGCCTGCCCCCAGGACCACCACAGGATGTGATTACAGAGGCACTTCAGGGTGACTGATGACAAGGGAGGGCTTTATACTGAAGCTTGGCGCATCACAGTCTGTGCCAACAGTTGACTCGGTTCACCTTGCCTTTAGTGGTCCTCTTATTGGGCAGCAACAGCTTCCAGAGAACTCCAGGGAGCATGGGATGTGTCTAATTAGGTATCTCAGAAGCTTTCTATTTCTAGATTAGAGGTGTCATCTTACTGATTTTAGGATAATTGTATACATGACTGTCTTCATGAGAAAATGTGTAAAGTGGAATTTTGGCCATGTAATAGGAATATGAAGACAAGAATCAAGTATTTATTTAAGTCGTGCTATAGAGTCACAAACAAATTTTAAACACTGTGTTTAAGTTTAAAAAGCTAAGGAGATAGCTATGTCAGTGAAGTGTTTGTGGGGAAGGCATGAAGGTGTGAGTTCAATCCCCATAACCCATGCAAAAGAGCTAGACAAAATGGCACACAGCTGTTATCTCAGTGCTGGAGATGTGGAGAGCCTCACCTACTGAGAAGCTCCAGGTCAGTAAGAATCCTATCTTACCCCTAGGTGAAGAGCTACAGGCAATTAGTGACTACAGAAGGAGAAAGACTCGATCTTGCTCAGGGATGAGCCTCCTGATAGGTTGGCTGTCCAGTGGTCAGCGATAAAAACATATACATAGAGTGATGCTAAAGGTTCTCTCTCTCTCTCTCTTTGTGTGTGTGTGTGTGTGTGTGTGTGTGTGTGTGTGTGTGTGTGTAATAAAGAAAAAGCAGTCAGGAATTTGAGAGGGAATGGAGGGAAGCACAGGATGGAGGATTGAAAGGAGAAGGCTGGGGTGAATGATGTAAATTCAGCACACATATACGAAAGTAAAAAAAAATAAAAATTAAAAACAAACCAAAACTGAAACCCCCACAAGGTGGATAGTATTGACACCCAAAGCTTTTCTCTTACCTTTACATGGGCATACACACATTACACACATGTGCCATGCATGCTCACACACAAGTGTATACCTGAATGCACACCAACACACACAATTAAATCAAATAAAGCATGGGTTTGGAAATCATGAATTTTGTCACTTATGTTCTTTGAAGCCTCAGTGTCCCTTTAGCCATGATGTCCCTTTAGATCAGTGATTATCAACCTGCGAATTACCACCCCTTTGTGGGTTGAATGACCCTTCACAGGGTTCAACTAAGACCATCAGGATTCATAAAATTACAGCTATGACGCAGCAGTGAAAATAATTTTGTGGTTGGGGGTCAGCACAACATGAGGGATTGCATTAAAGGGTTGGAGCATTAGGAAGGTTGAGGACCACTGCACTAGATTTTTGTTACAGTTTGTTCACAACAGGGCCTCATTGTGGCCCTGGCTGAATCATTTAAGATGCGGGACCCTGTGTGGGGGACATAGCACAGGAGCCGTGGGCCACACGCAGCCACAGACACAGCGCTGGTCTCTTTGATGTGAATCTGCTGCTCTCACTTCATCTTGTAAAGAACCCTGGAGAAGCCAGATGATCATATTCTATGTTGGAATTACCCATCCGGGTGTTATTGTCCCGTTGTCTCCTATGGATGACTCTAAAAAGTGCTATTTTAGGAGCCAGTGGTTCTTTCCCAAGATAGAACTTCGTGCTTCATAACAAGCTGTTCAGAAACACTGAGCAAATAGTGCTTTGTCATAAGAGGATCTGGGTGAGGATTGACTCTAACAGGACTTCACTCTGACAGTAAGAGTCTAGAAGCAAAAGCAAACCATGCTTTCAGTTGGGGGAGATCTCAAAGGTGTTGGGGGGGGGGTAATCAGATAATGTACTGATACGTTCACTGTGACATCCAGCCAGAGATTTAGAGAGCCTGGGCCTCCAAACCCATATGCCCAGGCATGCCTGCACAGTGGGGCTGGCCAACTTGCTCCTCCGGGCAGGGACTCTGCAGGCTGATTGGGTAGCTAGCTAATTGCCTCATTCTGAAAAGCTGTGGACCACATGGCAGGGGGTTTCAATCCCGGGTCTCCTGACTCAAAACCTCTTCCCAGGACCTGTCCTTCCCCCTAAATATATGTGCCCCAAATTGTCACCAGATCTCAGGAAAGCACCAGCTCTGTCTGGGATAAACAGCAGCCTCACAGCACACCCCGTCATTACCAGATCGCTGATGCTCGCCTTGGTCTTGTGGCTTCTTGGGTTTCTCCCCCAAATCTTTCCCCCCTTCCCTCTGATTACACGTATGTAAACAGTCAGCACGGTGGCCCACAAGTTGCAATCTCATTTGGTCATCAGGTGCAGTCATCTACCCCTCAGGCCTCTGCCAGAGGCCATCCCAGCTGCCCCAGCGGCCTGCAGCTCTGTTCCCTCTCTTCTGCCACACCACCACACCGCCTGTAGAAAGATCTATCTGAGGGTCCTGAGGGAGGAGACTTGAGGTTCTTCCCTTGGGCAAACAAGGGCTGGGTGGATGACATAATCCCCTTTAAATCTTAGAAAAACAGTCCTGTGGCTCTTGGCTCTCTTGGGCTCTCATTTGGGTTGCCTCACGACACTGGGCAGGAGGCCAGGGAACCCAAGCCCAGCCCAGAGGCTCCTGCTCTCCAGGGAGCTCTAGCCTGGGCTGTCTGGTGTGGCCTGTTTCTTTCACACAAAAGCCAAAGAATCCACAGAACCTCACCCTGAGATTGGTCAAGGCTCTCCTGCCCTTCCTGCCAAGTCCCCACCAACCCCACCCCCACCCATGCCAAGCCTGCAATTGCTTGATTCCATACTGACGTCCACTTTTCATTTATTTTGACATACAGCTTGACTTAACCACCTGACATCAGAAAGTATAATGGTTCTGCTCTGGCCTCAGAAAAAGGAGGTAGAAGGCTAAAGGCCTATTGATCTGGGTCATATCGAAGGAAAGTGAGCTATTCTGAAGACAGATGACTTCAGACGAAGCACTAAAGGATGGTGAATTAACAAAAAGCCCAAGGGAGGAGAAAGACCTCAAAATCCATCAGGAGTAGAGTAGAGAAGCAACACACTGTGCCTATCACCCGTGGGATACTCCTGAGCCATCAGGAGTACACACGAGAGTCAGGTAAATCTAAAACACAGTGGGCCTCGTATCGGTCACTCTTACTGTTACCACAATGCCTGAGACAAACTACCTACGGGAGGAAAGTCTTGTTTTTGCTCATGGTTTCCGAGGGTCCAGTCCATCATGAAGGGTGAGGTAGGGTGCAGAACAGAGAGGGAAAGGAGTGGGGGAGGAGGGAGAAAGGAGTGTGGAGTCTAGGAGGAAGAAAGTAGAGAGAGGGGGAAAGAGAGAGCTGGAGGGAGGGAGGGAAGGAGAGAGGGAAAGGGAGAGAATGGAGAAACCAGGGTCTGGGCCATAAGCTTTAAAAACCTGCCCCAGCCAGTCAGCTCCTACCTCTTGACAGTTCCAGAATCTCCCCAAATAGCACCACCAGGTGGGGACAGGTGTCTCACACACCATACATAACCCTGTGACCAGGGGTGAGGGGGTGGGGGAGTGGGGGGATGGGTAGTTCACATCCAAACCATGAGCATCTGCACAAACTTCTAGAATAGGCAAAGATAACCCCTACTGATAGGACTTAGACAGTGAGGACTAAAGAACCAGGGAGGATGGCAAGGCAGGGGCATGCTTGAAGAGCCAAAGCTCTCGTGTACAGTAGGGGGTCACAGGTGTGTGTGTGTGTGTGTGTGTGTGTGTGTGTGTGTGTGTGTGTGCTCTTGAAAGTCTTGAGTGTGTGCTACAGTTTGTTGAAAACTTAGAAAATGCACAGGAAGAATACCTGTGGTCTAAAGAAGCCAGGAGAGTAGTTCAGTAGTGGGGCTACAGGACCTTGCAGAGGGACCCAGATTCGGTGGTGGGAAGATTATTTGGGGCAGGGAGATGCTTGAGGGAATAACAAGCCCCCAGGGCAAGCAAAGCAGGGTTTGGCCGGGAAAGGAGCATAGTGTGGAGACTGGAAAGGGGGCAGTGAAAAACCCCAGAGCCCTCCTGGAGAGGCTATGTCCCAAAGGGCAGCAGCCCAGGGTGGGTGGGCCATTCCTGTGGGAAGATGCAAGACCTTGAAGGGCCTGTCTAGATGGGATATTTCTGGGGACATATTTTTTTTTTCAACAAGAGATCAATACTGAAAGTGAGAGAGACCCAGAGCAAGAATCAGATACCCAGGAAATTCCATTTTGATCATTTCCCAGCAATGTTTGGGGGTTCAAGGGAACGCAGAGAAAGAGAGTAAATGGGAGTTGGCCCTGGCTGAGAATTGTGGGAAAACACAGGTGTCTCATAAAGAATGAGCCTAGGACAGGAAATGTGTTTCTAGAACCAGTCCTAGAAAGAGGGTACAAAGAATAGGCAGCAGGAAAATGTTTGGATAATCTATAGCTCTGGACATCCTAAATGTGGCAAACGACTTACACTTATAAATGCAATATACTTAGAAAAGCCCAAAGGGAGTCAGATCATAACTGTACATACACATACCACAATCACACTCCCCAACACTAAAGACAAAGGCTTTGCCTTAGAAACATCAATTGAGCTGGGTGGTGGTGGTGCTCCCTTTTGATCCCAGAAGTTGGGAGGCAGAAGCAGGCAGATCTCTGGTGAGTTCAAGGCCAATATGGTCTACAGAGTGAGTTCTAGGATAGCCAATACTATTCAGAGAAACTCTGTCTCAAAAAACCAACCAATCAACAAAACAAAACAAAAAAGAAACAGCAATGGAAGAGAACCTACAGAATTACCATGTGGAGACCAGTGTTCTCATGAGGAACTGGGACTCAGGGAATAATGAAACAATATTTTCTAAAACTACTTTTTTGATGGAGCTGGAGAGATGACTCATCAGTTAATAATGTTTCGAATCCTCGTCTCTATGTTTTGAATTCTATCATTTTCAATGTTTCGAATCCTTGTTACTAAGTCTCCTATGGTTTGTACAAGTTCCTTATTGTTTACTGTAATCTCAAACCATTTCTTTAAGAATATCATGTTAATGATGAAACCCATTGCTATTACAAAATAAAAGTACATATTGGTCCAGTCATAAGTTTCTTCTGCTAAAATCCCTTCTACATATGAAGTAAAATAATTCCTAAAGTTCTGCATTGTAAAATTATCTGCCATAGTTATGGAACAATTGATCTCAGATTTTATATCAGCTTAAATTGCAAAGGATGTTACAATTACCTTACGTGTAATTCTGTTGTCCTGGAACTTTGATGCTTTTAGTTGAGATCTCAGCTTGTGGTAGTTACGCCTGGAGGTATACCACAAATGGCGCCTAGCCGCCAAGGCCCCTCTGATCCCGGTTCTGCCCGGAAGTGTACCGCCAAATATCGTCCGGCAGCAGACGATCCTTCTGATTTCGGTCCCTGTAGAATAGCTCTTAACAAACTATGGCAAGCAAAATTTTGTTAAAAGGAGACTTGTGGAATTACTGGAACACAAGACTAAGGGCAGGAAAACAAGCAAGCAGGGCGGGTGTCGAGCAGCTCTGCGCAAATGCAAAGTCCCGTGCGGAAATGGGCAAAAAATGAGAAGCGGTGAGTGCCGTATCAGGTCCGCTTTGGCGGCAAAGATCTCCTTTGCGGTAAGGAAGAGGCAAATGTCCCAAAGCTGTGGTGAGTCCACCTGGTTAAACCCTGCCCGTTGGGGAAGGTGGGGGAGGGGGGACGGCTTCTGCCGCCTGGGTGAAACCCAGGTCCCGTAAAAATCCTAATCCCACTTCTGACACCAGATATCACGGTTTAATAAGGATCAGGATAAACAAATAGGACGAATAGATGTTTATTCATGGAGAAATAACTTACAACCTAGACAGATGAACACCAGGAAATTCAACCCGATCCTCTCCTGTCCGAGTCATGCCAGCAAGAGAGCTTTTCCTGGCTCTCCCTCCAACTTCCTTCCACAGGTCACTTCCGCCCATGGCTCCACCCCCAATGGGCGTGGTCAGTGCCACAGAAGGACTATCTCACTACAGTTAAGAGCACTTGTGGCTCCTGCAGAGAACCCAGGTTCATTTTCTAGTACCAACATGATGGCTCTTAAACATCTGTAACTCCAGTTCTTAGAGATCTGATGGCTTCTTCTGGCCTCCTTGGGCATCTGGCACACATACATATATTCAGGCAAAACACACATACACATAAGTTCAGAAGATCTTTAAAAATTAACCATATTTTGAGACAGTTATAAATTCATATGCAACTCATACAGATAACATCTCAAGTACCCTCCCCCAGGTACCTATCATATAACATCAAAACCACAGAATTGATATTGATAGAGTCAGTTCATGTGTATTCAGGTATGTGTATGTGTGTATGTGTGCCATGTTTATATAGATTCATGTAAATTCAACCACAGACAAGATGCTACAGTGTTCCATGATAACATGGAGTCCCTCATGTCTATGGAACAATCTTTTTGTACACTTTGAATACTTGTTTCTCTCATTGGTTTAATGCAGAGATAAATGGCCAATAGCTATGCAAAATGAGGTATAGGCATGAGAGCCAGACAAAGAGAACTCTGGGAAGAAGGGTGGAGTCACCAGGAGACACAGAAAGAAGCAAGATGAACTTGCCATGCTGAAAAAAGGTACCAAGCCATGTGGTAGTATATAGATTTAAAAAGGAGGAAGGGCAAATTAATTAGTAAGAACTTCTAGTTAGCATCAAGACTCACATTTGGGAAAGAAACTGCTAGAGTGACTGCCAACCTTGCCTAGACTGTGACTGTTGCTGTATACACTGAACATGCAGGACCCACAGGAAAGTGACTGCTGAACTCGCAAAACAAGATGGACAGTCCTGAAAGGTTTCTGCTTCATGGAGGAGTCTGCCAGACATTCTGCAGGACACAGAGAAAAGTGACTGACAAACTGCCAATACAGGTGACAGTTTAAAGTTTCCTGCTTTGCTGAGGAGTCTGCCAGACAGACTATGGCCTATAGGCTGAAGATGGAAGATTACAGAAGAACTTCAGGTGACTGACCAGGCAGGCGAGTTGTCTCTGTCAATTTTAGAGTTTATATATTATCCCTCTGTGGTCTTTGATGGAGTTGAAGACAGATAGTTATGGTTATAGTTTTCCTTAGTTAGGATTAAAGTTAGATGTAAGACTTTAGAATTACAATGATAGGATAGATGATAGAATATTTTCTTTAATTCTTGATAATGTTAATGGACTACATATTATAATTATAGTTCCTGCTTAATGACTCTTTTGTTATATGTGATTTTATTATGTTAAAGTTAAAATCCTTATTTTTATTTAGACAGAAAAGAGGAGATGATGGGGAATGTTCTTCTGTAAATATGTTTGTTATATTAGTTGATGAATAAAACACTGATTAGCCAGGCAGGAAGTGACATAGCATGGCAGATATTGCCACTAGCTAACCATAGAGGTCAGGAGGTCTGTACAGACAGGCAGGAAGTGACATAGCTGGGCAGAATCAGAATATAAGCAGGGACAAACAGGAAATTGCTGTCTTCTCTGCAGAGATGTAGTAGGCAAAGGAGATGCAGGTCCAGCATTCCCAGTAAGCCAAGATCACATGATAGAAATGGATTAATATTTAAGACAGAGCTAGCCAATAAGAAATGCTAGTTACAGACACTGTATTTGAATAGTGTCTCTGCATGTTATTTGGGACCAGGCTGGCAGGGAAACTGCTCGCAACACAAGCCTAAGCTATTGGCCAACTTTCATAATTAATAAGAAGTCTCCCTGTGGTTATTTGGGAGCTGACTGGCAGGACAGCAGAAAATCCTGCCTACAAATGGTGACCAATATCTGTCTGGCAACTACATCCACATAAGACCTGAGAATGCTTTTTAAAAGATTCTAAGCACACACACACACACACACACACACACACACACACACACACACACCCCAAAGCAAACATGGTTTCCTGGTCATGTATCTTTCATGCCAGCCACGATACAGAGACATGTCTTCCAGCCACTTCAAACCTGTGGGTTTGAGCCAGCAAAGTGAGCCCTGCTAGTGTTCCATGAACTAAGCTAAGCAAACAGAAAATATTATAGATAAAGAGTAAAGACAAATCCAGATTGGGGGAAAAGAAAAAACAAAAACAAAGAAACCTCTAAATGGGTTATAGTGTGTTTTAAAATATACATAGGCTTGGGAGAGACAGTCATAGGGGAAAAAAGTTTAAAAGTAGTAAAGTCTTTAAAAAAGGAATAAAATAATATAACAGAAAAAGTCACATAAAGATGGCAAATACATGAGGAGTATAGATCTTGTTTGTTATTGTACTGTCTTTGAATTTTTTGATTGCTGATGAACAAACAATAGCTATTAAGAGACATTGGACTGTGAAGACTGCTGGATTGAACCAACCTATATATATTTAAAATATCTTGACTCCAAAATGGAAGTCAAAAAGTGTGCTGCTTTGGGGAAGAGGTTATGCTTTTGTTCCCACAGAAAATGAAAGCCTATGGATTCGTTCAAGGTCGAAGATCAGGTTCGATTGAGGAAGACATGTAACACACATTACCTACTCAAATATAAAACAAAACAAGAATCTTTGGCTAACTTGGGTACAATACACAGTCTATACTTGTATTAATGCAGATATGTATGTTGCCTTGAAAGTTTATGTATTTTCAGAGCAAGGGGACCAGACACCAATGAAAGTGAATGGCCCAGGTGATCCAACATCTTGGAGCACTTCTGGTGCAGTTTCCTCAGAGTTTTGCATCCAGAACAGCTTCAAGGCTGCTGGTTGAGATGGTCCAGCTTCAAAGACTACTCCTATTATTTATGATGTATTAAAGCTTACCTGAGGATTCAGAAAGCAAAGTCAACCTCAAGCTATAGAGATCAGCCAGTGATGTTACACACCTTTAATCCCAGGACTCAGGATTAAAAGGTAGACAGATCCCTGTTAGTTCAAAGCCATCATGGCCTTCACAAGAGAGAAGAGTAACAGAGCTCATGCCTTTGACCCCAGCACCTGGGATCACACCTTTAATCCTAGCATAAGGTCTCAGAGTTGGCATTCATTTTCTAGCCACATTGAGAATAGGAAGGCATTCAGTCTTAGGAGTCTCCAGTCATATTGAGGAGAGCATAGCAGGCTTGGATTGCAGTCTAAGGTTTGGTGGAGCTGTTTTGCTTTTATGATCTTGAAGCTTGAACCCAAATATCTGTCTCTGAGTCTTTTATTTATCATGTTACATACTCTATTGAGGACTTAACCACAATTCTGATTTTTCTCAGCTCAGGGTCCTCCAAAGATGGCAGCACCCCTAGACATCAGGAAGCAGTCTAGAGAAAACAATGCCCACATTCCTAAAAGATGGGTTATGGATGTTTGTCATCATTTAAGGGGGGTTGATTACAACTTGTTATTGGTCATGGTTAGGAAACAAGCTAAACAAAGGAGTTAAATTCAAAGATCTCTATCTAAAGGAAAAAGAGGAGATATAATATAGAAATGATGAGATAAAAGGTTTTTTTCTCTACTTTAATTCTACTTTAATCCAAAGAGCAACTACTACTCTCAAAATATTTTACATTGTTATAAATTTTGGTTGGTTGATACAAATTTAAAGTTATTTTTGTTATACTGTATATTTCTACTCTTGTTTGGGGTACTGTGCTTATGCAGATCATTTAAAAATGTAATAAATTAAGAAATAGAAATTAGTCATCTAACATATTAATTATGTTTTCAAGGTTAAGCAGATATATTTAGATAGATAGATGGTCTTCAAAGACATACAGAATATGTCATTAAGGATGTTTAATAACCGGAGACTTTTCAAGACAGTGAGACACATTTTATCCTGGAAGCACCACTTTACTTCAGAGAAGATGATGGGCATCAAAGAAACTCCATATAGAGTTTGCTTTCTTTGTGGCAAAAGCTAGCCACTGGACAAAGAAACTGCCCTTACCTCAATTGCTGATAGTATACTGTCCAAACTGGACCATTATAATGCAACAGCCAAACTTTGCCAAGACAAGGTAGGAGAGTCCTTCAAAATTTTCTGCTTCTCAGAAATGTCTATCAGATATACTAGACCTATAGGCCAAAGATGGATGCCCTAATGTTGCAGAGGAACTTTGGGTAACTGTATGAGCAGCCAGAAGTCCCTGGTATTAGGTATATTACATCCCTCTGGGGTTTTTGATAGAGTTAAAAACTTTTAGTTTTCCTTAGTTATGATAAAAAGCAAATTTAGACTCACAAAGATAGATAATAGAGTATTTTCTCTAAATTGTCTAACTACAAATGGACTGGATATAGCAACTCTAATTATTACTTGATAACTGTCCATATTGTATATAGTTTTGCTATGTTAAGGTTAAGACCTTCCTATTTAATTAGACAAAAAGGGAAATGCTGTGGAACAATCTTTTAGTGCACTGTGAATATTTTTTGCTCTCATTGGTTTAATAAAGGGCTAAATGACCAATAGCTAGGCAGGTAGAGGTTAGGCAGGACTTGTGGTCAAAAAGAGAGCTCAAGAATGAAGAAAGGTAGAGTCCACAGCCAGATGCAGAGGAAGCAGGAGAAGAACATGCTGTACTGAAAAAAGAGTACTGCCATGTGGTAGAGTATAGATAAGAAATATGGGTTGATTTAAGTTGTAAGAGCTAGTTAGCAACAAGCCTACGCTATTATAATATAATTAACAATATAATTAATTATAATTATATTTAACAATATAATTAACAATAAGTCTCTGTGTGGTTATTTGGGAGTGGGCCTCTAGGTCAGCATTTGTGTTGTCTACTTTTCAGGGATTTTTGGGCTGCTCTCATAGCTGCACAATGCTATGCAGAGAGGCCTTAATTTCTCTCCATGAGAGGTGGTGCTGTAAAATAGCTCACTTTTCCTCTTCTTATGTTTTTGCTGTGCAATCATTCTCTTTGATGGAATGTCTTTGTGTCTTTCATATAACTTTAATTGGATTGTTTAGTTCTCCATTGATGAGATCTGATGGTTCTTTACTAGTTAGACATATTAAATATTTTAAACTCGTTCCTCTTGAACTATGCTTTCTTGTCTTCTTAAAGTCAAGGGCAAATGTTTTCAATTTTATAAAGTCCTATTTATCAATTATCATTTGATGGAATATGTGTTTGATATCAGGCCTAGCCTGGATCTAAACCCTGAACATTTTTTTTTTAAACAATACTTTTATAGTCTTGCATCAGTCTATGATCCATTTTGAGTTCTTTTAAATAGGAATGTGTGTGTGTGTGTGTGTGTGTGTGTGTGTATGTGCATGTGTGTGTATGTGTGATTTAGAGTTTTTGACTATTGAGCTCTTTTGTATATCTAATTTGTCTATGTAACTTAGAGATTGCTATGCTGAATTTTATGATACATCTATTTTCTGTCTCTCTCTCATGTGTGTGCGTGTGTTATGTGTGTTCACACGTCTGTACAGGCACACACAAGAGGAAAGAGGCAGACTCTTTATTGCCTTGACACAGTGTCCTTCACTGTGTTTGGGCTAAGCTGATGGACATCAAGTTCCAACCATCCATCCCCTCTCTGCCTTCCAAACTGCTAGAGTCACAGGTGGGAATTCCTCACCTGGCTTTTTCCTGTAAGTTCTAAGGATCTAAACTTGTGTCCTCATGCTCACCCAGCAAGGGCTCCTCCCTGCTGCCACCTCCAGCCCTAACCACGATGCTTTGATCCCTGCTGCCTTTGTCCTAACTAGGTAGGTGGCTTGCATGTATTTCATTATGCCTTTTCTCTTAGTTTAGTCCCCTTGACATCCATGTAAATTAGATCAGTATTGGGTATGTGGAAAGAAAATGCTGATATTTAAGGTGGAATTGGCATTTTTTTTCTGTTTCAAATCTTCCAGCCTATGAGTGTGATACATATTTCCTGATTAAGATCATCTCTGGAGGCTGAGAACCAAACATGTGCAAAGCCTGCTGTTTAGTCCTGACATCAGTATCACACACATCATACATGTGTGTGTTTGATAGCTTTTCAGGTAAACATTGTGTGTGATTGTACATGGTATGATATTTTAATTGGGGTGTTTCTGTGTTCGATTCTGGGGTATAGAAATACAACCCTGTGACCTTGGTATACTCATTTATTCTAGAATTTACTTATTTGTTTATTTATTTATTTGGTAGAGTCCAAGGGATTTTCTACACTGGCTTTTATGAAATCTGAAAATTAGGGCCATTTCTGTTCTTCATTACTATTCTGCATGACTTTTATTTCCCTTCCTTGCATTACTGCACTGTACAGAACACACAGTGCGTTATTGAATACCATGCCCTGTCTGTGATCAGAGGAGGAAGAGATCAAGTTTTTCACCAATGTGTGATATTCACTGTAAGTTTACTGCATGTGTTTTATAACCAAACATCTACTCTTTCTAAAGAAATATTTATTTCATTTTAACTATGTGGATATAGGGGTATGTGTGCATATGAATTCAGGTACCCACAGAGCTGGATCCCCTGGAGCTGGTCATCTGTCTGCTGCCTGATGTGAATGTTGAGAAACTAATATGTGCTCCTAAAAGCTGAGCCATCTCTCGAGCCCCTCTATTTCTGTTCCTTGAGACAGGGTTTCTCTGTATATCTGTAACAGGCTCTTTAGACCAGGCTAGCCTTGAACTCAGAGATCCTCCTGCCTCTGCCTCCTTAGTACTGAGATTAAAGGTGTGTGCCACTACACTTGGCTTCTATTTCTATTTCTTGAGAGCTCCCACCTTAAATAAATGCTGAATTGTTTGCTTGCCCTATCTACACCAGATGTAATGATCCTGTGACCTTTCCTTTTGAGGTGACACTGAGAGGTGTTAGGCTTTCCTGTAAGGAGTAAGGTTTTTCTGCCCACCTGGTCTTGTCCCACCACTGCGCCAGCCCCAAATAACACACGGAGACTCTGTATTTGATATAATGCTGTTGGCCAGGTGCTAGTTTCTTATCGGCTAGCTCTGTCTTAATTATTAACCCATTTCTATGTATTTCTACATGGTCTTACCGGAGAGCAGGGGCCGGCGATTCTGTTCTCTCCCATCTCTCTATGCTGACTCCTCCTTACTACTTCCTCTTTCCTCCTTGTCTCCTAGTCCCTCCTATCTTCCTCTCCTATTGGCCAGCAGTGTTTTATTCATTAACCAGTATGAGAAACATATACAGAATGACATCTCCCATCACTTTCCTCTTTGGGTGACACTGAAGGGTGTTAGGCTCTGGGAGCAGCCTTGCTTCCCTGGGAGAAATCCCACTCCGTCGTTAGTACAACTGTTTTTGAGAGTATACAGTGGCCAGAGATATGGCTAAGTGGTTAAGAGTGATAGGTGTTCTTCCAGAGGACCCAGGTTCAATTCCCAGCATCTACATGGCAGCTCACAATTGTCTGTAACTCTAGTCTCAAGAGATGCAGTGCCCTCTTCTGGCCTCCAAGGGTACCAAGTATGCACATGGCACACAGACACTCATGAAAGCAAAGCACTCATCCTCATAAAAGTAATTCATTAACTAATTAATTAAGAAGACTACCCAAAGAGCCTGTTTCATATCCCACCATGCCAGTGGTAATTAGTGTTCTTCAAGAACTTGCCTCTTGCCTTCTCAGTTGTGAGATGAATGTGTGTTGCATTGTCCATAGTATTTTCAGATTATTCTTTTAATGCTTGCAAGCTCTCCAGTGAGCCTGCCTTTTTCCTGACAGTGGTAATTTATACTTCTCTCTTTTAACTTGTTCCATCTTATTAGAGTTTTATCATTGTGTGTGTGTGTGTGTGTGTGTGTGTGTGTGTGTGTGTGTGTGTGTGCGTACACCTGTATGTTTATATGTGCACAATGTGCATGCCTGATGTCAGTAGAGACCAGACTGTCAGATCCCCTGGAACTACAGGTACAGATGCCTGTGGGTCACCCTGTGGGTGCTAGGAACTGGACCTGGTCCTCTGCCAGAACATCAAGTGCTCATACCCTCTGGGCCATCTCTGTAGTCCTAAATTTGTCTTTTTATAATATTCTCCTTCTTCTTGCTGCATTTGGCTTACTTTGCTCTGCCTTTTTTCTAGTTTCTGGGGACTTGGTTTACTTATTTTGACTAGTTTCTGTTTTCTGTCTACGCATTAGAGGCGTGGGTGTCTCCTTTCATGCCGTGCTCGTGTATCGCCCACATTTTGATGTGTTGTATTTTCATTTGTTTTCTTATTTCCTTCAGGGTTTCCTCTTTGGACTGCCTGTTACTTTGGGTGTGTTGTTTAGTCTCAAAGCATTGGAGAATATCCTGCTGTATTCCAGTGACTGATTTCCATTGGGTAGACATCTTGTGTGACCTCAATTCTTTTACATCGCCGAGGCCTGTTTTTAAAACCGAGACATGATAGATATTTTTGTTTTTGATTTTTGAGACAGGATTTCTCTGTATAGTCCTGGCTATCCTGGAGCTAGCTCTATAAGCCAGCGTGGCCTTTACTCACAGAGCTTCACCTACTTCTGCCTCCCAAGTGCTGCAATTAAAGGTGTGCACCACCACTGCCCTGAGACATGATGTGTATATGGACCATGGTATGTGACAAGAATGGGCCCTCTGCTGGTTTGGGTTGGTCTGGATGACAGTGGGTGAAACTGGTCTAATACATTTCATAAACATCTGGTGGAATCCCACAAGTCAGTGGGATACTGCTAATGGTTGGTGCTGAGAGTTCTCTACCCCGTTAAATGTTTGTGCGGTAGCTACATCAATTGTAAAGGGAGGTGCAATGAAGAATCGGCTGTAATTAAGACCTCTGCTTCTCTCACCACATAGCACCTCCTTCCCATCAGAAGTCTGAGCTTTCCACATTTCTTCACTTACCATCCTAAAGGTAGAAGGTCCCTCATTACTGCCAGGCAAGCATGGAAGTCACCAACCTGATTGCACTTGGCCAACGTCACCTGAGTTAGTGGCAAGTACCTACTCAGCCTACCTTCCCCGCCTCACTTTTTGGAGTCTTTCTTGGTTTGTTCCAGGGTTTTTATCACTGCTTCCTGAGAGCAGGGAAAATGTAGCTGCCCATCAGACGCTGAAAATACCATATCTAACATACAGGGCATCTCAGGGAAGCACGGCCCAGAACGCTGAGTACACAATGCTCAGAACACTGATACAGCATCCAAGGTACAGCCTACTTTCTGATAAAGCACTGGGCATCCCACCGAACTGGCTGAATATGGCCTTGAGTATGAAACAGAAAGGCTGATGGATAGAGATGTTCACACATCGCAGAACCGATAAAGTATTCAGGACAACCATGCTAGTTTGCGGATCATCTACACGCCTGCCTCGTCTTTACGGAAGCAAAGTGTGGAACTTTTAAAATCATTCGTGTGAGATGTGAGTGGTGAACAGGACTACTGTGGTTCCCCACTTCTCTGAAGTGACAGAAGGAAGGGTACTGTGATGGTGCTGAGATGTCCTGAGAAAAAGGGACACTGGGCCCTGGAAAATACAGTGTTAGCATGGCGGGAGTGAGGATGTGTCAGGTTCTTAAAGCCTGCTGTCCCGAGAGAGCCCAAACTCAAGCCTGGCAGCTGGAACTCACACTTGGTTGCACCTGGTGTCCAGACCGCCCTCTGCACGTGCTGTGGTGCCTGCAGGGTGCTGAGTCCCTGGCTGGCTGCTCAGAAGGGGAGAAGCTCTGAGGTATGGTGCCGCCTTCTCACTTCACCCTTCCAGATGCTGCATTAGCATTTTAATAGGGGCTTTTTGAGCTGCAACCCCAGGATCACTGTGCCCCAGGCTGCAGCCAAGCTAGTGCTTGGAGCCTGGAGATCCCCAGCTAGAGTCCCGCAGAGAGGCTTCCTGCAGCCTCTGGACAGTAGGGGGTGTGGAAAGGAGGAGGACTGCCTCCTAGGAATGGGAGGGAGGCAGAGGGCCAGTGGGAAAACAGAAACAGGTTAATTCGTTCTCTGTTCTGGATGAATAACCATGTCTTCCCAGGAACAGAGCAGGTTCTTGGGGTGTGACTGTGTTAATTGCTAGCCTGGCAGGGATGAGGGAGGACAGTACATGGGATGGGAATATTAGGTGAAAGAGAGTGTTTTAGAGTCTGTGTCCTGTGTCCTGAGTGGGGAGAATTGTGATGGGGCAGTTATGGTTGCATGATCAGAGTGCAGGATGATGGTGATGGTGGTGGTAGTTGTGGTGGTAGTGAGTCTGTGTATGAGGCTGTGTGTGTGTGTGTGTGTGTGTGTGTGTGTGTGTGTGTGTGTGTGTGCCTGCAGGCCTATATTTTATCTGGGCCTGCTCAAATATAGGAACCAAACATTCTTCAGAGCTCTGCCTTACTCCTGCTGTGGTGGTGGACACAGCTAATACCATTCCTCTAAGGTCCCCAGACCCTAACCTTAGGCTCCTCTTGCTGCTCAACTCCAAGCCAGTGTATCCAAGCCCAAAGCCAGTGTACCCAACCCCAAAGTCAGTGTATCCAACCCCAAAGCTAAGCCAGTGTATCCAACCCCAAAGCCAGTGTATCCAACACCAAAGCCAGTGTATCCAAGCCCAAAGCCAGTGTATCCAAGCCCACACCTGAAACCTGGCATTGTGCTATTTCACAGGTCTTCAAGCACAGGTCTTCAAGCATTTGGGGTTCTCTCCCTGGTCTCCTTGCTTGTCTTTGCAGACCTGCTTTTGGCCTGTGAGGAACCCCTGGCCTGGCCTTAATTTTCCATGGCACACTCTCTCTTTCTCCTTGTCCTGCATCTGGGCATTTTACTTCCCAACACTTCCCGTGGCTAATGCTTTGCTCCCTGACCTTGGAATCTCAGTCTCACAGAAGTGCACTTCACCTACACATGTACTCTGGAGCCCCTCCAGCCAGTGCATCCCAAAATCTAGAAGCAGATCCTGGTAGCACTTCCTCTTACTTTCTCCTCTGTCCTCAGATGACCTTACCCTCTTCTGCAAAAGGTCTTCTTGGAACAGCCCTTGGCATTACTCCATATACGGATGCATAAGCAGCCTCCCCTGCTGTTCTGCAAATTCTAGATTCCAGATCACACCTGCCTCTTCAGCTTACCCAGTGTGCAATCAGCCCTTCTCTCAGGAAGGTGATTCCCTGAAAGGAAATTTCCCAAGAGCCATGTGTTTAAAAACAAAAGCAACCCACTATGCTAAAAATCACTTTTCTGATGCCAAATCCCACAGGCTACCAAATCCCAAATAACTCTCCTCTAGTGCCTATTTACAAATTCACAATAACATGGTTCCCAGCAAGTTTCTAAGTCTGCTTAGTGTTCTTTCCTTTTTTTGGTTAGTCCTTAGGATTTATCTAGTGGAGATGTTTTGTTTTGGGGTTTCTCTGCCCTGTTTTCTATCAGGTTTGTAGGCATGTGGTTTCCATTTCTAGAGCCAACTTCTCCTCAATTGTCACGTATAAAGGTTTTGGCAATCCATAAGGCTTTTCCAATTTTAACCTTTGCTTTGCAGAAAAGATTTCTTTGGCCTGAGAGGGCAATCTCAGCATCCATTTGTACCTACTCTGTTTCCAGAGTGGTTTGGCAGCCAGCCAACTCAACGATTTTTTTTTCCCCCTGCAATGTTAATTTTCACATATCCATGACAGTTTCCCCAATGACAAAAATCCCAAAGTGGGAGCTGTAGTCCAATTTAGACCCATGTCTTTCAAATTACAGTTGACAGCAAATGCAGTTGAGAAAAACCCCATCCACTGGCACAAGCTTGCACACACATGTGTATACACACACACACACATACACACACACACACACAAATAATATCCATTCAGAATGTTGATCTCTGAATAAGGGAACTCTCATAAAATTGACATTGCCCAAAGATGGACGATCCGCAACAGCATGTCTAGTATATTTTATACTTAACACCCACAATCGAAATGAAAGTAATGTGAGGTAGAACTCCCCCCCCTCCCCGCCCTGGGGGAATCTGGAGGGTTGTGGGAACCAGAGGACAAACACGGTGATTGTTGTTGAAGTAATTAACCTAGACAACTTTTGGGTAAATTCCAGGGAGTCCTCAACAGGAAAACTGATCCTTTAACAAATTGGTTTCCAGTAAATTCTTTTCTAGCTGAGTGGCTTTGGGGGAATAGTGATTGGTTATTTAGCAAATTGAGTCATTTCTCCAGCTTTCCCGTTTTTTCCTCGGTCTTTCCCTTTGTAGAACAGCAGGTACCTGGGCCACTTCCTTCCTGCTCCAGCAGATGGGCTGGCCCTCATCATAGTCAAATGGAGATGACAGACACTGGCCACCCTGCGGTGGCCCACTCCTGTTTCTATTCTAACTGTTCAGACTTCAGCATGGTCAATACTAAACTTGTCTTTGTTTCCCAAATGCATGCCCACTGTCAAAGCCAAGGAACCACTTTAAAAAAACCTCTTTTCCCCACTGTCACTAAATGCAAGCTATGGAGCAGCTACTCTGTCACCTCTGCAAGTTGCTTCATTGTCACAGTTCCTGCCGGAGCCCAAGGACTCACTACTTCTGGGGTAAGACCACTGCATTTGGTCTGGTTCGTTTGTTCTTTCCTCCTGTCTTTCCTTCTCCCTTTCTTCTCTCTCTGTCTCTGTCTCTGTCTCTGTCTCTGTCTCTGTCTCTGTCTCTCTCTCTCTCTCTCGCTCTCTTTGTCTCTCTCTTCCTAGCATAGCTTCCAGGCAGATCTTTGAGAACTATCTGAATTAATCACAGCCTCCCTCCTTTTGGTTGCCTGGACCCTCTCACAAGGCAATGAGCACTGAAGATGACATTTCGAACACACAGTATTGTGTATAATTTCACTTCTCTTTCTGGCCCCCAAATTCAGTTCAGGATCTGTGTCATCTCGGAAGCTTGCCTAAACCACCACCTTCCCCGGGATTTCTGTGCTCAGCTTTTGGGATTCTCATGGTACTGTGGTCACTGACTGGTTATTTGAGAGCTCCTGAAGCATAGGCCAAATAGAACCTGGCTGACCCTAAGTCTGGTCCATTGTGAACATCCATCAAAGGAGCCCCTGAGTTCTCAGCATACCACGGTTGACCATGACAGTGGGAAGCAGAACTAGAGAGCCATGTAGGGAGCCCCCAAAGTCAAAGGGGAGCTACAATGTGGCCAGGCAACTTTGGAAAGCTAAAGCAAACCGCAGGGGGTACAACATTCCCCCAGGGCAGGGGAGAAGTCACTTTTATAACTCTGCATCCCCAGAACTGTATTCTAGAGGACTGTCTCCCTGAAGAGGGAAAGGAGAGGGCTGTCTCCTTCACCTGCTGGAAGAGTGTGTGGACAGCACAAAGGTACCACAAATATGTGCTGATTGCGTGTACAAAATAACCCAGCTCTGCCTCAGGCTGCAGGCTCATTTTGTGTGCCCAGTTCTGTCCTGCTTCATCACACTTGAATCACAGAAATTCTGGCCCTGGCTTGGCTAACCTGTTCAGCACTGAGAAGCCAGGCATGTGTACCAACTGGTGGCAGTTGGAAGGGTCAAATGGCTTAGAGTCTTCTTGGGTCATGCCTGCAGGCCTTGAAGAGCCGTGATGCTGACCCACTCCTTCCACAGCAGTGATCTGGCCGGTCACAGTCCATCCTATCTCACTATCAGGTACTTCAGGTATAGGTGATGTCACCAAGAGGGCAGCCAAGCAGGTGGCATCTGGTGCCCCAGTCTACCTCAACAGGCCAACTCCCATTGGCAAGAGAGACAAATGGTTAATTGACCATGACAGGACCAAGCCCTTGCCAATTCCTCTCCAAGAAAGGAGAAAACTATTTGGAAATGAAATTAAGCTGCCTCCCTAAAGCACAGCATGCCTGGCCAGCATTAATGGTAAGTGGGACGAGCTTGCAAATTTTCTATAAAAGGTAACTCATGGGCCAGGGAGATGGCTCAGTCCATAAAGTACTTGTCTCATAAGCACAAGGTCCTGAGTTTGATGCACAGAACCCATATAGGGGACATGCATGGAGGCATGGAGAGATGTGCAGTACGTAGTGTTTGCCACATAAGCATGGGATCAGGAGCTTGGATGCCCAGTACCCATGCTAAAGCTACCTGTAACCCCAGAACTCTGAGGCAGAGATTGAGGCAAGGTGGCCAGCTACACTAGCTGGAACTGCTAAGTTCCAGGTTCAGTGACTGATTCTGTTTCAATAAATAAGTTGGAGAACAATGGAGGGGGGGGATATCTGATGTCAACTTTGGGCTTTCATATGCACACAGATACACATGCACATACCCATGCAGACATACATACATTGCTCTCTCTCGCTCTCTCTCTCTCTCACACACACACACTTAAGGGAAAAAAAAAAAAAAAAAAGACAAATGTGGTGTTATGTGCTTGTAAGCCCAGTGCTAGGGAGAGGAAGCAGAGACAGGCAGATCCCTGGGGCTCATTGGCCAGTCAGTCTAGCCTACTTGGAGCACTTCAGGCTGGTGTCTCATAAAGAAAGTGGATGGTGCCTCTGGAACAATGTTGGAGGTAACCTCAGGTTTCTGCACCTACATACACATACAGGCAAGCACAGAAATGTGCACACTGTACTCTCTCTCTCTCCATTCACACAAATACTTTTCAAAGGTATAGAAACCAAGGGAAAGGTGCTGAAATACTTAGCTGGCATACCATCTGGTGACATAACTAGTCTGTGGAAAATTATTCGATGCGCACCTTAGTCATCTAACTAAATTACCAGTTAGCTGTGCATGGTAGCACATGCCTTTAATACCAACACTCAGGAGGAAGATACAGGCAGATCTCTATAAATTCAAAGCAAGCCTAATCTACATAGTGAATTCTAGGCTGACCAAATTTACATGATGAAACTCTGTCTCAAAGGAAAAAAATGTGTGGGGTAAAGACTTCAGTCATGTTTTGGTCTTGTATTGTTTTCATGTCAATTCCTGATTGAGCCTATGATATCGCTAAAATGTCACCATCGTCCACAGCTTGTGACAATATACACATGTATACTCTCCCATGAAAGGCAGTTCATTAAGATGTGTCAAGAACTGTAAAGTGCTTTCTACAAAGACAATAATCCAGAATGTAGAGGAAGGGCTCAACAGAGTGTCTGATGCCCTTCTGATCGACTGATGTAGTGCTCAGGTGTAGTTCATTATAAACACTATGATTATTCAGTTAGTGACCTGGAAACAGCTATGTCCCAATACCGCATAATATTATCCACATAAAATAATGGCAAACGAGTAAAGCAACTTTCACAAGAAAGGGAGCCCATGTAGGTAGGTGTAGCTCAGTCATGCAACAAGTCCTAGGCATGAGAAGGGGAATTTTTCCCCCATCCAAGCAGATAACACCTTGGTTATCTCTGAGTAGTGGTGTGGGGAGAGACATTGCTAAATATAGACATGCTAAATATAGCATAATCTCATACTATAACAATATAGTTCTTGAGATTTGAGTGGGCAGGTAAAGATAAAAAGGAGAGGTGAGAGTACATTTCAACAAGGCTGGAAGGAAAAAGGACTTTGCTTTGGCCTGGACAGGGCCAGGAAGAGGCTGGGCACAGGGCGAGAGGCCCTAGCTGCCCAGCTTTTTCTCACTCAGCAGGGGTATGGAAACAGCAGCTAACCTTCATTGAGAAGAGATTGGGATCCTCACCTAGACCTCTGGGAAGGCATCTGGCTCCAAAGTGGGCAATATCGGAATGAATTTGTAAAGGGAACACAAGGACCATCCCCCCAGGGGAGGGGGGGCATGATCATGACATTGTGCCTGAAGAACCACTGAGATCCTGGGAAGAAAGGAAGCCCAGGATGAAGCATTAATCTAATTAATCCTTATCAATAAAACATTAGAAGTCAAATATTGAGGTAAGAACCTAAAAGTCAGAGAACAGGGAACAGCTGCCAGGTGCTTCCTATATCTTCCACTCCTCCATCCAAAAAGCTGAGATCGTCTCTCTACCCCGCCTTACTACATCTTGTCTCCTCTCTCTACAATCCTCCAAACCTCTATGGTCTCATTGTCAAACCCTCTGACTCCAAGCAAGCTTTATTTGTCAGAATACAATCAAAATATCACACAACATTCCTCCCTTTTTGTCTAAATAAAAAAGGAAGGTTTTAACTAACATAGTAAAACTATATACAATAGGTACAATAACTGTACATATATATGTATATATATATATGAATTACATTAACAATGTCTAGTCCATTTACATTTGACACATTCAGATAATATATCCCATATCTACTCTATCTTGGTGAACCCAAAGTGTTGATTCTAATTCACTTTCTACCCTAACTTGTGCTACCAACCCAAAACTATCTTTTTATGTCTCTCAACCTTATATACTTTACACCTCTCTTATGAGTTTCTTTTCTGAATTTGGTAACAAGGAAAACTATAATTACCTAGTCTTTAACTCCATCAGAGACCTGAGAAGGTTACAATAGTACCTGAGGAAACAAGAAACACAAAGTAAACAGCTTCCAAAACTAAGAAATGACAGAAACAGCTGGCTTTCTGGACAGTCACCCAAGATTCCTCTGTAATATTGGGGCATTCATTGTTAGCATATAGGCCTAGAATATCTGATAGTATTATCTGTGAAGCAGGAATTTTTAAAGAACTGTCCAGCCTTGTCATGGCAAAGTTTGACAGTCACTCTGTGTGTGTGTGTGTGTGTGTGTGTGTGTGTGTGTGTGTCCTGCTTGTCCAATTTGGACAGCATACTGCCAGCAGCTGAGGCAAGGGCAGTTTCTTGCCCGATGGATAACTTTTGCCACAAAGAAAGTAAACTCCATATGGAGTTTCTTTGATGCCCATCACCTTCCCTGAAGTAGATTTGTGCTGTCAAAAGCAGATATGTCTCATTGTCAAACAAACAAACAAACAAAAACCTATGTTATTAAAACCATTCCAAATGCCATGTTCTGTAGATCTCTGAAGTGTTTGAAGACCACCTGTCTCTCTAAAATATAACTCTGACCTTAAAAACATACCTGACGTAATTGTAAGTTTGATTATAATAGGTGACTAACTACTAACCTGCATTTCTTCATTATACTAAATAGTTTGTAATAACAACTTTCAAGAACTAGAAATTTACACTACATTTTTAAATAAGCTATATAGGTACAATATCTTAAACAAGAGTAGACAGGTAGGTACAGTAGCTTCTAATAAATACAACCTTAAATTTGTATAGCTATGTAGTCAAGATGTAGGCAGTGAGAGGTTAAGAGGTCTGGACTCTCCCTCCAGTAAGACCACGTGGAAACACTTACATTGATAGAAATGGGTGAATATTTAAGACAGAGCTAGCTAATGAGAAACACTAGTAACAGGCCGACAGCTTTCTATCTAATACAGTGTCTCTGCATGTTATTTTAGGGCTGACAAGGCTGTGGGACCAGGCTGGCAGGAAACTGCTCGTAGTAACAGATAAATCTTAAGAGAAAAGGAGGAGGCTGGAGAGATGGCTCAATGGTTAAGAACACTTGTTCTTCCAGAGGACCTGGGCTGGTTCCCAGCACCCACATGGTAGCTCACAGCTGTCTGGACCTCCAGTTTCAGGGGATTCAGCAACAGCAACTCCTCGCCTCCTCAGGTATCAGCTTGTGGTACAGATTTCCATGCAGACAAAACACCCATGCACATACAATAAAAGGCTTTTTTAATTAACAAAAATTTTCGTATCAATATACAAAAATATCTTAAACAAGAGTAGAAACATGTGTGCAGTATAACAAAACTAACCTCAAATTTGTATCAATATACAAAAATCCATACCAATGTAAAATATTTAAGACTTGTAGCTGTTTTTTTCCCTTTGTCTTTCTTTCTTTCTTTCTTTTGTTTAAAAGTAGATTCAATAATCTACCCTTTTATCCTATCTATATCCCCCCTTTTCTTTTCAGAACTAGATTCCTGAATCTAATATCCTTCATTCAGCTTTTTTTCCTGACCATTACTAATAATAACTTGTAACCAACCCCCCCAAATGATAACAAATATCCATAACACATGGAATGACCAAAACTGCCAATCCTACCTCTTGGGAATGTAGATGTAACATTCTTAAAATCTGGAGGTGACAACATCTTGAAAAAATATTGGGATAATTGTCAAGTCCAAGGAGAAGTAGTTGTATCATTTGTTGTTTGGTCTCTGTGTAATGGGAAAGTGCAGGGCTTGTCTCTAGTCTTGGCAAGAGTAGTCTGTGAGACTAGAATATCTCAGCTAGCCACCTGGAAATTGTCATGAGGAGTTTGTACTCCAAAGCTTTTCTTTTTTTGGCGGTGTTTGTCAGTTTAATGGGGTTATCATCATCCTGGTGGAATCCTCGTTGTGGAGCCCCATCCTCCTTTTGGAGACTTCAAAGGTCAGTCACTGCTAGGCATGGTCATGGTTCACTGCAGAAAATTTAAACATTTTAAATGTCATATGCAGCAGATCTCAAAGAGGGTTAAAGGACCATAATTTGTTATGGATATCTAGAATAAAAAAAAATTCCTAGTTACCTGACAGAGACTCAAACCCAAAAGCATGTATAGGAAGCTAGATGAACCCTTTTTCTAGAATTAGTTAGTATTCTATATGATTATCAATGTCATACAAAAGTTTAAAATGTATTTATACCTTAAGAAAAGTTTTACAGTCAAAATAAATACAAAGAATTATGAGATTAGTGGCAATAAAATAATCCCTTAATTTTGGTATTTCTTCTGTCATATGTAATGTGGGTCATTTGACATGAGACAGAGATTTTGGATTTCCCTTTTAACAAGCATGCTTGGGTTTAGAGGAGAGTCCATGTTCCAACTCCAAAGCAAGCTTTAATTTTTAATTGAACTGGGATTATAAAAAGACCATTTGTATTATATGTCTATAGAGAACAGCAGAAACAAACATTTGGGAAGATAGATGAAATTTTATCCTATTAAAGTTGTGATATACCAATAGGCCAATTTACTCTATTTCTTGGGACATTTTTTCCTGGGTGATTTGTCCTTTTTCTTCAGATGTGTCATTTGTCCAGTGGTCTTCAGAGTCCTTAGTTGGATGCCTTCATTCTCCAACCCTAACTTTGGGGAGTTTCCCTTTTGGCAAGTTATATCTGATCAAATGCATAGCATTTGTTAGTCTTATAAGTCAGTTTAGATTGAATGGTGACACTGTTTGATGAACTATCACCTCTTTTATTCAAGAGGTCTCTTTTTCTGGTTTCTTCTGAAATTTTTATTTTATCTTCTAAAGCTATTCTATCATTCAAGCAGTATAGTTTTTTACAATAGGCATATGTCTTTTCATTGCTCTATGGAGGAGTTTTCCCCATGGTGACAGGAAACGACTGAACCAAATTTGACTTGAGAACCTTCAAGAGTCCTCCCAAGGTGTTTCCTGATGGCAAAGGGTTACCTTGTCTGTCCCTTGTTGATATGCATTCTTTGGTCCAGTGCCTACCTTTACCATACTTTCTGCATACTCCAGAAGGCAGGGGCCTTCTGTTTGGATTATTCCTAGAAAACACTTTGTTTGCCACAATTAAAACATCAGACATTTGGATTTTTCTTCAAGCCTCTGGAAGTCACTTCTCCTACCCAAGCATCATCATGATCATGGTTAGAGATTCAATATTGACTGATCTTGCCTTTAAAGGCATAATTAGCCCTTTCATTGTGAATTAGCATTTTCAAAAACCAAAGATTCAATTATTATTATTATTATTATTATTATTATTTTTGGTCAAGTTGTTTGTCTAGCTTCTGGGTTTGGTATTATTCTATTTACAGCTGAAGTCAATTGAAGTCAATCTTTGTAAGCCAAGTTGTAATCATCGTATAGAGACTGTTTTCATACACCACCATAATCACCCTCTCAAAGAAGTCAGTCTCAGGAAATTTCCATACCTATAGCCCTACTTCATTGTTCAATGGTCTTAGCCTCATTATTTCCACCAGGCCATCCATTGTAATGGAGGACCAGGTTCCAATACGGCTGTAACCAAGTCTGTTCAGTCTTGTGGGACAATTCTGTTACTAGCTGACCATGAATTTAATATCTGCCACACAAAAGGTGAATGCATGCCATATGAGACTTTCACTTCCTTAAATCTTCTCAAATCTGTCATTTCCATAGGAGTCCATAATGATGGTATTTCACATTTTTTAACATGAGAAAACTCTCTCTCTCTCCCTCCTTCCCTCCTCTCCTCTCCTCTCCTCTCCTCTCTAATTCCCCTCTTTAGAAAGTCCCAGTTGTCTCACCAAATCTGCTCATGATGTTGGTGAAGTATGAGGCTGGTTGTTGCTTCATAGCACTTCTGGGTAGAGAACACAGGTGGTGCCCAGCCTATCTGAGGACAGCTGCCACTGGTCACACATCAGCAGCCTGAGGAAGGGTGTCCAGAGAAAGCCCACAGCCCACAGGGAAAAGGAACCAAAGAGCCAGCTATGTGAAAGGCAGACATGGGGGAATGTGTGAAAGTACCGAGCGGTCTGAAGACGGTGGTGAGCGGCTCACTCTGATGGCGTTTGGAGACCAGGCACTTGTGGAGATTGCTGTAGAGAGGCTGCAACAGGAAAATCTCAGACTATCTCAGAGGGCTTGGAGAAAGGAAGGAAAAGCCAACCAGTTGTGGGGAGGCTCAACAGGTTCAGCTCCTGTGGTTGCTGATGGCTGCATAGCCAGGGGCAAGGGGTTAGCTTTTGAATGTGTGCCCCAGTTGGACACCAGGTAAAGCATTAATCTAATTAATCAATAAAAAAATCAGGAGTCTAGTATTGGGGTGAGACCAGAGGACAGGGAGCAGCTGTCAGTTGCTTCTTACCTCTTCTGTTCATTGCAACTAACCTAGAAACAGCTGTAATCACATTTTTGGACACATTTTCTCCTAATGAATTCAAAAGCATGATGGCTATACTGTCAGAGAGAGGAGCTTTGTATGGGCAAAGGAGACCTAAGCTAGAGCTCTGTTTTACAGGGGCAGCCTGTCTGTGCCCGGTCACCGCACATGTGTTCTCTTCCTTGGGCTTTAATGATACCTTAGAACCAACCATTCAAAATCAGGGAAGCCATGTTTGAAGTAAGCACGATAGTACTTCATAGGCCAAGTGAAAAGAGTCAGTCTACCATGTGAGACACTAACCTAGATGTAAACCAGGTGGCAGCAAATATCATTTTAGGCTAAATACATAAGAGAAAATGTGGGGAAAGTAGGGGGTACTCCTCATGCCTGGGATTTGCTTTCATTTGCCCTGGAAAGGATGAGAACACACAGGGTCTGTTAACAATTGGACAAGAGGAATCTAAAACACTTTAATCATCTTTTCCTCCATTTTAACTAGTTCTGTATATTTATTACCAAAAATTACGACGATTGACTTCATTACAAATGTCTGTAAACTAGAAAATTCAATTATCTAATTATCTGCCTTCTAACCAGACTACCCCTAAATTCTATTTACGTTCTTTGAAATTCTTGTGTTTTCTCTCAGTCTTGAGGCTTATCGAATACTTGAGACTCACTTGCACTTCTTTGGGTCAAATTAAAATATATATAAAATATATATAAATATATATATAAATATATAAAATATATATAATATATATATAAATATATATAAATATATATAAAATAGATATAATGAAGTCTTTCAACATTTATCCAAACTGCACACGTTCCATATAGATCAGTGGGGACCAGTTTGGAAAGACATCTCCCCCAGCACCAGAAAAATGAAAGACTAGACATGCATCACAGAACTAGTGCATAGCTTTTTCAAAACGATTGCTGTACAGTTTATTCTCAAAATCAGCTTTCACACCTGCTGCGAGGCGTTATCAGCAGTAAAGAGCAGTGTGTGACTTAGGCCCAAAGGGACTCTGTTTTTCCCTATTCCCACATTCTCAGAGGAATCTACTCATGATCTAGGCAGAAAGAGCAGATGCGTCTGAATGAGCCACTATTTTTCTTTGTGCTTATTGCCACAAAGACTTCTTAGACTTTTCAATCCTCATACACTCCGCACTAGCAGTGATGCCTGGCCCTTCTCTTGGGAAAGCCACTTTGAACTTTGCCGGGATTCTTCCCTTCTGTCCTCCACTTGGTGGTGGGGCCACTGTTCTTTCCTGGTTAAGGAAAAGGAAGCCTCATTGCACTAGGGGTTGAGGGTCAGCTTTCTCAGCTTTGCTAACATGTCTGGCTGTGGGACTTCTGAATCGTTGGAGGAATCTTGTTCATAGGACAAGGAGTTCCCAAGTTCCCGCTTGGGTCACGCATCTCTGATGGCTCCATGGAGATGGGTGGAAGCCTCAAAAGCTGGCTCCAAACAAAACTGCTTAGTCCTGGGAAAGACCTAAGTCCAAACTCCAACCAGCAGAGGAGGAAGGAGCTGACAAATGGTCATTTCCATCATCTTAGAAGAGAAATTGAATGCCTAAGGACAATGATCTTCCTGACAGATTATGATCTTGGTCAGCCTCACTGTGCTGAGTCATTCTGCTAAATAGTTCTCTTCAGGTGGCCCAGCTGCTACTTGTCCCTAGAGCACTAAGAGCCAGCTGATTACAACCACAACTTCAGGCTCTTACGAGTTGCATTTTTTTCTGCTGCTGTAATTGTTTTGTTCTTAGGTTAAAAGCATAATATGTCTACATATTGGCTCCCCATGTTTAACTGTCAAATATTAAAATTAGTATGGTCTTAGAATCATCGATTTAACCACTTCTTCTAAATAACTATTGATTCTGTTTTATGAAGAAATCCCAGTAGAATGTTCGAGGAGAAAAAAAGGGAATTGCAGAATAATAGGCATTTGTTAACATCATGCATACAGACTCTCTCTCTCAGCTGTCTGTCTTCATGAAGCTACACATATGATGAATATTTTTTTAAAGATTTATTTTTCTGTTTGCTTATGTGTCTGTGTGTGGGCATGAGCATGTTAGTGCAGGTGCCTGTGAGGCCCCAACCTGGGGTTACAGGTAGTCGTCAGTCATCTGTCAACTTTTACAGTAAATAGGCACCAGGGCAGCCTTCAACTGGGAAATTTCTTCCCGCTGATAAACCATCCCCCTGGCTAAAGTAAGTTATATTCTCACCTACAGCAGTTGATGTTCATTTTTCCTCCTTGCTTTGGGTTCATTCTGTAGGGAAGTGTTGAGCTTCCTCTGCTCTGAATTGAGGTGACTGCATGTATTTTCACTCGTCTCTGTGAAAAGGTCAAAATACACAAAATCAATGGGAAAGCACAGCGCTCTTCTCATTGGCTCCCACAATTGTTCACTTTCTGCCCAACTCCCCTGCATTCTGTCCCTTGCTCAGCAGCTACTCCCAGGTGGTGAGCAGTCCATTTGGGGAGGGCTGTCCTGATTGCAGTAAGAAGAGCTCAGGTCATAAGTTTGACTGCAAGTGCCTTTGCCAGATGGAGCCGTCTCCCAGGCCCTTGAATATACTCTTGAAACAAAAGAGTAAGACAGAAATCATGAGCATCCAAGTAAAGGACTATGAATGTAAAAAATAAAGGTCAAAATTAGAAAATTAAAAATATATATAATAACTAAAATGAAACCCCAACAGATGGGCTTGGTTTGGAGAAGAAAAAAAAAAAAAATCAAAGTCAAGGAGGTTAGATAATCAGGCACTCTGGAGACTAGGAAAATGAACCTGAGAGATCCAAGATCTGTGGGCAATGAAAGACCTAGTGATTGCAAGATCAGACTCCCAGAAAGGAGCAGAGAAGGGGGCAGTGGAAATTATCAGTGGCCATTGCTAAAACTTTTGGCAAAGTGTATAAACCTCTAATTTCAAAACACAAATGATAAAATAAATGCCCCGGGAGAGAAGTCCAGAGTAACACACAGTGAGACAGATCACAGTCATGTTTCTAAAAATTAAAAGACAAACCCTTGAAAGTAGGCAGAGATAAGCAATCCATTATTCACACAAGTGAAGCTGGGTAGAGGTAGGCAGCTTCACAGAAAAGGAGTTTTTCTTTCTGTGTCTGTGTCTGGTAATGCTGTTCTTGCTCTACCAGTTGGATTCGACCTCTGTTTTTGTTTTTTTGTTTTTTTTTTTTTTTCCTTTAGTGTGCCTTGTAACTTCTTCTTAATAAGGATATGAGATCTGAAAGTAAAGGGGTTACAGTAAATAGGTCTTTGGTGTTGTGGTGGGAGGCGTGGGCGGTGCTGTTTATGACTCAACCCATCTGACCCTGCAGCTGTGCACTATGAACTACATGCACACAGGTCCCTTTATAGTTATTTTTACATTTATTTCCTCAGTGTGTGTGTGTGCATGTGTGTGTGTGCGCCTGCGTATGTGCATGTGTGCATGCGCCTGTGCGCATGTGTGCCTCTGTGTGTGTGTGTGTGTGTGTGTGTGTGTGTGTGAGAGAGAGAGAGAGAGAGAGAGAGACTCCCATACACACAGACACACACACTTGGGCCCATGCCATGACATGCTTGTGGAGGCCAGAGGACAACTTTCAGGAGTCTGTTCTCTCCATCTATCCGGTGGGTTCAGTCTTCAAAATCCATTCAATAAAAGTTATGATAGAAATAGCAAAATTAAGAATCACACGGCCATCTTAATAGATGCAAGGAACAGACATTTGACAAAATCTAACATCCCTTTCCTGATTAAAGTTATTAGAAAACCAGGTCTAGAAGATCATGTGCTTGTTCTGTTTAAGGACAACTGTGAAAACTCAGACAGAATTCCCTTACCTTGAGGCATAAGCCAGGGAACAAGCTCTAGTCAGCCCTGTGCTGATAATGCTAGCTAACACAATAAGTCAAGAAAAAGAAATAAAAGCTTTGCACCAAGGGCAGTAATTCTCCAGAAACATCCTTAGGAAGGTGAAAATAAAATACTTGGAAGTGAATTTAGCAATGTTCCAAGACACTATTTCTATATAACATCAGATATTAAAATCTGATTTATTTATAGTGGCAGCAAAATATGCAGTACTTATGAATCAATCTGACAAATGTGCATGCTGGGTGGCTGTTTCCTCCACAGTGGAGCATTCCCTCCTGAATGGGAGAGAGGAGGTTTTACAGGGAAATAGTAAGGATGTGCACCTTTCACCTTTTTTTTTCCCCCAGTGTTTAGTCTGAAACTATAAACTTTTAGAGATAGGAGCAGCTCAGTTGTATGTCAGTTTGCTGGCTTCAGATCTCCAAAGCTAGGCATGGCTGTGCATGCTCGTAGCTCCAGCACTGGAGGGAAGAGTGGAGACCTGAGGATCCCAAGGGCCAGCCTAGCTGGAACAGGGAGCTGCTCATCAAGTGAGAGAGCCTGTCTCAAGGCAAGAAGGCAGAATCAATGGAGGAAGACAGCCACTGTGCTGCTGACCTTCTCATATGTGTGCGTGGGCGCATATGCTCACACGCTCATATTTGTGCAAAGCAAGTGCATGTGTGTGGGCACAAGCCTGCGCGTGTGCGCGTGCACACACACACACACACACACACACACACACACACACACAGAGTTTTGACCTTGCATTAGACAAAGAGTTTTTAGATAAGACTCCAAACACACAGTCTATAAATACAGTAATGTAATTAGACCTTTTCAAATTCAAAATCTCTGTTCTTTGAAAGGTTTTAAGCGGATAGAAAGACAAGCCACAAACCTGGAGGAAAAAAATATCACACATACAGCTTTAATTTTTTTTTATTTTAACTTTTATTTTATGCATACGGGTGGCTTGCCTGCCTGTATATCTGTGTACTACTTGTTTACCTGGTGCTTGTGGAGGCCAGAGCAGGGGGTTAGATTCCCTGAAACTAGAATTACTGACAGTTTTGAGTTGCCATGTAGGTGCTGGGAATTAAACCCAGGCCCTCTGGCAGAGCACTCTTACCCTCTGGGCCAGCCCTAACACACATGTATCTTATATTACACTTATATCCAGAGAATCTTTAAAAATTGTAAAACTCAATGAGAAAAAAAAATAGCCCATCAGAGAGCATGGTGTTCATGTGATCTAGAGAGCTATTTTCACAGCTTCATAAGCAGCAGTACCACTAGTCACCAAGGAAATGCAGACTGAAGTTACTTGGGAAAACCATCACCACACTTTTGAATGGCTTATATGGAAAACACTGACTCTTAACATGTACAAGCAAAGATGTAGAGGAACTAGAACTCTCACACACTTCTGGTGTGATGTAAAATTCTTCAAACATCTCCCAAAATAGTTCAAAGTGTCTGAAAAAGTTAAATATGGCCAAGCAGTGGTGGCTCACGCCTTTAATCCCAGCACTCGAGAGGCAGAGGCAGGTGCATCTCTGTGAGTTTGAGTCCAGCCTGGTCTACAAACAAATTCCTGGCTAGCCAGAGCTGTTACACAGAGAAACCCTGTCTTGAAAAACAAGAAAGAAAGGAGAGAGAGAGAAAAGAAGAACAGAAGAAAGGAAGGGAAGAAGGAAGGAAGGAAGGAAAGAAGGAAGGAAAGAGTTAAATTTGGACTTTCTACATCACATGTCCCAGCCTTTTAATTCCAAGAGCAGAAACTAAATGTTCATGTGTAAGGATGGAAAAATTTAGCCTAATTTTCCCTAGACTCTGCCCCCTAGCAGTGAGTAGGTGAAAGGTCATTCTTGACTGTTTACAACAGGACAGTTTATGGACAGCACCTGTGAGTGAATGTGAACAGGAAATGAGCTGTGCCACACTACCCAGGAGCCCTATCAAAAGCAGACTTCCTGGGCAAAGCGCGGGCTTGGATAGTTCAAATTGATTGGTCCACACTGGATGCTATAAGATAATTAGTTTGTGATGCGCCGGCTTTGTTGTAACCCTATAAAAGCTGTCTGAACCCTGTACCCAGGGTTCCCAGTCCTCTACCCCACGTAGAGTATGGCTGCGGACCCCAGTACACTGGAATAAAAGACCTCATGCTTTTGCAACAAGACCGCTTCTCGTGAGTGATTTGGGGGGGCTGCCTTTCCTGAGTCGAGGTGTAAGGGTCCATGCCCTCTGTGGGTCTTTCACATGCAACAGCTTGGGCTCAAATCACCTTAGCTGTGTTTGTCATAGCCCAAACTTAAAAATATAACAACATGTAAATAGATAGGCAGAAGAGAATTATCACTCAGCCAGAAAAAAAGAGGAAGACTAAATAATTGATGAATAAAACTTAGATGAGTCATCAAAGTAATTATGGTGAGTGAAAGAAGTCAGGGAATATTAGATGTTATATATTTGCAGTATATAAAACTACTGAAATAAAAATCTACAGTGATACAAAATAAGTATAAATGGAGTGGGGGGAAGGGATGCCCAGGAGGGAAATTGTGCAGGGCCACGATGAAGGTTCTTTTTTAACAGTTTATTTAACTTTATTGTACATGCATTGGTGTGAAGGTGTCAGATCCCGTGTAACTGGAGTTACAGACAGTTGTGACCTGGATTCAATTCCCAGCATCCACAGGGCGGCTCACAAAAGTCCTCTTTTTTTTTTTTTTTTTTTTTTTTTTGCATGTCCTCTTTTACCTCTATTGCATTGGAATGAAGTTGACCCCTGAGACAGCAGGGGTCCTAAAACTTCCTTACTCCTCACTGTCCTCACACTGGTCTTTAAACAAGTGCTCACAACTGGATGCTTAGTGGGGGCCTGACTGCACCTCTGTAGCATTATGCAACGCCCTGTGTAGGAGGGCCCAGGACAGTCAGGTTAGAAACCTGACTCCACCCCAACCTCCTCCAGTGGGTTATCTGTTGCCTTTAGCTGCCAGTTAACCCAAACTGGGGCTTTTGTCTTTGGTTTGGAGGATTGTGCTCTGCCTTGGTGAAGTGAAGTGTTTGTGGTGAGTCACACTCAGGGAAAGTACCCCATGCTGACCCAAACTACAGGCCCCTAAGGCTGAGCAGCATCTTCTGGGTTGTTAAGAAAAACACATTCCGTGATCTTTGTTGTAAACACCTATCATTTAAAAGTCTCTCTCTCTCTCTCTCTCTCTCTCTCTCTCTCTCTCTCTCTCTCTCTCTCTCTCTCTCCCTCCCCCTTTCTCCCTCTAAGACAGGTTCTCATGTAGCCCAGGCTGACTTTGAGTTGAGTTGTTGCTTTGGCTTTCACCTCCCAAGTTCTGGAATGGCATGCATGCATTACCATGCTGGGTTTACCATGCCAGGATTTACCATGTCAGGGTTTCAAGCACTTCCAACTGGTTTACCCATTTTTCACAACTTGGAATTTGTCGACACTGTGCTTGGGCTGCCCTTCCCTCTTCTGCCTCCTTGAGTAGAAGTCACCACCCTGCCACTGAGAAGGGATCCTGATGAAACAGATATTGCTGGTGGCTGCACTGAGATGACCCCACCTGGACACAGCCACCGGATGATGCAGCAGTCCATTGCCAGTCAAATCATCGTGTGCTTCTACAAAGTCTCTTCTAGAATGAACCAGCCACAGTGCTGAGGGAGCAAAGATGCAGAACATTGGCAGGCCAGTTTCCAAAAGCACATCCTGCCCCCAAGTCTCGCTTGTGTTTGTAAAATCTGTTGGCTTTGTAGTTGGGGACAAGGGGATGAAAAACACTACTCCCTTGAGGAAAAGGACCCTCTACTGGAGAATTTCCTGGCTCAATGAGAAGAAAATAACCCAAATGAAAACATGGCATATAATTCATATAAATGTACAATAATAATTATAAAGGAAGAGTTCATGAATTTGAGAGTGGGGGATGCTGGAGGAGTTGGAGGGGAAGAGGAAGGACTAGAAATTATGTAAATATCACACACTTAAAATGAGATTCTCAAAACAATGTGGATACAAGCAGCAGAAGCCATCTTGGCTTTGGGTGGGTATTACACTTTGAATATAAAATGCCCCCATGAGGCCATGTGTTAGTCTCCTGCTGACAGGGTTATTTGTGGAGGTGATGAACTCATGAAGTAGGTTAATAGGGGTGTACCTTAGAAAGACATACCTTTATGTTGCCCGCTTCCTGTTTCTTTTTCTGCTTCCTGGCCACTATCTATTCTACCACAAGCTCTCACACCATTATGATACTCTGCTTCTTTCTTCTTCTCTTCCTTCCTTTCTGAATTTATTTATTTATTTGTTTGTTTATTTATTTATTTATTTATTTTGAGACAGGGTTTCTCTGTGTAACCCTAGATGTCCTGGAATTCGCTCTGTAGATCAGGCTCACAGAGAACTGCCTGCCTCTGTCTTCTGAGTCCTGGAATCAAAGGTATACACCACCAACAGGGCCTGTGGCCCTTGAACCCCAAATAAACACACAAACACTATATTAATTATGAAACTGTTGGCCAATGGCTTGGACTTCTTATTGGCTAACTCTGTCTTAATTATTAACCCATTTCTATTAGTCTACGTATTTCCACATGGTTTTATCTTACTGGAGGAGGGTCCATACCTGTTACTTCTTCCTCTGCTACATGGCAACTGTCCCTGTCTACTTTCACAGAATCCTCCTCATCTACTAGTCCCACCCATCTCCATTGGCCATTGGCCCAACAGTGTTTTATTTATCAACCAATAAGAGAAACAGATACAGAAGGACATCCCCATCACAGGTCTGCTAGACAGAAACTTAACAGAGAAATAAAGGAACTAACAGATACTATGACTCAAGTAGGCTTAACAGACATCTATAGAACATTCTACCCAAACACAAAAGAATATACTTTCTTCTTAGTACCTCATGGGACCTTTTCTAAAATTGGCCACTTACTCAGTAACTAAGCAAACCACAACAGATACAAGAAAAAAAATTGTAATAATTCCCTATATCTTATTGGATCACCATGGTTGAAGTTAGAATTCAACAACAACGCCAAATGCAGGAAACCCACAGACTCATCATGGACAGTGAAGGATACTCAAATTAATCACAACTAGGTCAACAAAAGAAATAAAGAAAGAAATAAAAGACTTCCTAAAATACAGGGAAAATGACTGCACAACATACCCAAACTTATGGGACATGATGAAAGCAGTACTAAGAGGAAAGTTCACAGCTCTAAATACCATCATAAAGTAGCTGGAGAAATCCCGCACTAGCAAAATAACAGAACTGTATTCTCTAAAACAAAAAGAAGCAAACCCACCTAGGAGGAGTAGATAGCTGGAAATAATAAAATTGAGAACTGAAATCAATAAAATAGAAACAAAGAAAACAATACAAAGAGTCAATGAGGCAAAGAGTTGGTTCTTCAAGAAAAATCTTTGTCCAAACTAACCAAAAGGTGAAGAGAGAATATCCAAATTAACAAAATCAGAAGTGAAAAGGGGGACATAAAAACAGACACTGAGGAAATTCAGAGAATCATCAGGTCATACGTCAAAAACTTGTACTCCACAAAATTGAAAAATTTAAAGGAAATGGACAAATTTCTGGATAAGCACCACATACCAAAATTAAATCAAGACCAGAATAACAAATTAAATAGACCTATGACTCCAAGGAAATAGAAACAGTCATCAAAAGTCTGCCAACCAAAAAACGTTCAGGCCCAAATGGTTTCAGCACAGGATTCTACCAGAATTTTAAAGAAGAGCTCCTCAAATTGTTCCACACAGAAGAAACAGAAGGAACACTGCCAAATTCCTTTTACAAGGCTACAACTACCTTACTACCCAAACCATACAAAGGTGCAACTAAGAGAGAGAATCACAGACCAATCTCTCTAATGAACATTGATGCAAAAATACTCAATAAAATGCTGGCAGACTGAATCCAAGAACACATCAGGAAAATTATCCACTATGATGAAGTAGGCTTTATCTCAGAGATGCAGGTATGCTTCAACATATGAAAATCTATCGATGTAACCTACCATATAAACAAAGTAAAAGAAAAAAAAGCTACATGATCATCACATTAGATGTTGAAAAATATAAATAAATATTATATATATATATATATATTTATATATATTACATATATATATAATATATATAAATAAAATCTAACACTCCTTCCTGGTAAATGTCTTGGAGAGAGCAGGGATACAAGGAGCATACCTATATATAATAAATATAATAAAGGAAATATACAGCATACCTATATATAATATACAGCATACCTATATATAATAAATATAAAAAAGGAAATATACAGCAAGCCAACAACCAACATCAAACTAAATAGAGAGAAACGCAAAGCAATTTTGCTAAAATTAGAAAAAGCCAAGGCTGTCCACTCTCTCCATATCTATTTAATATAGTATTAGAAGAAATTCAAGCTAGTGAAAAAAGACAACAAAAGGAGATCAAGAGGATACAATCTGGAAAGGACGAAGTCAAACTTTCACTATTTGCTGATGATATAATAGTATACATAAGTGATCACAAAAATTCTACCAGAGAACTCCTACAATACATAAACACCATCAGTAATGTGACAGGATAAAAGATTAGCTAAAAAAAAAAAAAAAAAAAAACAGTAGCCCTCCTATATACAAATGACAAATGGGCTGAAAAAGAAATCAGAGAAACAACACCCTTCACAATAGCCATTAACAACATAAAATATCTTGGGGTAACTCTAGTCAAACAAGTGAAAGACTTGTATGACAACTTTATGTCTTTGAAAAAGGAAATTGAAGAAGACATCAGAAAATTAAAGATCTTCCATGCTCTTGGATAGGTAGGATGAACATAGTAAAGATGGCTATCTTAACAAAAGCAATCTACAGATTCAATGCAATACACACCAAAATCCCAGCACAATTCTTCACAGACCTAGAATGAACAATATTAACTTCACATGAAAAAAAACAAAAAACCCCAGGATAGCCAAACAATCCCATACAATAAAGATACTTCCAGAGGTATCACCATACCTGACTTCAAGCTCTATTATAGAGCTATAGTAATAAAAACAGCTTGGTATTGGCATAAAAATAGACAAATGGACCAATAGAAGTAAATAGAAGACCCTGATATTAATCTACATACCTAAGAACACTTGATTTTTGATAAAGAAGTTAAAATTATACAATGGAAAAAAGGAAACATCTTCAACAAATGGTGCTGGTATAACTGTCAATGTGTAGAAGAATGCAAATAGATCCAAATCTATCACCATGCACAAAACTCAAATCCAAATGGATCAAATACCTCAACATAAATTCAACCACACTGAACCTCATAGAAGAGAAAGTGGAAATAGCCTTGAATACATTGGCACAGGAGACCACTGCCTAAATAAAACATCAGTAGCATAGACACTGAGAGCAACAATTAATAAAAGGGACCTCCTGAAACTGAGAAGTTTCTGTAAGGCAAAAGACATAGTAGGACAAAACAACAATCTACAGAATGGGAAAAGATCAACAACCCCACATCTGACAGAGGGCTGATCTCCAAAAATACAAAGAATACAAAGAACTCAAGAAACTAGACACCAAAATAGCAAATAACCCAATTAAAAAATAGGCCACATATCTAAATAGAGAATTTTCAACAGAAGAAAATCAAATGGCTGAAAGACATTTAAGGAATTGCTCAGCATCCTTAGCCATCAGGGAAATGAAAATCAAAATGACTCTAAGATGCCATATTACTTCTGTCAGAATGACTAAGATAAAAAACACTAATGAAAGCTTATGATGGAGAGGATGTGGAGTAAGGGGAACACTCCTCCATTGCTATTGTGAGTGCAAACTTGTATTGCCTTTTTCAAATTCAGTATGGAGGTTTCTCAGAAAATTGGGAATCAAGACCCAGTAACATCACTTTTAGGCATATACCCAAAAGGTGCACACTCATACCACAAGGACAGTTGTCCAACTATGTTCATAGCAGCATTATTCATAATGGCCAAAACCTGAATTCAACCTAGATGCCTCTTAACCAAAGAATGGATAAAGAAAATGTGGTACATTTACACAAGGACATATTACTCAGCGGTGAAAAACAATGACATCTTGAACATTGCAGGCAAATGGATGGAAGTAGAAAAACTATCCTCAGTGAGGTAACCCAGACCCAGAAAGACAAACACAATATGTACTTACTCAGATGTGGATAGTAGACAAAAAGCATAGGCTAACCAACCTACAGTCCACAACCACAGAGAAGTTAGGTAAAAAAGAAGACTCTAAGAGAGACTTACATGGATCCTCCTAGGAAGGGGAAACAGACAGGATCTCCTGAGCATATTGGAAGTGTGGGAAGGAGGAGGGAACACAAAGGAACAGGATATTCAGGTTGGGGAAAAGACAGAGAGGGAGAGCAAGGAAAGAAATATCTTGATAGAGGGATTATGGGATTATCAAAAAACCTGGCACTAGGGAAATACCCAGGAATACATAAGGATGACCCCAGATAAAACTCTTAAGCTTTAGCAGAGAGGGTGACTGAACTGACCTTCCCCTGTAATAAGATTGAGGACTACCATAATTGTTAGCATAGAACCTACATCCAGTAACTGATGGAAGCAGGTGCAGAGATCCATAGCTAACCACTGGGGAGAGCTCCCGGAGTCTAGTAAAAAAGGGGAAGGATCAATAATATGAGCAAAGAAGTCAAGGCCATGAGTGGGAAATCCACAGAAACAGCTGACCCAAGTTAACTGGCTCCAGACTGACAGCTGGGGAACCTGCATAGGACCAAACTAGGCTCCCTGAATGCAGATGATAGTAGATGACTTGGGCAGGTTGTGGTGCCACTGGCTGTGAGACCAGGATCTACCTGTAGTACATGAACTAGCTTTTTGGAACCTATTTCCTATAGAGAGATACCTTGCTCAGCCTAGACACAAGGAGGAGAGGGCCTTGGTCCTGCCTCAGTGTGGTGATGGGACAGACTTCCTTGACTCCCCATGAGAGGAGCAGATAGGGACTGGGGTGGGGGCAAGGTAGGGAGAGCAGTAGGAGGAGAGGGGGGGGACTGGGATTGGTATGCATTAAAAAAATAAAATTAAATTAAAATAAGAGTTCACATTAAGCTTAAATTAATGATTTCCTGTCTCAAACAAAGCAAAACAATTAGTAAAATAAATTGTTTACCCCAAATCCATGTTTTAACACTATCACAATTTCTTTTAGTTTTTCTAGAAACAAAATCATACTCCTAAAAAGAAATCAACTCACGTTGCTACCTACCTGAAATTATTCAAGCTAACTTTTGATATTTTGTCTGATCAAAGATCTGAAACTTTTGTGTTAGATATCACATAAATTATATCTTGTTTTCTTCCATCATAACCAAAAAAGTTGGTGTCTTTGTTGTTGATATCAAACTGAAGGTTGTTCTAAAGATTTATTTATTTTTTTAATAAGAAAACTTTATTCTAAGAACAAATTTGCCAAAGAAAATTAGAGAAGTTGACCCCTTTAATCATCTAGTGCATTTGACCAATGGTTTAATTCTTTTTTTTTTATTAATTTTTTTTTACATCATCCCAGTTCCCCCTTTCTCCTTCCCTCCCACTCCCTCCACTGCCCCCTCCTCCCATCTGCTCCACAGAGAGGGTGAGGCCTCCCCTAGGAAGTCTACTAAGTCTGTTCCACCATCTAGTTGGGGCAGGACCAAGGCCCTTCCCACCCACACATCCCTGTGTCTAGGCTGAGCAAGGTATCTCTCCATATAGAATGGGCTCCACTAAGTCAGTTTGTGCATTAGTGTTAGGTGTTGGACCCACTGCCAGTGGCCTCATATATTGTCCCAGTCACACCACTGTCACCTATATTAAGGGAGTCTAGTTGGGTCTTATGCAGGTTCCCCATTTTTCAGACCTGAGTCAGTGATCTCTTACTAGCTTGAGTCAGCTGATTCTGTGGCTTTCCCCATCATGGTCTTGACTCCTTTGTTCATGTTTTGCTCCTCCTTCACTTCGATTGTACTCCAGGAGCTTGGCCCATTGGTTAGTTGTGGATTTCTGCACTTGTTTCCATCTGTTTCTGGAAGAGGGTGATTTATTTACTTTTAATTATGTGTATTCACATGTATGTCTCAGTGAGTATGTGCGTACGTGAATGGTGGTGCCAATGGAGGCCAGCTTCAGGAAAAGCAAAAGAAAAACCATGATGTGGTTTCATCCACAGGCTTGTCCAGATGGACGAGGAAGTGCATCAAGTGTTGGAAAAGACCCGAGATTCAGTAGATCTCTTACTGCTTATAGGAATTCAATAAAAGGCACAGTATCTTTGGGAACGTGTTTGATATTTTCTAATCAATGCAAATATTCAACCTTGATTTCTATTGCTGTGATAAAACTCATTGGTGAAAAGCAGCTTAGGAGAAGGGAGGTTCATTGGAGGTCACAATTCCGGGTCCATGCATCCTGCAGGGGAGTCACAGTGGCTCACATCACATCCACAGTTAGGAACAGGAAGAAGTGAATGCTGGCTCAGCTCACTTCTGCATGGACCCAAACACGGAAGATGGAGCTTCCCTCATTCATGGTGGGCTTCCTCACTTACTTAACCAGGGTTGGGAAAATCCTTCACAGGCATGGTCAGCCTGGTTTAGACAGTCCATCACTGAGACTCTATTTAGGTGATTCTAGATTCTATTCGGTTGGCAATTAACACTAACCCCCATAATTCTCAAATCACCCAGCAATTCCACTCTGAAGTTAGTATCCAGGGTGACTGGCTGTAAATATCCACCCAATTTTTCCTAAGTTTTATTGGTGATAGAAAAGCCAGGACACAGCCAAAGTTCTAATAAATGTGAGACAAAGCCCAAAGTGAGGGATGACCATGCATACGATGCAAAACTGCCCACAACAAGAAAGAAGCAACTAGAGACTATACAGACTTGCATGAATCTCTAGAATGTTCTGCCGAACAAAAGAAGCCAGACACAAAAAGATTGCTCTATGCTGTACAGTTTCATTATTATAAAGTTCAAGGCTAGGAAAAACTAACCTATGGTAACAGAAGCCAGGAGATGGGGAGTGGGGGGTGGCTGGAAGGGATGAGGGAGGACTGTTGCTCAGGGAGAAACCATTCTGAATCTTCATGTGGGTGGTGGTTGCCTAGGGAAACAGACAAATAAGACGTGTGCTATCCAGTGCAGGTGATTTGTGTTTTATTTTTGAAAATTGTAGAGCAGAGCCAAGGCGGAGGGCAAGGAGCTACACTTTGTTCTCTGCCTGGATAAGGAAGAACGGCTCTAGAGGATCCAAGGCTACTGGGGGAAGAGAAAGAAAGGCGGAGGGAGGGAGGAAGGGAGAGAGAGTTCACTACCCAAGGCCCTGGAGCCTGGAGTAGAAGTTTGAATGCCCGTCCAGTCAGTAAGAGCCACTTGGCCTCCTGATTCTCCAAGGAGCCTTCGGGAGGGCTACCTGTAGAAATCCTGGAGGTTCCTGGCTCCTCCACTCTTGCCTTCCCATGTCATGTGCTCAGCACTGTCCATTCCTCTCTGAAACAGTGGGGCAGGCTTTCTGTGGGGATACACCCACCCAGGGCCATCCTCCTCCTGCAGCAGCAGAGCTGGCAAGGGTCGAGTGAGGAGAAGGTTCTTATCTTTTGGGCAGCCCTGGCCCAGGCATCTAGTTAAGCACACTGGTCCTCACTTGCCTGGGCCTTTACCCTACACCTCAGAGGAGCATACAAGTGCAAAGCCTGTCCTATAGCCTACATCTCTACCTTGTTCCCTCTGCCCCCCCCCCCTTCTTCTACTTTACTCTCTCCTGGGCTAACTTTCCTCTCTGGACCACATTTGAGCTTCAACATTTCTGATTTTAAATGAGACCCTCTCTTTCCCAAGTTTATCCCCCAACCCCAAAAGACAGTTATTAGTCTCAGGGCAGAATGGCTTACCTTTGCTCATCATCAGCAGGGAAAAGACAAGTTTCAAAAAAATCCAGTGGCGGTGGAGAGTCAGGTCAGTGGTTAAGAGCAATTCCTGCTTCCCCAGAGGACCTGGATTTGATTCTGAGCACCCACAAGACAAGTCACAATTATCTGTAACTCCAGTTCCAGGAGATCTGATGCCTTCTTCTGGACTCTGAGTGCCACAGGTATGAACATGACAGACATACTTGTAGGCAAAACACACATACATGTTAAAATTAAATTTAAAAAAAATGAATAAACCCAAGCCCGGTGTAGGGAGGGGCGACCTATGATCATTGCATGTGCCCATTTCATAGACAGGTAACAAAAGGCCTGAACCCAGGTACTGTCACCTTACTAGGACCTTCAACTTCAGAGCAGCTGCTTGTGACAGATCTGGATGTGTGAGGTGAGGAACCCCAGAAGCCTGCCTATGAACCCCTTTTACACAGAGGGTCAGACCTGGCGCAGTGTGGTCCTGATCTGAGTCCCCCCTTTAACCAGCATCCCCCAATACCTCCCCATCCCCCGCCCTGACCCTACCTCACTCCTATCCCATCCCTCGCTGTAGCTCTGTGTATTGGTTTATTTGTCTTCTTTTCTGCAAAACAATGCTACTCACCAGGCTCTTTAAAGACAAGAAAATACGTTCTTTTGGTGGGGCATGTGCAAAAATGATGCTCTCTTTATTTATTTTTATTTATTTATGTATGAGTGCTCTATCTGCATGAACACCTGCATGGCAGAAGAGGGCCTCAGATCCCACTATAGAATGATTGTGAGCCACTGAGTGGTTGCTGGGAATTGGACTCAGGACCTCTGGAAGAGCAGTCGGTGCTCTTAACCTCTGAGCCATCTCTCTGGCTCAGCAAGGATGCTCTTACTGGGAGGGAAACAAACATGAGAGGGAAGGGTTATATGCTTTCAGGGGAAAATGAAGACACATGACTCTGTGCTTGTCTTTCCCCTTCAGGGAAGAGAACTTAGGAGATCACAGGAGTTGGAGGACCAGGAGAGGACATGGAGAACTAGGGGTTGTGTTTTCCGTAGAGTCTAGAAACCCAAGCTGATGGGGAGCTCAGACTAGCCCAGCACCTTGGGCAACATGCACTCCTCTTCACTTTGCCCATGGGCTTCAGGTTGTGTCTCCAATAGAGATAGTATTCAGTATACAACAGCCAGGCTGCTGACACTATCCCCTGTAATTGAGGTTTGTACGAGGCTCAGATGAGGGGGTCATTTCTGCCCTGGTTCATGCAAAGGAGGGCACCTGGAGAAAACCTGGTGAAGTTGGTGACTGCTAGGATGGGTTCTGAAAGAAAAACAGGAATTTCTATCTGGACAAGATGGCCTGACTGCCCCCTCACCCACCATGTGGTTGACTGTCAGTCAGTGTTGCCTGCTGGTAGGGGCCCGATGGGAGATGTCCTTCTGTGAATATTTGTTTCTCTTATTGGTTGATGAATAAAGCTGTTTCAGCCAATGGACAGGCAGGTTGTAGCCAGGCAGTAAGTACAGGTGGGGCGACCTGATGAGGAGAATTCTGGGAAGAGGAACGGAAAGAGTGAGTTAGGGGAGAGATGCCATGTAGCTACCAGGAAGAAGATAGGATGCTCAGACATTCTCTGATAAACCAAGACCATGTGGAGATACACAGAATAATAAAATGGGTTAATAATTTAGAGAGACCTAGCCAGTAAAAAGCCTTAGTCATCAGCCAAACAGTTAACAATTAATATAAACCTCTGTGTGTTTATTTGGGACTAAACAGTTGCGGGACCAGGCGGGACAGAAACTCTATAGGGGCTCCATCTGGTGCTGTCACAGAGCGCTTGGCCTAGCCTCCCTGTGGCTCTCCACGTGGCCTGAACGTCTCAGCAGCAGGGGGAACGTGTCCAAGAGTGCAGAAGGAGACAGAAGCTGCCAGTCCACCTACGGCCTAGTGGACTCAGGATTCTCTCTATTGTCAGAGCAGCCATGGGGCCAGTCCAGACTGAGAGGACAATGCCAGGGGGTGGGAGCTGCTGAGTGTATAGATGGTGGTCATCTTTGGAAACCGTCACCTATACAAAGTTTCCCTATTTCCCCAATACTGTCTTTAAAAAATCCAGCAAAAACGTAGACATCATTAGTTATTTATGTCTACTGGGGAATAAAAGTTTATTTTCTTTCTACTTCTGAAAGGGGTCTGTAGTAGCCTTGAGCAAGTACATCAACAGTACTGCTAGCAAAATAAAAAGACACAGCAAGCCAAGCAGTGGGAGCTGTCTTATAATCCCAATAAGTAGAAGCAGAGGCAGGAGGATCCAGAGTTCAAACTTGATATATAGTTAGCTCAAGGCCAGCCTGGGCTACACGAGACCCTACCTGAAAAAGCAAAATAATAGCAAAAGAAAGAAACCCACATAGTCATGGAGAGGCAGGAAGCAAGTAGGAATGCTCTCAAAGCTCCGCTAATGTAGTTTAACATCCATTGGAAAGAGGAGCCAGGCTTGCCAAAGAGGGGCTGTTATTGTCAGCGTCTTGGTCACCTTTTTATTACGTCCTATTTGAGTTTCACAATGTTACTTAGTGACTTGAGGATCATGGCCAACAGTCACTTAACTGTAATCAGCTGCAGATGGAGGATGCAAAGAATGTTCTTTTCTGCCTCAGGACTGGGGAAAACATAGAATATCATCCATCCCCAATGACAAACATGCAACCAGGATTAGAACCGGGGTCCAGAACAGAAAGCAGTCCAGGTCACTTAAGATGTGGCTCTGCTGGTCCAGAAGGTGGCCAAAACCCCACTGCCACACTCTTGGCAACAACTAGCTGAAACACTGGTACCCGAGCAAGGACTCCAGACCCTTCCCACTGAGCACACATTTTGTCCAGATGTGCGGGTGGAAGCAGAGGGTGGAAATACCACCGAGGCTGACGATAATGTGTTAACCAAAACAGGAAGCACCAGGAAGGTGGATGAGAGTGTTTCTCTTCAGCTGTGTGATTTTTATCAATACTTTTATTGTTCTAAAACTCTTCTTTTTAGAAGGCATTTTCAAAACAAGCTCAGGCCCTACTTCCCATTCTGAATGATTGTGTTGATTCTATGCTTGTTATTTGGGGCAAGATTGGAACAACAAAATGCAAACACCAGGTTCTTGCCTAGGGCTGGGGAAGAAGGGATTTTTTACAGATTGAGAGACTGTTCTTTAGGCTGGTGCGATGGCTCAGCCGTTAAAGACTAGGCCCACAACAAAAAATATAGGAGAACTGTTCACTTGTGGGGAAAGGTCAGAGGTCCAGGAGGATGGGTAACCCAGGGATAATCAGGATCGTTATTTGTCGGTCTTTTTTGTCTGTGGTGACAGCTTGATCTCCCATCACTATCAAGCTCATAGCATCAGTGTCAGACTTTCAAGCCACCTACTTCTCAAGAGCCAAGCAGGTTCTGTGCTCATGTGTGTTTCCCTGCGAAATTTGCAGAGTACGAAAATTAGACCCTTCAAAGAGCAAGCTTATTAAACAGTAGTCATCAGCAACATTTTGTCATTGTTGTTTTGAAAAAAGCAAAAGAAAGGCTCTTGACTTAACCTATTTTTGATAAAGCTGCTGTTGATGCTTATCCTAGGAAGAGCCTGGCTGAAAATATGCTTCAGCTTTCCACTGGGGCGGGGGGTGGCTATGCAGTCCTGAACAGACCCTTGTGAAAGGGTTGTTAGGACATGGACAGGTGTTCCACCTTAAAGATCTGTCAAGGAGCAGAGATTGTAGATCACCTGGCCTTACCTTCATCAATACTCTTGCTGCCCTCAGGAACCCAGCACTCACCTTTCCACAGAGTGATGCCTCAGAGAAAATGGCTCCTTTTTGGGTCACTTTAGACTCCAAAAGAAAGAAGCAGCATGCTTCATATTAGGAAATGTGTGTCAGTCACTAGACACAGATGGTAAATTCTGCCCGTTACTGGAGCTGGACTGAGTTTTCAGAGCTGACTAAAATTAACTGGAGAATCTTATCGAGCTCTGTGATTTTGCCTGGAAGGCGTTTGGCCCTAAGCATGTGGCCAACCACTGCTGGATGGGGCTTCTCACTTCCGGGTCCAGCCTCTGAAGTGGCTGCAGGTCAAGGCCACACTGGAGGGACTGTGGTGTGCGGCCGCCTGGCCTCAGCTCTGCCTTTGGTCCTCCCTGAGGCCAGTTTATTGTGTGTAATCTTCAGGCTGCATTTGGACCCTATCTTATGTTTTAAAACAAAAAAGCAGAAAAGAAACCCTTCATCCGCAAGCCCCCCCCCTCTCTCTCTCTCTGTGTGTGTGTGTGTGTGTGTGTGTGTGTGTGTGTGTGTGTGGCCAGAGGTCACCCTCAGCTCTCCTCTGTTTTGAAACAAGGTCTTTAACTGGGATTTTGGACTTGCCAAGAAGCAGAGTTTGGCCAGTGTGCCCAAAGACTCCGTCTGTCTCTGCGTTCCTAGTACCTGGATAACAAGTGAGTGCCACCGTGGTGTGGCTGACCTTCTCATGTGGGTTCTGAGTACCAAACCTAAATCTAAATGCTTAGGAGGAAGCACTTTCCTAACTGAGCCATCCATACAGCCCTTCTGTTTTGTAAGTGTTTCTTGTAACCACTGAAACCCCTTTTGTGCCCTCACTTGGAAACATGTCTGTGTCTGATTGAAGTTGCCTCTACTGAATTCTGGGATTGCAGAGAAGGAATCTTCATCCTGGAGGGTGGGTGGAGAAGGGCTCATGCTGTCATCCTCCATGGGGCCAAGGACTCTCTCTGGCTTCATCATCCCAGGGAAGAAGTATCTCTCACCCCATCCCCAATGAAGACCTTCCTACTGGACTGTGAGATGCCTTGTGGAAAGCCGGGGTTCTGGTGAAGCAAATCTCATCACAGCCATCACCCTCCCCCCGGGTCTGGTAGGTAGGTAAACTGAGGCACTGGGTTTCTAAGGTGTGGCCATTATTAAAAGCACAAGACCCAGGGTGCAAACCCAGACAGGGGTTGTTGGCACCCACAGTGCTGATCACTCTGCCAGGCTACTGTGTGTTTCTCTATGCAGAGGTCCCAGTTTAGCCCACACACGTACACTAGAGCAGTATAACCTGTAGGAAGGGGAGATCGAGGCCTGGGGACCTGCATTTGAATCTCCTGGGTAAATTAATGTGCCAGGACCTTAGAAAAGTGCCTGTCTTCTCTAAGATAAAAATCAAATTTGCATTTCTGCATAGCCTGACCTAGCCTCCCTTCTGGACACCAGCGATGTCTTGAGAAGAGGTAGCATCCAGCTACTGTGGCCTGTGAAGCAAACATGGAGATACTAGGAGAGCAAGTTCTGGGAAGGAACCCAACAGCAGCTGCCGACAGAAACTAAAAGGTCCCTAGACAGGCATCTACCCCCGCCCCCAAAGTACACAGCCCTTCTGTTCCACAAGCTCAAATAAAGCCCTTTCCATGGACCAGGCAACCTAAATGGATCCAGTTACCCATGCCAAGGATACATGGCTGTTTAGTCTTGCCCAGTACATGGCACTGCTGACAGGGAGTCGATAACAGCAAGTTAGGCAACCCTGCCAAGCCCCAGCTTTGCTCTTATATCAAATGCCTGGTCTGTCTCACACAGACGTAGCTAAGGCCACAAGCGGGGCTCAGCCAACACTGGCTCCCTTCACCCACTCAGTGGGTCTCGGGGTCAAAACTGGCTCTCCCATTTGTAGGGGAGAAAGTCAAGAGTAAACAGAGAGGAGAAACACACTTAAGTCTAAGGACCACAGGGAATCTTCATTGTACTGCCCCTTATAACACTGGTGCCACAATAGTTGGTGACAATTTCTGAGAAAGAACACAATGATGTAATTTGTCTTTATTAACAGAACTAATATTTGCGCACTATATTATTACCCAGGATGGTTACAGTGGGATTTCTCACCCCAAATTCCTTTCTCACTTTCCTGATGATCTGCTTATCCTCTTGGATCCAGGCATACTTACACCTATGACAGAAGGGACACTCTGTGAGATCTGAGACCAGGTCTTGAAGGGAGTACAGATGCGAGGTCATCTGACTGCCACCTCACTTTTGATCCCTCCCCATACAAGGCCAGGAAGGCTGAGAGTGAGCAACTGCACTTGCCACAGCCATCACTGGTGACACAGTACCTTCTGACCATCACCACACTGGAGACCGAAGGACAAAGGCTCCTCATAGCTATAGAGATATTCAAACAATGATGGGGTCCTGGAGCTACTGTGTTTGGGGATGGCTTGTGCTTCAGCCCAGCAGAAGTGAGAAACCTATAGGCTAAAACAGCCTGGTCAGCTCATTCCATTTTCCTACTGTGCCTTAACAATTATAGAATGTAACCCATTTCCAACCTTGTAAAACATAGTTGTATTGGATTAGAAAGAAAAATAGATGCTTGGGTCTTTGTTGTTTTTGCTTTTTTGTTGAGGAAGAGGGGGTTATTGATTAGTGAGAAAATATGTAGTTTGGTCTTGTCCAAGTTCAGTGCAGACATGATATCTGAGTTCTTTTTAGTAAAAACAAAATACACGGGGGATCAACAAGGTGTGTGTGTGTGTGGTGTGCATGCATATTTGAATGTGTGACTGTGCCCATGATGTCTTTGCTTTTAGTGATCAAAACATTCAAGAAATAAGGAGCAATGCGCGTGCGCAGGCACACTCACACACACACACACACACACACACACACACACACACACACGTTTGGCTCTGCAGTACTGTTGAGGACCCAGGATTTGCTATACCTTTGATGGTCAGTTTTATTATGAGACCGGTTCTCAGGGGCTCATGTAATCCAGGCTGGCCTCAGACTTGCAATGTAGGCAAGGATGACTTTGAACTCCTGACCCTGTCTTCACTTCTCCAGTGCAGGGATTCCAGGCAAGCACCCAGCTGGGACTCAAGCACTGGTAGGCAAGCACTCTTCTAACTCAGACACTTTGGTGTGTGCTCCAGGAATGACAAGTGACTGTTCTGGCTCTGATTCCCTCAGCCCATTCTCTCCATGGCCCTGCTTCCTCTCAGGTTGCTCACTTCAAGCCCTCAGACCCTTCTAGCTGCAGCCCGAGGAAGCAACACAGCCCAGCGAGGCTCTGACCAGTGGGACGCAGGGGAGGTTCTCCTTTCTAGACAGAGCTTCTTCTTCCCTTTCTCACTAGCACCTGCTATTTCCCTTTGACCTTTCCCCCCTCTCGGGAACGAATTCTTACCAGGACGGTCTCAGGAATCCATCCACAATCATGGCTCCAACGGTGATCTCTTTTCTCAACACAGCTCAACACAACAGCCCACAGTCCTGAAGAAAGGTTCTGTCCTGCTCTCTTCTTTCCAGTCCAGACAGCACACCAGGGAAGACCTGTTTGGAATACAGGACCTGTTTGGAAGACCCTGTGGAACTCACAGTGGGGAACCTGGCAGCTCTTGTAAGGCCTTGGCCTCAACCCTATCTTGGCCTTAAACCACCCAGAGCCCTCCACATTGCCTCATTTGAACACTGGGGAGGAACTGCAGTCAGAGAAAGGGTAGGGTGAGGATGTGAGCAAGGGGTCAGGGTTGCAGAAGGCTGTGATGAATTGTTAGGTCCCACATTCCACACAGTGTCGCCAATGATGATGAAGACCCTTCAGAAGAACAAACTGAAACCTGGAATGGTTATTTGTCCAGCCACACAACTGGAAAGACATAGGACAGAACTCGCGTCTGCCCTAACCCTGGCTCATTCCTCTATGCCACACACACCTGGCACATGGCAGGTGCCTCACAAACATGGGTGAAAAAGACAAATGGATGAGTTCACAAAGAGAAGAACGAACCTGCCGGCCACAAGTTCTGGAGCCGGTCCTCAGGATGAGCTACATAAAAACGCAGAAAGCCAAGACATGTGTGCCAATCTGGGCCAGTGAGATGAGCTCCTGGAACCGGGCCAGGCAGAGAGGACTAGGAGGATATGCCTCAGCCTGGGAGAAGCTATGTCAGCTGGCATCCTGGTGTAGGTAAAGCCTCTTCCACTGTGGCCATGTAAGCAGCAAGGCTTTGACTTCTAAGAGGCAAAAAACCGGGAAGCTCATTAATAATTACTGGGGGCTATACCAGCTCATTTTCTTTTCCATGTGGACATGCATGCATGTATGCATGTGTATTGTGTGTTCATGTGTGCAGGTTGTGTAGTGATGTGTTGATGTCAGTTGTCTTTCTTGATCATTCTCTTTTTTATTTTTTCATTGATCCTGAGTCTCTTATTGAAACTCAGAGCTGATTGCTATAACTAGTCTAGCTAGCTTGCTTGCTCCGGGAAGCCTATTGCTTCCATCAGAATGGCTGTGGGAAAGCCTACAGCACATTTTCCTGAGGGATGGTTGATATGGGAGAGCACAGATCACCGTAGATGCTGCCACCTCTGAGTAGGTGGTCCTGGGTTGTGTAAGAAAGGGGCCTGAGCAAGTCATAAGGTGCAAGCCAGTAAGCAGAGCTCCCTATGGTTCTGCTTCAGTTCCTGCCTCCAAATCCCCACCTCAGGTTTCTGCCCTGACTTCCCATCATAAGGGGCTATACTCTGTGAGGTGAAATAAATCCCAGGTCATTTTGGCTAGTATTTTTTTTTTTATCACAGCAACAGAAGCAAGCTTGAACTAAGACACATGAACTCAGGGTCTAAACTCCAGTCCTCAAGCATGCTGCTTGTGCAGTGAGTATCTTAACCATTAAACCATTTCTCTAGCCTTCTAGTTCATTCTCTGTTGCTGTAGCAACCAAGGCCAGATACTGGAAGCTAAATACTCTGTAAAGAAAGGAGGTCTATTTAGTTCACAGTTTTGGAGGTTGAAGGTCTAAACTCGAGTGGTCCCATTCTGTCTCTGGCAAGGCTGTGTGGCTCCACCCAACAGAACAGATGGCATTGTGGTATAAATGTGTGTGTGTGTGTGTGAGAGAGAGAGAGAGAGAGAGAGAGAGAGAGAGAGGGAGGGAGAGAGAGAGGAGAGAGAGAGGAAAAGAGAGGAAGAGAGAGAAAGAGAAAGAGAGAGAGAGAGAGAGAGAGAGAGAGAGAGAGAGATCAAATGGCAAGACAGGAAGTCCAGAGATTCAGGGCTTGCTTTGTTTATAGATGCAGAGTCAGGTGGATCTCTGTGAGTTCCAGGTCTACATAGTAAGACCCTGTCTCAAAACAAAATAAATCAAAAGTAGGGGGGAAATTCACATGACACCCCTTTATTAACTACAATTTAAAAGTGTTTTTTACTGATTTTAAAAACCAAGATAAAATGAGTAAGAAAAAAAAACCCATTTGTTATTAGCAAGTACAAAAATAAATTGTTTACACAGTCCTACAGAAAATCCATACCCATGAGATAAGATAGTCTCGTTATATAGCTCAGGCTAGCCACAAAACTCACAATCCTTCTGCCTTAGTTCCCTATGACCAATGAAAGTTTAACAAAGAAAATACGATACAAATGAAACTCTTAGTTCCATGCCTGTCGTGTGGTGTCAGTGTAATTCACTCCGGTCTCTGTCATTTTTATCAATGAGTAGAGCCCGATAAGTGGAGGCGCTGTGGGTGAGCCCACAGCTCTTGAATGCCATGGAGGGGATGCTGGAATCTAGGGGACCCTGAATATTGGCCGGAAATTTCCTGAAGCTCCCCACACCACAGCCCTGGCTGTCTGTAGGGCGGAGTTCTGGAGCGGGCTCTTGGGACACTGGCCAGCACGCTGCCACTTGATGGTTTGTTTGTTTGCTTCTAAAGACATAAAATCCAAGCTTATCAAACAAAGTCACACTTGGCCCTGCTGTCTTGAGAGGTAAATTCCACCATTATCTATGCACTTCAACCCCCACACAGAACACTTAGTTCCCAGGCGAGCTGGCAGCTGGCTCCAGGGCTGACCTTCACCGGCTCACCCCTTCAGCAGTGGAGTCAGCCAGTCAGGAGGCAGGTGTGCCTGTGGCACAAACTAGGGAAATGCCCAGAGGTCCGGCCCACCAGCTGGGAGGTTTTAAATCCCCTTTGAACTTCAGTTTCCTCGCCTCTATAAAAGTGGCTTGAGGACAATTGTCTCCTTACCAGCTGGCTTGTGACAAGAAGTCATGAAAAAGTGATTAAACATTGACCCCGGTGTTGGCATGTTGGCATCTGGGAAGGGCTCAACACAGGACTGCTGAGGTCCCGCTGCTCAGGGGAGGATAGAGCACTTCTCAGAAGCCTCTCATGTAGCTTTAGAAGGAACCAATTCAGTTTCTAGAGAGCTGGGTGGAAGGAGGAAGTGAGGTGGGAGAGAGGAACACACTGAAAGGGAGAGAAATAGAGTCTGTGGTTAAAGAGCACGGGGCAAAATGAGGTCAGCTAATGGACATTTAGCCAAAACTTTGCCAATGTTCTCTTCAGCCAAAGTCCTCAAAAATCACCAACTACTCCTGTGTTTGTTAGAACCCACTGAGATGGAATAGGAGCATCCCGGCCCGAAAAAGGGTTCGTGTTCATTCGACATCTTTATACAATTTACCAGCTGGGCATGGGAAGACAGCAACCCCCCTTCAATCCCCAGAGCAGTCAGCATCCTTAGAGTGGATGCCCTGTGATGCCAGTGTGCTTCTTCTGCTCCTGAGCGCTGCATAAAACTCCACTCGCTGCTCCCTGCCTAACTCTCCTCTCCCAGAAAAGCCCACAGACCCATAAAACCAGAGGGAAAGAGACAAGAAGCATTTCCGGATGAGTGCCTGTAAGAGCTGACTCATAATTCTCCTTTTTTCCTTCCCCTCCCTCTGTGGTGCCTGGCAACAGTCCAGATGGCAGAGGCTCCACCAGCCTGTGTCCTCTGATGGAGACCATTCGAAAACCTGATAGGGGAATAGTACTGGACCCCATTCCTCTCCTAGTCCACAAGCACCAGTCACTGTGAGCCTCGGGGCACTGGGGTTTGTAGCCACAGCTGATTCACCCTCAGATGAGTGTAGACAAAGGTAGGAACAGGCAGAGAGCAAAGGCCAGAGTCACCAGTTCGAGAAACAGTGTCAGGGAGTGCAGGGTCCCCGGAAAGGCTGGGTAAGAACCCCTGGAAGAAGACAGACATGGCCAAGAGGTGGAGTGGGGGGAGGGGCAGAGCATGTGGGTGGTTAGAGTTTGTGCAGGATGACAAGCACAATTGGTCAAAAGCAGCTCTTCCAGGAGTCCTGGAAGATCCTAACTTCTTTCTTCCATAGGCCAGACACACAAGGGAAACGAGCTGAATCCAAAAATCAAAGCCAGGTCAGGGCTGAGTTGCACAAGGTCTGCTGTGATCTAAAGGCAGAGGAAAGGCTCTCAGCTGCTCAGTTCCAAGTCTCTTCCTCCAGGAAGCCTTCCTGGGCCTTCTCCAACTCTTAACAACTCCGCTACTGTGTTCTGTCTTCTGCATGAAGCTGCTCCAGCAGTGACAGAGAGCCAGCTCCCACATGGGCCACAGGTGGCTCTGGTCCTGCTTTCTGTCCTTCACTCATTCATTCTTGTATGAGTGATGCCCCACCCTGCATCCTGGAGGGTATCGTATGAAGCAAGACTCGGGCTTTCTTGGGTCAACAGCAACATGAAAACTAGTGAAACAGACGTGCAAGGACATCGACTTTAACATCTGAGACAGCTGCTTAACACGATCAGATGATGCCAGCCAGTAGAAACATAGTTTGTGTGTATTTTATTTCTTATACTTGTATATTTGTTCTTGTCAAAAATAAAGATCAAATCAAATTTTAAAGTGACTTAAAAAAAACAAAGAAGAATCAGTTTTAAGCTGTGATATTGGAAATAGCAAAAATAGGTTTGAGATGAAGAATATAAAAAGGGTTTACCTTAGATAAAGCTGGTTAGTGATGATCACTTTGAATAGACAGCATTTAAAACTGAGGGAGACAGTAAGAACAAACAGCTCTTATGTGACAAATAGGGACAACTATCAAGGTAAGACAGGTTGTGAACCCAGGATCTTCACATGGACAGAACTTGGGTAGGAACTGAGAACATTGCTGAGCAGAACATGGAGAAAAAGGTTGTGCCCCTCAGGCTACTGTAGAATATAGATTTCAAATGTCATGAAGAGAGAAAGGGATTGCTGGAGAAAGGCTTGAGTGAGCTGGGGAGGGTGCCATGTCAGCTTACTGGGGTGGCAACTCCTGTAGGGAACATACTACGAGGAAATAGAATCCGAATGTGCCAATGCAGGATGGCTGGGGTCTCTGGAGGAAACAAGGGAAGGCTACAGCATCTGCAGATCACTTGGAAGGACGCTTGAAGGGCAGGATGGATTTGGGATCACTGGCTTGAAAATGTTGTTTAAATCCACATTCTGAGGGAAACCACCAGGGAAATGAAGACAAGAAGTCCAAGGGGCCCAGGGAGCACTCCCACTCAGTAGTCTGAGGAAAGGGAGTACTCACAGAGGACCAAGGGGGGGTGGTGGTAGGTGAATTGGGAGAGACTGTTGACAGATACTCAGAGTGTGTCCAGACTCGGAGGGTAAAGTCCAAGAGCCAGCCAGACCCGTCATGGGCAACCTTGACCAAGCCCTTCGGGGAAGGCAATGGGAGCTGAGCCAGGCTGCAAAGGCCCAGGAGTGCATGGGAGTTAAGAAAATAGACACAATGTGAACAAATCCCATTCTTTTGAGAGCTGTGACTGGAAGGAGCCAGAGGGACTGTGAAGGAAGCACTGCTTTGTGCTGGTTGGAATTGTCCAGAAACAGAAGGGCACTGAGCAAGAGGCCAGGCCACTCAGACAGTAGGATGGCTGACTTGAGAGCCCAGATGAGAGGCCGGCCATCCAGGCAGGGAGGAGAGAGGCACAGCCTAGATGAGGTGGCCAATTTGGTGTCAGGAAGATGAAAGTTCAGTTAAGTAATGGGCTCGCTTGGAGGGAGGAGAGTGCAGGGGTCGACGGAGCAGAGCGAGGTTCAGCTGCAGAGACCGGAAAGGGAACTGGCTGGTGCTTTGGGCCTAGGGAGGCGAGATGACTGGAGAGAACAATGGAATCTGCAGCCTGGCTTGGCAGTGTTGAGGGCCAATGTGCAGGCTGAGAGAGCCCAGTTCAGAAGCACCCAGCCTGACTGTGCGATTGTCTGCCCACACAGCCAGAAGCTATGGTGCAGGCATGGAGAGGTGAAGGAAGGGCTCTCTGGGGTTGGGATTTTGCCAAGTAGCTGTAACAAAGGTCAACTTGCTGAGGGAATTCCCTTTAGAAAGATTCTGAGGAGTAGAAGCTGGCCCGACAAAAGAAGACAGGAGGAAGGCCCGAGAGAAAAGCAGAACAAAATGAGGGGACTTGGGTAGCAAGGATCTTGAAGGGCTGGAAGGAGGGCAGAGGTGTTTGGGATATAGTTTTGAGGGTAAGTGTTCCACGATGACTACAGAAATAGGGCAGCTGAAGGGAGGTGTCCCCAGAGAAGCATAGGCTACATGCTACACAGTCCTCCCACTGGATAGGATAGAGTTGTCCCCAAGGACAAGGGACTAAGATGCCACGAGGGAGGAGGAGTCAGTGATGTTGCCTCTGATTAGTCTATGAGCCATATTCCGGGTGTTGGTGCATGCGCCTTTAATCCCAGCACTGGGGAGGCAGAGGCAGATGGATCTCTGTGAGTTGGAGGCCAGTCTGGTTTACAGAGCCATATATATCCCTGCTAGGGTCCATCACTTTCCTGCTGTGCACGTCCCTTCTCAGTACTTCAGCATCTTTCTTTGTAGAAGTGGAGATAGCAATCTGTACCTGCATCTTAATAGTCACGTGAGCACAAAAGGAGATGATTCAGGTAAAGCACTGAAAATCACATACGCAGGACTAAACAGCAGCCATTGGCGTGAGTAGCAGTAAGTCGGGGCAAATGCTAAGGCAGCCCCAGGAAATGAGTGTCTTCTCATATGCCTAGCCCTCAGCCCTCTCAGCTGTGGAGACTGACTTGAGCACCAAAAGACTGAGCTGTATATACACTCCAGGTACATGGGGGTCGGTAGATCTTGTGGTCAGTTGTGGTTCGTCTTCATGGTCAAACTGATTGGATTTAGAGTCACCTAGGAGATACACCCCTGAGCTTGTCTGTCAGGGTACTTCCAAAGAAGATTAGATGAGGAGGGAAAACCCACCCTGAGTACCAGCAGCTCCATCCCATGGCCTGGGGCACCAGAACTGAATAAAAAGGTAAATAAATAAATGGAAAGAAAGAGGAAACTTTCAGTATTCATGAACTCTGCATCCTGACTGAAGATGTAGTGTGGCCAGCTGCATCACAACCTGAGTGCCGTGACTGCCCCGATTGACTCACACCGGGAACCCAAAAAGACCCTTCCTCACTTTAGTTGCTTTTGTCAGTAGCACAATATCCTTCCAACCTTCATCACACCAGTGGCTGTAGGCATGAACCTCTGTGCAAGTGGCTTTGCTCGGTTGTATATTTCCTTGGGTGTATTCCTGGTACATGGAACCTGGGATTTCAAAAGGCACATTGCCACTAGAGGCCAGAGATAGGCAGCTAGCAGGGGTTGAACATACATATATATGTGAAATATGGATGAGACAAATATCCAGGGTAGACACCATTGTCAAGATAACATCAGAAAAATGGGTACTACGTCATTGTCAGACTGGCCATTTGTGAGGACCACACGACAGATGGAGGAGGTCCTTCTTCAGATCACAGATTGACCCAAGGCCACAAATGGACATAGAAGAAGCTGGACCCAGCCATCAGAGGTGGGGGCCACCCCTATTTTGGAGTTCAGCCTCCCTGATGGCTGAACTCAGTCATTAGAACTGATTCACAGAGAGTAGCAGCAGGTGGGTACAAGCTGTCTGTGCACAGTTCCATCCATTAATATTCTTGTCCATTGCAGATGCTGAATCAGAATGGCTTCAGTCCACTCTAGCCCTCTTCTTGGGTGTCTTTCCCTAGTGACAGAAATGGACATGCACAACACTTGCTGGGCCAGGCTTGCTGGGCGAGGCTTGCTCTCATCCTGGCTACTTTCATCAGAAAACTGTGTCTGCTTTTGGGAGAATGGCTTTCAGTCACGTAACACACAGAAAAGGTTCTCCACATTTAGGATTGTGGACAAAGACTTCTGTCTCTCTGAACATGGAGTTCCATTTGATGTGTTTAGGAAAACAAATGTTTAATTTCATGTAGACCTACAGTTCTTCAAAGTTAGACAAAAAATAAATTCTACAAGACTGTGCTTAGGACTGTTGAGTCCTTGAGCCTTTGTAAGACTGACTTATGCACCTTGTAAGGAATATTTGGTGGCCAGAGGGAGAAATGGAATCTCAGCCCAACAGGAGAGAATGGCTTTGCCCTGGCTGGTGCGTTGGTCTGTAATGGAGATGACACTTATCCATGTTGACATGCATGACTCAGGAGGACAAAGCTTTTCAGATTTCACACCTGCCTCTCAGGTGTTTATCCCCTTTTAGGAAGGGGGATTTGTTGGCAGGGATGTGGTCAGCTATCTGGTAACAAGCTGTCCCCTGCTTTGAACACCTGGCTTCAAGCTTAACCTCAAGGGACAGTCTCCCTTCCTCTCCTGGTCCATGAGTAATCAGCCGCCCTGACCTCCCTTGGAATTTTAGTCACAGGGGTGAGTGCACTCCCTCACATGTCTGTCTGCCTGTCTATCTGCCTGTCTGCCTGTCTGCCTGTCTATCTGTCTGTCTGCATGTCTGAACTTTAAAGTCCTGCCAGGAAGGTCAGTCCCATGTTTTGAAATCAAGTGGAGGGAATAAGGCTGTGACCCATGAGGTCACTAGCTGGGTCTTTTTGATGCTCTCAGGAGAGCTTCCAGAGTCCTCTGTCCAGACACCATCAGATAGGAGACATGGTGTCCCAAGGCTGCCTCGACCCTCTGGTATACAAGGATTTGAAGCCAATTTCCTGTGGAAGGGAGTTCAAAGAAACATGGGTTTCAGTGCTTTTCTATTCCCCTGCCCCAGGCTATGGCTGTGCTGTGAAAGGTCCCACAGTAGACAGTCCCACCATATCACCAGAGGTCGGGAGGGAGCTGTCAAGGCTGCTCTCTTTCCTTGCTGTGGTTGGTGCTTGGTCACCTGTCCCAGGAGCAGTTATGGTCTTTTCCTAAAGGCAGTCCTCCTCAGAGTGCTGGAAATACAAGGAATGGGCCTCACCTAGCTCTGCTCTCTGGGAGCTCTAGAACCCTGGGCCTGAGTCCTCCTCAGTTGTCCTGAGACACTGTTCGCTCACTAGCACTGCAGCCCCCAAGTGTGCACAAGGCCTGCAGGTCAGAGGATGCAGCTTGCAGGTAGCACTGGGTGGTTGCTCAGGGTACTGCTGCAGAATGCATCCCAAAGCTTCCTGGGAAGAGGTTCACTGAGCATGCAGGAGCATCAGGTGGGAAGCAGTCTGTGGTGTGTTCCAGGAAAGAGCCCAAATGACTGGGGTTTACTTTTCCCAAGTGTCATTCTCTGATGACAAATGAAAGCTGCTGCCTTACAGTGGCCACCAGCTTCAGATAGCAACTTGTCTGAAAGGAGAGGCTGCGCGAACATAATCCATCATTCTCTCTGGGAGTTCACACACCGAATCCTGCCTCTGTGGCGCTCTGGGCAGGGGCTCTCACAGGGAGGAGTTCAGAGGGCACACAGAGGTCGTGGGACCCAGGCCGGCTGGCTGTGGACAGAAGAGGAAGTTCCCTCAACTCCAAAAGAACAGCCATTTTGACAAAGGCCACGCTCACCACTTCAGAAAGAAGGTATTGATTTGAGGGGCCCATTGTCCTCACTCCTTAAAAACAAGTTATTACATTGGTCAGGGGACCACTCATGAGAACCAGTTCTCATACCACTCAACCCAGATCATCTCTCCTTACTGGGCATCTTGCTGGCCCTGCATTACTCTTCTCTTTTTAGGTGTCTATTGTGACAGTCAAGAAGCCAAGAGGGGATCAGACTTCCATGAAGGGGATTTACCACAGAATTCTACCAGGAGAGAACTGTACATGTACCTACAAATGAGGTACATGTACCTACAAGTCAACAGGAGACCAGCCTGGGATAATCTAAATGACCTAAGGGGCCCCTGAGCCCAGCCCTGCAGGGGTGGGTGGGGCAGAGTCTGAACTGAGGCAGGTAGCTGTCACAAAAACTCACTTCTGGATAGGCCTATGAGATACTGTGTGACCAGAAATAGCTCCAGATCCCCTTAAAGACTCCCCTACTGGAGCCAATATTGGCTTTTAGACCTCATTGCAAAAGACCAACTCTCTCTCTCTCTCTCTCTCTCTCTCTCTCTCTCTCTCTCTCTCTCTCTCTCTCTCTCTCTCAGGGAGTTTCAGAACCTCCAGCATTACCTCCAGGCCTTGGCCTTGTTTCTCAAGGGGTAATGATATCTTCCTTGTGCAAGACCCTCCCTGACATCAAACTCTGGTGTAAGATGAATATCAAGGGCACAGCAAGCCACACTGCCATTTGATACCTGTCTGCCCCTTCCACCTCCCAGAGTACACTCGTGGCTCCTCCTTCTCTCTGACCTCATCTAGCCCTTTAGGTTTGTCAATAGCAGGCTCTGACTCACCTGGTGGCTGGGCTCTCCGCAGGCACACAGCTTGGGGCAGCCTCACCTGCTCCCACCGTGGCCTTGGCCCTGGGCCCTCCAGCCCACTCTGTCCTCCTACTCACCCTGCCTTTGGCAAGAGGCATGGGTGTCTGTGCCAGGGCAAATTGGCAGAGGGAAGTAGAGATGAGAATTGAACGTTTTGCAACTAGAACAAATTTAAACAAACAGAGAGCACCTGTCTTCAGTGTTTTCCCTGGGGAGAAGCACTTGATCCAACTGTAGCACTGTCCCCCAGATTCTGGAGTCGTCTGGGGAGTCTGGGGAAGATCTGATCCAGAGGCCATGGGATCCAGACACAGCTTGCAGTCAGTTTCATAGTATAACCTCTGGGAGATTTGGAAAGCCTCTGCCCCTGGTATATTGTAAACAAACAAAACACTGGGGGTGAGGTTGCCCCATTTCTGTACTGTCTGGCCTTTGGACAACTGATGCTCCTCATGGGCTTTAAGATTGGCCATTGGCCCATCACCCATCTAGCACAACCAAAAAAAAAAAAAAAAAAAAAACCAAAACAACTGTTTGGGAGGCTGTGGGGGTGACTCAGCCAGTAAATGCTGACTGTGCAAGCTTGAAGGCCTGAGTTTGGATTCCCCAGCAACCATGTCAAAAGCCAGGCACAGCAGTGTGTATGAGCAATGGGGAGGAAGAGGTAGGAGGAACCCAGAGCAGTGTGTCTCCTGAGACTCAGCAATGTAAGGTGGGGAATGACCAAGGAAGACATCCGATACTGGCCTCAGGCCTCCATCTTGCGCGCGCGCGCGCGCGCACACACACACACACACACACGTGTATATGAACACGCACCAGTTGCTGTTTCAGGAGGTTTCTTTTATGAGAGCATTTCACTGTAATGCATGCCTTAATACATACTTGTTGAAGTTTCTGTCCTCTCGCTCCACATTTTTCCATTGAAGTATATGAACAACATTTTGTTTTTTGTTTTTTTTTTTACCTTGAGTATTTCAGAAGAGGTTGCAAAAAGTGTAGACAATGTACTCAGAGCCTTCATTCAGATCCCTCGTGTTATTATACCATTTTGTTACATTTCCTTTTTCCTTTATCCTCCCTACCAAGCACCTGAGACATGATGCACCTGTAAGCACATTCTCCCCCCTGAATGTTTGAGAAATGATGTTTCCTCATCTCTAGATACTTGAGTGCACATCTCGTAAAAATAAAGGTCTCTTTAGTTTATTTTTTGTTTCTGTGACAGAATGCCTGAGGCTGAGTAATTTACAGAGAAGACTTTACTTGACTGGTTGTCCCATAGTCTGGGAAGTTCCAGATCTTGGTAGACCAGCACATGCCTAGAATCTGGCTAGGGTTTTCTTCCTGCATCTTACCATGGGGGAAATAGCACGCTGACCCAAGACAAGCATGCTAGCTAGGGGTACTTTTTATAAAGTGACTATAAGCTGTGGTGGTTTGAATGATGAACATCTCCCAAAGGTTCAGGTATTTGAACACTTGGTCCCTGGCTGGAGGCGCTATTGAGGAAGGTTATAGAACGCTTGGGGGATGGAGCCTTGGTGGAGGAAGTATGGCAGTTGGGGTGGGGGGTGCTTTGAGGGTGTCTAGCTAGTTCCATTTCCAGTGAGCTCTCTCTCTCTCTCTGCTTCATGTTTGTGGGTGAAGATGTGATCTCTCAGTTTCCTGCCCCAGTCACCTGCTGGCATGCTTCTCCTACTCCCTCTGGGACTGTAAACCATACACAAACTCTTCTACAAGCTGCTTTTGGTCACGGTTTTATTACAGCATAGGACATTAATCCATGCACTACCATGTGACCCACCCGATCCCAATTCCCCCCAAAGGCTTCCGTACTGAATACAGCACCATATGACTCCGGGATGGTTTCCCAACACTCACACTTTTGGGTGACATATTGAACTTACAGCAATAGAAATCTCTGAATGATAAATCAATATTATCTACCCATGCATTTCATTCAGGTTTCTTTTTTCCATTTGTGCCCCTAAATGTCCTATTACTAAGCAGTAGACAATCCCAGGCCACAGATGGCTCTCAGTCATCATGGTTCCTCGCTCTCCTTTTTTCTGGACTTTGGAGGAATCTTGCCAAATACTTTCTAGCAGCTGGTGGTACTCCTTTGACAAGAGTCTTCCCTTATACCCCAGCATTGGAGCTAACTCCATATCTTGGACACATCCTCTGGGCCTGCAGCCAATTTGTTCCTCATGCCCATGCCCGCTCCATTTCCCATTTGTTCCAGGCATACCAAGCCTTCTGGTTGCCCAGGATTAGCATGTCTGTAGTCTGTCCTTTTGGACTACACTTCTCTGGCTGCTTCTTGCTCATTCTGGGGTCACAGAGGACAGGCTGTGCTGGCTGAGTCCTCTCCGCAGAGCTGTCACACCGCACTATGCCTGGTTCGCCTTTTACACTTTCACTAGACAGTGGAGAGTTCCCTCATTCACCAGTTTGTTATTTTACAGCCCTACTGAAGATAATATCCAGGAGTGCAGGAATCTTGTTCTTAGTGATTCCTGAATGTTTGGAATAACTTGTGCCTGCCAGATAACAGGCAATCAACCAACATTTGTGGGGTGAATAAATGCATGAATAAACAAAAAGTCTTTTCAGATGATTGGATTAGAGACGAGAACCTTTTCCCCTCCACCTAAATGGGATCAGTACTTGGCAGGAGCTGATGGAAGAGAAACCTCCTTCTGCCTCCACGTGCCTCTCAAAATGGCATTCACAGACCAAGAAGGCTTTAGTTCATAGCTCCCCTCTTGTTAGCCTCCAGATGTGAAGGTAATAGAATTGGATTACTTTTAAAGAAGATATGAAAGATCTTCTACATCTCAGGCTTCATGTGTGAGACTTCTTAGCAGAAAGAAGGAGACATACTGATATGGTAGAAGTAGCCAAGAATCCTACATCTTGCCTTGCAGGCAACAGGTTTGAGACACTGCATGTGGCTTAAACATATATGAGACCTCAAAGCCTGCCTCCACAGTGACACACTTCCTCCAACAAGACCACACCTACTCCAACAAGGCCACACATAGTGACAGTCCCTTTGGAGGCCATTTTTTTTTTTTTTTTTTTCAAACCACCACAAGGTAAGAACAGCCCATCTTACTTGCCCATGACCCTGGTTCATCCCTGACCACCAGGCTTGTCTCTTCTCTGGGACCCCAGCTGGGAGGTCCATGGGAGATGAGAAAGATCCTGGCCTCCAATCTCAGCATAAGTAGGTTCCCCAGGTCTTTGTGTCAGGAAAGGAACCATCTTAGCCCCTGGAATGGATTCCAAGAATTCACATCTTGGTGTGTCCCAGCTCTAGCCTCATGTGAGTACCCAGGCCCTGCACTATATGCACACGGACCTCGACACGTTCTCTGTACAGACAAGGAAATTGGGCAGTGCATGTTTCCAGGAGAACAGCAGTGGTGGGCGGGGCCTGCTTGCACCCCTGGTGTGCTCACATCAGTCTGGGGCCCCACACCCTCACTCCTGAGTAGGACACAGTAGGCTCCCGATAACCCAAGGCCCTGCTCCCTCTCCTTCAGAATCTGGGGCAGCATAAGACAAGCAAAAAGGTCTGTGGCTTCGGCGCTCCAGAGCTGTCTGGCAGGTGCTGTGGGGATGTTGTTGAATCCTGGGAAATCTCTGGGTTCAAAATACTTCCCTGTTCTAGGTCTAAAGAGAAAGCCCATGAAGAACCAGACATGAAAGGGGTGGATGGGCTTGGCTTTTACTGAATTAAAACTAGGATCTTCTCTACCTTACCCGAGGATCACGTCCACAGTGCTTCCGGTTCTGTCTCTGCATTGCTCTGACAATTCGATGCTCTGCCGGAAGGACCTTAGGCACGAATAAATTACCTGTGAGTGGTTGTGTGCATGTTCTGTATGTGTGGAGGTCAGAGGACAACTTGCTAGAGTCAGTTCTCACCTTCCAACATGGATTGAATCCAGGTCATCAGGCTTGGCAACAAGATCCATTACCTACTAAGCCATCTCAGTAGGTATATATTTTTTTAAAATACAACTTTATTTTGTTGGCTTTTTTTTTTTTTAATTTGCATTGGTGTTTGGCCATGGATGTGCTGTCCCCTGGAACTGGAGTTAGAGTTGTGAGCTGCGATGTGGCGATGTGGGATGTTCTTCTGCTAATATGCATTGCTTTTGTTGGTTGATGAATAGAGCTGTTTTGGACTATGGCAGGGCATAATATAGCTAGGCAGAAAATCCAAACAGAGATATGGAGAGAAAGAAGGCAGAGTCAGGGAGACGCCATGAAGCTACCAAAGGAGTAAAATGCCAAAACATTACTGGTAAGCCATGACCACATGGTGATACACAGATTAGTAAAATTCATTTCATTTAATTGTGAGAGCTGGTCAGTAATATGCCTGAGCCATTGACCAAACAATTATAATTAATACTGAGCCTCAAAGTAATTATTTGGGAACTGGAGGTGGGACAGCAACCGCCATTTACAATGTGGATGCTGGGACTTGAACCTGGGTCCTCTGCAAGATCAGTCAGAGCTCTTAACCTCTGAGTTATCTCTCTAGCTCCATCCCTCCATTTTTAGTGTAGTATCTGAAGATAGAAGCCCAAGTTTGTTCTTTAGACGCTTGAAAGGGGTTATTAAGAGTTCATCCAACCTAAGCTTGCTTTAAGAAGGTGAAACCAGCCAAGCAGTTAGCAAGATCTCTGGGGCCCTTTCAACAGTGCCTGTAATGAAGTGGCATGTGGGAAAGCCATGGTTGGTAACAGCTGAAACAGCTCGGCCTTGCTAATACCAATGAGGATTTTAGGCTTGATTCAGAAAAAAGTTTGCAAGAGAAAAAGGCCAAGTAGTAAGTTATCATACCTTGCTACTCCTAAGTGCCCTGTTCTGGTCTTGCCCCGCAGGGCACTTCAAACCATCATCTTGTTGCCCCAAACCCTCTGAATTCATATTGTTTGTAGAGAACTTACAACCCTTTTATTCAACAGGTAGGAATGAGTCAGCAGTTCAGTTGCCAACAACAGAGGCCAACTTTGGCTAATTGAGCATGAAGAGAACTCACGGGAGGGGCAGGCACCTGCCCCACAGACAGAAGAAACTGTTGCTGGTGGATAGGGGGCACCATGGCCCTGGAAGCCTTTAGGATGCAGCCCTCATGATTACACTTGTTCTAGATGCAAAGTGCTAGGAAAGGGTGTTGGCTTAGCCCTGAGCCTGTCCTCAGCTGCACCATGGGCAGGGGAGAGTTTCACAGGCAGAAGGGACACTGGGTGTCAAGCATATGAGGAGAGCTGTGTAGGGAAAACAGCAGGATGGATGCCAGATGAAGAACAGCCCACTCTTCGAATAAGCCAAGACACTTGGAGGTGTTAGAGGAAGAAAATCTAAGTGTACTGAATTAGCCAACACTTGTCAAACCTTTCTGCTTGTGATCATTTGCCATTGGAGAAATATTTACACAACCCAGGGCACACAAGCACATAATATATGTGTGCAAATCATTTATTGGCAATAAATCACAGAGATTTAAAACAACTTTTGACACACATTAGTTATTTAAAGAAAGCAAGCTTGTGTACTAAGAAGTGTGCTCATTTGATTTTGCACAAGGAATTAAATCTTGGCTCAATATCTGATCCTGGAGTTTACAGAACATCTTCAACTTTTTTTCGGTTGACTGATACTGTGATTTTATAATAGTCAGGGCTGTGTTGAAGCCATTGCCTGGAATAAATACATAGTACAAAGGGCAGCAGCTTACTTGGGGCCATTTTAGAAATTATTTTAAACCCATGCCAAAATTTTGTGTGTGTGTGTGTGTGTGTGTGTGTGTGCACCAACATATGAGTGAAACCTCAAGTCAGCAACTCAAAAACTAATTTCTCTCTACCTCTCTCTCTTTGCCTTTTCAATGTCTGGTTATTTATTATTTCCCCTTCAGCATATTCTGCGGCCTCCCCATTTTTCTTAGCATGTTGTTTCTTCAGAGCAACATGTTGGTGTTTGTGTTGCCAGACACGTGGAGTAACAAGAGGCTTAAAGGGTGCTTTTCTCCTGGGCTGCTTTGTTTAAGGCTTTCAGCCAACATATTGGTGAATGTTTTATTGCTCTGAATAGAACACTATGACCATAGCAACTCTTAAAAAGAACACATTTAACTGGGGGTCCTTAGAGTTTCAGAGGTTCAGTCCATTATCAATGGTGGGGAGCATGGTGGTGTGCAGGCAGACATGGTGTTGGCTACATCCTGATCAGAAGGCAACAGGAGATGGACTGAGACACTGGGTAGTATCCTGAGCATAGGAAAGAAACCTCAAATCCTGCCCACACAGTGACACACTTCCTCCAACAAGGCCATACCTACTCCAACAAAATAATGCCTCCTAATAGTGCCACATCCTATGAGATAATGGGGGCAAACTACCAGAGTGGACATCCTCTTCTTTAGAGACTAACGCTTTCAGATTCTGTGAGCTCTTTTGGGCCCCAATTGAAGAAGCTCAGTAGTTACCTCTCTTTCTTTATTTATAATAACCAGGTTGAGAACCCACAGTGCATCCCAGAACACACATGTGCTTCCTCTCTCCAGTTCTCCTTGCTCTATAACAAGAGCACCCCTTCCTCAACAGCCGGCACACTCTGCCATGGGTCATGACACCTTGCTTCATGGGAAAACACTGTTTGTTGTTCCCACCACTGATTCCTATCACATGACCTTTCCACCCTTCACCGGGAGCAGCAGCAGCTACTTCTGTGGCCATGCACTTCTCAGAGAAAGTACAAAGCCTGCGTTCATCACCCACTTCAATGGACTTCTGACAGCTGATGGCTGGGAAGGAGATATTCAGCTTCATCTTGACACGGCTGACTGCCTAGGAGGCGCCACGAAAAAGATCTCAAATGGCAGCTTTTCAAGTCAAACATTCTGACATAATCACTCCCAAAAATATACTCACGATACTTATATGCTGAGGAATGAAGGTGAGGAAATACTAAACTCCTTTGGGGTGTGTGTGTGTGTGTGTGTGTGTGTGTGTGTGTGTGTGTGATAAAGCCATCACAAGCAAAATCACTAAGCTGTAAAAACTGCATCCGGAACATCCAGTAGTCTGGGATATGAGCTGATGTAGTGTTTGGACACAGTGCAGCATGACATGACCACGTGCAACCAAGCCTGCAGGAAAATCGCAAGACCCAACACAGTTAGCAGTGCCAGGACATCCCCGACTCATCATGTGACTCGTTTGGAATTCATTTTTGATCACTGGGCACTCAGTGATCTCTCATGACCCTCATGACTCCAGGTTTAGAAACCAGGTAGGAAACCACTTCTAATGAATTGTGGATAAAAGCCACACACCTTGGAAAGCATGTAAGAGAAATGGCAAATTGCCCTTAAGTTATTGTAGAATCATAATCCCCAAGTGAGACTCCTGAAGAGCTCCTGGAGAGGCACATAGGACAGAAATGGGGAGAGGGGGACACTGGAAACATAAAACTAGTAACTGATGCAAACAGAAAGGTCAATGGGAAAGAGAAGAGCAGAGAGACAGCATGATGTGTGCAAGGCTTAGGAGCCAAGAAACAACATGGTGCGTGTGAGGGTTAGGACATACTGGGTCACTTCAGTTAAGACAAGCAGAGCCATGGGGTATAGGAAGAGATTTACACTGCTCATCACTGAAACAACTCCAGGTTGGTTAAGAAGTAAAACCAAACTGTGGGGTTGTGTGACTAAAGCATATTGCAAACTTTGACACAGGTTGTCTCAAGGAAGACAAAATATAGAAATTAAAGCAAGAGAGTTAAAGCTGGCTTCTCAGTTGGTAACTTACTCTTATATGAGAATGGTCACAACTTTGCTCATTGTCACTTCTAATGGCCAAAGTTCAGGTGCCCATTAGACAATGAGTTAGCAACCACCAGTCCTTCTAACACATACCTCCAGAATGTGCCTTGACCAAAAGGGACCCAGACACAAATTATTCCATTCATATGAAGTTGAGAAACAGGCAGAAAAAAACAAGAGGCCATGCCTGGGAGCAGAGAGGTAGGTGTGTGTGTGTGTGTGTGTGTGTGTGTGTGTGTGTGTTTGGGGGAGAGGGGAACCTGAGGCCAGAGAGAGCATTCGATCCCTGTAAATGAATTTACAGATGGTTGTGAGCTACTGGTTGTGAGTGCTGGGAAACAAACTAGAGTCCTCTGCAGGAACAGGACCTCAATTGCTGGACCATATCTTCAGCCCTAAATCTGTGCTTTATTGTATGTACATTTTATCTTGAGTGGTAACTATTAAAAGTGGGTGGCATGTATGCTGGATACTTAGGAACAAGTTTACTGATGACTATGATTTACTTAAAATGTGCAAAAAAAAATTCAGTAGATGTTTGCATACCACCACAGCAAAATATTCCAAATTAGAGCTAGGATGTTATCAAATCCTGTGGACTTTCTCATGAGCTTGAATTTTTTCACACTGAAATTCAGGGAGAAAAGAAGCCACAGACTGGAGGGTTATTTTTCTTAAGTTGATCATCAATAAGACAATGAAACAGATGGCCAAAAATAAGCATACTCCCTTCAAACAAAATGGCAATGACAACAAGGCCTGGTGTCATCAGAGCTGTGAAAAGATTGGTCTAATTTAAACCAGGAAGGCCATTGTCTCCTCACACACCAGGCAGGTACTAGCATGTCACTGACTGAGCTTCTGAGGGTGAGCAGTGGCTACTGCTGGTGAGCCAGGCCTCGGAGCATTGTTCTCAGGATCCAGTGCAGTAGTCAAGGTGAAATGGAATCATTCTAGAAAGATCTATGACCAGTTGCTAGGTAATGGATGTTGTTACCAGCATTTATGCAAAATGCCCACACCCACAGAGCAAGAGATGGGCTCTGGAAAAATGCAGGCTTCTACCTGGATGAGGATTAAGGGTGGTAGACCAAACAATCTGCTTTGCAATAGGTTGATGAATTTTTACACAGCCACGTTTATGTGCTGAAAACTGTTCAGCACCTTCCTAGAACAAATAGGAAAATCCTGAACTCGTTCACACAGACCTTACAACTAGTATCCCCTCAACAATGCTCAGTGTCTCTTGCTCCCTCCTAATTTAGTCTACGCCCAGTGGATACCCCAAGATCACAGAGATTAGCAGTCTTCTGTGAGGTGACCAGAAAACAGTCCACTCTCGATCACTTCCTTCCAATGGAGTACTGAGTCATGGCTGACTCCATGGGCAGGACATTTACATGGTTTGCTTTTAACTATACTACACAGACTCATTTTCAAGCAAGATCTACACACAACTAATGTGTTCTGACCAATAGGAGGCAGGTGTGTATTTCTACACTTACACTCAGTTGTTGGCCATTTTTAAGAAAACAAATCAAACAGTTCACAAAATCTAGTTGCAAGTTTTATTTATATAAAATTCATTAGGAACATAAAAGATCGAGTTTCTTAAAAAAAAAAAAAATCTGCAGTTATTTACAGCAGTATTGCACAAGTACAGTGGCAATTACCCTGTCAAAATTCATCAGTGCAAAACATAAAGGAAGCCAGGGAAACTGCAATACAAATGCTACATACGCTGGGTCCTTGGACACGTTAGTGATGGGGCACTATACAGACATCAGTGCTATTTATTAAAGGGTACCTGACAGGTTTGGATACAGTAACCAGTGGTCAAAGAACCATTAAATTTCAAAATTCCCAAATAAAAGCAGTCAAGTACTTTGCTGGGAGCTTGAGGATGCTCTATGCAATGCTGTTTGGGAGGGAATCCCCGCCAATTTAGCGACACGTGTGGACACAACCCGCGCACACACACCGTACCGAGCCGACACACACAGGCACCAGGCTAAATCAGCAGGGAGGACAGAGCTGTCTACGTTAAGTCATATGCCCCTAGAGCCTCAGTGAGCTTTTCCATTTTGACAACCAAGGCCAGCGGGACCCTGACCTCTTCTTGGGGGATATGAAGAGTTGGAGCAAGGGCATGGACCTGTGAAGAAGGCTGGACTAATGCAATGAATGAGGGAGGGAGCTGAACAGCTTAGTTCCTTACTACAGGCTATATACCTCAACCTAGGAATCACACAGCAGGTGGGGACAGTAGCCAGCAAGTGTCCTGGTGAGACAGGTGGTCTTGGCAAATGCCCCACCGGCCCTCCTCCTATCCAGGACAGCCACACAGCAGCACCTCAAGAGGTGGCAGGATTGTATTTCTCTCAACACTGAGTTGTCAACGATACTCTTTTCAATGGGAAAACAAAACAAAACAAACAAACAAACAAAAAAAAACCCAAAATAACCTTTCCCATCTGCTGATAATACTTCTCTAAAGATATGGCCAACTTACTGGAAAATCTGTTTTTCTCAGAAGCCAGCTGCTTTACAACAAATAGGTTTGATGGGGGTGTTTTTTTAGAGTACAGCCTTCCAGCCTACCACATCTAGGGTATCTTATGGGCAGCAAAACACTAATTTCATCAGAAAGGTGGCAGAATCTAAGAACTGAATGCCAGGAGCCACAGCGGGAGGCCACCTTGGGAGAGCAGACCCAGTCACTGCTCCCCACCTCAGGAGCTGAAGTAATTCATGGGATGGCAGGGGTATGGGGGGCAGGGATGTCAACACTTTCAAGAACTTAAGACATTAAATAAGCAGAAAATAAATATACAACATTTCTACAAGTTACAGCATTATGAAACAGTAGGGCACATTACACAGAAAAAGAACCTACAATATTTACAATCCTTAATTCTGAGAAGTTTAGAAAAACAGTGATTTTTTTTTACACTCATTTATGCAGTACAAAATTTTACAAAGAAAGGTAAAGGAAACACAATTGCACACAGACATTTGGCTCAGTTGATGAATAAAACACGACTTCCTAATCTAATAAATAGTCAAAATATATACAACACTAAGAGGAAACAGGAGAGGTTGTGTACATTATCCATTACATATTTTAATGAAAAGAGATTTTAAACTGATTTTTTTTAGCCAACCCCCTCCCCCCCAATTCATAAAATTGTTTCTGGGAAGGAAATCTGAAGAATTACTCAGGAAGTCATTTCGTGTGTTTATTGCATCTTGGGGTGAAGTCACAGGACTTCACTTTTTTTTTTTTTTTTTTTACAAACCTCACATGGGGAGGCTGTCAAGGCACAAAACCCGCATTATGTTCACTCATTCACACATACATACACACATACACACACACACACACACACACGGGGAGTTTCTGTTCTACCCCCCCAAAAAAGAGAGAGATAACAATAATAAAATAAAAATTAAGTACAAGGGTCCACCCACAGTGGGCAGACATACTTTCTTATTTGCATTTTAATAAGCAGATACAGTACAGGGACATCCAGTCATATCTAAGTTCCGGGTGCCACATCCTGTTCTTGAATACTTCTACAATTCATTGAATCTTTTCCATCTCCATGAGCTGCTTTGATGGCCAGCCCTAGATTGGAGGCCAATAGGCCAGAGGTAAGCATGCTTGAAGGGCCACACATGCCACTGGCACCTGGCTCTGGGAGCCTTCTGCACCTGCCAAAGAGGTACCACAGAGCCATAGGGCTGAGACTGTAAAGTGTGTCAGTCACAGACTGGCTCATGAGCACGGAGGTCCTAGGAGTGGAGTGGCCCAGGACCAAGTATGTCTTTGGTGTGTGTGTGTGTGTGTGTGTGTGTCTAGCAGAACCATGGCTACACTCTTAATACCACCTTGTAACAACAGGCCATATGGGAACTCTCCATAGTCTCAACATATCAGGAAACAAGGTGAGCGCCAACACAGCTTTCAAACAATAATCTGAGGAAGCTGGGAAAGAAATGGGTTTAAAAGGAAGAATATTTGGAATCAAGTGATCTCAATCTAGAAGGAAAAGCATATAGGCAATATATATATACATATAAGCACACACACACACACACACACACACACACACACACACACACACACACACACGAGAGCGGAATGTAGGAATGAATGGATTTCTCTACTTAATAACAAAAAACACTGGCCCTCTACCGGGCAAAAGCAAACACAGTTGTTGGCACTGTCGACTTGCTTGGAAACGCATGCATTTCTCTAAGCAAGCTGCCTGATGATTGACGTTTTCACAAGTTAGAGGGCTTACAGTTCTCCCCACCCCACTGATGCTCTGTCCTTTTTGAATCTCCCTGGTTGTGTGCCTACATGTGTGCTGTTCGTTTTGGGAGGTGCTGGGGATGGAGTCCAGGGCCTCTGCACATGCTAGGACAGTGTTCCTTCACCAGGCTACACACCTCCAGCCCTGCCTGCTCTTGAGACGGCTGACCAGTGTGTGGGCTTCTGGTGCATGTGGCCGTAAGGGGTAGGTACCAAGAAAGAGCACCCCCCACCCCAGACACAGGTGGCCCACCAAGATCAAACTGTTAAGAACACGGAGAACAAAGTAGTCAGTCATCTTTTGGAAGACCAAAAAGGATGTTTCACTTGATGCAGGGGAGGTTTCCTATGTATGGTAACTGCTAAGGCAGAGCCAGTCTCTGTTTCAAGGTAGGTTCAAAGGAATGCAGATGAAGTTCAGGTGTCACAGGCCAGGTGGGATGAGCAGGGCTAAATGCCGAGAAGCATGCCAAGGAAAATGACTACCTGAGCCCCTTGCTCCCAAAATGACCTGGTCAATCCCCAAGAAAAGTGTGGGTCCTGGCCCATCTGGTTCATGCAAGCAAGGCAGAGCTCATGGCCATGGAAAAATCCTGCAACCAAAAGAGTTAACAGCTTCAGTAAATGTGAGTCTGCCTTCTCACAAACAAACCCACCACAATGAAGTGAGGTGAACAAAAGCCCTACCCATGAGTCAGCTTGATTGATGGAGCTAAGACCAATCTAGGCAGCCCCTAGCCCTTGCTGACCCAAACACATTGTATCATGAGAGTACCCTGGGCCAAACCTGTGCATCAGTGTGGAGACAGACTGGGAGTATGGGGAGATGAGGGAAAACACAGAAAGTGTGAAATTTTGCCACAGAAGCAACTGGGCTAAGGAGGTAAGCATTTACAAAATGGGAGCGGCACACCAGAACAGACCCTTGGCCACGGTAACCCATTCCATTTCCTAAGAACTGTTTTGGTAGCAATAATTAAAAAGAAACTCAAAGAAGCCATGTTAGAGTAGAGTAGAGAGGACAACACCATACTCTCACTGTTTAAAAATTCTGTACAGTAATCTCCAAAAATAAACTAAGGCAGCCGTATAAATCAGCTGGCCCAGTTCCCACTGCAGGGTTACATATCCTCTGAGAATAGGCAACAGGTCCTTAGGATTTTAAGTATAAAAATCATCCACAAGTTGGCTAAAAAGTTTTCATTTCTTTTCTGAAAAAAAAAAAAAAAAAAAAAAAAAAAAAACCCTCAAAACAAAGGAGATTAAAAAAAAAAAAAACCAGTTATCAAAGAAAGCAGGTTTAAAAAACAAATGAACACACCACATGTAAACACCTTTCTTGCATATGACGCTATCCCAAAGTCCCAGGATCTGTACATTAATAAGAGAAGAGCCCTCCCTTGTTTACATTCACAACAAATGTCTACTCGAAATTCTGCCATGTGGTGATGAACAGAAAGGTTAAGTTCACATGGACACAGTGCAGTGTGTCGGCCACCCTCAGCACCTCTCTGGGACAGAGCCACCCATTGCACAGTGCTGGGGTTCTGGTCCTCCGAACAAGATGGATGTCCACATTTATCCTGGTGGTGTGAAGATCCTGTCAATGTCTTCTCCATACTAGACGGACGATGAAGCGTAACAGTTGTAAGATAACCATTTGAGGGTGGTGAGGGTGGTCTTCAGCCTCTTGGTAATTATTTACCTGCAGCGATACAAGTGGAGTTCTTAGTTAGTCCCTAGAAATCTGGAGAGGGCACATTGAAAGCAAGAGATGTATCCCACCTGAATTGCAGGGGAACGCTATCTGCTCTGCCAGGGAAAGTGTGTGACATCACAGAGGACAAGCATTCCAAATGAATTTTCCTTTACTGAGAAAAATAAAGCGAATAGAAGACTATCAAACCACTCTGAAGGCATCCGGAACGATAAACCTTCAGGTGGGTGCCGGACAAGAGCCAATGGTTTTGCTGCCTTGGGGAGAGGTAGTTGAGGGTGGGAGAAGGGGCAGAGGAAAAGAAAGAACGAACCTGGGTTCCTTTACTACCGTTCACATTCACTGATATTTAGACATGCTCAGAACCCCTCAAAGGTGGATTTTGGTAGCTGTAATGGACTTGAGAAAGCAGTGAATTTGGGGGTGGGGGTTGCCCTAAGAAGCTAAATAAAGTGGGACAGTGATGGGCCTCCAGCTGCACCAAAGGATAAACAGTGACCCTGAGGGGCTGCCCTCTGTCGCAGACAAGGGTCTGGGTCAACCCTGCCATCCCACATCAGGCCTAGGAAGAAAAGGGCAATTAAGAGCAAAGCCTCATATGTAGGTTTGTTACAATCTGAAGACTGTTCAGAAGGAAACCTTGGATTTATGTGAAGAATTCAGACAGAGCCCTTTGCACCTTTCCAGAATATCCACATCGGGGATCTAATTCGTCTCATTGGAGAATGAAAGGCAAGGGAATACATTTGCCTCACTCAATGCCACCGGCCACAACCTGGTTCAAATTCAAGTCTGAAGTAGGCCCTGGTGGCTTCCTTAATGACTAACCCACAAACAGGACCTGGCTGTGTGACTGCCCCAGGCCGCCCCAATGCACTCTGGGGGGGGGGTGGGGTGGGAAGTGCTCCTAGGGACCGTCTGGGAGTAACCATGAATCACACTAGGACTGTCTGTCCCCTCTCAGACTCCAAAGGTCCCACCAGACACCAGCTGCAAGGGAGCTCCCCCTCCCCACTGTTTACATAGCTCTCAAGTTCAACGGGCCAGGGCATTTCCCCTTTCGTTCCATAACAAGATGGGAGGAAATCGGCTTTATGTCAGCGATTCCTGTGGAGGGGCCCCCGTGACCACAGGCTGCGATTTTTATCAGCTCTGCACACAAGATTGCTTTGTTTTGATTTAACTTTCAAAATTACTTTGCTCCTTTTGTGTGAGAATAACTCAGGGGAAGGTTCATTTTGGCGAAGATGAATATTAATAGGCCGAAAGGCTCTTATTCAAAATAGAACCGCAACTCACTAAAACAAAGAAAGCATACGCTAGGACTGACTAAGCCATCAATCCAAGGTGGGAAGACTTAAACAGACCCGGTGTCACTGTGGCCCTCTGCGTAACCAGACAGCGGGGATGGCTGGGTATCCAAGGGATGGGCCTCCTCCACTGCTTATCATCTGGGGAAACATCAACTGGCTAACCATGAGGATGACAGGTGGACGGTGGTGGCCATGGTCAAAGTTAACGAGAAGACATGTACAAAGGACGCATAAACTCATGCCAGGTGGCACGGGTATGAAATGCTGGAAATTTTGGCACAGGGAAGACCCAGGCCCTGGAGGTGGTGGTAGTGATGTGCCGCCCTCTCGGGACATGGTGTGACAGTACAGCACGCGCCTCTAGCAAGTGAACAATTGCTTTTGGACAACATTCAACGGAGGAAGCCATTAGCACTGATTCAGAGTACAGTGCCAGTCCAGAAATCCCTTGACAGCTGGCACAGTGGCTGGAGCGGCGCCTCTGGCCCAGCACATGTGGCCCGCACAAGGGAAAACAGCTGGAGGATGGGTGGCTCTAACTTACGTCAGATTCAGCAATGAGGCTGCTGCCGGTGTGCCTGAGCCTGAGCCCGGTGGTGCTAATGTGCGGCAGATTTGAGAGCTGAAGTAGAATGAAGACAAGAAGCCAGGACTTAATGCTTAGGACAAGGACTCTCAAGAAGGAGCTCCTTGTGACACATACACGGTGACCCAAGGCTGAACTTCAGTTTTTATCTGGTTTAAGGGTCAGGAGAGCTGAAAGGATTGTGCAAACCTACCCATCTCTCCATTCACCCGACCTCTTCAAGTGAAAACACTTCTTAGGTGAAAGTTTGGCAACTGTTTCTGACTAAATCACAAAGATGCTTAGGAGATCTATCACACGGATGCAGTTGGGTGAAAAGTTATTTAAAAGGCTTCAGAGACAAGCGGGCGCCTGAAAATGTGCTAAGATGGGCCTGGGCATAGAAGAGTCACCCACTGCCACTACTAAATGAAATGAGTAAGGTTTTAAGCTTTCAAAACAACCCCACAGGGCCAGTTTGGCTCTCCTCAAGCTGCAACTGGTTGGAAGTAGCAGGGCAAGAAGTGGCAAGGATCCCACACCTTCCCAGAAGGCACGTGTCACCTAGGACCACACATTCAAGTTCCCAGAACGGAGAGCAATGCAGTGGATGCTAGTACGCCATCGACAGAACAGAAATTCAGGGCGACACTCCGATGAACGCAGCTTTGCCTCCAAGCAGCACCTTTCAATGCTCAAGAACACCTCCCTTTTGGCTTCAAGGAGGTTTAAGAGGGCTCTGTGGCGTGGGAATAGAGACCCTGCGGGTGATCGCAGCAACTCAGCTCAGATTTCTACTAGAGTCAGGTACAAACTCCAATCTCTACTGTAGAGCCCGTGCTCAGTGTGACACACCATGCACACAGCAGACTTGAGGGGGCTCAGAGAGACAACCACATCACAATGAAATTAAAGGTTGATGGGGATTTAAAAATCACAGCAAGGAGACACCGTGAGACCTAGGGGTGAGATCTGTGGCAACATAACCACACTTCAAGTCATGTTTCCTGGCACTCAAGGTAACGGGGCTAAAAATGATGGTATTGGTACTGGAAAGATGTCTCAGTGGTTAAGAGCACTTACTACTCTCTTTGTGGGCCTGGGTTCTCCATATCCTCATCCGATGGTCCAGTTACAGGGGCTCTAGTACCCTCTGTTCACTGAGGGCAAATACACACATACGATGCACATAAAAGACAAATAAACTGTTTTAAAAAGTGATAGTACCCTATCTCAAGTTCTTGAAGATAAAAGCATCCCAGAATAGGCACCCACTCAAGACTCTGAGATAGAGGAATTTGACCAGCTCGACAGAGTGTCCACCCTGAAGGTTCCAGCTGTCCTCAGCTCCTATGTAGGCAGCAATTCATTGGAAACTGAATTTGGACTAAGAGACTCTGATAGTCTCTGCTGCCAGCTCTGGCTCCAAAGAATGAGATGCCATGTCCATCTGGATGGTGCTCCCCACCCCTGCTGTTCAGAGTGAGCCATCCAGGAAGCTGAAGGAACCCAGAACACAGCTGTGCTACCTCTATGGGACCCTAATCCAGCCATCAAAACAATTTTATTAAAGCAGCTCCAAGGCCTTAGCTCCTGCCCACCTTCAGACAGGGAACCTGCTGAGATTTCCCTGTGGGTTCAATGCCCATTGCTGCCTTCAGGTCAGATGACGGCTGCCGAAGACCACATACACTTTCCATTTGTCACCAAGGGAACAAGTGCATTTAAACAGCCTGAGTCTGACAGCTTAGTGGTCACAACAGCTGGAGAAAGGGGACAAGAGGCACCAATAGGATGTGAGGCCTCTTAACACTAGAGGAGCAAATGTTTTCCCACCCTCAGATCCTAGAGGCAATCAGACAGAGCTGTTTCAGATCTATCATGGCCACACTGGCTTGAAAGTTACATACAGGCTGCAATGTTTCCACAAGCCAAACTTGTATTCTCTCTGCTTCTATGTATCATATAACAGAAGCTGAAAAGTGAAGATCTTTTATGGGGACGCAGAAACCACTTCACAGGTTTATTCACAGTGGGGGCTACCTGTCTAGCCATTCTGGCAGCATGACACACATTTCTACTTGATGGGGATCCTTGCCAGGCAGGCCTCAGAACTGGTGCTGAGTCCTGCTCTATGGCCAGCCAAACAGGGTTCATGATTGGTATTATGTCTCCTGTGAGAGACATGAGGGACAAAATACTCGATTCAGAGCAGGAACATGCTGTTCTGAGATGCTAAGTGGGATGTAACACACTTTAACCACAACTCAAACCTCCTGCTTTGGTTCAGCGAGGAGAAGTCTAGCAAGGGATGATGCAACAGCTTTATTATTTTTATGTGTCTGCAGAAGGGCCAAACCTCCCTTTCTTTGCATCTTCATTTCCTCCTCCAGAGATAAAAAAAATTACCCTGTAAACCTGCCTGAAGTTCCCCTCCAGGCACCTGCATCTCCTCTTAGTTACATGTTCATGGCTCACCGTCCCACAACTGCCGAGCAGCCCTGCAGGTGTAGCACCTGCCAGGCCCACAGAACCCTCACACGTGGTGTAGATCAACACAAGGATGTCTAGCCCAACACCCAGCCAGCCATTCGAGCACACCCCAGTGCTTCAATCTCCTCTCATATTTGCGTACACCCAGACAGATGCAGCCTGGGCCTGTAGGGTCGAACGCACTTGCTTCAGAAGCACGTTCAAAGCATATAAAGGCAGCCAGGCAGAGAGTTCCTGGCAATACTCAACGTGACAGAGAATGGAGTGATAATGGCACCCAGATTCTCTAGCCCCCAACATTTGACGTTAGGGTGGAGCCTCAGCCCTTGGTGGGGTGCATCGGCTTATGAGCTAAACTTTGCCAATGGTTTCAGAGTAGTTTATTATTGAGAAAAGCAGCACAACAAAGCACTATGAAGTGATCTAACACCTTCCACTTGCCTCCAAGGAGAAACTGAAGCCTTCACCACCTCTAGTCATTGCACAGAAACGGTGTGGCCCAGGTCAGGTGTGTGAACCAAAATGCCAAACCGCTTCCTCCAACTGCAAGGGAAACACATGTGATTGTGTCTCACACAATGACAGGTATCAGTTCACCTAAGCTAGCGACTGCTCTTGCTACAAGAGCAGTCTGTAGCTCATCTGTAAATTGCTGTGACTAAGGTATGAAGCGACCCTTCCTCCTGTGAGTCAGGCAGGGCGAGGATTTTCCACTTGATATTCATGTCTTTAATGGTGTCTTTCACAACAGTCTAAGAAAGCAGCGTATCTTATTAAACTTCAGTTTTCAATTAATGAAGGCCTCTGGAGAACGTGGCCCGAGGCTATCCATCTTTGGATGGTTTCATCCAAGCAAGCTATAATTTAGGCCTCTCCCTCGTTGGTGATTTATAGAAGCCACCTTCATTTCTAAAAGCATGAACTCAGATAGCACAGTCCTTCTTAGGAAGGAGAGACACCCAGGCTTAAAGTTTAAAACACACACATGCTCATGTGAGTAACGCTTTAGAGAAATTTGTTTTTGTCAGAACCGATCTGCGGGCCACCTTTTCGGCTCCACTTTAACTGATGCGGGGCCCTGCTGCTGTCTGCACACTTCAATCATTTCATGCCTGCACTTGCTGGACTGAGGAGGTAGGCAGTGCAAACCAAAGATGCACGGTCTTCTTATGACCAGAGAGTGGAAGGGTTTCCATTCACTCACTGCCCCATCTGCAAGGCCTCTCTTAGCTTCAGACCATCCAAGGCCAGGACATCCCCAGGTCGTCATTAATCAAGAGCATTCCCTATGGCTGAAATCCTAAAGAAGTCTCAAAGGGCCGTGGATTCCAGCTTCAAGGTCGGGATGGGTTGCAGAATGAGTTCAGTTACTCTTAGAACTATCTGAAGGGCTGACAGGCTTTTCACAGCAACCTCAGCCCATGACCAAAATTCCCATAAGCTCACAGGTGCTTAATTTAAGCACTTGCACTCGATGTCACGTCCAAAAGATGAGCTGGCTCAGGAGCAGCAGCTAGGGCATGTAGACAGCAGTGGTGATGGTTACTGGAGATGAGTGAGAAGTGGGTGGTCTCACTGTCACATCCCCTCATGAGAACGAAAAGACTTCAAACTTAGGCTTCAAGACCCAATACCTCTGCAGCACTCAGCTAAACTCAAACTGCTCGCTTTCCCCACGACCCCCAGACAATGGGGTTCTCTAACTCCTCTCTGGACCCACTGACTTCCTTTTCTGTGCTGTCTGCTTCCTCTAAAGCCCCTGCCATCCTCCCGAGTCCCCCAAATGGTAGCACACTGCAGGGTGACACCGAGGGTTAGAACAGTTGGTACACCACCTGGGTATAACTTCATCAGGAAACAGCTTTCAGGAGGCCTAACCCCTCCCCAGTGAGCTTTGTCTCCTCCCTCCTAAGCTCTTGGAAAAGTACCAGCTCCACAGTGGAAGATACCACCTTGGCTCTCTGTTATCACTAGCAGAGGACCACCAGTGAAAGGGACCAAGGACAACTTGCCGCTGCAGTATTCCTGCAGAAGCATTAACCCTAACTCTTGGGGAAGCATCAGGTAAGAGAAATACAGGGAGCCTGTAAACTCAAACTGCCTGGGTCCTCCACAAGTGTCACCTCTCCAAAGACAGGAGTTGACAGAGCCAAAGTGCGCATTAATAATCCAATGCATGGGTCTATACTGGGACTTGGATCAGTGTCCACCCCCACCTGTCATTCTGGGACAAATGGGATGTTTAAGTCTACAATCCCAAGACAGCATGGGGACACTATCCATTTGCTGATCATGGCTGTGCAGGTGGCTGATGTTCTTGCTCCCAGGTAGCACACGCTGCTGTATTAATAACGGTTGGGGTCTCATGAGAGGTCCCCATCCACAATGGCATGTCAAGCAGGGTTGTCCTTGCTCAGGTCTTGTTTGGGTGACCACATTGAGTTTTCATGGGGCAGCTTCCCTGTCCTAGAAGACACAATCTCCCAGCAAATATCCTGTCCTCTGGTTTGTACTCCAGCACCCAGTGACGTTCCCTGGCCATCTTATGGATGAATAGCTGTAACAATGACAATTAAAGCAAAAGAGAACATGAAATTGGAGGAGTAGGGAGATGGGGGAGGATATCGGGGGAGGGAAGAAATACGATCAGAACATTTATGAAAGTCTCAAAGAATTAATAAACTTTTTAAAATAGAACAAGCTAAGGGAATCACATGCTTACATACGGAAAGTACATATGACAAGAGACTTATACTGAGTGTGCCAAGGTGGCATATTAACAAAGCGCTCTGTATGTTTCTTGAAATTTTTCAAAGTGGAAAGCTGCCCCAATTCCTATGATATAGAGCATACATGTTCTAATGATAGCTGCCGGCTGTGTGCACAAACTAATGATAGATGCCAGGAGTGTTGCCCTAGGAGTCCAGCAGTCAGGGGCGTACAGACTGGGCATTCACTTGAGACCCCCTCTTCTCTGGGTTCAGTCTCCACAGTTCTAGCTCAAGCTGTCCCCCCCCTCCCCGCCCTGTTCTTAAATGTACTCAACATACAACAACTACAAAAACGGCGTCTCTGTTCTCCTAACAGGCAACTTGGGAAGCTATCCCACCAGGCTTTGTAAGGTTGATGAGGTTGATGGCAATAACAGCCGACTAACACTTGAAGAAGATATCTGCCCAGTATGAAAGCTAAATTTTAGAGGCCTCGGAGCATCCTCACAAGTAGGCAAAGGATGGACACCAGCTCAGCAACGGGTCATCTGAAGTCATTATTCTCCCACTTCCTGCGTGGCTTCCTGTCCCCAGAGTTCAACAATGGACCATTCGTGTGATGACAGACAATGGGCTGCTCTTCTAACCAGCAAGACTGGTGGCTGCAGCTTCTGAGGTCACTGTGTCACTATCCTGCTGCGCTGGAGTCTGACACTTTGAACTGGCTGCCGACACCTACCATTTGGAGAATATCTGCCTTCATTTTTAGAGGAATTCGGGTCTAGGCTAGAATCTATCCCTTCCCCTACTCCTCTACTCCCCAGCCAACTAAAAAAGCTATAGAATCCTTTGTCTGTGCTACACTTCAGCATTGGGTTAAGATATGCTAAGGGCTGGCAAGATAGCTCAGCTGGTAAAAACACTTGTCACAGAAGCTTCACAGTCCAAGTTAGACCCCCAGAACCCACATAAAAACGCTGGAAGTGATGGTATGTGCATCTGTAATCTCTGGACTGGGGAGTTGGGGGCAAAGGAATGAGAATTGCCCAGAAGCTGGCAGGCCTGCCAGTGTGAAGCAGAGAAATGCTCCCAAAAGTTGTTTTCTGACCTCTACATATGCACAGTGGGCCATAAGGTGTGCGCGCACATGCATGTGCACACGTGTGCGCGCCCACATGTGCACGCACACACACACAGAGGAAAAAAGATATACAAAATAAAGTCTAAAATCTTGCAAAATAGTGCAATGACATTTATTTACATTTATTGCATTAAGAGGATGGGAAATAACAATGTCACATCTCATTAAAAAAATGTAACCATCACAAAATGCATACACATGAAACTATAAACTAACATCAGGAAAGCAGGAGGCAGAACACACACATCTCATCCTCTACAAAGCCAACTGGGTGAATGAAGAATCCGTGACAGTCCGTATGTCATCAGCACGGGGATACCATCCCTGGGGGGCCAGCCACAGGATGTGACTATAATCTCACTAGCTATCCTTCACTTTGTCCATCCTTAACCACTTACAGTCCCCTGGGAGCTGCATCAAGCAGGCCCATCTCAGAGGGCCTCCTAGTCCAAACCTTATGGTTTAACATGAAAGTTGTACAAAATAATCCATCAGACGCCTGGTTCTGCAGACAAAGTCTTTGATACAACCAAGAGTAGAGTGTTGTGCCAACTCATCTCAGTGTACAAGTCCCAGCAGTACAAAGACCTGCCCACAAGCCGAGTCCCTCCTGAGGCATCCCCACCCACCAGATCCAGCCCTGAAGGCATCTGCAGTGTTTGAAGATAGATGTGACATCATAGCCAGTTCCTATGTAGACTCAGGTGTCTCTAGTTCATCAGAAATGGCATGTGTGTTGGTCTGAAGCAAAATGGTCCCCCAAGGGGAATGGCACTATTAGGAGGTGTGGCCTTGTTGAAGGAAGTGTGTCATGGTAGGCACGGGCTTTGAAATTTCTTTTGTTCAAGCTTCCCTACATGTGACACTTGACTTCCTGTTGCCTCTGAGCCAAGATAGTAGGACTCTCGGCTCCAGCACCACATCTGTCTGCACACCTCCATGCTCTCCACCATGATGACAATGGACTGAACCTCTGGAACTGGAAGTGAGCCCTCAATTAAATGTTTTCATTTGTAAGAATTGCCATGGCCATGGTGTATCTTCACAGAAACAAAACCCTAACTAAGACAGCCTGTCCTCCTGGACTCTGGACCCAACTCCAGTCCAAGACTCAAATGTAGTCCCCCACTTTCTTGAACAGTCCTATGTCCCCTTTCCCTGCCTTTAACAGAAGGACCAGGCTCCTGAACACCACAGCCGCACACAGTCAATAGGCTCAGTCACCACAGAAACACTGAGATCTCAATAAAAGATCTGAGGCAGGGGGATGAGTGGATATAACTTCAGTGGTAAATTAAGAAATCAACCAATCTTCCCAAGAGATTGACATTTTGGATCTAGGCTAAGGAATTTAAATTCTGTGAAGTGATCCATGCCAGGTGGCTGATGCCAGGCTTGTGTCAGCTAAACACAACATCGTGAAAAATTCCTCAGTCCATTCATCAACGTGACAGTTCCCATGACAGAAGCACGTCTGTAGCACACACACACACTTCCCCCGTGGAAAAGCAGGAAGGGGAACTGAAATTGTTCTCAAAGTCCAGGACTCCTGATAGATCTGCCACTCAGAAGAAAGACGACTCCTAAGAGGGGTGGGAAGGGTTAGGGTAGGTGCAGTGGTGGTTTCCGTGTGTGTCTGAAGGAGGCCTGAGCGGCCTGCAGGCGTAAGAAAGACCCCCAAACAGTTCATGGTGAACACTCATTTACTTTGGACCAACTGGCTAAAATAGGAAATGTCTATGCAAAGACAGGGTAGTATGCCTGGCATCTCTCCAGAGAGCAGAGTCCACATTACCTCAGGACACTTCGTTAAGTAACTGGCCACTCCACTCACAGTCGTCCTGCACCCCAGACTCAAAGCCTACATCCTCAAAAGTTGATTCCATGGGGAAGGGAGGTACCAAACAGACATATGTCTTCATTCCGTCAGGAAAGCATCAAAACTATTTTTAAACACACTGCTGCTAAAGAAGATGAAGAACTAACCTGATACTTATTAAAATCAAGAACACACTTGAGAAATCTACAGAGCAGCCAGCTATCCTTATTGAACCTTTACTAGGTTCACATCATAAACTACTTATTACTGATCTCCTCATACATTTCAACAGCCAAACGTGAATTGCCCTCAGCACCCCCTTTCTGCAGTCCTGGCTGAATGATAGTGTAGACTTTAACAGCTTTACCTACATGGAGATGCACCTCCCATGAATTGAAAGCTACGTGCTCCATACTTAACATGAGACTATTTCAGAACGCATCTAAATAACCTTTTAAAAGATTTAAGAAGTGATACATTGAGGTGTCTCCCACATACAACACCACTAGCAACTTCACCCTGTATCTTAATTAAAGGCAAGAACTCAGATGCAGGAGTAGAAATAAGAGGAGAGATGAAGTAGCCCACAACTTGTCAGTCTCCTTTTTATGGGGATGGGAAGGGGTCCTTACCCTCCTTCTGTAAGATTCGTTGAACTCATCTCCAATCCTCCGAAGCTCCTGTGCAATCCATATCTCGGGGCGGATATCTGCAGGTTCCTCTTGAGACTGCCTTATGGAAGCTGCATGGGGACAAAGAAACCAGAAATCATCCTAGGGTCCACAGTGCTGACAACATCATACATGAGTTCCCAGGAGCAAACCCACCTCACACATTCTCACCCATCTGGAAGCTCCCTGGTTTCAGGAACTCTCAATCTGGTGTTAAAAACCATGAAGGAAGCATCACTTTAGTCAACATCCTAGTGAGGTTTCTGTTGCTGAAAAAAAGTTTATTTGGCTCACACAGTTGGTCACAGTCCATCAACTGTGAGAAGTCAAGGCAGAAGCTCAAGGAGCAGAGGCAAAAGCAGCAACATTGCTCACTGGCTTGCTCAATATGGTCCACTAAGTCTGCTTTCTTTCTTTTTGTCCTTTCCTTTCTTCCTTTCTTTTCTTTTCTTTTCTTTTCTTTTTTGTTTGTTTGTTTGTTTCAAGACAGGGTTTCTCTGTGTAAAGCCCTAGCTTTCCTGGAATTAGCTCTGTAGACCAAGCTAGCTTTGAACTCACAGAGATCTGCCTGCCTCTGCCTCCCAAGTCCTAAGTCTGCTTTTTTGTACAACCCAGGACCCTCTGCTCAGGCTCGTCCTGCCTGCAGTGGGCTGGGCCTTTCCGCAGCAATCATTTATCAATAATTTACCCCACAGATTTCCCTACAGGCAACCTGATGGAGGTAATTCCTCAATTAAGATTTCCTCTTCCCAGGAGACTCTTGATTGTTGACCAACAGAACAAAACAGAACCAGCAGTCAATACAGAATAACTTCACAGAACTGGATACTCAGACTTGCAAGAATTACAAACATCCCGGCCCAGCCATACACATGCCTATTTCAAAAAGAATCCGAACAGCACACCGAAGCTCTCCAAAGAAACACGAGAGGAACCAGTGGCATGGTTTGGTCACAATGGCACTTGCTGCCAAGCCTGACAACCTTGAGTTCGATCCCCAGAATCCACATGACGAAAGCACAAACTGTCTCCTGCCTTACGCATGCACACAAACTAAACGTAATAATGATTTTAAAAAGAAATCAGTAGCCAGGTGGTGGTGACGCATGCCTTTAATCCCAGCACTTGAGAGGCAGAGGCAGGCAGATCTCCGAGTTCAAGGCCAGCCCAGTCTACATAAGAAGTTCAGGGGATACACAGAGAAATCCTGCTCCCTCCCCCACCAAAAGAAATCAGTGACAGGGAGTCTGCCTAACATTCATGGATCCCAAGGTCCACCCCTAGAACTACACTAGGAAAAAAAAAATAGATAAGACACCAGAGAACATAATTAGTTTCTCAGTGAAGTACCCACTTTAGTATCAGAACAAGGTACACATTCCTAGGAAAAATTGAAAGCTGATAAAAAGGGGAAACCAGAGCTGTCTAAAAGTGGGTTTCTACAGAAGCAGGTTCGGGGACACCCATAGTCATCCAAATGGGAACTCCATGTTTTGACGGAATATTAACTCAGTCAATAAAGATAGACTTGAGCCTGCAAACACCACACAAAGGAAGGAAGTGTTTTGGGTCTGGGAATAAAGCCACCTTTGACAAGAGAGAAAAAGACTGGATCCTGGCAGGATGTGGGTGAGTTCGAAGCCAGTCTGATCTACACATAAATATCTGTGAGTTCCAGGTCAGCCTGAGCTATACAGTGAAATCCTGTCTCAAGGGAAAAAAAAAAAAATCATGTTAGGAAGTTAATGCTGTAACAACACAAAAACACACGCTGCTCAGAGTAGGTAATAGTCCAGGAAGAGACAGGCCTCCTAGACTCCATCTACAACCTCTCATTTTAAAAATAAGCACAAGGAACTCCCAACTAAATTTTCCACTCACTCAGTAAAGCAGTAAAAACCTAAGGTCCTTGGATTTCATAAAGACATAACCTTTTTTTAAATGTTGTAAGAGGTCCATAAGCTGCATATTCATAACTCTACAAAAGCACATGAAATGAGTACTTCGAGACTCAGATAATTCTTTCCAAAACTGTTGTCACAGTGGCGGGTCAGCAGAATGAAGGACGGGCTCCGTATGCAATCCCAGCACTACAGGACCTGAGGCAGGAGGACCGCCCTGGGCTACATAGTAAAGGGTTATCCATATGAGAAGAAAAAGGTCAAGAACTTGAAAGAGAAGCAGGTATTCCATAAGGCCTCAGCGAGGGGGAACTCTGTGCCCCACCAAGATACCTACACTAGGAATATTAAAGGGGACATCACTACAGGAAGTATTGGTAGAGACAGGAAGTCTTATAGAGGAGTTAAATTTTTAGGCTAAGTCAGATATGGCCCAGGAAGTCACATTCAGTCACAAAAAAATGACATTATCCATACATTTTTAGCATAGATATTTCTAATATTAATGTTACTAGTGAGTCTACTAAAACCAAAGTTTAAATAAATGGCAAACAAAACAAAACAAACAAACAAACAAAAAATAACGGGAGACACCATGCCAGGTGATGACATCAGTTCCCTGTCTCTTCCTGGGTTCTTGGCTTTTTAAGGACTTGGTTATCACAGGAGCCAAATCACTATCTTTATCTGAGACAGTCTCACCGTGCAGCCCAGGAGCCTTTCAGCCCTCGGGCGTCACCTTCTTAAGTGCTGAGATGAGAGCATGCACCACCACCCCAGGTCATGACTAGAGCTTTTATACTATGAGCCATCAAGCACTCTCTCTGACTTAGGGGCCTCTTCTGATGAGTGTCCTCATGGGGAGGCACCTTATCACCTACACAGCTGAGCAGGTCAGCGAGGTACTGTGCCACCACAACAAGTCCTATCACCAGCCTCTTTGGGCTTCATAGTTCCATTGTCCATTCCCTCCCCCACCCCCATACACACTGAAGAGCTATCTATCTGGGGTTGGAAATAAAGAAAACAATATTGCTGAAAGACAATGGTGGAAAAATAGATCATATGCTTTATTTATAAAGTCGGTGAGGTGATCAATCTTGTTAGACAACTTACCCAATGTTCAATACAGGGAAAGATTAACTGATTTACTCAAGGAATGACCACTAGCCATGCCGTTCTAGGAGGCCAAGCTGATGTCTCATGGACTTGAAGTTCTTGTGGGCTAACAACGAATTTTTTTTCTCTCTCCCTTCCTGCCACAGACAAGGTCTCACACGGCACAGGCTGACCCTGAACCCCTCATCTTTTCCATCCACTTCTCAAGTGCTGGGACTACAGGTGTGTGCCACCGTTTGTCAGAACTCAAGATCCGTAAACATGGCTCATACTTTTGCCTTGGTCTGTTCAAAACCTTCACAAAAAAATTTGCTTTAGCTCTCAGCGAGCCCTTCTGAACTTGCCTTCTTTGAGCAACCAAATGTCCCTTGCCAAGGGACACCTGGGGACGGTCCAACTTCCTTTCTCTTGACTGGACCCTCTCATGAAGCAGCATGACCTTTCATATGTGGCTCATGTCTGAAGCCAGGCTGTTCTTCATGTATGGAGAGAAACTATGCTCTAAGCACAGCAGTCTTTCTTTCATTGTAACACAAAATAATGACTAACTCGGAGGAATGCCTCCACACTGGAAAAGAAGCCTTCTGCTCTTCTAGCTAATTCTTTCCTCACACCTATGTTTGCTTCAGAAGGTGGTCTGTTTCATGCTTGCCTGGGAACTTCAAAAACCACTGAAGGAGCTAGCTTGGGTCACAAGCTGACTTATCAAAACTCGCACTTAGCAAGCACACCGATACTGCTAGCAGCTTTGCATCTCTGGTGGCCAAACTCAACTTGTTGAGAGATAAATGCCTTGTTGTTTGAAGAGATAAGCAGACAGCCTGTTTCTCCTATAAAGAACAGCTCTACGGCTGTTAGTACAAGTAGGTGCATGGACATAAACAGATCCCCAGAGCTCAGCAGGGAGGCTCAGAGTGGGAGGGAATGGAAGCCCAAAGGTCCACAGACCAGATTCTGAAAAAAACACTGAACAAAGGGCCAGAAGCAGTGGCTAAGTCTGGGGCCCTGATCTGTGATTTCTGAGAGCACTTAAAAGCCAAGAGGGTGTATTAACCCAAGATAATGGTTAGAATAAGCTTAGTCTACACTGTAATTGGCAGGCAATAGCTTGGGTTAGTAAACAGGCTACCAGCTGTACTTAGGTGTAATTTTAAAAAGTTGTTACAAAACAGTATTATACAGTATAAACACTACTCACAGAGGAGGCTGGTGCACTCCAACATTCCACTCAGCCTCTCTCTTTCTCTCTTTTTAAGTCTCACTATGTAGCCCTTGGCAGAGCTGGGACTGGCGTCTGTGATGCTGTGTCCAATGTGATATACTAGTGTTCTACCCCTAAGTCACAGCCTCCAGTTGTGTTTTTCATTTTTTATTTATTTTGATTTTATGTGAATGGCTGTTTTTGCCTGCGTGCATGTGTGCATGACTGGTGTCTGCAGAGGCCAGATGAGAGTGTTAGTCCTCTTAGAACTAGGGTTACAGTCAGCTATCAACTGCTATGATGGTGCTGGGAATTAAACCCGGGTCCTCTGCAAGAGCAGCCAGTGTTCTTTCCTGCTGAGCTATCTCTCTCTAGCCCTCTTGGTTGTTTTTTATTGAGAAGCAAAACTACTCCACTGATCTAAACTGAAAATTAACGGTTAGTATCTGCTCCATAAGGCACAGGTAATATGCACACAGTAGATATGCACTAAGCTAGACACTATGGTTAGTTGTACACTTTTTTTTTTTTTTTTTTTAAAAAGACCTTTGTGGATGTGTCTATGTGTACTAGTACATGTGTTTATGCTGGTGTGTGAACAGTCCAGGTGAATGTCAGTATCCATCCTCTGCCTACTGCTTTTTGAGGCAGCCTCTCTCCCTGAACCCAGCTCACATTTTCCTCCAGTACGCTAGAAGCCAGAAGACCCCAGCAATCCTGTCTCTGCCTGTACTCTGAGCCAGGGTCACAGGCATGTGTGCAGATGCCTGGACCACTACTTGGATGCTGGGATTTGAACTCTGATCTTTATGATTTTGCAGCAAGTGCTCTTAACCAATGAGCCATCCCTTCAGCCACAATATACTAAGTTTATTCCCCCCAATATTATTTAGAGTATTTTATAAGGCATCATCTTCTCCATTAAAGGTAGACTAGTTTTAATTAATATAGTATGCTGCTTAACAAAATACTTTTATCTTCTTTCTCAGGAGACAAAATATTTTCTTTAGAGTACAGGGAATAGGGAAGCTCCACAGACAGCTTTACGCTACTGAGTACCATTATTGGTCTTGTGCCTTGTGAGGAGAAAGCAGAGCAAAGAATGGGATCCAGCTCATCCACTCTACCATGAGCAGGTGAGCTAGAGGCGAGGTTTTCATTCCCAACACGGAGTGGCTTAGTTTCCTCCCACAGCCACCCTGAGCATAGACGACCACAGCTGTGGTACAGAGACACCACAGTTGTTGATCTTCTGAAGTGCACCTGGAGTCTGTGGCTGGAGACATAGTGCTCTGCCACCAAGCCACCCCACCTTCTCGACTCCTGTCACTCTGTCCTGCACGCACCCACTTACTCTCACAGTCAGCCTGTCAAAAAGGTAATCTCTGTTACATTTTCAGTCTTTAAGAGGGGAAAGCACCAACCATAATATTTTACTCTATTGCTAGTGATGTGCCTGAGAATCATCATTGTTCACATGTGTTCATGAGAACACTGTTTACAACAGCTTCTCTATGTAAGAGGGCCATGCTTCTAAACCAAGGAGGGCATTTGACAGGCACACAAAAATTCTTCAAAGGGGAAACTCTTAAGTCAGATTTTTACCCTTGGAACATAGATTCAGTATTTAAGAAACATTTCACTCTGTGAACCTGGCCTGAGTGTCCATGGATACATCACATCTCCTCTCCTCTCTCATACACACACACACACACACACACACACACACACACACACACACACACACACACACACTCCAACCAGACGAAGCAGAATGCTTGAGACCACACCTGTACTGTGAAGCTGTGACTTGCAGCAAGACTCCAACCCTGCAAGCCACTAGCCTGCACCCAAGGGGACTTCCCAGCCCAGGTTTGTTCCTCTTTACTGTTACAAATGCCACTATTAAAACTTTCTTATGTGCTGGGTCAGACACGTGCAGCTTTGCCAAGCGTCCTGTGCCTGCTGAGTTTTCATACAACTCCAAGGAATAATCTTTTGAAATCCAAAACATGATTTTCTATGGCATGATACCAATTCATTTTTCTATGCAGGAGGAAGGGAGGGAAAGGACATTCGCGATGCCAAAGGGTTTCAGTTATGTAAGATGTGGGTTACTTGGCTAATAGCTTTCCAACTCATAAAGAAACACAAGATCTTCAAAGCTCAGTAACTGGAAGGACTTATATCATGGATAAGTGGTTGGGAGTGAGATCAAGCTGCGACTTTGTTGCACGAACAGCAATGGGTTCAAAGAACCAAGGCCACATTGTGGCATTCACAGCCCTTCTGCCAGCTGTCCTCGCCTGCAACAGTGCTGTGAAACAACACAGACATGCATCCTAGCATATCAGCTTACAACCTCAACTGCAATCAAAGTCCCTAAGGCTGGCTAGGGGGCAGCTCCTGTCCTAATGCCCCCGATTACCTGCCATTACAGTGTATCAGTAGCAGAAGCCAACTCAAAACCTGCAGGAGAATTTCAGCCCAGTGTCTCTGGATGGTCACTAAGTTGCAAAGACTAGATTTGAAAGTAATCAACATGAACTAAACCAAATCTATATTCAACTCAAAACAGGGAAAGGATTTCCTGATGTCCAAGTAGACATGGAATGTGTGACTTTGAAGAAGCTGTTGCTTATCTCAAACACACAACAGAACACACTGAAGACAGTCGAATGCAATCAATCCATGGACTTTAGGAAGAGAGAAGACCTCTCTAGCCACCTCAGGGCTGTCCATCTATCTCTGTCCCTGCCGAAGCTCTGACTGGACCACCCACGCCTATACAGACCCCTTCAAAGATTCACTTCCTTGTAGATTTAAACCAGCTACAAAATAATCCCCAAAGAGATGATCTAAATAGGGTGGGGTGGGTGGGGGGATGTTCACTGGGGCAAATAGGAAATTCTGGGATGTTGAACCAACAAAGTAATCTGCTTACTTAAATATCTTCAGAAACAACCTTTCTCCATTCAGACAAACCCACAGGTCACACGAGGAACAGAGCAAGGAGCCAGTGTGCGGAGACAGCTTACACAGCCACCTTAAAGGGACCAAGCTGTCCATCTCTTCCCAGTCAGGCAAAGGCAAAGGAGAGCGGCTGCCACTGCAGCCAGGGTACACTAAAGCCACCAGAAGCTCCTTTTGAAATGTGTACTCAGAAACACCACCCAGACCAGTTATGTCTCCCTCCCCTGGCTCATCCCCTCCCTCAGCCTCCTTCCAGGTCTTTTTTTTTTTTTTTTCCAACTTTCATTTTTTGAGGCCACCCAGCCAGTTGACAACGAAAGCTATTAGAAATAAAAAATTCTGGGGGCTAGAAGAAGGCACAGTCAGTTAAATGTCTGTTGTACAGGCACGAGTTTGGATCCCTAGCACCCAGCACTGAGGAGGTGGAGACAGGAGGAGCCCAGCACTCACTGGCTAACCAGCCTAGTGGAATCTGTGACCTTTAATTCAGCGGGAGACCTCCGTCCTCAAGGTCTAAGGATCAGAGTGAGTGAGAAAAACACTCAACACCTCTGGCCTCTGCACACCTGTGCATGCATGCACACACACACACACACACACACACACACACCATACGCAAATGTACACATCCAAATAAAATTAAAAGCAGAAAGAAATAAAAATAAGGCAGCAACATGCAACCTAAGAGCTTCAGTTTCTCTCTGTTTTTCTCTGGTGCACCTTTGTGTCAAGCCTGAGTTGTCACATGAATTCAAGACAGTACCTTAAAAACAGCCGCTAGAATAAAATGCTCAATAATGAAGTGCACGGCCCAAAGCCAGAACTTTCCTACTCACTCTTCCGGCGTGTCCTCACCATAGCCTTCATGTAGCCCTGAGCTAACAAGTCCTAACAGGTCGCTTTCATCCGTTTCCAGCCGGATGGTTTGCAAAGCCCAGTTAACCAAGGCTGAAGTTGGACAGAGATGTGGAAACTAGTACTCACAAGGCCCTTTCCCCTTCACCAAGCTCTGTTTCGTGCAACCCAGGCCTTCTCATTCATTTCTGACTCCACTATTGCTTCCATCTGAGCTGTCCAACACACACACTAACATATTTACTAGGCGTGGGAGGAATACCAGGAGCCCGAGCTGTGATGGCCACGTCCAGGGACATCTCAGACCCAGGAGGAACACAGCACCTAGTGGGGGACAGGGTGGGAGCCCTCAGCGACAGGCCACCTGGTTTCTGGGCCCTTCTGTCCACTTCCAGGGCCAGATGCCCTTTCTGCATGGTGCTGTAGTCCTCACTGACAGCCACTAAGTACCACAGAGCTCTCTTTGGGGAACTGAATGAATGCTCCCTTCTAACCCTCCACCCCAATCAGGATTCTTATCCTAGGGCTGCAAGACAACCCTTTATAATCCCTCTCAATCATCACCTCTCTCCTCTTCCTCTCTCTCTCCTTTAACTTACTTTGGGTTTTACTTATCTTATGTATATGGGGTTTTGCCTGGATGAACGTCTATGCACTATGTGTATGTGACGGAGTGAAGAGGGCAATGGACCTTCTGGAACTGTAGTTAGGTGGTTGTCAGCCACCATGTGGATGCTGGTAATCGAACCCAGGTCCTCTGAAGGAGTAGCCAGTGCCTTCAGCCCCTGGAGTCATCTCCCCAGCATATCATGCCTTTTTTAATCAACAAAGCTGCCATCACACTTCCCAAACCTGGTGCAAAGCCAGTTGCTCTCATCAACAACAGGCCTTGGGGGCTCCTACCACCATGCCATGTTCCTGAAACCAATGCTCTGAGCGGCACTGGGCAGCATTTCATACTCACTGCTTAGACCACGACACTGTCTTGGTCTCTTTGATCCTGTCCCACTGAGTCTCTGGGACAGCTCCTTCTCTGCCCATAACTGTTATTTACATTCAGAAGGTTACGGGGACCTGACTGTGTATCTTATTTTAATAAGCATAAGTAACCTCAAAACTCAATAGGTCAAATGAAGATAAGCCCTGAATTTGCTTTAAAACAGAAACATAAAACCAATATTCCTTCCTATTGAGACAGCTCATTTCACCATTTACTCCACTGACCAGTCACAAAAGAACCACGTGGCAACCCTTAAACACAAGGGCTGGAGATGTAGCTCAGTGGGAAACCCTGATCTAGAGAGCAGGAAACCCTGGGCTTCACTCCCCACACCACAAGTATGGCCTGGGCTGAAGGCATACCTCAGCGGTAGGATACTTATAAGACCCACCTGGCATGAACGAGGCCTCAGATTGATTCTAGCTGGTAGCTTACCAAGATAACCCAAAACACTAGGAAGACCTGGGCTACAGGGTGTGTTTGAGGCCAACCTGAGCTATGGAGGGAAAGTCTAAGCCCTGCCCCCAACAGGACAAGCATTCTCATTCAAACAACAAAGGCAACATCCAACTCCATATACATTATCACTTATGACTATTCTCCAGAGTAAGTGATTTAAAAACCCAAAGTTACTACCTTTCAGTAACTATAAATGACTTCTAGACAAAAACCATATTGGATGAGGGTAGGTGGAGATACGAATGTATAGTATAATATAAAAACTCCTAAGTTCCAGAGTTAACTATGGCTTCCTGTATATAATTTAAGACCAGTAGCAGAAAACAAGAGATAATAGCTTCCCCCATAAATTCATGAAAAGTTTCACTCTTGAATGTTTATCTCAGTGACAACAAAGACCAAGACATGGGCTAAAAAACAAGGGCAAAAACAAAAGTCACCCCTTAGGTTTTTGTTTTTTTAAATGAAAGCCTTAGTTACAAACTTAGCATTTATAATAGCCATATACAAACTCAAGCAGTAATTCAACACAGATGTACGGTCGTCGTGGGTAACTCTCCGTAAGGCTGGAGACAACAAAAGCTTCCACTTCCATGCACAAAGACAGCTGCCTCCTCTTACCCATCTCGTAGGAAAAGAATAAAACCTTCTACCTCAATTCCAGACACCGCTTTGCATAACTGCAAAGGCAGTCATTGCGCTTGGACAGTTAATGGTTTCAATGTCTATCCCAGCTGGGCTCTGAGACTCTCTCTCCCCAGACAACCCCAAAAGCTTGTGTACCTTGAGCAAGCATATTAGAAACATCCAGGCTGAATGTGACATTGTGCCTCTGAGAGACACAACACAGACTAAAGCCAGATCTGTGACAACAGAAAAAAAATATAGGAAGAGCTAAAGGCTGCCAAAAAAACAAAAAACAAAACAAAACAAAAAACAAACTTGAAGGTTCATGAGATGACAAAGTGAGTATAAGATTAATAAGATTAGTCAGTCAGAGAGAAGGTGGGAGCCACGTTGCTTCACCACTGACCTGACAGCCAGCTACCAGTTAACTTCTGCACAGTGCACAAGTCTGAGGGAGGTTGCAGAGAAACAGCCCAAACTGTACAAATGTTACATAATTGTGCCCTGTGCCCCACCTCCATATAGGTGACTTCTCAGTCGGGAAAACACCAGACTGAAATAAAGATCAAAGTTAAGAGTGGAATTTATAGCTGTGCTTAATAGGTCTGTTCTGATTACAAACGCTAGCTATGGTGACTGCAGGTGCAAGAAGACACGGAAAACTTGCTGTCAGAGGGAGTTTATGGTGACAGTCAGCTCACCCGAGCAAGCCCTTGACATGTCTCTCCTCTAGCCCACAAAGGCAGAGCAGACACAGCTGCTGGCAGCTCAACAGCTTGAGGCCATTCTGAAAAATCCCCCGTGTAATCCAGGACACTGGAGCTGCTGTCTGGTGCTCTGGCCACTAGAGTGGCATCCACACTCTATTTCAGGCAAGAGCTACACTCACTTACCTGTTATGATAATGAAACTATCATAGCGAAAGACCAAGACTCTATGGTGGTCACTGGCTAAAACTTTCCACCACCAGACTTCACCACACTATCAGTGCAGGGAGTTAACTAACACTGGGCACTTACGCTGCACAGGCCAGGCTTGCAGTGGAGAAACCACCGAGCTAAAAATCCAGGCAAAAGGAGGATGTGAGTTGCTACAGGGCACAGCACGCAAAACACCACTGGCTCATCAACAGTCTAAAGCTAAGGTTTGTATCTCATATGTACTAACGTCATATTTATCCTGACATCACGATTTTACGCTAAGAAACTTCTCAAAGATTCAAAAATCAGATGAATTGCAACAAAACAAACAAAAACCAAAGCCTCTCTTACTGTTTGTGGGACTGGGGATCAAATCCAGGGCCTTGGATGGGCTGGCAAGTGCTATCCCACTGAGCTATATCCAGATCTCAAGAAACATCCTTGCGTTTTCTCTGGCAGAGTTAGTCTATAGAAAAGTAACACAATGCACTCTGTATACCTTCAGCTACAAGCATTCCTAAGGGAAAACCAGATCCAGATCCTTTCCCCCTTGCGTAGCTGGATAGACGGCTAGTGCTTAAGAACACTTACTAGTCTCGTGGGGGACCCAGGTAGAGTTCCCAGCACACACATCAGGCAGCTGTAGCTGCAGGTAACTGCAGTTTCTGGGGATCTAATGCCCTGTTCTGACTTCCTCAGGCCTTTATACAGGCATGAGAATAATCAGGCACACACACACACACACACACACACACACACACAACAGTTACAACAAAAACCTTTGAGAAGTCTCAAATTTCTCATTTATTCCTCTCTAAAGTTGATTATATTTAAATGTTTTAGGACTGAGAACAGGAAACTACACTCTGGTACCTGAGAATATAATCTATCTTGAGGGGAGACGCCTAAAGCTGAAACCTGTTACACCAATATGTTTCAATTTAACACGTAACACTCATATTGAACTGAAATGTTGGATTTTTATTACTTTTCAGTTTCAGCTTCAAACACACTTTCATTCCTAAGGAAGCAGAGCTAAGTCCAAGCATACCAAGCAGTCCATACTATGCAGAGGGCCAGGCAGCAAACAGTGCCAACAAGTCTAAGGCCAGGTTCCACCGTTAGACAACCCACTCCTGACTGCTCACACTGGGAAAAGATGGAAAAAAATCACCCCCATGCCCCCCCTACACAAGCCATGCCTCTGACTGGCTGGCATCAACTGTGAGCACAGATTGCTCCCACGAGCCAGAAGGACATAGGCTCTAGGGGGAGATGAGTCACCAGTGCAGCCCTCTCTTGTCCCATTGGCAAGGAGCCAAGGTGACAGGAGCCAGCAGCCCTTTATCACTAACATCATCAGGGGATGGGCCACAGCTCTCCTCAGGAACATGGGGCTCTGGTCTGAAGAAAAAAATCAGGGTTAGAGAAAGCAATGTCCAGCCTGGGCTTCCCACAAGACACCAGGGACTCGAAGAGACCTAGCCTTTTGCAGGTTCAGCCTGCCATTAGGGAGATGTCATTTTATGCTGTGATCACTGGGCCTACACAGCACAGGAAAAGCTCACCTAGAAGGCCTTGAAACTCTCTATGACAACAATTAGCTAAGGACAGCTTATCACCTTGCAAGTGACAGGGAAGTCTTGACTGTTCAATGTGCCTTCTCAGGGGTAAAAAGCTGAGGTATCCCTTATTTTGCAAAGCTGTTCCAGATCACTGACCTGCAGGAGAAAGTGGTTCTCTGCCTCTGTCCAGAAACCATTCTCTTTTCAAAATACACATTTCTAAACTATAGTCAAATTTCTGCCACATCAAATGGTTCGTCTCCAGCAGGTGGCCTAGGCTCAACCCCAAGCCAGGCAGAGCAGATGTGGGCAGGGTTTCCAGATATCCCTCCCTCCACGGCCCAAAGATTTGCCAAAAAAGCCACGATTCTTCTCAGGGTGATGTTCTGGTCCCCTGGAAGACCCACAGAGGTTTAGACCTCCCACTCCCACTCAAGTGGGTTTCTAGAAAGTATTTTCCTTCTTTGTTTGTTTGGTCTAGAACCAGAGGCCTTTTGAGTTACACACAACAGCATTCCACTAACATACTTCCCTGTGAGTTCCCTGGGCTCTGGAAGGACAGTTCCTTTCTACAGACATCAGCAGAGAACACTGCTTGTCATCCATGCCTATGACCAGCTGGGATGAGACACTTCTGGGACACAAGAAGTACCGAGCTCCTACTACGGGATTGACCACATGATCTTGCCCAGACTTGTTCTGAGAGGTTGTACAAGGTTAGAGAGAGAGGTGACCAAGAAGGGCAGCTGACGGAGGCCCATGGGCCGGAGATGTTCCATTCTTCCAGTGTATAAAAGGAGTCCCCAGAAAAGTCTACCTGGAGGACCGCTGGTGACAGGCTGCTGCTGGATGTTGTTTTACCAGCACCAAGAGTAAAACAGTCAGTGTTAAATTACAAAAACATGATGGTTGCAAATGCCAAAAAAGAAAGGTTGCAGAGCCAAATGTACAGGAGGCACTGGCCTATCTGTCCAGGTGATGGGTTTTTCTCAGGGGTAGAAAGTCACAAATTTGTATTACATACAGTTGGACACATTTTCTTCATCTTTCTAGGCTTATGAACTTCTTTAAAACCAAACTTGCTATCAACAATTCTGTCATCTTTTAAAAGAACATGCCAGGGCATGTCCCTCATGCTGTTATTGATTTTTTTTAAAGACTTATGTTAAGTGTGTGTATGTATGTATGTATGTATGTATGTATGTATGTATGAAAAGCCTTGTCCCAGGCAGCAAGGCACTACTGTTCAGGACAGAGCACCAGCTGTACACAGACAGACACCCTGCAATCTGCCCCCCATTAGCACTCTACATAAACTAAAATCAACCCCTCTCCTGTCCATCTCTTCCATTTATAATCCAATCACATATAACTAAAACTTAGGATTTTCATTACAAAATGATCCTGGGTATCACCTATTGTGAAATAGACCTGGTTACCCACACCGGAAGCAACAGAGCACAGCCTGGGGCCAGGCCACCAGTCACATAGGGCGAATGAGAGTAATAACTTACACTGAGGTTACTAAAAAGAGGAGTGGCTAATCTCTTTACAATGTCATTCCATGCAGACAGCAATAGCAAAAGGCAAGAGGTGACTTCTAAAATTCTGAATTCTCTGTGGCCAAAGCTAATCAACATCACCATGATAGCCACGAAAGGGTCAGTATTAAAATGTGGGGTCCTCTAAGTGTGATAAGTGCCTTTAGAGACACCAGAGACACCATAATCTTTTCTCCTCCAGTGATGACACTCAGGGGTGGCTGCTGTTGAGTAAAGAAGTGTGGAACCTCTTCAGACACCAAATCCAGCTTGGTCTTAGATGCCCAGCCTCTGTAGTTATGAGAAGTGAATGGCCACTAAGGCATTCAGCCTGGAATTGCTGGGGCATCCTGAATGGAATAAAACAAATGCAAACAGAAAACAAGACCTAGTTAAAAGATACAGTTACAGTCCCCTGGCTCCAGGGGGTGGGGGCGGGGTGGGGGTGGGGGCAGCTCCATAGCCAGGCCTTCCTCCTTGGTCATAAGAGAAACTTAACGCTGTGTGTGAAGCACGGGAAAACAGAAAGGGGAAAGAGGAGGGCTTCTGGGGCTCTCAGCACTGGAAAACTGACACCGGGGTAATTAGGTTTTTCATTGCCTTCACATAGCCCAGACAGGTTGCTCTAGAACTTCCTGTCACCAAGGGGCCCAGGAGAAGAATGGCTGAACACAGAACCAACTGTAGCAAAGCAGACCCACTCAGTTTAAGCATGGCTACTGGAGAGCTATCTTTCAGTCTAGATAAGACTGGGGTGCTTAGATTCCACCAGGGGACACTGGCTGAGTGTCAAGTCCCTGTCTGGCAGAAGCAATCCTACCTGCCAGGGGAGGGCAGTACTGGCCACCTGGCTCCATCTCTTTATCAGCAGATGCAGTCAATGGCCTCAAGCCTTTATGAAGGTAGCAAGCAGTAGCTGATTCTGGCTGCAAGGCAAGTCTCCAGCTAAGTAGCAAGGAAGAGGCTACAAAGCAGAGTTAGGGTTAGCTACACAATACACACCCAGCAAAGGAGCCAGTGCTGAGTGATGCTGCAGGCCTCAGTATATCAACCTACACAGTACATAAAACAGTGCACTCTGGACATAATACATGTATCCTGGAGACATGAAGGACAGAGGAAGACAGACCCTATAGATACTAATCACCAATTTTTTTCTTTTTAAAAAGTGTGATATGTTGACATTACATAAAGCAAAGCTTGCAGCAACAACAGAAAACCAATCCAGTAGGACACACAATATGTAGGTTTTTGTTTCGTTTTGAGAATCCCTGCATCATCTCCCAAGTAGATGACACCTCGGCAAAACAAAAACAAAACAACAAAATGGAACAAAAATCAAGCACTTAAGAAAATTTATAGGAGTAACAGATTGACAACAAGACAACCTCATATACTTATAAAGGAAACACTATGCTTCTAAGGAGCCCTCAGCCAAAGAGGACAGTGCAAAGAAAACAAAGATAAGCACATAAGTTCAGTGAAAATGGAAACCATTACACCAAAACATGTGTCCAGCCCCAGCACGAGTGAGCAGACACTTCCAGCAAAAAGGAAAGCCTCAAGACCACACTCTACATTCCTAGGCTCAAGAAGCTAGACATGAAATTACTAACAAAAAGCAAAGGGAAGGAAATAATACAGAAAGAAAAAAAAATCAATGAAACAAAAATTAATCTCAAAAAGCAAGAAAATAAACCTCTAAGAAGGCTGACAAATGCTTTTGTTGCTTTGTTTTAACACAAATTATTAACATCAAGAAAGAAGCTGTTTCAGTTACTGCTGAGATGAAACACCAAGACCAAGGCAACTTATAAAATGAAGTTTAATGTGGTTTAAGGTTCCAGAGGGTCAAAGATTTTGATGGCAGAGAGAGGATGTGGCAGCTGAAGTTTCAGCCAAGAGCTCACACCTCTATCCTCAAAGGGCACATTATTATTGACTACAGGCATTTGAAACATTAAGGCCCGCCCCCAGGGCCTTACTTCCTCCAACAAGGCCACACCTCCTAATCCATCCCAAACAGTTCCACTAAAGTGGAGCCAAGGATTCAGACACACCAGCCTATTGGGCCTGTAGCCCACTACAACAGAACCCAGTCTTCTGAAACAATAAGGATGCTACAAATCCATTAATCCAACAAATTAGAAAAAACGTGCCCCTTTCTCAAAACCCACAAACCACCGAAGTATAATCAGGATAAAGCTGGCAACCACAGTAGTCCTAGAAGCACATAAACACACAGAGTTAGGTCTAGAATCTAAAAATGTACATCCCTGCCCAGAAGTCTAAGACCACATTCTCACAAGAGAAGTCAATACTGGCTAGAGTGCTTGCCTACCATGTATGAAGACCTAGGTTTGATTCCCCACCACTGCATACATGCCTGTAATCTCAGCACATGGGAGGCCGGAGGCAGGGAGAGTAGAAGATCACACACCAAGCACAACTTTGGCTACATAGTGAGTTCAAGGATAATCTAGGTTACATGAGGCCCTGTCTTAAAAAAAAAAAAAAAAAACACAAAACAGAACCCCCAAAGCATTAATACTGCTTTTTTCATAGTTTCTTCTGGAAATACAAGAGGGGGACTATTTCTCAAGTCATTAAGGCCTTAATATCAAAAGCAAACAGCCATACCACCTCTCAGGTGTAAAAAAATCTCTCAATAAAATACTCAATTCAATCACCCAATAGTGTATGTAAATAATATGTTCTGCCCAAATACGACTTATCCTGGGCATACAGAGAGAATTTAACAATGCAAACCAAACACTGTAATACACCATGTCAACAGGCTACCAGAATCATAGTGCAAACATATTAAAACCTAACTAAAAATTCTTAGGAACTTAGGAGTTGGGGTAAAACTTCCAATTTTTATCACTTTATAAAAATATCTTCAAAATACTTGTCTCTAACATATGACTTTACTCTTTAGACAGCTGCCTTTATGACTTCTATTGAACATAATTACTAAGTTCTAGTCAGTGAAATAGGGCTGGGAAAGAAATGAAATGCTCCCTATGTGCAGATGAAGCGAGTGTCTACAGGGATTGCCCCCAAAAAATTACTTTATTTACTTATGTGTATACATACATGCACATGTGGATTGTGCCTATGATGGGGGCACAAACTCAGAGGAGGTCAGAGGACCCCTCCCATCCCAGATGCGCTGGGATTAGATATGTGCTATCAAATCCTGCTCTATGTGAGATTCCATTCTCAGCATGGAAAAAACCAAACACAGCTCCAGGGACAGGCTTATACACAGAGCACCACTAATCCCGACATCTGGGGTCTTCTGTTAGGCACACTGTGGCATCAAAAGGTTCTCAATCTAAAGGAGGGGCCCATTGCCATGGGATGCCAAGGGGTACAAAGAAGAATGAAAATCAGCTCTGACCTGTGAATTCTGCTCTTCGAGGAACAAGTTCAAAGCTGAAGACATTCATATACCTCACAGAGGTGTGACTGTCAATCAACATTCATCGACTTTGCATTTCTACTTCATACTGACTATGCTTCCGGTTGAGAATGTGTACAAAGATCAATAGGTGTGGAAAAACAAATATGACATAAAAACACTAGAAAAAGCAGCCAGTGGGTGTGTGGAAGGTTTTTATTGTAAGACAATCAGTTGTTCACCAAGAAATGGTTTGGCAAGTCAATCTTCCCAGAGTCTAGAGGCAAATATTAAGTAAAAGGGTAATTTTATTACAATGACCTCCACAGGGTAAACAAAATGTTCTTTCAAGATGTTTTCAGAAAAATCATTAATGGAGGAAACTGTGAAGACATCTCTAATTCAGTATGCATCTCTACTGTGCATCTCTAATGAGGCTCTTCCATTACAGGGAAGATACAAGGGTGTGGGGTTCAGCTCAGTAGGAGAGAATTTGCCTTAATGAGGCAAGCCCGAGGTTCAATCTCAACACATCAGTGGGGGGAGGATATAAGGACACAGCTTTTAAGACACACTCTATGTCTCCTATCACATGTTGCTGGGGGAGAAGAGGAGCCCCTAGCTAAGCAGGACCTCTGTGTAACCTCCCATTAGTGTCCCAGTGGGTCATACAATCATAAAGGCTCCTTTGTGAGAAATGCATTTCACAGTAACTTATCAAAAGCGCAATTGAAGATCTCAATGGTTGAGTAAAAAACATTAAACAAGTCCAAAAAGATAGAGACCCTGTCTCAGCTTAGCCTATGTAGTTTACGGGCAGAAGCAAGATTGTGAGGGCAGCCAAGAATAGCTAGGGGAAAAAAATCACTCATGGACAAACATTCTAAGTGTATTTAATAGCCTCACGTCTGGCTAAGTCCTCTTATCCATCAGTAGTTTATTCCTCTCCCCACCAATCCCAACATATCCTCTCCCCAAACAAATCTCTCAAGAACTTATTGTTAGAAACCTACCCTGGTCATTAACTTTACCCAAACCCATGCATTAACCTTTAAGCTACATCCCAAACTACTGGAGTGTAGTTAACACCCACATAGGAAGAACCATTAACTGCCTTAGAATTTAGATTGTGACTTTTAAAGCCCCATATCTGTCATCTCAAATCATGGTGAATGACATTGTAATTGGCTTCCTAAATAGTATGGGACCCAAAATAATTGTGACTACCTTCACGTCATGCACTATTCCTAGTAAACAGGGAAGGAGAAAATTTCTCCCCAGATGATCCCACCACCTGCAGAGGCCATTACCCTGGTCAGCAGTATAAAACCCTTAACAGCTTCCAGAAGATCCTTAAAATGCACAGGGTTTAAAGCACATATGTCAGGGTGCCCTGTTAGCTGAGCACGCCCACGGTAGAGTACGCACGCCTTAGGGTACTTTATGGTGGAACAGTGGCAAGCACCAGTTCAGAAAAAGACTACAAGTAACAGCTAAAGTCATAGCGGATGTAAGACTTCCAGCCCCTTTCAGTTAGGAGGGCTTAACAGTCCCCGAAACTCAGGCGACGTGCTGCTAACATATGGTTCAGATACCAAATGTGCTAACTGATACCATGAACAAACTCCTGATGTCTTCTGCAGGACAGGCTAGCCTGACACATACCAAACTTCTTTGTGGACGATAAGGATCTAAATACAAACTTTTGCTTTTGGTGGAGAAGCAACGTGCAGAGTCATCCCTTCCCTGGGGGTGAACCAGAAATTTGCACAGCCCAAGTCATAAGCTAAGAGGTCTAAGAGTCAAATCAAGTCCACAGGATGTCTCAATCTGGCTTTTAACAGTGACAAAAGGAGCTCAAGTTGTTTTCAGTGTTTAAATGCTGGGCTATTTGACTTCAGAATCTGCAGGCTGGTCATGATGCAATATCGAAACTCTTGTACTCTAAGCTCTCATGTCTCCACAGCCATAATTGGGGGCAACCTTAATGCTGATAGGGCAGTCATTCTCCAAATACCACCCACCCTACCAGCTCTGTTCCCTCGCCAGTTTTACTGTGCATCACCATGAATATTTTCTGCCATTCTTGGTCAAGATTCTCGCACAGATCTGGTAGTTGTTATCCGGGGAGGAGTCCCAGGACAGGATGAGTTTGATCAAATGAAACTATGCATGCAAGAAATCTCAAAAATAAGAATATAGTTTTAAAAAGATTCTAACAATGCCTTTAGTCCTTAGAATAAAACATTTCAATCTAATCTCATCCATACTAAATCCAGTCCCTTGAAGCAAGAGTGAGCTTAACAGAGAATTTGGGCATAGAAGCATCTTTAGGGTTCTATGCTGGTTCTGCTGATACACAAATCTCTGCAAACACTCACTAGGGAAATGATAAGCTTGTCCATCTCTTTCTTTACACTCCTGGTGGTTATTAAATATATATTATTTTATATATCTGACCAAGTTTCTTTCCAACACAATGACAATAATATCTAAGCTTAGTGGTTAAAACCAGTTACACCATGGTTATAAGCTTCGGCTGGAAGGCTGCAGAGATTCAAACTTTGTAGCTCAATAGGCTGATGTTTATACCTCCATAAATTCATTCCACAATTTACAAGTTAAAAAAATTGTTGTGACCTCCAAACATCATCTGCTTCCATCAAAATATGGAATAAGACACTCGACCAAGGCTTTAAAATGATACCCCCAACCTCAAAACCAATATTATAACAAGCACACACCAACTGTCTCTTTCCTTACCCGGGTATGGCTTACCCATTGCACTGAGATAATGGTTGAAGGCCTGGCAAGGAGGACTTGGGGTTTGTGTTGACTTGTCACAACTCATGGGTGCCGGACTCCTGTCTGTGTCAAAAGAGAAATACCCACTGGAGGACCGGGACAGCAGAGAAGATCTTCTCACGAGGATGAAAAGTGGGGATCTGGTAGCAAAAGGGCCAGGGCTGGCCGGTGGGGCCAGCGGGCCCTGAGGGCTGCCGTGGGGGCAGCGGTCCCCTTCACCGTCGGGATTACCTTGCGGTTCTGTCTGTAGGGAGGTAGGGGCCCCAGGTCTGAGCTGGGGAGGCCTCTCAGCAGGCTGCAACTGTCCACCTTCTCTGTCACACTCAGAACTTACATCAGAAGGTTGCTTGGCCATTTGGTCTTTTTTTCTGCAGGGAAACCGAAAAAAAAAAAAAAAAACCGATTATTTTCAGCAAACTAAACCATAAAATCATTTCACCTACTCAAGAATTCTAGAGTCAACCGCATACCTTTGTTATGTTGTTTACTTTTCTGACTATCTTCCAAGTAAGATGAAAAGTACACCCAAAATAATTAAGGTGTTTATTTTGGTGCAGGGTGGAACTAAGTAAGACCACCAAACAAAACAAAGTATCAACTCCGTAGTTTGTAAGGTCTGTGCGTTCCCGCACAAACACAAGCACAGAAGTTTCCTGAGGAGCAGCTAGTGGGAAGCCTACTAGATTTCGTGATTTCGTTCAGGATAAACTTGAATCAAGTCTGAAAGTCCCAGCGGGCTCTCATTTCCCGGGTTCAGACGCGGCGCTGGAGCACAGGAGCAGGCGCAGATGCAGAGATTGCAGGCGGCTGGCCGCCTTCCCTGCTCCGGCCCCATTGTTTGCCGAAAATGCTGAGGGCAGCAAGTCTGGAGAAGGTTTGGCAGCGGCCGTCAGTCGTAGTAAGTGCGTCACAATAGAGTTTGTAACTCCGAGCGCAGCTCCGCCCGGGTCCAGCGCCCTCGGCCGCAAGGTCCCTCCTGCTCCCAGCTCCTGCGCGCTACCCCAAACACGAAACCACTTCTCTCGGGAGCAACCTTGCTGGAATGTGTGTACAAATTCAAATGGGGGCCTCCAGAACCATCCCTCTGCAAGCTCCACACCTAGCTGCGCTCACTCGGCAAACACCCGGCGCGCGGGTCCACCCCGTAGACTCTTTCCCTCCCCGGGGCTACCACGCTGAGACTCACGTCCTCCCCTTCCCTTCCGAGCGCGGTGTCCCGCGCCGATCGGATGACCCCTGAGCGTCGCCACCGAGGAGACAAGGAAAACAAAGCCGGGCCCTGGGCTCTAGAACCCCGCGCCTGCCCGTCCGCCCGCCGCCACGCTCCGCCGGGGAGCCCAAGGTTTCGCGCGCCGTGCTTCTGGCCCGCGCTGCACCGGTCACCGCCGGGATCATCCTCCGCCTCCTCCCGCTCCGCCCCTCGCGCGCAGCTCCCGCCGCCGCGCGGGCACCGCCAGCCCTGCGCTGCCGGCGCCGGCTGCCAGTGCTCCCCATTGGCCCACGCTCGGTGGTTCCTCATCGGAGCCAATGGGCAGAGGCGGCGGGGGCGGCGCCTACGGGTCAGGCAGCCGAAGGCGAGGCGATTGTTGACAAACTCGCCGCCCAGCGCCGCTCCGGCTGTGCGGGCCGCCGCAGCTCTGGCTGGAAGTTAGTGGGCCGGGCTGCTTCGCTCCGCGCCCCGCCCCACCCCTGGGCCCGGCCCGAACGCCGCGCGCCCTGCGGGAGTTCCCGCCGTTCGGGCAGCGGGACACTAGAGACAAAGCGGGACCCGTGCCCTCCTGAGATCCGCGGGGCCACGATCCCAATCCAGGATTGGGATCTTTGCTTGGGGCAAAGATCCTAACGGCCTCCGCAGTCCGGAGCCGAACTTTTCTGCAACCTCACCTGTTGTGTTCCATGTGCCACCGACAAGCACCAAATATGAACAACCATCTCGGGTCTCGGGTGTATACATCCAAACTGCGGTCCCCAGCGTCCAGTTAGCCCTCCGCAAGCAGCGCCTGTCTGGGGGGCAACAGACCCGGGAGCTCACCGAGCCGTCAGCCTGTGCGACTGGGTCTGGGTGCGATCCGGCTCCAGAACCGACCGGGCAGTCAGCTGGCCGGGGCTCAGAACACGCGTGGCCTGTGTCCTGGGAGACCTATGGGGTCTCGGATCCTGTAGATACTGTGGCCCTCAGCGTCCAAAAGGACGCTCGCAAAAAGGACAGGGCCGCCAGGGACATCCGGGAAAGCGAAATTGGCCACCGTGGTCAAACCGTGGCTTCAATGAAAACAAAGTCTGAGCGCGTGTGATTTTAATACTCAAACCTCCGCAATGAACCGCGCCAGCGAAGAGCCAAGTCCACCGACCCGCGGCCAACGCGCGGCTACTTCTCCCGAGTCGCCTGACTTGAGGCGACCTTCCCGGCTGGAGGCATTGCCGGGCACCACGGAACCGGTCCTGGGCTCCAAATTGAGACTACGCGCCCTCCCGACCCGCGAGAGATGCCTCACCAGCCCTTCGTGCGGCATCCCGGCCCAAGCCAGACTTCGGCTAAATGCCCGCAGTTTCTGTGCCTACAACCCTATCCCAGAAGTGCCCTGCCAGGAAGGGACCTCGGCCCGACTCGCTTCATTCGCAAGCCGCAGCCGCGCGCCAAGCGGGACAAACCAGCACCTCCACCCGCACGTGCGACACCAGAGACCGATGAAGGCGCTCTGCTGCGGCGGCGCCTATCTTCTATCCGTCCCCGGCCTGCGCTTCGGGAATCGCGAATCGCGGAGTGTTTACCTTGCGTTTCTCAGTCCGAGAATCAGAGTCAGACATTGGGGGGACGAGGGCCAGGGGAAGGGCGCCGAGGCGTTGGCGGCGGGGAGCAGCAGAGGTTGTGTAGATGCAAGTGGGGCACAGTTCGCAGAGCGGCTGCAGAAATCCGGCGACGGCGACAGCGGCAAGGACCGCGGAGCTCCAACCAGCTGGTGACCCAGTGCCTGCGAGGAGCGAAGTGAAACCAGCCTGGCCCAGCGACTCTGCTCCTACTGGGCCCCCGCTCCCGTGCCCAATCACCGCGGGCTCCGCCCCCGCTCGGTCCGGCCCTCGGCGAGCCGGAAAGCAAGCCCCACCCCTCACCCCCCCTCGCGGCCCCCAGGCCACTGGCGCGTGCAGGCTGCGACAGGTACTGGCGAGGGTAGCCCTGCAGCTTCCCTGCAGCGCGCGCGCGCCGCCCACCCCAACATGTTTACCCTAGTGACTTGGCCTGCGGGCAGCTGCATGCAAGCCCATCCTCCACCCACCCCAATGTACCCGCCCCTCCCTTCCCCTCCCTGTCCGCCGGCAGCGGCCACCTCGCAGAGCGGAACTTAGGGGGCGCTCAGGGCACACTGCTCTGTGTCCAGCCTGGCAACGGGCACCAGTGGTAAGCCTCAGGAGGAGCTTCTGCGCCCTTGCTTTGCGGAGCTTCTCAGCCCCAAGGCATGGAGACTGACTTGGTGCAAGCATGGGCCCTGGCCTTTAACTGTCCTCTCCAAGAATTCATTGCCTCCGGGGAACCCAAATCAGCAAGATGCTCGCCCCTCCTCCTCTGCGCCTCATGCGGGACTTTTTAACACCGCTGCCTTCTGTCGCCATCTAGGCTCTCCCTGGTCGTGGTGTGTGTGTGTGTGTGTGTGTGTGTGTGTGTGTGTGTGTGTGTGTGTGTGTGTGTGTGTGTGTGGTTATTTTCCCCAGTGCATGGTTACTTAAGAGGCAGAGTTGGTGATGGGAAAGACAGTTGAGCAAAGGGCAAGGGAAAATCCTAGGTCTACAGCGCAGCTTCGGGTTGCAGTAGGCGTGCATGACAAGAAACTAAAATAGGGAATGAGAAAGTAACTTCAAAGGAATAATTATAAGGAAAGATGGGGGCTACCGAGGAAAGACGGTTGTACCACGCATCGTGTTGGCAGCCTCGAAATTTATTGGGCTCACAGAGTACCGCCAGGAACTATCAGCCCGCTGAAGCTGGCTACCGCGGAGCAGCAGAATTCAGGTCGGGCTGGCAGAATGAGGGGGTCGAAAAATGAATCCCCTTGACTCTCCCGAGGCTTTCCTGTACCCAATCGAAGTCTCGAAGTCAATGGTGCCACAACGCCCCTCTCCCTCTCGCCACAGCAGTTGGTTGGGAAAAGTTGGTCTGGAAATAGAGCACCCGGCATCCTACGTGTAAAGATTGAGGAAACTCGATTTAAGGGCTACCCAGCCCGCATCCAGGCTGGCAGAGAGAAGGAAGTGACCTTTTCATGAACAAGTAACATGACCTATCGCCCCAGCGTCTGACCATCTTGGTCATTTCAATGTTTATAAGCGGTTCTAACGTCAACGTGACACAGCACAGCCTTCGGTCCTCAAGTGACTCCGGAGGGAGATCAAAGAAGCCATTGGTTCCCAGGGGGGCTGGGAGGGCTCGCAGCAAAGCCTTGTCTCTTCTGTGGGCCAGGGGTGTTCACTGCAAGAGTGCACGGGGCATTGGTGTGGATTCAGCCAAGTAAGTGGCGTCTATCTTGGCCACGGCAGCGGCTGCGAGCTAGTGCTGTGCCTTGGCCAGTCCGCATCCCACCCATGCAACCAGGTATGCTGCTGCTCTGAGAGCTCCCAGCCCATAACAAGTGTTCAGGCTCCTCACTCTCAGCCGGGAGCCAGGCACCTCAGAACCGGACTAGAAAAAAAAAAAAAAAAAAACGCACAAGGAAGAAAGAAAGAAGTCTTATCGCCCATTTCTTTGTAGGAGCAAGCTGTCTATGAGTCTTTCAATTTGGCAACTCTGGGCTCACTAACAGAAAACATAGGCACTGGGGAAAGCAACGGCCTTGGCTATGTGCTCTTATTTAGGGCTTAATCAAGAAGACGGCCTGGAAGTGAAGGCTCTTGCATCACCAGGGAACAAGGCAGTTTAGGAAGCTTCCACCAAGCGTCTCATGACAGGTGGCTGCGGGCCCTTGGCACTTGCAGCCCTCTCTGGCAGCGTCAGAACTCCTGGGATCAGATTTGAAGGCAGAGAAGAGCAACGTGGGAAGGGCCAGGGGGTCACCCGTGCTTTCCCGACGCTGGCAACCGGATGTGAAGAGAGGGAAGCGAGACGATGGCTCGATTTGAGAATGAAACTGGGCAACCCCGATGTCAGAAAATAAATGAGAAATTCATTCCCGCCTGTGTAATCTCTCCAAATTCCAAAACCAGTTTATTGTAGCTATTCCCCAGGCCCTTCTCCCCTACCCCTCCAAGCCGCGGGAGCACTTTTCTATCGCTTAATATATTAAAGTTGGCATCTATGCTTCTCTAAAGGGCGGGTTACAGTTTAGTGCGGTGAAACGCCTGTCGCGCGTCCTCCTGCAGTCCGGGGATCGCCTACCTGGTAGGACCAGCTCGACTCCAGGGCCACACTCCCCTTTCTCGCCGGCGTGTTTCCTAGCAGAGCTGGACCAAGTCTGAATCACTAATCATCCCTTGCTGAACTTTTGCCCGCGCTTGGAGTGGGTGGAGCTTTTCTCCACCCCTTTTGCCTGAGGGCGTCTGATTTTGTGTTTTGATTTTTTTTTTTTTTTCACCCAGCACCGGAGTTTTTCGAAGTCACTGGAATCTGAGTCACCGATGACAGCAGAGATCTTTGGTGGCACCGGGCTCTAGGCAAGACTACCCAATTGTCTGGACTGTGAGAGATCAAGGCAAGGGCCAAGAGAGGTTACCAGACTAGGATAAAGTACAGTACTCCCAGGGCATCCACCTCCTCCCGGATAACCTGTCCTGAGCCTTGTCAACCTTAGCCAGACCTCCTCCTCTGTGTGATCAAAACCCCTCAAGGGTGGCAGCCCTGCACCTGCCACTTAGGCCTCTGCTCCAGCTCTGGGAGTTATTCGAAGAGAACTCCGTGGCAAGCTGCGGATCAGCCACTGCATTTCTCGCTACGCCTGGGTCACAGTTTGGACAGTCGCCGCGACCCTTCCTGCACCAGCGTGGGAGTAGGCGCCCGGGGGCTGAGGACTCCAGCGATTGGTGCATGGAGGTTGGTGTGTGGAATGTTGAAGGCAGAGATCACCTTCAGGGCATCATCCTTCACCGACTCGCACAAATCCAGCAACTGCAAAACACGACACAAAGGGACAGGTCGGATGTGGGCTCGTTCACGGAGGACTTTCCATCCGCCCCCAGTCACTTAGAAGGGCAGAAATTCCCCACAACACAGAAAGTTATTGTTTCTAAACAGCCTGTGTCTTCTTTAAAATTTCTAGGTCTTTGACCCCCAGGTCCGGCCGAAATCTAGGTTTTTTTCGCTAAGAGTCTAAGGGTAAGTGTTCTTTCCCAAGATTATCCTGGTAGCTGGAGACCGAGGTCTGATAATTAACGCTGCCTCCTCTCCGCTCACATTTCTTCTTCCCGCCCTTCTTCTCCACCTCTGGAGTGCCACCCTCTGGCGCACAGAGGCAACTGACAAGAAGAGCCACTGAAAAGCTGAACGGGAGAAAAGACTGGCCCCATCATGCCAGAGGGGTGCCAACAGAGCCTGAGAGGCGGCAAGCAAGACTGGAGTGGACCACCAAGGAAGCCAAGGTTAGGTGCTGACCACTTTCCGCGCTCTTCAACTATGCAAAATGGACTAGCGGTGGCCCGTGCTCTGCTAGCTAGTACAGGTACATCCAGATAGACTTCCCAGAAGGGAGGAGTTGTGGCCGGCCAGAGCTTTGGAGAAGTTGCACTGGCTAGCTGTGTTTCTATTTCATTTTCCATGATTTAGATGCCAGCACACACACACCCCAGGCAGCCGGAATAAAGGATTATTTTTCTAGATCTGCACAAGGGCAGAGGCCTGTTTTTCTTTTCCTGAAACAGCTACATACTATAACTTCGACTTTTTTCAAGACTTCATAAAGCTAGCTATACATTTCTTTGGCTGACTAAATCACAACAACCTCCGGGCTTCATGGTTTATTTTTATGGTTTTAAAAACCACTTTTATGGGCCCGCCTTTGTCCTTGCATGCTATCCATATTTTAAAAGTGTTCTTTCCCTGCAGCAGCTCCCCCAAAAGAAAACATTTCAGGTGTCCAGAAACTATAGTGGTTTTCCAAATAAAAAGGAGAAAGGGGGAAGAAGTGTGCGGGGGGGGGGCTTTTTCCTTTAAAATGTACCCTATTGTACAAGTGATCTAGTGAAGAGCTTCGTTCTTCACACACCATGGTTAGGAACCATCGAATAAGTACTGAAAAGACTTTGATCACATTAGCAAGATGTGACAAGACAGACTGTAACTGACTGAGATTTCCAAGTGTGTAATTAATACTCTTGACAAATCCCCAACTAATCTGTTAACTCTTGATGTCTTTAACCACACATTTCAAAACCATGAGATGGTACACACAGCCCCTGGACTTGCCACATGGAGCCATGTAATTATTCAAGAGAATGTTTCCTTTGGGTTTCATTAAGGCAGCCAGGCCAACTCTCGTCATATAATCGCCAATAAGGGAAACTCACTTTGAAAGAAGGCTTATGAGAGAACACTACAGGTCTGGTTTGTCTAATGATATATATATATCATTAAAGGTGAGAAGTAGACATTACAGAAAGTGATTTCTATTTGCTATAGGAAGAGAAGGAGGAAGAATCAAGAGGAAGAAGGAAGAGGAAGAAGAAGGAAGGAAGGAGGAGGAGGAGGAGGAGAAGAAGGTGGCGGCTGGTAAGGAAGAGTATTTCTATACTCATCATTCTCCAGGACACTGGAAAAGAACATTAGACTGCCTAGGAACACCATTGACTGGTTAAAATAGTTTATAAATATCAAGATCTGGAGTAGTTTAGCCTCCCCTCCCCCTTCAGCTTTCTCCATCCTTACTGCAACAGAACCCTGAATGTACAAATGGAAGGATGCGGCACGGCTCCTGTCATCCACCCCACTTCCATCCAGCTTTGCCTATTAGTAAGATCACAATTGTTACCTTCCTTTTTTTGAATTGTAGTCCTCTCCTGTGATGGGCACCACAGTGGACTTGAAAAGCTTACATGCACACTGCACACTGAAAACATTCCTAACCTCTTACATCAGGAAGCTATTGCAAAGTTTCAGAGGCTTCAAAGAATGAAAACTGAGTAGGGGCTGGAGATATGGCTCAGTGGTTAAACACACTTGCTGCTCTTGTACAGTTCCCAGCACCCACAAGGTGATTGACAGCTGGCTGTAACTCCAGTTTCTTGGGATGCCATGCTCTCTTTTGGCCTCCCTGGACACCAGAGACACACATGGTGCATATACATGTAAACAAACACTCATATACATAAAATAAAAATAAATCTTAAAATAAATAAAAACACAATCCCCTTAATACAAAAAAAAAAAAAAGTACTTGAGTAGGGCCTGGAAAGATGGTTCAGGGGTTACAAGCCCCTCATGCTCTGAGGACTGTAGTCAGACTTTCTTTGGACTGTTAGCTCCCAAATAATGGCATGAAACTTCTTGTTAATTATGGGAACTTGGCTTTATCTTAGGCTTATTCCAAACTAGCTCTTATAACTTAAATTAATCTGTTATATTAATCTACATTCTGCCATATGGCTCATTAACACTCCTCCATAGTGTATGTTCAACTTCCCCATGTCTCACCTGTGAATTCCCTATGTCTCAGATTCTTCCCAGAGTTCCTATTTCTCTCTGGAAGTCCCTTTTTATCCCCTCCTGCCTAGCTATTGGCCATTCAGCTCTTTATCAAGCCAATTAGAAGGTGCTTTTCACACAGTGTAACCAACTATCCTACAACAGAGAACCCAGGTTTGGTTCCCAGCAGCCAGGTCAGGAGGTTCACAACTGCCTGTAACACCAGTTCCAGGGGATCCGATGCCCTCTCCTGGCGGGTACTTTTATGTATGTATGTGGTGCACATACAGACTAGCAGACAGACAGAGACACATAAGATAATAAATAGCAAATAAGAACTAGAGCAAAAACATGAGGATCTAGAGTATGGATATACTATATAACCTGGGGGGAAGGGATTCCTGTCTTCTTTAGCTCCTTATACCCACCTGCTGTCACTAGTTTCTTCTCCCCTGTTTGACTCTCCCAGCACTGCCATATACAATTAGGATAGGATACCTAGCACCAGCAATCTCTAAGCTTCCCACACTCTAAGCTCTTTTATTTCCTCTCAGCAAGGCCCCGGCAATGTAGGAATCCGCAGGGTGTGGCACCCCACCCTTTGTACGCTGTGCACAAGGCTTTCCTGCCTCTGTGTGTCTTGCCTTTATTTCCAGTTCCAGATGCTTTTGGAGAAACACAAGATGAAATGCATGGAGAGATGAAGAGCTAATCAGACGAGCTCACTTCCTGCTTGGACACTATGCTAAGTTCTCTTTATCCATCCCATGAATTTGAGAGGACATTTGGCTCTTTTAGCCAGTAGAATGCAGAAAAAGAGAATTCCACCACCTAGGCCTTAAGGAGGCTTTGCAGTCCTGGTCTTGTTTCCCTGTGACCCTGATAACACTTGCTGTCTAGTAGAGTATGGAAACCTAATGAAGAAGGATCAAGGAGCCTTGACCAACTGCCAGCATCCACTGCGATGCTGTCAAAAGGCTTCCTTGCCCCTCCCAGCACTGTTCTACCCTCTTGACTGTTACCCCAGGAATGATCACATTTAATACTACCCAAAGAATTGCCAAGACTGCAGACTCACAGAACTGGAATTAATCATTATTGATGGCTAATGTCCAGAAATGCAAAGCAAATAAACTTGCTACATCAACTACACCCCATTTTCAAAAGGAACCAGTTGGAGCTGACTTCCATTATCTAAAGGACTATTTGGTATTGAGTAATTTCTTGTTCATCATTTTCAGTCAACTTGATTTTTGATGAACCTGGCTATTGGGAGAGAAACCAAAAGAGGAGGAATTGGGGCTGGGGATGGTTCAGCAGTTAGGAGTGCTTGCTGCTCTTGCAGAGAACCTGAGTTCAGTTCTCAGCACCCGCATTTGGTTTTAAGTGCCAGCAACTTCAACTTCATGGGATCCATGTATATGTATACATTCAGACACAGAGACATGCATGCACACACACAAAAATAAAATGAATCTTTTTTTTTTTTTTTAAAAGAAGAGTATCCACAGGGTGGAGAGATGACTCAGCTGTTACAGCGCTTGCCACACAATGAGGACCCACACCTATGCTATTAAACAAAAGATATCACATAAACTGCTACAGTATGCACCTGCCACGACAGAACTTGCTGGTGGAGGTGAGGATTCCTAGGGATTGCTGGCCAGACAGTCTGGCCCAGTTAGTGAGCTCCAAGTTTGGTGACAAAATCTTGTCTCAAAAAAAGAGAAAGAGAAGGAGAGTGACTGAGGAAGACACTTGAAGTGGACTTTGGCTACCACATGCACACACACATGTACATGTACATCCATGCACACACATATGTACATTTACATCCATGCACACACATATGTACATTTACATCCATGCACACACATATGTACATGTACACCCATGCACACACATATGTACATTTATATCCATGCACACACATATGTACATGTACACCCATGCACATACATACAATACATAAGCGTGTGCGCGCGCGTGCACACACACACACACAGGAACAGGAATCTTCAAATAATTGAGAAACGTTGTTTGAGCTAAAGATGTGATGGGGATAAAATTCAAGATACTGGTGAAATGAGATTTCTGTATTACTTATGTTTTGTTTTTTAAGACAGGGTCTTATTGTGTAGCCCTGGCTGGCCTGGAACTCGATATGTAGATCAGGCTACCCTCAAACTCACAGAGATCTACCTGACTCTGCCTCTCGAGTGCTGGGGCTAAAGTTGTGTGCTCCTTTGTGCAGCTTCTGTATTATTTGTGGCTGTCACTTAATATCTTCACTCCTGTTGTGACATATAACTGCTATTTTCACTTAATAGCCAGAGGCCTTGCTCTGGCTCATTCTCTCCCCATTTACCCCCTCTACACCCACCCCTCCACACCTTAAGATTTTTTACCTTGGCTAACTTTGATCGTCAACTTGACTGAATCAATAAACATCTAGAACATTCATGAGACGCATCTTTGTGTATGTGCATGTATGTGTGTGTCAGGTGAGGCGAGGGGCAAATGGCAAGTTATGATGGCTTTTAAGGAGAGGATTGTCCTGAGCCAGGAGAGCCACTTTACATGTAGGCTGAATCACCCCATAGGCTGGTGGGGCCTGGCCTGAATAAAAATGGGAAAAAGAAGAAAGCTATCTAGGCATTAGTACAATTATCCACTAAGATGTGAGCAAACCCCTGCTGCCATGCCTTCCCTGCAATGATGGACTGAACCCTCAAGACGTGAGCCTGTACAAATCCTTCTTCCTTTCTATTGCCTCCTGTCAGGTATTTGGCCACAGAAATGAAGAAAGTAATTCAAGCTGCTTAGCCTATATAAATGGGTAAGCTGGAGAATAAGTCCTTCCACAAATAACATGTCATCATAGCCACCTGTCTCTGGTAGTCAACACAAGGGTTGACATGCCCTATATGCTTACACAAAACACAACCTTTCACCTGACTCTGAGATTCTCTCTCCCATCTACCCACCCATGTGGAGACAGGGCTCTCCTCCTGTGTTTCCTGGCCACAGGTCCATTGCTAATGGAAGGATCCAGCTTTAGCTTGCTCCAACACCCCCATCCCCCACCCCTACCCCTGTTTCAAGAGCACATGCTACCTCATGCTGTCCTCTATAGTGAAGATCCAGTAGCACAAAACAGAATTCCAGCGGGGCATCTCTACATCCATTTAAATTCTAGCAGACAGTGTTTTGCATACTCAGAAAAGTTACATTTGAAGGGGCCGTCTTAAGTAGAGAGTGTGAGGACACACAGACCTTCAACATGTTCTTCCTACTGCAATGCTTTTCAACTGAGTAACACGGCACCCAACTATTTACTAACAATTCCCAGAAATGCCCACTTCAGTGAAAGAGTGGGCTTTGAACCTCATCACTGCCATTTTAAACACTGTCCATTTCTTATCACTAAAAGTCTCACGTGACTCTTGCATGGATCAAGCACAAAAAAAAAAAAAAAAAAAAAAAAAAAATCTGTCATTATTGCTGGGCTGAGGAGATGGCTCAGTTGTTACAGCGCCTACTGACCAGGTTCGGGGTCTGGGGTTCAGATCCCCAGGGCCCATGTAAACATGTGCCCATATACATGTAGAAACAGGTATATATACATGCATGCCACATACACATGGAGATGGAAACGTGATGGTGATTTGTGATCCACAGGCTTGAACCTGCGTATGCCTCGCAAGGACTCCACCCCTGAACTACATACATCCCCAGCCCTTCTGTGATTATTATTACAGATTATCTAGTTAGCAATAAGTATAATTTTTATATTGTCTGTCATTTCCTTTACTGAGAATGCTTCATCACCACTACCTAAAACAAGAGTGCTGACACAGAGACATCGACTTTAACCACTTAATAAAAGTGTTTGACATTGATTCAAACTGCTGCTGATTCATACGAGGACAAGTTTCTAAAGAAGTATGCATCGCTTTCTCTTCAGAATACAGGAAACCATATGAAAGTATTGGCAATGGAATTAAAGTAACCACAGGGCTGCGCTTGGTAGCATTTTTAACAGACAAAGGCATTTACACAAAACGAGAAAGAATATTCAATTAGGTGGTTCTCATAGAGCTGCTGTATTAGTTTCACACATTTTAATACCAAAGAATATGACATTTTAATCAACCGATGGTTTAGCCTGATAAGTACATAGCCAAGAGGGAGTGATTTTCAGTCATAAAAATTTCTTCAAGGGCAGAAGCCTCACAAACCACCAGAGCTAAATATAGCCATCCTTTAGGTGTCCCTAGGGGGAGTTTCTGAGACTAGGATACCTTCTTGTAGATACCAAAATCTATGGGGGCTTAAGTTTCTCAGCTAGAATGCCTTAGTATCCCTGTGCCTGTCCTTGTCAGTCTAATATTCAGCACAACAGACCTGCTGGAGCAGAATCTGCTACCGTGATTAGCTCACCCTGTAGACTCTCTCCCACCTGATAAGCCCACACTGCCACCTGTCTGCATTCTAGACACTTCAAGTTTGAAGCATCTAGGGCTTCTGGGTTATTCCCAAAGACCTCACTCTTCTATGAAGTTACTTCATAGCTCTTCCGTATTGGCAGCACTGATCCACAGTATGGCTTTCCTTTGTCCAGACTCTGCAACTACTTCACGTGGGAGCAAAGTTCTCTCAACCTCCTTCACATCCTAACCAGAATCAGGAGCCCTTGCAAGCTGCTACTGAAATCATCTGTGTCCATGAAGCTAAAACTTTCAAGACACATACCTTCTTAATAATGATGATAGAGGCACACACCACAGTTGAATACTTACGGGCTATAAGTAGGGTATGGACTTAGTAGCTTTGGTGTGTGAGCAAATATTAAAGTATAGTTATGTATACACTACATCTAGAACATATAATTGTAATATGTACAATTAAAATACATCATTTAATGGCCTTAAGAACATACAAATTAAGGCTAAATGTAATAAAGTATGTTCAAGAATTCTATTACTACTTAAAAAAGATCTGCCAGAGACAAATGACTAAACAGTGATACACCATGTCCACAGGTTGTTAAGAGTATCAGTTCTTTTCAAACTGGGATTAGAGTTAATATAAACACAAGTAGAAAATATACAGGGAATTCTAAAATATATAGAGAAATTAAAAACAACCATAGGATAGCCAAAAAATTAGAAAAATTACAATATATAGGAGATTTGTATTATTCAATCAATATAAGATCAATGATAACAATCAAGACAAAATTAATAAAAATAACAGAAAAATTGATGAATGGAGTAGAATAGGAAGCCCCTAAACAACCCCATAACTATATGTTCAATTGACTCTCCCCAGAAAAGACAAAATACTTCAATAGAAAAAGGAGGGTTTATTAACAAGCAGTGGTTGACTTTATGAAAATTAATCCACCTCTACATCATTCTATACTCAGAAATTAACTTGAGATCAGAAGTAGATAATAATAATACTTTTAACGTGTGTGTGTGTGTGTGTGTGTGTGTGTGTGTGTGTGTGTGTGTGTGTGTGTTAGCATGCCATTTCAGAGAATAACTTTGGTAGTTTGGTAGTTTAGTAATGCATTTTCTCCTTCCACCATGTGAACCTCCAAGCAACTGAACTCAGGTCATCAGGCTTGATGACAAGTGCCTTAACTCATTGAGCCTGTTTGCTGGCCCCATAATATAATTTTAAAATGGAAAATGCAATGCATTTTGTTTTCTTCATTTTCCAGAGAAATCTCCCTTGCTCAGAAGTTGGCCTGCATGGTTCTCAGGCCAGCTATGGCTGAGTGGAATCCTCTAGATTAAATGAAGGGTGATAAGGTCACAAAGTGAAA